>NC_054478.1:13449209-14080459 GCF_017639515.1 Carcharodon carcharias | reverse complement strand
CCTCTGTATTAAAAATATTCAATGGCCCCGCCCCCACCACCTTCTCAGGCAGAGAGTTCCAAAGTCACACAATCCTCAGAGAGAAAAATTCTCCTCATCTCTGTCCTAAAAGGGCGACCCCTAATTTTAAAACAGTTCCCCCTAGTTCTGGACTCACCCACAGAAGGAAACATCCTTTCCACCTTCACCTTGTCAAGGCCTTTCAGGATCTTGTATACTTCAATATAATCACCCCTCACTCTTCTAAACTCCAGTGGAAACAAGCCCAGTCTGTCCAACCTTTCCTCATAAGACAACCCACTCATTCCAGGCATCAATCTAGTAAAGCTCCTCTGAACTGCCTCCAATGCTCTTTCAAAGAGCCAGCACAGGCACAATGGGCCAAATGGTCTTCTAGGGAGGGCAGTGTTATCACATGATCCAAACCAGCCTCCTCCCCTGCCTCTTACTGGGTTTCTCTCTCTCTCTTTATTGCTCCTGATGGACTTTCCTTAAGCATCTGGTTATGTTACTGGACCAATAATCCAGTCAACAGCAATTTAAATCCCAGTGCGGCAGTTTGAGAGTTTGAATTATTTTTCTTAAGAAAAACTGCTGGTCTCTGTAAAAATAAATAGTGACCGCGAAGCTGTCAGATTGTTGTTAAAAACCCAACCGGTTCATTAAAATCCTTTCGAGAAAGAAACCTGCTACCCTTACCCGGCCTGGGCCTGTATGTGACTCCAGTCCCACACCACCTGTTCTCTCACGTGGTCTAACAAGCTACTCAGTTGTTTCAAATTTCTCAAGGCAATTGGGGATGGATCATAAATGTCAGCCTTGCCAGTGAGCCCACACCCTGTTAGCAAATAAAATTAAGCTGTTCGCTTCCACCCACCCAAATTCCTGTAAAGACTCCACCCCATTCCTCCAAATTTTCCACAATTATTGCTTCAACAATTTCACTTTCCACACCAGGGGCTCTCAGTCCAGGATTCCACTCTAAGATGATCAGTACAATCCTCGATTCTCAGGTCTCTGCCTCACTCACTTTTCTTAACCAACAACAACTTATGTTTATATAGTGCCTTTAACGTAATGAAAAGTCCCAAAGTGCTTCACAGGAACAGTATCAAACAAAAGAGGACACCGAGCTACATAAGGAGATATTACATCAGATGACCAAAGTTTGGTGAAGGGAGAGGTTTCAGAAGGGGATTCCAGAGCTTGGGGCTCAGGCAGCTGAAGACCCAGCTGCTAACGGTGGAGCGAAGGAAATCAGAGGTAATCAAGAGGTCAGAATCAGAGGAGCGCAAAGATATCGAAGGGTTGTGGGGTTGGAGGAGATTACAGAGATGGGGGGGCGCGGGTGGGGGAGACCATGAAGGGATTTGAAAACAAGGATGAGAATTTTAAAATCAACCAACAACCTTGGCCTGACCTTCCACCCTCAGCAGCCTCCACACTGACCAGCTTTTATCACCTATTTGATCTCACCACCAAACACATTGTTCCTTCCTTCCTTAATTTCCAGAGGGTTCATTCCCTGCTTAAGAAATGAGGGTTGTTCTCCTTAGAGGAGGTTGAGGGGGGGATTTAATAGAGGGGTTCAAAACCGTGAAGGGTCTTGACGGAGTAAATAAAGAGAAACTGTTTCCAGTGGCAGGAGGATCAGTACCCAGAGGGACACAGAGTGAAGATGATTAGTAAAAGAAGAGGAAGGTGACAACATGAGAATTTTTGTTTTAGGATGACTGAGCAGTCCTATGGTGAGGGGTTGAGTAAATTGGGTCGATTTTCTCTGGATTTTGGAAGAATGAGAAGTGATCTCGTTGAAACATGCAAGATTCTGAAAGGACCTTGCAAGGTAGACACGGAGGTTGTTCCTGCTGGCTGGAGAATCTAGTACATGAGGGCACAGACTCAGGATAAGGGGCTGATCATTTAGCACTGGGATGAGGGGAAATCACTTCATCCAAAGGGATGTCAATCTTTGGCCTTCTCTGCCCCAGGGGTTTGTGGATGTTCCATTGTTGAATACACTTAAGGCTGGGATAGGCAGATTTTTGGTCCATTGATCATATTGAATGGTGGAGCAAACTCGAGGGGCTGAATGGTCTGCTCCTGCTCCTATTCCTTATGTTAAGATCTTGCTCCAAACCAATCAGCTTAATGTGCCTGCTAGCTTTGTATCAACTTAAGATATAAAACTTTGGGCTGAATTTTACCCCCATCAGGAGGGGAAGTTGATGGGCTAAGTGCAGCCTCAGGGAGATCACCTCAACTTTCAGAAATATTAAAAATAGAAAAAAAAATTCCCCTTACATGTCCCCCTCATATGACAATGTCACATGTGTTGGGACATGTTCATAATTTCCAAAAAAAACTTTACTAAAATTTGTAAAACCCTACATGAAGCCTCATCCCGCCCGTGGATGAGGTTTCATGTTTTTTCGAATTGAATGGGTCTTTTTTTAAAAAAAAGTCATCATCTTAACAACCCTCCCACCTCAGAATGTGTGTCTGAAAACAATAAACCAGGATGTAGCTAATCAACACAATGCCACCATCATATTTGGAGGAGGAACTGTTATTGTGAGGACACACATGGTGTGGGCAGCTATGTTTGTCCTTTGGTAATCTTTAAGATACTGACTGCAGAAGATAACAGACAGCAGCAGGAGGAAAAGTAGTGACATTTATGCCTCAAAAAGAACCAGGGGCTGTAATGACATAACGTCTCCCCTCCTGTTCCTTTTCAGATCCACCAATACAGCAAACGGACCTCCTGCTAACGAGATGACTAACTCTGTAACCTGCAGAAAGCCAATCCTTTCAAGAGAATCCTAAACTACCCTTCAGGAGTGACGATGTTTTTCCAAAGACAATCACATGAATTATGAAATATTCTTTTTGCTTATAACCTGTAAGAGTACATATTCTCTCCAACTGTACTTTTCTTGAGCGTGTTTGTGTGAGTGTTGTAGTGTTAGATTTCAGGGTGAGTGAGTAAATAAACCACCCTCTTTAGTTAAAACCATGAAAAGCTTACTGCTGGTTACTCAAATTGTCCAACACTCGGGGGTTAAAAACCATATACATCTCCCTCTCAAAAGCTTACTGATTATTGCAGGCAGCTGAAAAGGGAATGGGTATTTCAGTCGATCTCTCTCACCTCGTCTGTAACAATATTGATAAAGACTCTTGGTTAAAAGCAAAATACTGCGGATGCTGGAAATCTGAAACAAAAACAAAAAGTGCTGGAAAAACTCAGCAGGTCTGACAGCATCTGTGGAAAGAAAGACAGAGTTAACGTTTCGAGTCCGTATGACTCTTCTTCAGAACTAGAGAGTAGAAATATGGTGAAATATATACTGTTTAAGGGAGGTGGGACATGTGAAACTGGATAGAAGACTAGCGATAGGTGGAGGCAAAGGAGAGATTGTGAAAGATGTCACAAACAGAAGGTTGAAGGGCTGTTGACAGTGGTGATACTGTCTAAAGGAGGTGCTAATGGTGACATTAAGAGTAGAAAGTAGGATGAGCAAGTGACAGACAGCCCTAGTTGGGGTGGTGGGAGGGGATGGGGTGGGAGAAAAGATGGAAATAGGCTAAAAGGTGGGGATAAAACAATGAATGGAAATAAATTTTAAAAATAATAATAATGGAAATAGGTGGAAGAAAATATATATACAAAAATTTAAAAAAACATATTTTGAAAAAAGTGGAATCAAAAAGGGGTGAGGATGGAGGAGAGAGTTCATGATCTGAAGTTGCTGAACTCATTACAAGCCTACCGACTCCCACGGCTACCTCGACTACAGCTCCTCACACCCCGCTTCCTGTAAGGACTCCATCCCATTCTCTCAGTTCCTTCACCTCCGTCACATCTGTTCCGATGATGCTACCTTCAAAAACAGTTCCTCTGACATGTCCTCCTTCTTCCTTAACCGAGGTTTTCCACCCACGGTGGTTGACAGGGCCCTCAACCGTGTCCGGCCCATCTCCTGGGCATCCGCCCTCACACCTTCCTCTCCCTCCCAGAAACATGATAGGGTCCCCCTTGTCCTCACTTTTCACCCCACCAGCCTCCGCATTCAAAGGATCATCCTCCACCATTTCCGCCAACTCCAGCATGATACCACCACCAAACACATCTTCTCTTCATCACCGCCCCCCCCAGTGGCATTCCGTAGGGATCGTTCCCTCCGGGACGCCCTGGTCCACTCCTCCATCACCCTCTACTCCTCAACCCCCACCTATGGCACTTTCCCATGCAACCGCAGAAGGTGCAACACCTGCCCCTTTACTTTCCCACTCCTCACCGTCCAAGGACCCAAACACTCCTTTCAAGTGAAGCAGCATTTCAGTTGCACTTCCCTCAATTTAGTCTACTGCATTCACTGCTCCCAATGCGGTTTCCTCTACATTGGAGAGACCAAATGCAGACTGGGTGACTGCTTTGCAGAACAACTTCGGTCTGTCCGCAAGCATGACCCAGACTTCCCTGTCGCTTGCCATTTTAACACTCCACCCTGCTCTCATGCCCACATGTCTGTCCTTGGCTTGCTGCATTGTTCCAGTGAAGCTCAACGCAAACTGGAGGAACAGCACCTCATCTTCCGACTAGGCACTTTACAGCCTTCCAGGCTTAACACTGAGTTCAACAACAACAGATCATGAACTCTCTCCTCCATCCTCACCCCTTTTTGATCCCCCTTTTCAAATACTTATTTTTAAATTTATATATATATTTTTCCCCACATATTTCCATTATTATTATTTGAAATGTATTTCCATTCATCATTTTATCCCCACCTTTTAGCCTATTTTATATTTTCTCCCACACCGTCCCCTCCCTCCACCCCACCCCCACTAGGGCCATCTGCCACTTGCTCATCCTGCTTTCTGCTCTTACTGTCACCATTAGCACCTCCTTTAGCCAGCATCACCACCATCAACAGCCCTTCTGTTTATGACACCTTTTGCAATCTCTCCTTTGCCTCCACCTATCGCTGGCCTTTTATCCAGCTTCACCTGTCCCATCCCCACCTCCCCCCCCCACCTTAAACAGTGTATATTTCACCCCATTTTTACTTCTCTTTAGTTCTGAAGACGAGTCATACGGACTCGAAACGTTAACTCTGTCTTTCTCTCCACAGATGCTGTCAGACCTGCTGGGTTTTTCCAGCACTTTTTGTTTTTGTTAAAGACTTTCGGTGTTTGCTTTGTTAGCACTTTCCTCGGATTCCTGTGTTGTTTTATTTTAACTCTCCCAGTCCACTGGAATTTTTACTTCTGCTTAAAATTTGTCAAGGCCTCTTTTTTAGGCTTGATGCTGTCTCCTACCTCACTTCTTAACTGTGGTTGCTTAATAACACAAGTGGACCTTTTGTCTTTTGGGGGTGTTCACTGCTTTAGTTTCGTACCAAACAGTTCTCTGAACACTTGCCAGTGTTTGTGGGTTTGCTTTATTAACACAACAGCCCAATGAACTACAATCAATTTATCTCCCATCCCTCGTTGGTCTCACTTCAACTTGAAACCTGATTTACATGTCCCATTCAACTCCCCCCCCCACCCCCCCCACCCCAACCACCATCCCCTCTGACATCAATACTTATTTCATATTCTAGTCGCCTTTCGTAAAGTGTTCCTTTAGCATTGGATTGTTAACTAATCCAGGCGTATTCCCTTGTCCGTTCTAAAACATTGTTCTAGAAAATTGTCCTGAAAATACTCTAGAAATTCATTGTCTTTATTACTTGAGCTATTTGGCTTCTCAGTCTATGTGAGACTTTAAAGATCTCCCATTATAATTACTTTTTACTTTATATATGTTTCCCTGATCTTCATATTTATATGTCCTCCCCCCAGTACATCCCCGTGGACAGTTATCTGCAGAAAACTCACCAGAGTCTTGCAGCTGTGTGTTCCCTAAGCGCACCCATCGTCTCTCCACTGCCTGTTTGCTCTCAGTGGAAAAGGAGGAATTCTCGTGACTCAATGTGGTCATTGATGAGAACAAACAAAGATAACATGGCCACTTTGCTGAGCTCTTCCTTCCTGTCCTCAATGATTAAAGTGTGTGGGCAAAAATGGAGTTCAATGTAGGAAAGTATGAGGTCATCCACTTCAGAACTAATAATGATAGATCAGAACATTTTCAGAAATGCGAGGAGGTGGGAGTTGTGGAGGAGCAGAGAGACACAGGGCTCCAAGTATAGAAATCATGAAAAACTAGTGAGCAGGAACAGAAATCATTCAAAGGCCGATGGCAAGTTGATTTTTATCTCAATGGCTTTGGAATATGAAAGGGAGGAAGTGATGCTTCAGATGTACAGAGCCTTTGATCAGACTCCATCTGGACTAACTGGGTTCAGTTCTGGACCCCGCACCTTGGAAGGGGGTGCAGCAGATTCACCAGAACAATACCGGGGTTAAAAAGGGTTTAATTATGATGGCAGGTTGGATAGACTAGGCTTGTGCCTTGAGGTTCAAAGATTAAAGAACAATCTAATCGAACTGTTAAAGATGATTGTCGGGTAAATGGATTGAAACTGTTAATCAGGTGGGGGTGAGCTGCAGCAAGGGGGTATCATCTTAAAATTCGAGCTGGGCCATTTAGGGGTGATGTCAGGGAGCACTTCACATCAAAACAGGGAGTGGAAATCTGAAACTCTGTCGAGAATGGGGGTCATTTGAATATTTCAAAAGTGAAACTGATCGTCCTTTTGTTTGGTAAGATTATGAAGTGTGACAGAGCCAAGGCAGGATGGGTGAAGGTGAAAAAGAAATCATTCGTGATTTAACTGGAATGGCAGAACAGGCTCGCAGGGCTGAATGGCCTCCTCCTGTTTCTATACGTTGTCACTTCAACTCCCTCCTGATTCCACTATGCTTTCTCTGCCTTTGACCTCAGACATTAGTCGAGTTACAAGGCTACAGCTTGAAGGAGACTTTTTAACATTAACTCAGCCGTTCGGAAGTTGCTCTGTAGCCCAGGTCAGACCACACCTGGAGTTACTGTGAGCAGTTCCGGAGACCACACCTGGAGTTACTGTGAGCAGTTCCGGAGACCACACCTGGAGTTACTGTGAGCAGTTCCGGAGACCACACCTGGAGTTACTGTGAGCAGTTCCGGAGACCACACCTGGAGTTACTGTGAGCAGTTCCAGAGACCACACCTGGAGTTACTGTGAGCAGTTCCGGAGACCACACCTGGAGTTACTGTGAGCAGTTCCAGAGACCACACCTGGAGTTACTGTGAGCAGTTCCGGAGACCACACCTGGAGTTACTGTGAGCATTTCTGGAGACCACACCTGGAGTTACTGTGAGCAGTTCTGGAGACCACACCTGGAGTTACTGTGAGCAGTTCCGGAGACCACACCTGGAGTTACTGTGAGCAGTTCTGGAGACCACACCTGGAGTTACTGAGAGCAGTTCCGGAGACCACACCTAGAGTTACTGTGAGCAGTTCTGGAGACCACACCTGGAGTTACTGTGAGCAGTTCCAGAGACCACACCTGCAGTTACTGTGAGCAGTTCCAGAGACCACACCTGGAGTTACTGTGAGCAGTTCCAGAGACCACACCTTAAGGAGAATGTATTGGCCTCGGAGGGAGGGAGGTGTAGAACCACAGAAAAGTTACGGTGCAGAAAGAGGCCATTCAGTCCATCATGTCTGTGCCAGCCAAATAAAAAAGAAACTAGCCGCTCATTTTAATCCCATTTCCCAGCTCCTGGTCCATAGCCTTGCAGGTTACAGCACTTCAGATACAGATCCAGGTTCTTTTTAAATGAGTTGAGCTTTTCAGCCTCAACCACCAACTTAGGCAGTGAATTCCAGACACCCACCACCCTCTGGGTGAAAAAGCTTTTCCTCATGTCCCCTCTAATCACCATAAATCTGGCTGTTCGCCGCTCTGAAGAACAGTCATAAGGACTCGAAACGTTAACTGTTTCTCTCTCCACAGATGCTGCAAGACCCGTTCAGTTTTCCCAGCATTCTGCTTTTATTTCAGATTTCCAGCATTCACAGTATTTTGCTTTCACCTTAAATCTATGCCCCCTGGTGATTGACCCCTCAGCTAGGGGAAATGAGTCTCTCCTATCTACCCTATCTTGGTCCTTCATAATTTTGTACAACTCAAATAGGTCACCCCTTAGACTCCTCTGTTCTAAGGAAAACAGCCCCAGCCTATCCAATCTCTCCTCATAGCTGCAATTTTCAAGCCCTGGTAACATTCTTGTAAACCTCCTCTGTATCTCTTCAAGGCAATTGTGTCCTTCCTGTAATGTGGTGACCAAAACTGTACACAAAATTCCAGCTGTGGTCTAACCAGCGTTTCATACAGTTTCATCATTACATCCCTGCTTTTGTATTCAACACCTCGTCCAATAAAGGAAAGCATTCCACATACTTTCTTAACCACCTTGGCCACCTGTGGGTCATGCACTCCAAGGTCTCTCACTTCCTCAACCCCCCCTCAGTAACTTCCCACTTATTGAGCATTCCCTTACTTTGTTTGCCCTCCTCCCCAAATGCATTACCTCACACTTTTCCGGATTGAATTCCATTTGCCACTTCTCCGCCCACTCAACCAAACCATTGATATCATCCTGGAGACAACAGCTACCCTCTTCACTATCAACTACACGGCCAATTTTTGCGTCATCTGCAAATTTTTCAATCATGCCACCCAAAGGTTAAATGACAAGGATAGATTATATAACCTAGAGTTATATTCATGGAATTTAACAGATTAAGGGTAATTTGATTGAAATTTTCAACTGGGGGAACAGTAGGGTAGATAGAGAGAAACTGTTTCCGCTGATTGGGGAGTCTAGGACCAGGGGGACAGAGTCAAAAAAGAGCCAGGCCTTTCAGGAGTGAAATTAGAAAAAAGATCTTCACGCAAAGGGTGCTAGAAGTTTGAAATTCTCTTTACAAAAGGATCAATTGGTCAGATTTTGGGTTAATTTTAAATCTGAAATTGATAGTTTTTTGTTAATTAAATGTAAGGGATATGGGGAAAAGGTGGGTACATGGACTTGGGTCACAGATTGGCCACGAATAACGGAACAGGCTCGAGGCGTTGAATGGCCTCATTGGGGTTTTCCAAATACTTCTCGGCTGATCTCACCTGGAATGCTCCATCAGAACCCTGCTTCAAATGGGTCAATTTCATCAGACCGACATTAACCAGTGTCTCCTTAACCTATCCTTGCAATGGATTTTAAAATATTGTCAGATTTCCCTCTTCCATTCCCATTACTATCTCCCTCCTTAAGATCACCTCTCCATTGCCTCCTTTCAAGGTTGAGGAGTTCGTATCTCTCCAACCTTCCCTCATATCTCAGACCTCTCAAACTGGAAATCAGACTTGTACACCTGCATCTCAGGCCTGAGTGACCAGAACTGGATCTAATGATCGAGTGTCAGACTAGAGCACAATACAGTTTGATCATAGGAATATAGGAATAACAGGAAAAGATCAAAGCCCATCTTGTTGGCTTTCTACCATCCTGCCTTCCTACCAGCACTGTGGATGTACCTATACCACATGGACTGCTGCGGTTCAAGAAGGCAGCTCACCACCACCTTCTCAAGGGTAATTAAGGATGGGCCAGCGAAACCCTCACCCCATGATAAAGTCTCATGATCTAGCGACAATGGGAGTTATTGGCCCAGACATTGGTGAGGAAAACCCTCAGCAGTGGTGAGCTTATCCAAACTCCAAGTCCCATTCACCCATCACCTCTGACCTGCACTGGCTCCCAGTACGACAAAGCCTTGATTTTAAAATGTATGTGATCACTCTCTCCACAGCTTCACTTCCTCCCCATCTTTGTAACCTCCCGCAGTCCTACAGCATCCGAGCTTCTCCAACCCTGGTGTTGTGAATCTCCCACTTCCTTCATCCGACTATAACCAGATATGCCTCCAAATGCCCATAGGCCTTGGGCTCTGATACTCCCCCTGTTCAATTGCCAAACTGGTTTTTCAAGAGCAGGTGAATCATTAAAAGGCTTTAATGTCAACTATTTAATGTCACTGGCATCTCCGAGAATCATACCAACTCTGTACAGAGCTCTAAATGGACCATTTTAAATGCTGACGCCAAACTCCATTCAAAGACTGATTTTCAGAACCCTGAAGATAATGTGTAATCTTGGCCTCCAAGATTTTCAAATGCTTTTTAAGGCTTGACGCTAAATTCAAATTTCTACATCTAAAACTATGCATGTCTAAACTTCTTGAAATGTAGGCGTTGCTGGCTAAGCTGCCATGTCCTGCCCTGTGGCAAAGCTTTATAAAGATTTAATACAATCGAGTGACATGTTAGTTCACTTCAGAGGGCAGTTAAGATTCATCGGAGTCAGTGAGGGTCTGGAGTCACGTAGAAACCCAGACTGACTTAGTATGGCAGACCTCATTCCCTAAAGGGGTTTTTTACAACAATCCATCATCAGCTTCATGGGCATTTTCGCTGAAGCCGGCTTTTTATTTCCAGGTTTTTTTCTTTAAACTGTATTCAGATTCTCAAGCACCCTGGTGAGATTCGAACTCATGGTCTCTGGTTTATTACTCTGGTAATTCAGGCCCTACACTACCCATTCTGTTTGGCTACCTTCAGTGCTCTCTCTGTTCCAGATAATCTGAGATGTCTGTCCCCTTCACTTGCCCTGGACACAAATGAGCCAAACCCTTGGAACGTCCAATCCCAAATGAGAGCTCTCATCCAATGAGAACAGCCACAGATGTGAATCCGGGATGGTGTGTAGCCTCCCCTGTGCCAGGTTCAAGGACATGACTGAGTGGCTGCAGAGCGCCAAGGGAGGAGGCCGAACAGCTGGCGGCCGTGGTCCACAATGGTAACAATGACAAAGGCAGAATGAGGGATGAGGTCCTGCATGGAGAGCTTAGGGAGTTAGAAAAGAAAGTAGCAACCAGAACCTCCAAAGATGATAATCTCAGGATTACTTCCAGTACCATGCGCAAGTAAGTTTAGAAATAAGAGGATAAAACAGATGAATGCGTAACTGTCGAGTTGGTGAAGGATGGAGGGTTTTAGATTCCTGGGAGATTGGGACCAGTCCTGGGACAGATGGGACCTGTACATGCCTGAGGGGTTACACCAGGGACGGTTTGCTCATACTATTTGGGAGGGTTTACACTAACTTGGCAAGGGTGTGGGAACCAGGAGTTAATACTTATACCAAGATGCACAGACAATTTGGATAGCACTAGAATAGGGAATGGGTATTAGATGGGGTAGAGCAAGAGGGAATGTAATAAGGCCTAAATTAGTGTTGTTGTGCATGTACGCGAATGGTGTGGAGTGTGGTAAATAAGATTGGTGAGATGCAGATAGTCACATGGAAACATGATTTTGTGGCGATAATAGAGGCCTGGCTCAAAGAAAGGGCCGGACTGAGTGTTAAATATTCCTGGATAACAGGTGCTCAGGAAAGGAAGAAAAGGAGGAGGGGTGACGGTATTGATTAAAGGAGAACATTGCGGTGCTGGAGAAAGAGGATGTCCCGGAGAGGTCAAGGACAAAATCAATTTGGTTTGAGCTAATAAACTTTAGAGGTACCATGACACTACTGGGTGTAGTCTTTCCTAATGGGAAAGATATAGAGGAACAAAGTTACAAGGAAATTAGAGACGTGGAAGATTATAGAGTAGTTATAATGGAGGACTTGAATTATCCAAATATAGACATTTCAAAGTCAGTCTCAAAGCCTCAACGTGGGTCTGTTCTAACATCAGAGGAGAAAAGAATGCACAATTGCGACCAAAATGGCAATTCATGACCAAACATGGTGTCACGACCTTCCAATTAACAAGAACAGCCACAGGGAGAGAATGACAAGAGAGACGTAAAGACAGGGCAGCTGCACAAGCCAACAATCTGCCATCACATGTACCGGCTGATGGCTGATTTACTCACTATGGGAGCAGCTGTAATATGGGAGAGGCTGTGACAAGGGAGGGTGTATAAACCATCTGCAAACACACAACCAATGCTGATAACTCCCTTTTTTTTTAAACTCTCTGCTTTCTATCTGGAAGCCATTCTATAAATAAAAGCAAAATATGGTGTTTGCTGGAAATCTGAAATAAGAATAGAAAATTCTGCAAAAACTCAGCAGGTCAGGGCAGCATCTGCAGAGAGAAACAGGTAACATTTCAGGTCAAGATGACCTTTCACCATAGGTGCTGCTTAACCTGCTGAGTATTTCCAGAATTTTGTGTGTTTTTAAATTATTCTGCCACTTATCCCCAGACTCCACATTCTCTGATCTTATTCATTTGTCTATTATGGGGGCACTTTATCAAAGGCCTTTTGAAAATCCAGATAAATAATATCTACTGCATTGCCCCTGTCTACTCTCTCTGTTGCCTGCTCAAAAAAATTCAGTAAGTTTGGTCACGCAAGATTTTCCCTTTTGAGATCCATGCTGACTATTCATTGTTACATTTCTATATGTTCTTCTATTCTCTCCTTTAGTCGCAATTCCATTATTTTTCCTACCACTGATGTTAAACCGACTGGTCTCTTATTCCCTGGACATGTTCTGTCTCTCTTCTTAAATATAGTAATTATATTCGCCAGTCCTCTGGCACAACACCTTTTTCCTAACAAATTATTAAAAATGTGTAGTATTGTCCTCTGCTATTGAAGAGAGTGTTTTCAACTCCATCTCCCAACACCCAATTAGAGACGAGCTGGGAACTCCACCAACGCCTATGGAGAGGATGAAAGCCATCACACAAATGAAGAACAACAAAGCAGCAGGAGGTGATGGAATCCCTCTTGAAAGCTTTAAGCATGGAGGAGAGGAGCTAACATTCCAGCTCCATGCCCTTATCCTGCAGATCTGCAACGAAGAGGAAGTCCCAAATGATCTCAGGGACACCAAGACTGTGACAATCTTCAAGAAAGGGGACAAATCCAACAGTGGAAGTGACAGAGGCATTTCCCTGCTTTCCATTGCAGGAAAGATCATTACAAGAACCCCTCTGAATGGATTTATTACACTTGTTGCAGGGTTACTCTCTGAATCTCAATGTGGGTTTGGGCCATCAAGAGGCACAGTGGACATGATTTTTTTTGCATTTTGCCAACTACAAGAAAAATAACAGTCGTTATGGAGATGAAGTCCCGCCTTCACATCGAGGATACCCTCCATCGTGTTGTGTGGCACTACCACCGTGCTAAATGGGACAGATTTCGAACAGATCTAGCAACTCAAGGCTGGGCATCCATGAGGCACTGTGGGCCATCAGCAGCAGCAGAATTGTACTCGAACACAATCTGCAACCTCTGTTAAAAAAAATGTCCTGCTGGGCAAACAATGCACCGGTAGATTTTAATGTGGACTGCAGTGTGGAGCCAATTCTACACCACCCCCTCACCCAAACTCCCCTGACCCCTCTCCACACCCAAACTTCCTCCCCCCCACTAACAGGACTGCAGTATGGAGCCAATTCTACACCACCCCCCTTACAAGACTGCAGTGTGGACCTGGCTGCTCCCCACATTGCGCCCCCACCCCCACCGCCCTATAACACTGCAGTACTGCTCCAGATGGAGAAGGCAGAAAACCCATATTAATCCCAGTTTCCAGGGAAACAGAGCTTGGGATGGTGTGACATCTCAGAAACCCCTGAACCTGCAGGATTCCTGGACTGTAAGCATTGAGAATCTGTTGGGGGGGGGGGGGGGGGAACCATCTTGCAACTCATGGGTTCTCATAAAGGAGAGGGATTAATGGCTGTAGTAGTTGTGATCTGGAATGTGCTGCCTGAAAGGGCGATGGAAGCAGATCCAATAGGAACTTTCAAAACAGAACTAAATAAATATTTGAAAGGGAGAAGTTTGCAGGGCTATGGGGTAAGGATAGAAAATGAGACTAATTGGATAGCTCTATCAAAGGGTCAGCACAGATACAATGGATTGAATGGTCTCCTCCTGTGCAGTACAATTCTGTATAGCTGCTGTGTGTTGGATTACAATATGAAGAGCTCACAGAATGAGAGCACAGCTGGAATTTGTTTTTGATTTCAGTCCTCCAAATGAGTATGTTCAAGAATTACTTCTATATACCCATGATAAATGTTAGGGTTTACACAATTTCAAAAAAAAACATTACAGTGTAAATCCATCACAGAAATGAAAATACTTTATATTTCGTCACAGCGTAACATCAGATAATGAAACTATTTGATTCTGAAAGTACTTGCGTCAAATAAAGACTAGTTACAATCACGGAGTTACAGTAAGGCCCACTGTAGGGCTGAGTCATCAGTCTTGGCTCAGTTGCAGCAATCTCAACAGGGCAGGCACAAAGTCACATGGTTGAGGCCTGTTCCAGAGGCTTGAGTACAGAATCTCAGCTCCTGCTGTTCCTCACAATAAGAGATTGTGCTGGAAGAATTAATCCAGGCTGGTCTCTTGGTTGAAGCTGGTTTATTTCCAAGACAACTCCTCAGTGCCACGAACTTCCTAGTAGCTTCCACACAGTATTCCAGTACCAGTACCTTTTTATTCTATTTAGATGGGATAATTAATGCCCATCAACTGTTTAACTAACAATTGGTTTTAACAAGATGGTTGCCATATTAACAGATTCCCCTCTTTTCTTTATAAATTTAAAAAAAAACTTGAACACATTTTTTTAAAACAAACAGAAGGAAATAATGTCATGTATTTCCTCGAATTTCTTTTACCACATATATGCAAACACACAATTCTAAAACAAAAACAATTTTGTCGTTGCATCATTATTAGACACCCCTCTTCCAACACTTTTAATCATTTTTTTTAGAGCAGGTGTTCCTTTTTGTAGAACAGTCTGATTGTTGGTGACTTGTGTCAACCCATTTTATCTTAGAGGTCTCTTTTCTTTCTAACATCTCCTTTATGCTGGCTCAGTCTATTCATAATCTCTTTTCTGTGGCACTTTTCCTGGAATGAACGTTGTCCCGAAGAGACCGGTTATCAACATAACATTCAATGGGCAAACGTTCCCCACATTGCCCCTTATATAATATTTCTGTCAGTGTACTGGACAAGTAAACCCCCATATCTAACGCCTCTACTAAGGCTAACGTTTCAGCAGCTAAGGCTGCTTTTTATTTCCTTGGCCTCCCAAGCCAGTGGGCAACATTTATCCAGCTTTCCCAGCAAGAATATGAAGATCCCGGCTGTGCTAGAGGCCCCATTGGGAAGATCGGCATGTGAAGCATCACTAAAAATGACCAACCTCATATCCCTGGATCACCCAAGGCTGGAAACTAGAGCACACATCTCTCAGAATTTATTTATTTATTTGTTTTTTTAAGTGTTTTATTTGCTCTCAGAACTTGCTCAACTCTAGCATGTTTCACCATGGTACTCAGCTCCAACACATCATAACTAGCGTCAGGCCTAGTCCGAGTGCATAACCAGTTCAACTGCCCAATCAAACTTCTCAACTGTTCCATTTCTTCCTTGGTAGCAGGATCCTCTATTTGTGAGGATCTACCACGAGTTATTGGGATATAATTAACATTTTCTGGATAAGATTGTTGATTCAATGTCATTAACTTGCTCTGCTTAATATCTAAAACCTATATATTTAAATGCCCCAGAAGCCTGACTTCTGGCCTGGAATTCCTTCTTTATCTTCTTGGTTACCCATTGTTCAAATTCTACAGATCCTCCCCACAGGAAATCATCAACATGCATGATAAAAATTCCAGCTAGTTTCTCCTTATGGTACCAGTAGAACACTGCAAAGTCTGCCTTTAACTGAATGCAACCTGTTTTCAACATGTCAGGCCTCACAGAAAAATACCAAACTCCTAATGCATCATTCAACCCATAAAGACACTTATTCAATTTCCATCGCTTTCCATCCTTCTACATCCCTGGCTTCTTTGGGTGGTTTCAAAAAAACTTCCTTTTGAAACTTCTCCCCCTGTAAAAATGCAGCCTTTATATCAATCGATTCGCACTCCCAGGAACAGGATGCCAAAATAGCTCAAAAAATATCTTCAAACTCACTTTCCCCGCAGTAGGCAAGTCCACTCTGACATCCTGACCTCCTTGTCTCTCTTCAAAGCCTCAGCCTACTAATCTCACTTTGGTCTTATATGTGCCGTCTGGGAGTAGCTTTGCCGTACAGATCCATCTGTGAGATAAAGCTGGCTGTTCTTTATCAGGTATTTCAGAATATACCCCAAATTCCTTCCAACTTTCTAACTCTTTCCATTTGGCTTCCTTTATCATCTGACTTTCCAATTTATTAGCAGCTACTAGAATCTCCATCATAACAGCTTCTACTTCTATTGAGATTGCTAGCTTGCTCTCTAGTCTTTCTTGTTAAGCTACGGCCTCTACTCACATTCCTCTCCCTTTCTGGACTGCTACTATATGATCCTCCCATGCGAACAGAACTCCGTTTGCAGGTCCGTGATCTTTTTCTAGGGTCACGACCACTTTCTGGTCTACTGTCAGAACTCATACTGCACTTTCTGGGTTTACACATCTTTACCTTGGTTTGCCAATCAGGTCTTGTCTCCTGTCCTTCATCCTACACATTTAGTCAATGTTTGTATTTACCAGTGGCCTTTCCTGCTCTCCCTGTACCTGCCATCGTCTGCTCCTCATAACTACCCAGTGTCTGTATGTATATGTGAAGTGAATGGTGCCTCCTCACATTCTATGCCCTGTTCAGAACCTGTAAAGGTACAGTCAGTACCAATTAACCATGAAGACTGTACTCTAACAGTTTGATAATCGTGTTGCACAATTACTACTTTCCCATCACTCCCCATAACCTTGCCAGGTCCTTTCCACTCTCTGCTCTTCCCTTTTATAATATACCATGTCTCCTTGTCTAAACTGTATTCCCGATGGTCTTATGCTGCGCTGTAGGGCCCACTGAATTTTCTCCGAAACCTCAGCTTTAATGAAAGCTTTTCTGTCCACATGCAAAGCATTCAGATGATCAGAAAAAGTGGAGCATTATAATGCTAGTCCCTTCTAGGGCAGGGGGAGCATCTGACAACACCAAAAGGTAACTTCTGATTTCTTCTGTACACCAACTGATACAGACTGGACCCCCCCAACCATTTGCAGAGAGTTTTTTGCATACACCGCCCATGCTAGCGCCATTTGCAGTTTACAACAGGTTGATCAGCTGATATTTTATGTAACATGTATTGCTGTATGGTTTCTTTCACAAAGACCATTACTAAAAGGGCTCCCAGCTGCAGTGTGCATAACTGTGATGTTTATATTTTCACACATACCCCAAAATTTCTCATTGGCGAATTCTCCACCATTATCTGTGAGGAACTTCATTGGTGTTCTTAATCCTGTCCCTACCCATTTCTCCATGACCTTATCGACAATGGTCCTTTTTGTCTTTACTCTGTATCACAGTGGATAGACTAAACCTGGTTGCCATATCTATGAAGTGTAGCAAAAAATACCCCTATCCTTGTCCCAAACTTTCAAGTCCATTGCCACTGCATCGTTAAACATCCTGGTTAGTGGCAGCTCATAACAGGTCACGGTGGTGTCTTCAATATTTAAGACAAATTTCACACTGAGCAGTGCTTTGTGCAATATCATCATATCCTTTATCGACCACTCCTGCATTTCCAAACAGAGTCTTCAGTTTCTGTGGTGCCTGATGTGCAAACTGTCTATGTAATTTCCAAATGATCACCTTTTTGTCCACCAAATTCTCATTCGCAGCAGTTAACAAAACTTCATGAACTTTTTGATGAGAAATCTCTGGCTTCCTTAGTGACAAACAGTAATGGTCTGACCAAGTAAAATGTAGATGCACATTTTTCCCCAAACACAACTGCTCCATCATTCTTCATATCTAGCATCATCTGAGTCTTCTTCATCGCAGGTCAACTCAACAATAGTGGTATCTCGCTAGAAACCACATCAGTACTGAAACGGATTGATCTGCTATCTTACAAGGGAGGACCACCTGTTTGGAGCAGGTAGAGCTTCCATACTCCTTGACCTACCGCTGGTCTGCCTCATCGAGAGACTCCAGATACCAGTTAAGCCAGTCCATGCCACACACTGTAGAAGTGCAACCACTGTCCAGAACTGCACAGTTAAAGGAATCTACCATCAAGATACTCATCACCGAACTCAAACTCCCAGTGATCAGTACAATTCCATCACCATTTTCAGATGAATCCGTCTCATGGGTCACTTCAAAAACACAATTCCTTCGCTGTGGGCAGTTCATTGCTAATGGTTCTGGGAATCACACTGAAAATACCGATTAACCATTCCCCATGCATTTTTTGGGTTTAAACATCTACAGTCACCATCCCCAGTCACACTTTTTGTCCCGACTCTCAAATTGTCTAGGGTTGTGACCATTTTCAGACCTCTTGTCATTAACTCCATCTTTGTATTGGAATCTTCATCTAATATTTGGCCCACCGTGAAATTCAGTCACCATTGAATCCTCTATCCTTTGTTTTACAGCTTAGTTGTTCGCATTTGTTAAAAAAGAGGCAGGGAACGACTGTTTCCTTAGAAATTATTTTAGGTCGGCAGCCATTTGATTTAAGAGAGATTCTTTCCCCCGGAACTGAACCCCTGTTCGTACTAAAAGGCTATCAACATGGGAAATGCGAGCACAGTGCAGTCATTGAAATGCCAAAACCGATTCTGGAATTTCAAGTTCATATCTCTGGAGTCTCCTGTACTATTTATCAAAATCCGTGATATATTCTTCCATAGACTGATCATCTGATTTCCTAAACCTATCAAAGATCATCCAAGCTTCATAATCTTCCGATAACTCACCCTTTTCATAGAACTAATCCAAAAATTGTATCAGACGGTTTAATCCCTCTTCATGATGTAAATCATCCACTTTCCACTCTGAAAATACTTTACTCCTCATCTTACTTTTGGCTGGTAATAATAACGCCAAAACCATACCTTGCTTCTTCTGGGGTATAGCAGTGACCCAGGTCCACATTTCAACTTCAACCTTCCATTGCTGGTAAGGTTCAGAGTCAGAAAAAATTGCTGGATAGTCAAAGCTTGTGATTTTGTACTGTCCTTCCTACATTTCAGGAGTTAACTCAAAAGTACTTCATTGGCTGTAAAGCACATTGGGGTGTCCTGAGGCCATGACAGCTGCTTTTGAATTCAAGTTGGTAACCCAAGTCAGTACTGGAAGGGTTAATAATGTTTGACAACCCACATTTGTGGCAGAGATGTGTGAAGCAAAAGATATAGTATCATAGAATTTTGCAGGACAGGAAGATGCCATTCAGCCCATCATGCCTGTGCAGGCTTTTTGAAGGAGTTGTCCTATTTAGGCCTGCTCCTCGGATGTTTCCCCATAACCCTGTAAATTAAACCCCTGTAAGTAAATGTCCAATTGCCTTTTGAAAGCTCCTAAGGAATCTGCTTCCAGATGTTGGGGGTGGGAAACCAGCTCCACACTGCAGTCCTGCAGGGGGTGGGACAGAATCAGCTCCATATTGCAGTCCTGTAAGAAGGGGCGGGGGGGCGGTGCGGAATCAGGGAGTGTGTTCCACATCTTAATAACCCCCTGCGTGAAGAAAGTTCTCATTTCAGGGAGAACATGGTGTAGTACTAATGTAGCTGGACTGGTAATCCATAGGCCCAGGCTAATGCTCTGGGGACATGGGTTCAAATCCCCACCATGGCAGCTGGTGGAATTTAAATTCAATCAATAAGCCTCTGGAATTGAAAACTAGTCTCAGTAGTGGTGACCATGGCAACTATCACTGATTGTCATAAAAACCTATCTGATTCACTACTGTCCTTTAGGGAAGGAAATCTGCTGTCCTTGCCCAGTCTAGCCTACATGTGACTCCAGACCCACAGCAATGTGGGTTGACTCTTAACTGCCCTCTGAAATGACCGAGCAAGCCACTCAGTTCAAGGGCAATTAGGGATGGGCCTTGTGACACCCCCATCCCATGAAAGAACAAATACAAATTTCCCCTCTGGTTCTTTTGCCAATTATTTGAAATCTATACTAGTTACTTTTGCCAATTATTTGAAATCTATACCTTCTTGTTACTACACCGGTTCCCGGAGGAAAATACTTTCTCATTTACTCTACCAAACCCCTGATAATCTTGAACACCCCTGTTAAACCCCCTGTTATTCCACTCTGAGGGGGACTATCCCAATCTCTCCTGATAACTGAAGTCTTTCAGCCCTGATAAATCTCTTCAGCACCCTCCTCAAGGGCCTAGACCTCTGTCCTAAAACGTGAAGCCCAGAATTGGACACAACACTCCTGCTGAGGCCGAACCAGAGATTTATAAAAGTTAAGCAGGACTTGAGTATGTTTTTGTATTCAGTGCCACTATTTATAAAGTGAAGCGTTTCCCACACTCTCTTAATCTTCTTACCTTCAAATATTTGTGAATAACTACCCCCAGGACCCTTTGGTTTTGAATCTCTCAAAATAGATTATTCCGCCTATGTTGTTCCTCCCAAAGTGCATTACTTCACACATAGCCGTATTAAACTGCTTCTGCCATGTGTCTGCCCATTTCACTCGACTGTGCAAAAAATCCTGAAGGCTGCTACTATCCTGCTCACTATTTATTCTGATTATTCAAGTTTTAAATCATCTGCAAAACTTCAAAATGGTACTCCTTATACCCACGTCCAGCACTGTTAAACTGAGGCTCCGTCTGCTCACTCAGTTGGACACACAAGGTCCCATGGCACTAATGCAAAGAACAGCAGGGAGCTTTACCATGTCCTGGCCAATATTTATCCGTCAGTCAACAACATCACAAGATAACAGATTATCTGGTCATTATCACATTACTTTTTGCGGGATCTTGCTGTGCATAAATCAACTGCCATGTTTCCCACATTCCAACAGTAGCTACACTTCAAAACGAACTTCATTGGCTGCAAAGCACTTTGAGACATTTTGTGGCTGCATAAGGCGCTATATAAATGCAAGCCTTTTTTTAACGAAAAAATGCTTAGGAGGCTGACATCGAAACTTTGCACAAACCCTTACCCAGCAAGAACTGAAAAGGATCCCTCCTGATAGGAGGCACGAGATCAGGTCACCAAACGCAACACATCCTGACAAACTCACTCAGGAGGGCTCGGTGGTTAATGCGAGTTGTCATGAGCGTATAGAATTATTCACGTTAATATTGAAACACTGACTCGGTGGAGGGGGTAGTAGAGTAGGGAGGGGGGGTTCGAGTGGTTAGAGGGATGGGGAGGGGGTACAGGGGAGGCAGGGGAGGGAGGGGTAGGGGAGGGAGAGAGAGAGGGGGGGAGGGAGAGAGAGAGAGAGGGAGGGAGGGGAACATTCATGGGAGAGATTGAAGATGGGAAGAGGCAGCAGCCGCGATATTCGGTGTGGGTGACGGATGGAGGGAGCTCATTCCCCATCTGAAATCTCTATCTCCCGGGAATAGAAAAACATAGTTCCACGGTGGGGATCGCTTCCTTTTCCAATCTTTCACTCGGGAAACCTCTGTCTGCAGAATCTGACATTCATTTTATTTCTCTTTGTTTTTAATCGGAGGAACTGGCCGAGTCTGTGAAGCCCAGCCGGAGTTTCCTATTCTAACCCCTGCCATTAGGCACTCGCTCAAACTTTCAGCAGCAACACTTCGCCCCAACTTCAGGACTTTTTGGGAAGTTTGAAGGGCTCTTTGTGACTTACCCCAATGTGCGCTCTCTCTCTCTCTCCCGGCTCCTCTCTTCCTCCGCTGGGATTCCGCTGTTACAATCCCGGGTCTGTCTGTCTATCTCTCTCTCTCTCTCTCTCTGTCTGTCTGTCTGTCGGGGTGGGGAGTCAATGGGCAGCTCCTGCCATCCAACCCCCTCTGCTGGAGACAGGCTGCTGGAGAAAAGCCCAGCACTAGTTCCACACAAGGTGTACGGCACAGGAAAAGGCCCTTCGGCCCATCGAGTCTGTGCCAGTCAAACAAGTACATAACTACTCTAATCCCATTTTCCAGCACTAGGCCCACAGCCTTGTATGCCATGGCATCGCAAGTGCACATCCAAATACTTCTTAAATGTTATGAGGGTTTCTGCCTCTACCACCCTTTCAGACAGTGAGTTCCAGATTCCCACCACCCTCTGGGTGAAAAAATTCTTCCTCACATCCCCTCTAAACCTCTTGTCCCTTACCTTAAATCTATGCCCACTGGTTATTGATCCCTCCACCAAGGGGAAAAGTTCCTTCCTGTCTACCTTATCTATGCCCCTCATAATCTTATACACCGCAATCGTGTCCCCCCTCAACCTCCTCTGCTCCAGAGAAAATAACCTCAGTCTATCCCATCTCTCCTCATAACTAAAACTCTCCAGCCCAGTCAACATCCTGGTAAATCTCCTCTGCACTCTCTCTAGTGCAATCACATCCTTCCTATAATGTGGATTCCAGAACTGCACGCAATACTCTAGCTGTGGCCTGACCAGCATTTTATACAGTTCCAGCATAACCTTCCTGCTCTTATATTCTATGCCTCGGCTAATAAAGGCAAGTATCCCATATGGCTTCTTAACCACCTTATCTACCTGTCCCGCTACCTTAAGGGACTGGTGGACTTGCACACCAAGGTCCCTCTGATCTTCAGTACTTCCCAGGGTCCTACCATTCATCATGTATTCCCGTGCCTTGTTTGTCCTGCCCAAGTGCATCACCTCGCGCTTATCCGGATTAAATTCCATTTGCCACTGTTCAGCCCATCTGACCAGCCCGTCTATATCCTCCCATAATCTAAGGCTATTCTCCTTAATATTTACCATCCCACAATTTTTTGTGTCATCCGTAAACTTACTGATCAACCCTCTTACATTCAAGTCTAAATCATTTATATATACCACAAACAGCAAAGGACCCAACACCAGTCCCTGTGGAACTCCACTGGACACAGGCACCCAGTCACAAAAACACCCCTCAACCATCATCCTCTGCTTCCTGCCACTCAGCCAATTCTGGATACAATTTGCCAAATTGCTCTGGATCCCATGGGCTCTGACCTTTGTTATGAGTCTCCCATGTGGGACCTTATCAAAAGCCTTGCTGAAGTCCAAGTAGACTTTAGTGGAGCAATCTTGTTGATTCCCACCTCCCCCACCCCCCACTCTTTCCCCACAGCTCGGTTATTGAGAAATGAAAGTGTAGGATCTCATAATGAATTAGTAGCATACATATTCCCATATATACAAAAGTAATGTCCAAATGACATGACAAATATTTCTAACACTAAGATTATAAAGTATAACTGGATTCTCCATGAAGTTACAGAAAGTTAAGACAGATTGCGGGTCTCAGTTGATGTTAAGATTGTTGAACCAGGGTTCCTTCTTCTTGGGCCATCCCTCGGGACTGAGGATACCTCCGGTTCGATGGGTTCTGAGATGGCTGATCAGTCCAATGTGAGATCGGCAGACTCTGCCACATGTGGGTAGGCGGTGCTTGGAGGATCGGGTAGATGGATCGTTGGGGGATTTGTGCATTCGCTCCGATGCCTTGATTTCCCCTCTGCACATTCCCAATTAAGTCTCTCGATGTGTTCGGTGTTTTTCCGAATGGCCCTTCTCCATTTTGGTTGGTCACAAGCTACGGTCTCCCATGAATAAATTTGACCACTTCAGGGATACTTTGATGACAAGGGCTACAGACAATTGAACACCTCACATCAAAGTCATGCTCCAAGCCCTTGTTTCCAACGTTACAACACTTCAACAGTACCTCATTGGCTGTAAAGAACTTTGAGACAGTCAGGGGTCATGTAAAGTGCTATAGAAGTGCAAGTCTTTCTTTCATTTTTAAATCTCATTTTATTTCATTATTACTCATAGTTGTTTAAGAAACAAACTTAGAACAAGAAAATGGTTCCCGTCGGTAGAAGGATCGAGAGCCAGAGGATACAGATTTAAGATGATTGACAAAAGAACTAATGACAACATGAGGAAAAAAGGCTTTTATACAGTGAGTTGTTAGGATCTGGAATGCGCTGCCTGAAAGTGTGGTGGCTTTAAACTAAATAGTGGGGGGAGAGGGTTCAGTTGCATGAAAATATAAAAAATCAAAGTTTAAGGAGAGGCAAGACTACAGGTTAGTGACGAGGCTGATTGTTACCAAACAGTGAAAGGAAGGGACAGAGTGTGTGCACACCATATTGCACCAAAGAATCATATGAGTGTACGGAAAATTGACAATAGGGCAAACTTAAAGGCTTTGTATCTGAACACGCATAGCGTTCGGAATAAAACTAATGAGTTAATGGTGCAAATAGAGATGACTAGGTATGATTTGGTGGCGATTACTGAGATGTGGTTACAGGGAGAACAGGTTTGGGAGTTGAACATCCAAGGGCACTCAGTGTTTTGGAAGAACAGGCAGGAAGGAAAAGGAGGTGGTGTAGCTTTGTTAGTAAAGGAAGAGATCAGTGCTATAGTGAGGAATGATATAGGCACTGGAGAACAAGATGTAGAGTCAGTCTGGGTAGAAATAAGAAATAGCAAGGGGAATAAGTCCCTGGTGGGAGTAATCTATAAGTCCCCGAACAGTAGTTCAGCAGTAGGGCACAATTTAAACCAGGAAATACTGGAAGCATGTAAGAAAGGCACAGCAATAATCATGGGTGATTTTAGTATGCATATAGACTGGACTAATCAAATTGGCAAGGGTAGCCTCGGGGGAGAGTTCATAGGGTGTACTAGAGATTGTTTCTTGGAGCAATATGTTGTGGAACCAACCAGGGAGCAGGCTATTCTGGATTTGGTTTTGTATAATGAGATGGGATTAATTAATGATCTCATAGTAAAGGATCCTCTAGAGAAGAGTGATCATGCTAGGATTTCAATTTCAGTTTGAGAGCGAGAAACTTGAATCCCACACTAGTGTTCTGGAGTTAAACAAAGGTAACTACATAGACATGAGGGCAGATTTGGCCCTAGTGGACTGGGCAGGAAGACTACAAGGTAGGACAGTTGATGAACCATGATGTATATTTAAGGAGATATTCAATTCCTCCCAAGTAAAATATATTCCAAAGAGGAAGAAAGATGGTAAGAGGGGGAAAAAGCATCCATGGCTAAGCAAGGAAGTTAAAGATAACATAAAGGCAAAAACTAAGGCATCCCAAATTGCAAAGATCAGTGGCAGGCTGGAAGATTGGGAAACTTTTAAAGATCAACAAAGGGTTACAAAAAAATAATAAAAAGAGCAAAGGTAATTTATGAAAGAAAACTAGTGCAAAATGTAAAAACTGATAGCAAAAGCTTCTATAAGTATATAAAAGGAAAGAGAGCAGCTAAAGTGAATGTTGGTCCCTTGGAGGATGAGGCAGGGAAGTTAATAGTGGGGAACGCAGAAATGGCAGAGACGCTTAATCAATATTTTGCCTCAGTTTTCACGGTGGAGGGCACTAGTGCCACCCCAATAGTAACAGTTAGTGCAGAGGTATGGAGAAGGAGGAACTTAGAACAATCACCATCGCTGGAGAAAAAGTACTGAGCAAACTATTGGGATTAAAGGGTAACAAGTCCCTAGGACCTGATGGCCTACATCCCAGGGTCTTAAGGAAGTGGCAGCAGAGATAGTGGATGCATTGGCTATAATATTCCAAAATTCCATGGATTCTGGAAAGGATCCAGTTAGTCCCACTCCTCTGCCCTTTCACTGTATACCTGCAAGTCTTTTCTCTTCAGATAATTATCCAATTCCCTTTTGAAAGCCTCAATTGAACCTGCCTCCACCACACTTTCAGGCAGCGCATTCCAGATCCTAACCACTCACTGTATAAAAGCCTTTTTCCTCATGTTGTCATTAGTTCTTTTGTCAATCATCTTAAATCTGTATCCTCTGGCTCTGTAATGCTAATATAATGCCCTTATTCAAAAAGGAGGGGGGGGGTTGGGTGGGGGGAAGCAGAAAGTAGGAAACTATAGACCAGTTAGTTTAACGTCTGTCGTTGGGAAATTGTTGGAATCTATTATTAAGGAAGTAGTAATGGGGCATTTGGAAAGTCAAAATGCAATCCATCAGAGTCAGCATGGTTTTATGAAGAGTAAATCGTGTTTGACTAATTTGCTAGAGTTCTTTGAAGATGTGACAAGCAAAATGGATAATGGGGATCCTGTAGCTGTAATATATCTGGACTTCCCGAAGGCCTTTGATAAGGTGCCGCACAAAAGATTAATACACAAGATAAGATCAGACGGAGCTAGGTGTAATATATTAGCTTGGAAAGAGGATTGGCTAACCAACAGAAAGCAGAGAGTTGAATAAATGGGTCTTTTTCTGGATGGCAAGCTGTACTAGTGGGGTGCCACAGGGTTCGGTCCTTGGGCCCCAACTATTTACAATCTATATTAATGACTTGGATTCAGGGATAGAAGGTACTATAGCTAAATTTGCAGATGACACCAAAATAGGTGGGAAAGTAAGTAGCAATGAAGAAATAAGAAATTTCCAAATGGATATGGACAGGTTCAGGTGAATGGGCCAAAATTTGGCAGATGGAGTTTAACATGGATAAGTGTGAGGTTATCTATTTTGGTCAGAAGAATAAAAAGGCGACTTATTATTTAAATGGAGAGAAACTTCAGAATGCTTCAGTGCAGAGGGATCTGGGTGTCCTTGTGCATGAATCGCTGAAAGCTAGTATGCAGGTACAGCACGTAATAAGGAAGGCAAATGGAATTTTGGCATTTATTGCTAAAGGAATAGAGTATAAAAATAGGGAAGTGTTGTTGCAACTGTACAAGGCATTGGTGAGACCGTACCTGGAGTACTGTGCACAATTTTGGTCCCCTTACTTGAGGAAGGATGTAGTTGCACTGGAGGCAGTTCAGAGGAGGTTCACTAGATTGATTCCGCTCCTGCACTTCCCCCCAACAGGGGGGGGAAATTTTGCCCCTGGATTACTAGTTCAGTGACATTACCACTATGACACCACCTTGCCCCTAATCTCCCATCTACCCCCGATCTGATTGTGGCCTCAACTCCACATTCCGTCTACCCCCAATAACCTTTAACTCCCTTGTCAGTCAAGAATCTATCTATCTCGGCCTTAAAAATATTCATTGACCCCACCTCCACCACTCTCTGGGGAAGAGAGTTCCAAAGAGTCACGACCCTTAGAGAAAAAATGTCTTCTCATCTCCGTCTTAAATGGAAGATCCATTGTTTTTAAACTGTGTCCCCTAGTTCTAATCTATCCCACAAGTGGAAACGTCCTTTCAGCATCCACCCTGTCAAGTCCCCTCAGGATCTTATATGTTTCAGTAAGATCACCTCTCAATCTTCTACACTCCAACATTTCCTCATAAGATAAGCCCTCCATCCCAGGTAGCAGTTAAGTGAACCACCTCTGGACTAATGCATTTATATCCTTCTTCACAATTTACTTTCCTACCTATCTATGTGTCATCAGCAAATTTAACAACCATACATTGGGTCCCTTCATCCAGTACATTGATATGGGTTGTAAATAGTTGAGGGCCCAGCACTGACTTGTCACGTCTTCCCAACCTGAAAGTGACTCATTTATGCTTACCGTCTGTTTCCTGTTTGCTAACCAATCCTCTTTCCATGCCAATACACCATGAGCTCTTACTTTTCATAGTAATCTTTGCTGAGACACCTTGTCAAATGCCTTGTGGAAATCCATGGACAGCACAATCACAGATTCTCCTTTATCCATGTTGCTTGTTACTTCCTCAAAGAACTCTAATAAATTAGTCAATGATGATTTCCCTCTCATAAAGCCATATTGATTCTGCCTGATTGCATTGAGATTTTCTAAGTGGCCCGCTACAACCTCCTTAATAACAGATTTCAGCAATTTTCATATGACAGATGGTAAGCTAACTGGCCTGTAGTTTCCTGCTTTCTGTCTCTCTCCTTTCTTAAATAGAGAAGTCACATTCAATATTTTTCAGTTTGATGGGATCTTTCCAGAATCTAAGGAATCTTGGAAAATTAAAACCAATGCATCTACTATCTCAGCAGCCACTTGTTTTCAGACCCTTGAAGTCCATCAGGTCCTGGGGACTTGTCAGCTTTTAGTTCTACTAATTTTCTTAGTACCCTTTCCCTGGTGATTGGGATTGTTTAAAGTTCTTCCCTCCCTATCACCTCCTGATTCACAATTATTTCTGGGATGTTATTTGTACGTTTGGAAAATGTTTCAAACAGGAAGCCTTGTGCGTGTGAGTGAGTGAGTGTGTGTGAGTGTGAGTGAGTGTGTGTGTGAGTGAGTGTGTATGAGTGAGTATGTGTGTGTGAGAGAGAGAGTTTGTGTCTGAGAGAATGTGTCTTTGATTGTGTGTGTGTGTTGTGGGCATTTATTTTAAATGTTGAAGTGAACTTGTTCCAATTATGAAACCCGTCCTGTAGTACCAACTACACACATAGATGACACTGCAATAGAGATGATAGGCATTGCATTTGAGGTACTTTCCCAGCCTGGTCAGAGATGCCATATTTCAGATGGGATGTGAAGCTGAGGCTCCAGCTCTTTGAGACAAACATTAAATCAAAATTCTTGTAACTGAATTTGCCGCTGACTTGGCCACAATCATCAGTTAGATGACAGCTGTATACCCAAGGCTGAGATAGACAGATTTTTGATCAGTAAGGGAATCAAAATCAAGGGTTATGGGAAAAGGCAGGAAAATGGAGTTGAGGATTATCAGATCAGCCATGATCTCACTGAATGGTGGAGCAGACTCGATGGGCCGAATGGCTTACTTCTGCTCTGATGTCTTGTGATCTTATCTTCTGTAGGGTGAATGGGTCGCAATGTCCTGGGTATCCATGTCTCTGTCCAAGGATGCCTGTATGCAAGATATGAAGATGGTGGACGTTGATACTGACAACTGGGAGACAATTGCTGATGGCTGTGGATGTTGGCGGCTTTGCAGGGGTCCTTGTATTGGAGGTATGGAGGAGGTGGTAACCCAGTGGCCAACTCACTGTACAGAAGGCTTTTGGGTATTTTTTTAAAATTCATTTACGGATTTGGGAGTCACTGGCTGGGCCAGCATCTATTGCCCATCACTAATTGCCTTTGAGAAGGTGGGGGTAAGCTGCCTTCTTGAACTGCTGCAGTCCATGTGGTGTAGGTGCACCCACAGTGCTGTTAGGGAGGGAGTTCCAGGATTTTGACCCAGCGACAGTCAAAGAACGGCGATATATTTCCAAGTCAGAATGGTGAGTGACTTGGAGGGGAACTTCCAGGTGGTGGCATTCCCATGTATCTGCTGCCCTTGTCCTTCTAGATGGTAGTGCTCGTGGGTTTGGAAGGTGCTGTCTAAGGAGCCTTAGTGAGTTTCTGCAGTGCATCTTGTAGATGGTACACACGCTGCTGCTACTGTGCGTCGGTGGTGGAGGGAGTGAATGTTTGCGGAAAGAGTGCCAATCAAGCGGGGCTGCTTTGCCCTGGATGGTGTCGTGAGTATACGGCTGACATCCATCGCATGAATGTGGCCAGGCGACCGCAGACATCGTGGGCTTAGCAAATGGGTACGCTGATGGAATTAGCACGCACTAGCGCTCTGACCTTATCCTGCCAAGAGAGGCTGAGAACATGTCCGAGGAGGTGGAGACAGGCTTTAGAAGGACATTGGGAGAGGCCAACAGAGAATGGGAAGCACGGCCGGCCGAGAAGCGGGGGGGGGGGGGGGTGGGGGGGAGGGGGGAGTGCAGTGAATCGTGCACCTCCTCAGCCCATTGCCTTGCTCTGAGGCAGAGGCTGCCAGGCCACAGTGTGGGCCCTGAGCCACCCCCATCCCCCACCCCCACCCCCCAGGGTGATGCTTAAAACAGGGTGAACCACCGCAGGGCAAACCATGGTCTGACATGAGGGAAGGCGGCCCAGCTCTTAATCTCCCGTCAATGGCTGGACGGGATGACTCCAGCTTCTGTTTAACTCAATTCCCTGGGACCAGGACCTCATTTTTTTTTTCACACCTCTGACCCACGTTCGCACAGGGATGCGCAGGCGCCGTGGGCGGGGCCCCGCTAGTGGCGCAGGCGCGACGGCGGCCCCCGCCTGGAGCGCAGGCGCGTTGGCCGGACCCGGCTGGAATCGTCCAGCGCCCAAGCCCAGTTCCGAATGGAGCGCAGGCGCGGCGGCGGCGGCCGGCCGGACCCGGGCCCGGTAGGGACGCCTGCGCAGTGACCCAAGACCCGGTAGTGGCGCAGGCGTACTCTGCACGGTTTGGACTCCGCTCCGGCCCTCGCGCGAGGGAAAATTTTTCGTCCCCCAGAAGAAGAAGAAGAAGAAAAAAAATATAATTTTTCCACCGGGGCCGAAAGTTTCTCCCGCGGCGGCGGCGGCGGCGGCAGAAGGAGAGGGAGAGCGAGCCGGGGTTTGGAGCGGACGGCCGGCTCACTCGGTACCCGACACCGCGGCTGCGGCCTGGATGCAACAGGACTCGGGTAAGAGCAGCGGCCTCTGGGCCAGCGGCAGCGCGGGGGGATGGAGGCCCGGGGGCCGGAGCCCGGGGGATGGAGGCCCGGGGCCCGGGGGGAGGGGGACGGAGCCCGGGGGATGGAGGCCCGGAGCCCGGGGGAGGGGGACGGAGCCCGGGGGATGGAGGCCCGAGGGCCGGAGCCCGGAGCACGGGTTGGGGGGGGCGGGGGGCGGGGGGGGAGGCCTGGAATAAAACCAGAAGCTGCTGGGACATCTCCGCGAGGCGTCGGCAGCACCTGTGGAGACACAGACACACGGACAGAGAGACACGGACAGACAGACAGACACAGACACACAGACACAGACACACGGACAGACAGACACAGACACAGAGACACACAGACACACAGACACAGAGACAGACACACAGACACAGACACACGGACAGACAGACACAGAGACAGACAGACACAGAGACAGACAGACACAGAGACAGACAGACACAGACAGACACAGACACACGGACAGAGACACACGGACAGAGACACACGGACAGAGACACACGGACAGACAGACACAGACACAGAGACAGACAGACACAGACACACAGACACAGACAGACACAGACACACGGACAGAGACACACGGACAGACAGACACAGACACAGACACAGACAGACACAGACACACGGACAGAGACACACGGACAGACAGACATAGACACAGAGACAGACAGACACAGAGACACACGGACAGACAGACACAGACACAGAGACAGACAGACACAGAGACACACGGACAGACAGACACAGACACAGAGACAGACAGACACAGAGACACAGACACAGAGACAGAGAGTTGGCGATTCGGCTCTTACTTCGCTGCCCCAGATTCCGGGCTCGGTTCCCCCGCCCCCCACCGCCTCCACTTCTTGTTTTTGGCTCTTCCAGGCCCGGCTGCCCCGGCTCTAAATCTGCCCGGATTTCACCCCCTCCTCAGCCGGCGTCCTCACTGGGGACTGAGGAAGGGACCCGGCCATCGTGAACTTGGCGCAAGGTGAGTACTTGGAGAAACTTGAGCTGCGACTGGCCCCTGGAACCAGAATTATATTGTCTGCCGATCTAAGGCTGTTGTGGGACTGTGTTTTCACCCTGGTTAAAATTGTGGTACAGTACTGGTGGGGACGGGTCTGTCACTGTATAACACTGGGGTACAGTACTGGTGGGGACGGGTCTGTCACTGTATAACACTGGGGTACAGTACTGGTGGGGACGGGTCTGTCACTGTATAACACTGGGGTACAGTACTGGTAGGGACAGGTCTGTCACTGTATAACACTGGGATACAGTACTGGTAGGGACAGGTCTGTCACTGTATAACACTGGGGTACAGTACTGGTGGATACAGGTCTGTCACTGTATAACACTGGGGTAGAGTAGTGGTGGGGACAGGTTTGTCACTGTATAACACTGGGGTACAGTACTGCTGGGGACAGGTCTGTCACAGTATAACACTGGGCTCCAGTACAGGTGGGGACAGGTCTGTCACTGTATAACACTGGGGTACAGTACTGGTAGGGACAGGTCTGTGACTGTATAACACGGCGAAACAGTACTCGGGGGGACAGGTCTGTCACTGTATAACACTGGGGTACAGTACTGGTGGGTACAGGTCTGTTACTGTATAGCACGGGTACAGTACTGGTGGGGACAGGTCTGTCGCTGTACAACACTGGGGTACAGTACTGGTGGGGACAGGTCTGTCACTGTATAACACTGTGGTACAGTACTGGTGGGGACGTGTCTCACTGTATAACACTGGGGTACAGTTTTGGGGGCTACAGGTCTGTCACTGTACAGCACTGGGGTACAGTACTGGAGGGGAAGTTCTGTCTCTGTATAACACTGGTACAGTACTGGTGGGGACAGGTTTGTCTCTGTATAACACTGGGCTACAGTACTGTTTGCGACAGGTCTTTCACTAAAACACTGGGGAACAGTACTGGTGGGTACAGTTCTGTCACTATATAACACGGGTACAGTACTGGTGGGGGCAGGTCTGTCACTGTATAACACTGGGGTACAGTACTAGTGGGGACAGGTCTGTCACTGTATAACACTGGGGCACAGTACTGGTGAGGACAGGTCTGTCACTGTATAACACTGGGGTACAGTACTGGTGGGGACAGGTCTGTCACTGTATAACCACTGGGGCACAGTACTGGTGAGGACAGGTCTGTCACTGTATAACACTGGGGTACAGTACTGGTGGGGACAGATCTGTCACTGTATAACACTGGGGTATAGTACTGGTGAGGACAGGTCTGTCACTGTATAACACGGGTACAGTACTGGTGGGGGCAGGTCTGTCACTGTATAACACTGGGGTACAGTACTGGTGGAAACAAGTCTGTCACTGTATAACACTGGGGTACAGTACTGGTGGGGACAGGTCTGTCTCTGTATAACACTGGGGTACAGTACTGGTGGGGACATGTCTCCCTTTCTAATACTGGGGTATAGTATTGGCAAGGACAGGTCTGTCATTTTATAACATGGTTACAGTACTGGTGGGGGCAGTTTCATCACTATAACACTGTGGTACGGTACTGGTGGAGACAGGAGGGTCACTGTATAACACTGTGGTATAGTACTGGTTGGAGACAGGTCTGTTCCTGTATAACACTGTAGTTCAGTACTGGTGGGGACAGGTCTGTCACTGTATAACACTGGGATACAGTACTGGTGGGGATGGGTCTGTAACTTTATAACACGGGTACAGTACTGATGGTGTTGGGTCTGTAACTGTATAACACTGGGGTACAGTACTGGTGGGGACAGGTCTGTCACTGCATAACACTGGGGTACAGTACTGGTGGGGACAGGTCTGTCACTGTATAACACTGGTACAGTACTGGTGAGGACAGGTCGGTCACTGTATAACACTGGGGGTACAGTACTGGTGAGGACAGGTCTGTCACTGTATAACACTGGGGTACAGTACTGGTGGATACAGGTCTGTCACTGTATAACACTGGGGTAGAGTAGTGGTGGGGACAGGTTTGTCACTGTATAACACTGGGGTACAGTACTGCTGGGGGCAGGTCTGTCACAGTATAACACTGGGCTACAGTACAGGTGGGGACAGGTCTGTCCTTTATAACACTGGGGTACAGTACTGGTGGGGACAGGTCTGTGACTGTATAACACGGCGAAACAGTACTTGGGGGGACAGGTCTGTCACTGTATAACACGGGTACAGTACTGGTGGGTACAGGTCTGTTACTGTATAGCACGGGTACAGTACTGGTGGGGACAGGTCTGTCGCTGTACAACACTGGGGTACAGTACTGGTGGGGACGTGTCTCACTGTATAACACTGGGGTACAGTTTTGGGGGCTACAGGTCTGTCACTGTACAGCACTGGGGTACAGTACTGGAGGGGAAGTTCTGTCTCTGTATAACACTCTGGTACAGTACTGGTGGGGACAGATTTGTCTCTGTATAACACTGGGCTACAGTACTGTTTGCGACAGGTCTTTCACTAAAACACTGGGGAACAGTACTGGTGGGTACAGTTCTGTCACTATATAACACGGGTACAGTACTGGTGGGGACAGGTCTGTCACTGTATAACACTGGGGTACAGTACTAGTGGGGACAGGTCTGTCACTGTATAACACTGGGGCACAGTACTGGTGAGGACAGGTCTGTCACTGTATAACACTGGGGTACAGTACTGGTGGGGACAGGTCTGTGACTGTATAACACGGCGAAACAGTACTTGGGGGGACAGGTCTGTCACTGTATAACACGGGTACAGTACTGGTGGGTACAGGTCTGTTACTGTATAGCACGGGTACAGTACTGGTGGGGACAGGTCTGTCGCTGTACAACACTGGGGTACAGTACTGGTGGGGACGTGTCTCACTGTATAACACTGGGGTACAGTTTGGGGGCTACAGGTCTGTCACTGTACAGCACTGGGGTACAGTACTGGAGGGGAAGTTCTGTCTCTGTATAACACTCTGGTACAGTACTGGTGGGGACAGATTTGTCTCTGTATAACACTGGGCTACAGTACTGTTTGCGACAGGTCTTTCACTAAAACACTGGGGAACAGTACTGGTGGGTACAGTTCTGTCACTATATAACACGGGTACAGTACTGGTGGGGACAGGTCTGTCACTGTATAACACTGGGGTACAGTACTAGTGGGGACAGGTCTGTCACTGTATAACACTGGGGCACAGTACTGGTGAGGACAGGTCTGTCACTGTATAACACTGGGGTACAGTACTGGTGGGGACAGGTCTGTCACTGTATAACCACTGGGGCACAGTACTGGTGAGGACAGGTCTGTCACTGTATAACACTGGGGTACAGTACTGGTGGGGACAGGTCTCTCTCTATAACATTGGGGTACTGTACTGGTGGGTACAGGTCTGTCCTTTATAACACTGGGGTACAGTACTGGTGGGGACAGGTCTGTTACTGTATAACACTGGGGTACAGTACTGATGGGGACAGGTCTGTCACTGTATAACACTGGGGTACAGTACTGGTTTGAACAGTTCTGTCACTGTATAACACAGGGGTACAGTACTGGTGGGGGCAGGTCTGTCACTGTATAACACTGGGGTGCAGTACTGGTGGAAACAAGTCTGTCACTGTATAACACTGGGGTACAGTACTGGTGGGGACAGGTCTGTCTCTGTATAACACTGGGGTACAGTACTGTTGGGGACATGTCTCCCTTTCTAATACTGGGGTATAGTATTGGCAAGGACAGGTCTGTCATTTTATAACATGGGTACAGTACTGGTGGGGGCAGTTTCATCACTATAACACTGTGGTATGGTACTGGTGGAGACAGGAGGGTCACTGTATAACACTGTGGTATAGTACTGGTTGGAGACAGGTCTGTTACTGTATAACACTGTAGTTCAGTACTGGTGGGGACAGGTCTGTCACTGTATAACACTGGGATACAGTACTGGTGGGGATGGGTCTTTAACTGTATAACACGGGTACAGTACTGATGGTGTTGGGTCTGTAACTGTATAACACTTGGGTACAGTACTGGTGGGGACAGGTCTGTCACTGCATAACACTGGGGTACAGTACTGGTGGGGACAGGTCTGTCACTGTATAACACTGGTACAGTACTGGTGAGGACAGGTCGGTCACTGTATAACACTGGGGGTACAGTACTGGTGAGGACAGGTCTGTCACTGTATAACGCTGGGGTACAGTACTGGTAGGGACAGGTCTGTCACTGTATAACACTGGGGTACAGTACTGGTAGGGACAGGTCTGTCACTGTATAACACTGTGGTACAGTACTGGTGGAAAGAAGTCTGCCACTGTATAACACTGGGGTACAGTAGTGGTGGATACAGGTCTGTCACTGTATAACACTGGGGTACAGTAGTGGTGGGGACAGGTTTGTCACTGTATAACACTGTGGTACAGTACTGGTGGGGACAGGTCTGTCACTGTATAACACTGGGGTGCAGTACTGTTGGGTACTAGTCTGTCACTGTATAACACTGGGGTACAGTACTGATGGGGACAGGTCGGTCACTGTAGTGCAGTACTGATGGAGACAGGTCAGTCACGAAAACACGGGTGCAGCACTTGAAGTTCACTGTAACACGAGTGCAAAACTGGTTTGTTCTGGTCTGTCGCTGTAACACCGAGGTACAGTACTGGTGGGATTGGGAATGTCGCTGGTCGTGTGAGCTGTTTAAATCAGTAGACTCAGCTTATTCCTCTCTGAGCATTGTATATTTATGTACATTGCTTTATGTAATAGCTCCTCCCCCATAACCCTTGAAGTTTTTATCCAGTTCCCTTTTGAAAGTTGTTATTGAATTTGTTCCAACTGCCCTTTCAGGCAGTGGCTCTAGATCATCATAACTCACTATGTAAATAAAACTTTGCTCATCTCACATCTTTCTTTTTGCCAATTACCTTAAGCCTGTCTCCTCTCGTTAGCATCTCTCCTGCAGTGAAAACATTTTCTTCCTGTCCAATCTATCAAAGCCATTAATAATTTTGAACCCCTCTATTAATAGCCGATTCTAATACCCAGTAGAAAAGAGACTCTGACCAGGCTTCTTTTGAAAAAAACTTGATGAATTTAATTATAAAACAAAACTTCTTTTAAACAAGTTTCAAGAACTGTTTGACACATGATTGTAATCTGGAAGTGTAACCAACCCTTTCAAACTTCCCCAGCATGCACACATGGGAGCACACAAATAAAAGACTAACAGATAGCTTCTGCAAATTTGGGACGATGGCAAAAAGAATCTTTCTCAGAAAGAAGAAATTAAAGTTCACGGAGGTTCGATGCTGTCGGTCTGACGTTCCCTTGGGTGAAGACATGCCACTGGGCCCAGTAGATGATGGGAAGTTCACCAACGATGCTTCAGCGTGGAGGAGAGTAAAGCTGGACCAAATCTTCTTGTCTCAGCTCGCAAGTCCAAAATTATGCAGACAACCTTCACTCAGATGAGGATTATTTGGCTACAGGCTGAGAACTACACACAGTTTCACAAAGCAGAGAGGGAGAGAGCGCTAGTCAGGGTAGCCTTCTGTCCTCCGCCTTCCCCCCAGCAAGATCGAAAGCAAAACTACAGGTTCAAATTAAAGGTTTGTCTCTGCCATGTGATTGCCTTTATGTCTTCCAGCAAAGGGCTTTGCAGTTCAAAACAAACAACTCCTTCTCAAGTATCAGGTGATTGCTTGGAAGATGCCTACTTGTTGACAGTTCAAGTGAACTTAGGATTTTTTTTAAAAAACTGTCGGCAGCCTCCAATGGCCAAATAATGCAATGTCCTTCCACGTTTTAAAAAGAAAAATCCAATTTAAAGAGATATGATTCTATCACCCATAGATCTCTGTTCCTGACCCCCTTTAAAATTATTCCATTTAATTTCTTCTGACCAAAATGCATCATCACGTCACACTTTGCTGCAGTTTCACCAGTCCTCCTGAATTCTGTTGCTATTCTCCCTCTCGCAGTTCACTATATTTCCAAGTGTTATGTTATCTACAAACTTTGAACTTGTGCCCTGTTTGATGAAGTGCTGTTTTCTGTCTCTTAGCCACTTTTGATACCATGATGTCACTTTCCCTTTTTATCCCTTGGGCTTCAGTTTTGCTAACAAGTCTATTTTGAGATACTTTATCAAATAAATGCCTTTTGAAAGTCCATATACAGAGCATCAACTGTATTACCCTCATTTACTCTCTCTGTTGCTTCATCGAAGAACTCAATATAATTTGTTAGATATAATCTGCCTTTAACAAATCCATGCTGACTGTGTTTTACTCATTCACGTTTTTCCAAATGACAATTAATTTTGTTTTGGATTGTGATCTCTGGATGCTCCCCTGCCATTGATGTTATGCTGACAGGCCTGTAATTTTGGGTTTATGCCTGTCTCCTGTTTTGAAACAGGGGTGTTATATTTGTAACCTTCCAGTCCTTTTGGCTTCACTTCCAAGTACAAGGGAGATTGAAAGGTTGTGGCCAGAGCCTCCAACATTTCCACTTGTATTTCCCTCAGCAGCCTAGGATGCATCTCATCCAGACAGGGTGACATTTTTATTCTGAGCATTGCCAGTCTTTTAAGTTCCTCATTGAAACCCTTCTGCCTGGTCAGATCACTTCCCCATAATGACACTGCCTGAATTGCACCAGTACCTTTCCATGTGCCTTGCTTAGTAGATACCATAGACCGTGGAACATAAGTCAAACTTTGAAGCTTCGAAAAATCCTTCCAAAAACGGAATATAACGCCGAGCATAAAATGTGCAGGAGGACCCATTTCTGTTTGTTGGTTGCCATGCTTTGTGTGGGCCAGTCTTAAACTCCTGCGCTTCTGTCAGCAGCACGTCTTGTGCTACCTGCTTGAGACCATGCACTGACTGATAAGGCAAGTTTAGCACTAAACATGTATCTCTGAGCTGAAAAATTGAGGTCAACTACTAAATGCGAGTATTGCTCTAAACATTCATTGAATAGCAGAAAAATGGGTGTTTGACTTATGTGCCGTGTTCTACGATAATTCCATGCATTATTACTTTGATTAAATTTTTTTCCAATTTATCTGTTGTAAACATCCATTTATCTCTTCTGGTCGTACTTCATTGGTGTACTTCAGAGTCACATAGGAAGAAAGGTTGGCCATGCAGCCGCTCGAGCCTTTTCTGTGCTCCATATCGATCTTGGCAGATATGTAGCTTTGTTCTATTTACTTGCCTTTGTTCCATAACCTTTCCTTAATAAAGTATCTGAGGTCTTGAAAATTTTAGTTGTCCTCAACATCTGCAGATTTTGGGAGAGTTCCAGATTTCCAATTCCCTTTGTGCGAAAAATTGCTGTTTGATTTCACTCCTGAATGGTGCAGTCCTAATCTGAGAATTAAGCCCCCTTGTTCTGGATTCCCTCACTGGAGAGAATAGTTTCTCTGTATCTGTGCTATCAAATCCTTTTAACACCTCGATTCGATCACTCCTCATCTGTCTACTCAAGGGAATACAAGGCAAGTTTCTGCAGTTTGTTCTTATAATTCAAACCTTTAATGCCTGGTGGTATTCTGGTGAACCTCAGCTACAGAACGTAAGAAATAGGAGGAGTAAACCTGCCATTCAATACAATCATGACTGATCTTCAGCTTCAACTTCACTTTCCTGCCCGTTCCCGATATCCAGTGATTCCCTGGGAGAAAAAATGATCTGTCTGTCCCAGCCTTAACTAAATTCAACGATGGAGCATCCACAACCCTCTCGGGTAGAGAATTCCAAATATTCACAACCCTTTGAGTGATGAAATTTCTCCTCATCTCAGTCCTAAATGATCAGCCTCTTATTCTGAGACTGTGCCCCTGTGTTCTAGATTCACCAGCCAGGCATAAACCCAAAATTACAGGCAGGGGAGCATCCTCTCAGTATCTACCTTGTCATGCCCTTTCATAATCTTGAATGTTTTAACGAGATCACTTTTCATTTTTCTAACCTCCAGAGAACATAGATCCTTCAAGGCCAATATATCTATCTTGATGCATGGTGCTGAAACTGAATGCAGTGCTGTAAATGTGGTCTGACCCATGCTCTAACTGCTGAAACATCATACCTTAGCTTTTGTATTCCAACCCTCTTGAGATTACTTTCCATTTACCTTGATTACTTTTGGTACCTGTTCACTAGCTTTCAGTAATTTATCACTTGGGCACCCAAATCTCATGCTCTTCTGCAGTTCCTGGCCTCTCCCTGTTAAGAAAATATTTTAATTTACCTTTCTTGGGTCCAAACCAGATGACCTGACACTTCCCCACTGTGCCCCCTTGTTCTCGATTCCCTAGCTAGGGGAAACAGCCTCTCAGCATCTCCCCTGTTAAGCCCCTTTAGAATCTTGTATGTCTCAATGAGATTGCCTCTCATTCTTCTAAACTACAGAGAATATAGATCCAATTTACTCAATCTCTCATCACAGGACAGCCCTCCCATCCCAGGACCAGTCTAGTGAACCTTCACTGTACTGCTTCCAATGCAAGCTTTTATGGTTTCAGCCTTTCATCATGAGATGTTTGCGCTGTTGCGGGGGACAACTCTTGTTTTAAGCATTGCTTGGTGCAACTCAGGAGCCCCACTTTGCCATGGCAGTCAGTAGACTGAGAAGGTACGTGATTCACTGGCTTCTGTTTTCTCCGGGCCCTCTCTTGGCAGTTAAGTGTTTCGCTTCTGCTCGCCTCTTCCAGTGCTCTTCCAAACAGTTAGCCTCCAGAGGTCACAGCCGTCAGTTACTGTCTCCCAGTTGTTAGTGTTAGTGTCCGTCAGTGCAGGTGTCCTTGTAGTGGAGATACGGACACTCAGAAGGTCGTGCCCCAGTGGCCAATTCACTGTATAGCAGAAACAGCCCTCATACAGCCCTCATTCATCTGATGAACTTGGCCAGCCAATGCAGATATCCTTCCCTTAAATTGGAGACCAAAACTGTGGTCTCGCAAAGCCCTGTACCATTGTAGCAAGACTTCCTTATTCCTGTACTCCGATCCACTTGCAACAAAGGCCAACATGCCATTTGCCTTCTTGCTGCCCTTGCATGCTAACTTGCTGTGCTCCTTGTACAAGCACACCCAAGTCTATCTGAACATCAATATGTACAAGTTTCTCACCTCTTTTGAAAAAAAGCATTCCGCTTTTTAGTTCTTATGGGCAATATGAATAACCTCACACTTCCCTACGTTATACCTCATCTGCCATCTTGTTGCCAACTCATTTGACCTGTCTATATCTCTTTGCAGCCTCTCTGTGTCCTGCTCACAGCTTGCATTCACACCTAGCTTTGTATTGTCAGCAAACATACACACATTACTCTGTCTCTTTGTATAAATTATTAATATATATTGTAACTAGATGAGGCCCTAGCACTGATCCTTCCAGCATTGCACTTGTCACAGACTACCAATTTGAAAAAGCCCCATTTGCTCTCCTCTTCCTGTCTTAACCAATCCATGCTGATATATTACCCTCAACTCCATGAGCTCTTATCTTGTCTATTAACATTTTGTGTGGCACCTTATCAAATGCCTTTTGGAAATCCAAGTATACTACACCTGCTTTACCCTACTAGTTACTTCCTCAAAAAAACTCATAATAAACTTGTCAAACAGGATTTCCCCTTATGTAAAACCATGTTGACTTATTCTAATCATAGCATAGTTCTAATCGACTATGTTTTTCTAAGTGCATTGTTAAGACTTCCTTAATAAGAGATTCCAGCTTTTTCCCAACAACTGACGTTAGGTTAACTGACCTGTAGCTCACTCTTTTCTCTCTCCCTCATTTCTAGAACAGTGGTGTTACATTTGCTAACTTCTAATCTGTTGGGACTGTTCCAGAATTTAGAGATTTTCAAAAATCATCCACCAGCTTGGCACCTATTTCTTTTAGAACCCTAGGATGTAGGCCATCAGGTCCTGGTGATTTGGTCAGATTTTAGTCCCTTGAGTTACTCCAATACTTCTTCTCTGCCAATATTAATTTCCTCTCTTTTTAGCCCCTATGTTACTGTCTATCTCTGGTGTGAAACTTGTGTCTTCAACTGTGAAGACAGAAACAATATTTGTTCAATGCATCCACCATTTCCTCATTGCCCAGAATAATTTCAGCTATCTCTGCTTCTAAGGGACCAGCATTTACTCTAGCTACTCTTTCTTTGCATATACCTGTAAATGCTCTTACAACCTGTTTTTATAGCCCTGGCTGGTCTATTCTTATACTCTATTTTTCCCCTTGTTGTCAATTTTGGGGCCATTTGCTCATTTCCTTCATCCAGGTCATTAGCTTACATGGTTAATGGTTAAACACTGAGGTCGCCAATGGGAGAACATTCCCTTTCACTTTATCCTTACTCTCTCTCCAAACCAGTGATCAATCCATGTTACAAAGCTACCACCAGTTCTGTGCACTTTCACCTGGGTTTACCTTTCCTATATTACTGAATGTTTCTTTTAACTTCCTTGAAGCCACCTCTTTAGTAACCTTGTCTGCTCATTGGTACTATAAAGACTGAGTTGGCACTGGTCTCAATCTGGTTCCTTATGAATGTGGGTCAAAGAGCATCAGACTCCTGGTTCTTACTTGGTGTTAAATTAGTGGCCTTGCCAGGAAATGAGAGAGTCTCCTCTGTCTTGTCAGAGCTGTTTTTCAGGGTTTGGAACCTGTGCATGATGTTGGGCAGAATGGAGGGAGCTTGAATCTGCACCAAACTGTACAATACTTAACCTCAGTAATGATGCATATTAAATAAATATAAGCTGTAGTTCTGTTGGATAAGTTTGTACCAGGCACCTGATAAGCTCAATAGTACAAATACAAGGCAGTATTCCATCCAATGTATTTGTTTGCACTCTTGTTTCTGCAATGTGATTGTTGGCAGCGGGACTGCAGTAACGCATAAAGCTGGCTGTGAGAAATAATATCATGTACCTTTGAACTATGTGAACAGTAATCAAATTTTGAATTTTTAAAATTGAGCTGTGTCGGGCAAAGTATCTTTTGATCTTTGTGATGTGGGTGAGAGATTGATAGTTACAAGTGAGCACTTTTGGGGTGAGGAAGTGTACCCCACAAGAAATGTTTTCACGAAAGAGCCCTGATTGATCTCTCTACTGCCTGATGAGAGACTGCCCTGTCAATTGTTTGGATGGATTGTGGAAGGGGCACTTTGGCAGCTGGAATGTTCGCTTTCAAAAATGAGCAATGGCTATTTTAATTGTGTATTCGTCACATTTAACCTGCCCGATGGAATGCAAGTTATGAAATCCGTTTGTATAAGAGTAGCGCACTGTTTGTCTGACACTCTTGTGGGCAGCCTGCTGACTCAAATATGGTGATTTCTGCACTGTTTCTGTACTGCAGTGTGTCAAATCCCTTCCGCCAGGGGCTTGCCAGTTATTGAACAGATCTCACGATGGCTCATTTGATAACTGATGTGTGTAGCCAGAGTGTGGTTGGAAACCAAGCGCAAAAGGAGTGTGGAGTTTGGTTATTTGGTGCAACTGTGAACTCGCTGCACAGGAGGAAGGATGCTTTTGTCTTCAATATTTGTAATGGTTTGTGTTACAGGTAAATATTTACCTCAATTTACCTGTAACACAAATGAAATCAAATAAGTTATTAAAAGACTAAAGAGTATATAAACTGGATACATTGATTGCATTAATAATTAAATAAATAAAACAGGATTATTATAGGGATGACAGTGCCAGGTGGTGTGCCATTTCTGCAGCATGTGGGAGTTTGCAGAGAGCCATGTGGTTCTGGGTGCTATCTGGACACTTTTGCCCCAACATGCAGTCACACTCCTTAGGTTAGGAAGTGGTACAGGACTGGTCAGGGACTGGAGGGAGGATTGAGGTAAGGAGATCTCTTGCAGTGCTGTGCTGGAGGAGCTTCTTATCCAATAGAAACTAGGTTCCTGCTGCCTGTGTGGTTGAACAAATAAACCACAGCTCCCTAATATAGGGAGCCGTTCGAGGGTAAGTTAAAAGGAAAGCAAAACAAGATTTCGAGTTTTAAGACTTATAACTAACAAACTAAAATCAACATCAACTAAATGCTACTTAGGTGACAAATACTCTAAACTACAGAAAAGATAACCCTTATTAATAACAAAAACAGAATTACCTGGAAAAACTCAGCAGGTCTGGCAGCATCGGCGGAGAAGAAAAGAGTTGACGTTTCGAGTCCTCATGTCCCTTCGGCAGAACTAAGTAGAAATAGGAAAGGGGTGAAATATAAGCTGGTTTAAGGTGTGTGTGTGTGTGTGGGTGGGGGGGGGGTTGGGTGGGGGGAGAAAAGTGGAGGGGGGGGTTTGGTTGTAGGGACAAGCAAGCAGTGATAGAAGCAGATCATCAAAAGATGTCACAGACAACAGAGCAAAAGAACACATAGGTGTTGAAGTTGGTGATATATATCTAAACGAATGTGCTAATTAAGAATGGATAATTAAGAACCCTTATTAATGTCTGAATGTGACCAATAACCCCATGCCGCATACATACAGCACACTTTCCACAGAATTGTACTCTTTTCAGGAAACAGTCTTAAGTCACTCCCAGCTTCCAACAGGCTCATGTCTCTGTGTTTCACCAAGTTGTAATGCCCAGCGACTGTTGGAGATCATCTCCCTCAGTTCTCCGACCTGACTTTCAGCAGTAAGGCCCACTCCAGTGATTTCTTCTCCCAGCCTTGCCAGAGTAAATCCTCCAGTGTCCTTAATTCGCTGCAGGTTCCTTATCTTCAACCGGTGGACCAACGTTTCTAAGAATTCTGCCTGGTAGCTACCAGAGAAAACAGCTTTTCCCCATGCAGATCCAAGCAACTGCTGTTCTTTGCCCCCCCCCCCCCCCCCCCCCCCCACCCCACCTCCCGCCTCTCTCTCTCTGCTGTTCAAAGTCTTTGAGACAGAAAGCCTGGAACAACAAGAACATCTGGTTTTGCCTTTATTTTCAGGTATTAAACCAGGCATGTGCATTTCGCTGGTCTCTATGGTAACTAAGCTATAGAGACTTGTTAGCCGGCAGAACTTGTAGCAGATCACATGACTTTTTTCATTATAGGATGTGATCATTTAAATTTATGGCTGCGTCCCTGGAAATTGCAACTTTTGCAAAGCGAAACAGCTTTTTGTGAATCATGGGTTCCCATGGGAATCACGGTTAAAGCTAGAGTTAGGTTAATTTGAACATCGCTCACCTAGGAAAAAAGCATGTACAGGTTGAGATACTGTAGCATACATGTGCAGCGCTGTGCCTTCCTAGCCGAAATAACTTGCAAAGTGAAATAAAGCACTAAATTTAAAATAAATCCTGTATAGGTTCGAATTAGATAACACTCACCAGCCTCGAGATGTTTTAAAACGTTCACTGCTGCTTTCTTACCAGAATCAGAATCACACTACTGGCACTTCCTGGGCATTTCCGGCTCATGTTTAAAAATAATGCGCAAGTCTCGCTCATAGCAGGCACTCCCGAAGCTCCAAATTTTAAACTAAATTTAGATTCAACCCTTGACTTGGAAAAGCAACTCTGGCTTTGGATGTCTCTGGGTTTTGTCAAAAACGCCTTGCTGCCTTGAAGACAGTACAGACAGCCTCTTTAACAATGGCGCCAATTAGGTCACGGGGCCTAACGCTATATGAAGGGAGCTAATGCGCGATGACAGGCAACGATGATGCACATGCCGATGAAGACAGGCCGCGATGGCGCGCGGTCGTGTGCGCGCAGTGATAGCAGACAGCCTTAACGTGGCGTGACTCTGAAGCGGAAATCATGACTTAAATTGGGGGGGGAGAAACTGACCCAAAACTAAAGCAACTTTAAAATGAAACAATTTAAAGTGCAGTAACTTACATAGGACTTAGGAGCAGGAGTAGACCATGTGGCCCTTCAAGCCTGCTGAACCATTCAGTAAAATCATGGCTGATCTTGTGGTCTCAGCTCCACTTTCCTGTCTGTCCCCCATAACTCTCGACTCCCTTATTGATCTAAAATCTAACTCAGCCTTGAATAAATTTCAAGACCCAGCCACCACTGCCATCTAGGGAAGAGAGTTCCACTCTCTAATGACCTCCTGAGAGAAACAATTTCTCCTTATCTCTATTTTAAAAGGGAGACCTCTAATTCTTAAACTATGTCCTGGAGTTCTAGTCTCCCCTGCAAGAGGAAACATCCTCCTGTGATCCACCCTTTCCGGCCCCTCAAGATCTTATATGTTTCCAGAAGATCGCCTCTCATTCCTCTAAACTCCAATGGGTATAGGCCTAACTTGTTCAACCTTTCTTCATGAGATAAGCACTTTATCCCAGGATTAAGTTGAGTGAACCTGCTCTGAACTGCTCCAAGCACAATTATATATTTTTTCAAATGAGACTAAAACTGTACGCAGCACTCAAGGTAAAACAAGGACTTATTGTATTCCATTTTACCTTAAAGAGACAGTCCAGAACATAATCACCTTATGAAAGCCTGCAGTTGTAACAAGTGGTATTCTTGGTTTTGTACATGGACGTTGAAGCAGGAAGTGCCATGCTGCTTTGTACAGGAGATTGGTTACACCACGGCTGGATATGGAGTGGAGTGCTGGATTCCCTACAATAGGGAGAGTATTAGAATCATGGAAAGAGTATGTGAATATTTACTAGAATGATCCCAGGGTTTACAGAATATAGTTAGGAAGGCACAAAAATATTGGGGCTTAGATTGTAAAATAGTTTTGAACAAAAATAGTTATAACAAGTCTATAAATCCAGAACAAATAGTATAGACTCAGGATAAATCATTAGATGAATGAAGAGAGAAATTCAACAAAATGTTTTCATGTGGGGAGGTTCTAAGAACATAGAATACTTTACCACAATGGACTATTGAGGTAGCAACTATAACAATTTAAGAAGATATACAAAGAGCAAGAATTGTATGGATAGCTCCAGTAAGAGCAGGAATAAGGCCATATGGCCCATCAAGCCAGCTCCGCCATTCAAATGTTTATGGCTGAACTTCTACATCAACTCCACTTTCACATGCCAACTCCTTAATTCCCTTAGCATCCGAAAGTCTATCGTTTTCAGTCTTGAATGTACTCATTGGCTGATTATCCACGGCGCTCTGGGGTAGAGAATTTCAATGATATACAAACCCCCGAGTGACAAAATTCCTCCTCGCCTCAGTCCTAAATGGCTGACCCTTATTATCCTGAGACTGCAGCCTCCAGTTCCAGGCTCTTCAGTCAGGGAAACAACCTCTCAGCCTCTATACCCTGTGAAGGTCAACAGATATTTAGGGCCAAGAGATGACTGGAGATTCTGATGCAACTAAACTATGAAATCCATCACCAATCCCAGCTGTTTATTGAATATCTAGGTTAAATCTCATCAAACGTAAAAGTGATAAAAGCATTGATCCTTTCCCTGTTAGCCAAGTTTTCAGTCACTCCCATTCTTCTTTCTGCCTCAGTGGCCGTTTCCCATGTGCCTATTTGTGACATTTCTTTGTCTATAAGGTGCTGTATAAATCCATCACCATATTTTATGACAATCTTATTGAAACACATACTGATACAAACTTACAAATTAGGAGCAGGTGTAGACCACTTGGCCCCTCAAGCCTGCTCTGCCATTCAATAAGGTCATTGCTGATCTGATTGAAATCTTCACTCCACATTCCTTCCTGCCCTTGGTAACCTTTCACCCTTTGCTTATCAAGAATCTATCTACCTCTGCCTTAAAAATATTTAAGAATCCTGCATCCACTGCCTTTTAAGTCTTTTATCTCAAAATTTGGGAAAGTCTTAGTTTTAACATTGTTTCTTGGAATGCTCATAGGAATGTACTTAGGGCAGGAGTAGGTCATTTGGCCCTTTGAATCTGCTGCACCATTCAATAAGATCATATCTGACCTGATTGTGGTCTAAACTCCACTATGCCGTCTGCCCCCCATAACCCTTAACTCCCTTGTCTATCAAAAATCATCTAACTCTGCTTTGAATCAATTCAATGACCCAGCTTCCACTGCTTCATTGGGAAGAGAATTCCACAGACTAATAATCCTCTGAGAGAAAAAACTGTTAAGGTAGCTGCTTTCAGATTGCTGGGTGTTTTAATTGGGTTTTGTTGCTTCTTCCAGGAGATTGCGTGGTTTCAGCTGGGACTGGGGGGGGTGCGGGGAATACATTGTGATGCACAAGGAATCACAATAGTATTGGATGGGCTGGATGGGTTGAGGGTCTTTATTTATTTGTCATTGTACCCTGAAGGTTTGATGCATCTTATACCCAACACTGTTCATGCACAGCATCTTCAGCAACACCAAGGGACAAATTCTGTCAGTTGAGAAACAGATTAGTTCTGGTTGGTCAGTAATGAATGGTTTTCAGCATTTTTACCCAACATTGAGAGACAGCTCTACCTTTGGGAATCTTTGTTTTCTACGTTTCTTTGTGAAGCTAGTTGAACTGATTCAAGTGTACACTTTTAGAAATGTATTTAGCTGACTGTGTCCGCTTTAATATTGAGTCCTGTTGAAGGCAAGAGCCTTTTCATTCAATTTCTCCTATTATTTATGAAGTGGAACTTTTCCAAAAAGATTTTCTGATCCCAGTTGAGCAGAAGAATCTCCCGATGAAACGTTCTGGAACATCAGGATGAGCAGTGGGTAAATGTGACATTAGGTATGTGAGATGTGATAGATTGACAGATAGTGAGCATAGTTCATCTTGTTGCAGGCAAATCATGGATTCTTTGCCCGGATAGATGAGAAGCTGAACAGCCAGGTTCCCTGTGTTACTCTCCCTCCTTACAAAAAAGAGAGAACTTGCCTGAAGTATACATGACACTGGCAGGGTGACACTTTTTTCTCCTGAGACGGTGGTGGTGGTGGTAGCTTGCCAGGTCATTTTCAGAGGGTATTTAGAATCAACCACATAATGCGGGGTTGGATTCATGTATCAGCCAAACTGGGTAAGGCAGGCAAGTTTCTTTCCCTGAAGGGCATTAGTGAATCAGTTGAGTTTTTAATGATATTCTCTTGGTTCCCTGGAGTTGGCCACTGAATGACCAGATTTAATGAATTTGATTGAACATTTCTGTCAGATCTTTATCTCCTCTATAGGCTCATGCCTTTAAATCATTACTGCTTCTTGGACAGTCCCTTGGGACTGAGGATGACTTGATTTTACTCCAGTTTGATGAGTTCTGTGATGGCTGATAAATCCAATGTAGATTCTGCCACATGGGCAGGTGATGCTTGAAGAGTTGTTTAAATGGATTGCTTGGAGATTTGTACACTCCCTCCAATGCCTTGAATTTGCCTCTGCACATTCCTGATGAGCCTTTCTGTGTTCGGTGCCTTCCTGAATTAGCCTTCTCCATTTTGGTCAGTCACAAGACAGGGCCTCCCATGAGTTGATGGCTACGTTTAACCTCTTCAGGGAATGCTCTGAAGTCATCAGGGAAGCTTTGGGGACACTCCTGAAGCGTTTCTGCTGTGCTCCTGGGAGTGTCCTGCCGTGACTGAGTTCCACATGGAGCAGTTACTTCGGGATTCTGGTGTCAGGCACACGAACAACATGTCCCACCCAGCGGAGCTGGTTTTGAGTGATTAATGCCCCAATGCTGAGCGAGTTGGCATACTATTAAACCAATAACTTATGTATCTGCATCCCAAGATCTATCTGCTTCTCTACTCTTTAACAATCTTTCAGGGTTTGCTTCCTCTCGCTATTCCTTTTCCCAAAATTCCCTAGTTCATTTCTCTCTCTGGACATATCCATCCATGTTGCTAACATGTCTGTGATCTCCTATTTTTACCCTCTTGGTTTGCCATGCCCTCCAATTTTGTATCATTCTTCTTGTGTGTTTGTCATTTCTTCAGAAGCATTTTAGCCCAGCTGCCTTTATGCATGTGGCTACATCTCCCTTTAACATCATGTGCTTTCATTTTCATAATAAGTCTTTTTGTGGCATTTTGTCCAATACCTCTTTAAATGCAAAATAGATTGTTTTGAAGAAATCACAATCAGTCATGTTAATCAACCTCAGTCTACTTTGAACAGGCCCAAACTGACCCTTTATAGCCCATGTCACTCTGAATATTCATAAAGCAGGATGAAATTAGTGAATTTTGGAAGCACAAGACACAGTGACTTACAATTACTTGACTTGTCCTTTTCCCTTTCTTTTGGCGCCGTGCACCCTCCAGTGTTCTGGATGCATTTCATCCATGCTTGATGATTTTATACTGCAAGAATACTGATCTCCATTCATGGCTCTTCCACAATCTCCTCAGATACTATTACAGTTTGCATTCACCCTTAAGTAAAAAAAAACGCCTGAGGTGAATTGCCTACTAAGCATAGTCATGTTCAAGGACAAGATGGCATCTTTCTCTTAAATGGTCTTGCTTCTGCTATTCCTGAAGCCCTTATATTGATTCCCAGTGCTTGACACATCCTATTAACCTTCCTAATCCCTTTGCTTCCCCTTGATACAAGGATGCAATTAATAGCATCCACAATAGCATCCAGTTTCTGCAGGCATTGTAGAGGTAACTGCAGATGTCATTTCACACCTCTTGCAATGCAAAGAATACAACCCCAAACAGCTGAAATCATAATTCCACCCAATCATACCTGATTTTTACACCCCAACCAATAATCCTATCTTGAGTCAATATTCACTCTGATAATAATGAAGCTCATAGTTTTCTTCTGTATTCCTATATTAGCATTTGTCATTTTTATTAAATCAAATTTTTGCTCCAGTTTGGAGAGGACCGTGGCATACTCCTTTATAGGTTGCCATAAGACCTAGGAGCAGAAATTAGGCCATTCGGCCCATCGAGTCTGCTCCGCCAATCAATCATGGCTGATAAGTTTCTCAACCCCATACTCCCGCCTTCTCCCCGTAACCTTTGATCCCCTTACCAATCAAGAACATATCTATTTCCGTCTTAAAAACACTCAATGACCTAGCCTCCACAGCCTTCTGTGGCAATGAATTCCATACATTCACCACTCTCTGCCTAAAGAAGGTTCTCCTCATCTCTGTTCTAAAAGGTCTTCCCTTTACTCTGAGGCTGTGCCCTCGGGTCCTAGTCTCTGCTGCTAATGGAAACATCTTCCCCACATCCACTCTATCTAGGCCTTTCAGTATTCTGTAAATTTCAATCAGATCCCCCCCTCATCCTTCTAAACTCCATCGAGTAGAGACCCAGAGTCCTCAAACGTTCCTCATATATTAAGCCTTTCATTCCTGGGATCATTCTCGTGAACCTCCTCTGGACCCTCTGCAGGGCCAGAACATCCTTCCTGAGATACGGGGCCCAAGGTTGCTCACAATATTCTAAATGTGGTCTGACCAGAACGTTATAAAGCCTCAGCAGCACATCCCTGCTTTTATATTCTAGTCCTCTCGAAATAAATGCCAACATTGCATTTGCCTTCCTAACTGCCGACTGAACCTGCAAGTTAACCCTGCAATGAAGAGCAGTTAAGTTGATAGTTGAGTTAAGAGGAGAGACCGCACAAACTGGGAACATATAGATGGAGAAGGGAAGGTTCACAAATGATCAACTGAAGTTGTCAAGATCCTTCTTAGATAGAGTTTTACAGCTCAGAAACAGACCATTTGGCCCAACTGATCCAAGCCAGTCTTCATGTTCCACACAATCTCCCTCCCTTCTTGTTTCATCTACCTGATCAACATAACCTCCTATTCCTTCCTCCCTCATGCACTTATCTAAGTACATCTATGCTGTTCATCCCAACTACTTGTGGAAAGGTGATCCACATTCTGTGTCTCGGGATAATGAATTTTCTTCTGAATTCCTTATTGGATTCATTGGTGACCATGTTATATTCATGGCTCCTAGTTTTGGTCCCCCCACAAGTGGAAGTGGTTTCTTTACATCTATTTATCCCTTTCATAACTTTATAGACTTCGATCAGGTCACCCCTCAGGTTTCTCTTTTTTTAAGAGAAAAAAGCACCTGCCTGTTCACTCTTTCCTAATAATGGTACTAAAAGTCTAAGTCAATTTGTATAATACGGTCTCAGCTTCTACAATGAGAGGGCACAGCCTTAAACTTGGAGGATGGAAAAGACCTTTAGATTTAACCATTTTAGGCAGAAAGTGGTGATTGTATGGAGAGAACTATCTTGGGGGAATTAAGAGCTGATTGAATCAACAAATTCATATGGGGGTTGGATAGTCTTGAGAAAAATTTGATGGAGGCATAATTGGATAAAACGTTTCCTACAGACTGTGACTAGTCAGATATGGTGCAGGAGTCTTTACCTCTCCCAGATATTCCTGTGTTCTAATATTACTCCAGCTATTGACTTATCTCCTTTCAGTTCTAATTAAAATGTATTAACGGGAATGATATCCAGCTCGTATTAAAATATCTCCCACTGCTGCTCTGCCGTTTCATTGATTGGGGTGGGTGATGGAAATTAATCTGGGCTAATACCCTTTAATCCTACTAAAGTTAACTAATTGCCAGTTAATTAAGTTACAGGGCCTTCTGTTCCAAGCCAGGAATTGTTGACTGGCACCAGTTTTTGTCTTGTGCTGAATGTTTGTTCAAAGTACTGTCTCTATGCCAACCGGCAGGCTAGAATCTGTGCTCACAATTCCCCAGACATTACACGTGCTCTTGGTCATGACTGGTGGAGAGAAACAACCAGTAACAAGGGAAAGTCTGGCAACTGACTGGGTGGATGAGGCACCAGTGCCCGAGGCTTCCCTGAAATTACTGTTGTACAAAATGTCTGGCTTTTCCATGCCTTACAACACTTGGAAGTGTGCTGAGCTGTGCCAGTTACAAAACCACAGCAGTCAAATAAGTCAGGACGGTTGACACACAGGTACTGTGAACACTTAAAACAGGCAGGCAAGCAAACATCAGCTGGTCCCATCAAGTCTACCTCACACACCATCTTAGCTGGATACTGCCTAACCACCCCTCTAGCCCCCACCCCACTGGAGAAGGGTAGGGTGATAATATTGAGGATGACACTCTTGAGGGATCCTTACATTATCAGTTACATAAATAACTATTGCAAAACTTTGTTCTAAGGTGGTGTGCCTGTCACAATAATGCATTGAAAAGCATAATGTCGTGAGATTGCTGAATTTTAACCATCAATCAGCAGGAAAATTGCAAATTTGAGTTAAATTTGTTTCATTCATTCCCACTTCAGTAATGCCTACAGTAATTCTACACATCATGGACCTCAGTTGCAGACTTATACTTTGCATAAATGAAAGATACATTGAGTGGGTACACTCAAGTGAGATGGATGCACATAAGTTATGACTTCTTCTGTAAGGCTTTTGCTGGGCGATTATGTGAACTTACAGTTGAGGTGTATGGTCTCTGGAAAATGAATGTGAAAATCATTCAATACATGATGCTGATGGATCAAATTTCAGACCTGGTGTAAAGGAGGAAACATTTTGACACACAGGAACTTTGCACTGATATATTTTCAGGAAGTATCTTTCCAAGTAGGTAATGCAGCCTGTTCTGAGCCCATACTTTGGCTTTTCCTGCTTCTAACAGGTTTAAATTGTCTCCAAAAGTTTGTTGATGTAGCTTTGCAGGTCAAATCTTTTATAGATGTCCTGGAAAAGTTTTAATTTTTAATTTCATTCTCGATGAAAGCTTTCAAAATGAAATCTTCCAAATGCAACTATTGGCTGTAGAGGAATTTGTTTCATTACCCAGTGCCTGTTAACTGAGGCCCAACTGGGGTGTCGGTCTACCTTCCTTATAGTTAGAATTTAGAGAGAGCAGGAGTGCCTAATAGAGGATAAAAATATAGTTATTAAGCTTGTAATAAATATGAAGAAACTGTGTCTGCGATTGTTTACAGTACATAGTATTAAGGAAATTGCATTTTTTTTAACTTGTTCATGGGATATGGCCTTAACTGGCAAGGTCAACATTTTTGCCAATCCCTAATTGCCCTCAAGAAGGTGGTGGTGAGCCACTGCAGTCCACGTGGTGTAGGTACACCCACAGTGCTGTCAGGAAGGAAGTCCCAGGATTTTGACTCAGCTACAGTGAAGGAATTTCTCTTTTATTCTTTCATGGGATGTGGGCATCACTGGCTGGGCCAGCATTTATTGCCCATCCCTAGTTGCCTTTGAAAAGGCGGTGGTGAGCTGCCTTCTTGAACCGTTGCAGTCCATGTGGTGTATGTACACCCTACATCCACAGTGCGGTCAGGGAGGGAGTTCCAGGATTTTGATCCAGCGACAGTGAAGACCAGCAACATATTTCCAAGTCAGGATGGTGGGGAACTTGGAGGCAGTGGTGTTCCCATGCATCTGCTGCCCTTGTCCTTCTGTGGTAGCAGTCATGGATTTGGGAGGTGCTGTTTAAGGAGCCTTGGTGACTTTCTGCAGTGCATCTTGTAGCTGGTGGTGGAGGGAGTGCCAATCAAGCGGGGCTGCTTTGACCTGGATGGTATCGAACTTTGCATGTTGGTGGAGCTGCATTCATTCAGGTAAGTGGAGAGTATCCTAGCACACTGCTGACTTATGCCTTGTAAATGATGGACAGGCTTTGGGGAGTCAGGAGGTGAGTTACTCGCCACAGGATTCTTAACCTCTGACCTGCTCTTGTAGTCACAGTATTTATATGGCTACTCCAGTCCAGTTTCTGGTCAATGGCGATTCCGTGGATGTTGATAATGGGAGATTCAGTGATGATGATGCTATTGAACGTCATGGGGCGATGGTTAGATTCTCTCTTGTTGGAGATGGTCATTGCCTAGCACTGGTGTGGATGTTGAATGTTACTTGCCAGCTCAAGCCTGGATATTATTCAGGTCTTGCTGCATTTGGACATACACTACTTCAGTAGCTGAGTCGTCGCGAATGGTGCTCAATATTGTGTAATCATCAGCGAACATCCCCACTTCTGATCTTATGATGGAAGGAAGGTCATTGATGAAGCAACTGAAGATGCTTGGGCCTAGGATACTGCCCTGAGGCACTCACGCAGTGATGTCCTGAAGCTGAGATGTCTGACCTCCAATAAACACAACCAGCGGAGAGTTTTCCCCCTGATTCCCATTGACTCCAGCTTTGCTAGGGCCCCTTGATACCACACTCGGTCAGACGTTGCCATCATCTCAAGGGCAGCCACTCTCGCCTCACCTCTGGAGTTCAGCTCTTTTGTCCATGTTTGAACCAAGTCTATAATGAAGTCAGAATGGTGTGTGGCTTGAGGGGATTTTGCAGGTGGTGGTGTATACTTGCGCTTATTGCCCTTCTACGTGATAAAGGTCATGGGTTTGAGTTTCAGTATCATTGTCCTTGCAGGTTCCATTGGCAGATTGCAACAGAGTCCTTGTTAAGACATTGGTTTTAGGAAGTATGTAATGCAAAATGTTATTGGATAAATGCTCCCTAAAGAAATGATTTCATCTAGTTTTAACGTTGATTGGCCTTTGCATTTACATTTTGATTGTGAATTCAAAATGAAACTCTTCTATCTGCTCCACTGTGTGTACGTGTGTGGATTAACCAGGGCACAAATTTTATCTCTGGTGCTGTCAAAACCAGCCAGTTTCCTGGGGATGGAGGTGGAGTTAGTACATGTTAGAACTGCATCGTGAATTCCCTCTGGTTTTCAAGTGCAGGTTTTATGCAAAGCTTGCAGATCCATAATGCTCGCTAGCTGTTGTCGAGACCAAGAATTTTAACGATGCAAGTTGGTATCTAGATCCTCCCAAGTGCTCGATGCTGGCAGAAATCTGTCTACTTGAAATCTAAAATTGATTTTTGTAGTGTTAATATGCCCCGTGGGAATAGTCTGGAGTGTGAAGAGGCTGCGTGGAGAAGAGCAATGCAGCAGGCTTTGTGCTGTGGGTCTCTGTTGTCTTGTGCCTGTTTTCAGCAGTGAGGAATTCTCGGGCCACTTTGTTTATGAACGACAGATTCTGAAAAGGGATAAAAATTTGGACAGTGTTTTCATGCCAGTTTGAATTAATTTGTAAGTTAAGCATTTTCATTCTTTTATATTCCTTCTTGCACCCCTGTAATTAAAGTTTTGTAAATGAATTAATAGTTCTACCCTGAACGATATTAACAGGAGTAATGGAGACAGAAAATGCTGGAAATGCTCAGCATGTCAGGCTGCATCTGTGGAGAGAGAAACAGAGTTAGCATTTCAGCTCAATGTTGTCTAACCTGCTGAGGATTTCCAGCATTTTCTGTCTTCATTTCAGACTTCCAGCATCTGTAGTATCTCGCTGTATAATAACAGCAGCCTGCATTTATGTGGTGCCTTTAATGTTGTGGGTAGAATGTCCCAATTTGTCTCATAAGACGGTCATTTGGCAGAATTTAACATTGAGCCAGTTAGGGAGGTATTAGGCCAGGTGACCAAAAATTTGAGGTCAGTTCTAAGGAGCATCTTAAAGGAAGAAAGAGAGGAAGAGAGGTTTAGGGAGGGAATTCCAGAGCTTTACACCAAGACAGCCGGAAGCACGGTTACCAGTGGAGGGATGAAGGAAATTGTGGATGCATGGGAGGCCAAAATTGGACGGTGCTTGAAGGGAAGGAAATAGGAAAGGACTATGGGTAATCCTTGGGCATTCCAGAGGGAATTGTGCAAAACCGACAAAGTTAAGTTTGTGAATTGACAGTGTTGTTACTCATTTTATCAAGAATATTGGCCTTTTTCTTGAAAGACTTAATTCGGTAATGTGATCCCTCGGGACAGTCTTTTGTCAGGCGTAGAATGTGAACAACTTTGCAGAGAGAGCATGGTGGTGTGGGAAAAGTTTACACCCCTTCATCATGGTGAGCTGAGCATCTTGTTAGTTGTGAAGAACTTCCTACCAGTTCTCAAAGGGATTGAAGCATGTCCAGGATGCTGTGTTGGTGCCTCAATCTCTTGTTTTTTGCTTTTTAAGGATCTTACAGCACAGGAGGAGGCCATTATGTCTGTGCTGGCTCTTTGAAAGAGCTATTTAATTAGCCTCCCCTGAGGTCTTTCCCCACGGTCCTTTTTTCCAATTCCCTTTTAAAAGTTACTGTAGAATCTGCTTCCGATACTTTTTCAGTAACTGCATTTCAGTCTATGTTAACTCACTGCATTAAAAAAAAACTCATTTTCTCATTGGCTTTTTTGTGAATTATCTTAAATCTGTGTGCTCTGGTTACTCGCCGCCCCCCCCCCCCCCCCATCTAATCTGTCAAAACCTCTCATAATTTTGCACATCCAGGATCTCTATTCAATTTTCTCAATCTTTCTCTGCTCTACAAAGAGCAAGCCCAGTCTCTTCTCATAATTGAAGTTCCTCTTCTCTGGTGCCATTCTAGTAAATCTCCTTTGCACCTTCTCCAAGGCCTTGACATCATTCCTAAAGTGCCCTGAATACCCACAATACACCAGCTGGGCTCAACCTGCGATTTATCAAAGTTTAGCATAACTCCTTTGCTTTTGTACATGATGCTTCTGTTAAGAACGCCAAGGACTCTGTGTGCTTTTCTAAACAGTGTTGTTAACTTGTCCAGCCACCTTCAAAGGTTTGTGTTTGTAAGCTTTTGGGTCTTCTACTGATTTCTTTTTTCCCTTTTGTGTGGTGTTTGATTTTTGTCTTCCCCCCCCCCACTCCTAAAGGCCTCAGTTTCTCTCAGCATCCTTTTTTTTTAAAAAAAAAATGCTCATATTGCATTTTTATTGTCTGAGTTTTAAGACCCTTCCTTCTCTTCCCTGTCATGCCCTTGTAGTAAATGTGCCCTCTTGAGTACAGTCACGGTTACTCACAACTACTTGATAACCACAGGAGCAAGAAATTTGAAACATTTGCAAAGTCAGAGAGTGCTCGAAATGATATGGTTTGTGCACAGAGCTATATAATCTGTAACTTTTTCTCTGGCTTTTATTGAGCTCTTTTCTTACTTTCTACCTTTTTATGAAAAATCAAATGATTGCTGTGAAATTCTTGGGAAACTATCCAAAAAGTACAAACTGAAAACATTGAACTGTATGTACCTACGATCATACGGATTAGGAGCAGGAGTAGGCCACTTGGCCCTACCTGCCTGCTCCACCATTCAATGAGATCATCACTGATCTAATTGTAACCTCAACTTCACATTCCGCCCACCCCCGATAACCTTTTACCCCCCCCTTGTTTATCAAGAATCTACCTAGCTCTGCTTGCACTGCCTTTTGAGGAAGAGAGTTCCAAAGACTCTTGGCCCTCTAAGAAAAATTTCTCCTCCTCATATTTAAGCAATGGCTCCTACTACTAGATTCTCCCACAAGAAGAAACATTCTCTTCACATCAATCCTGTCACGACCCCTCAGGATCTTAAAGGTCTCAGTCAAGTGGCCTCTTATTCCTCTAAACTCCAGTGGATACAAGCCAGTCTAACCTTTCCTCATTCCTGGCATTAGTCTGGCAAACCTCTCAACTGCTTCTAATGCATTTACATCCTTCCTTAAATAAGGAGACCAATACTGTACACAGTAGTCCAGATGTGGTCTCACCAATGCTCTGTATAACTGAAGCATAACCTCCCTACTTTTGAATTCAATTCACTGTGCAATAAACCATAACATTCTATTAGCTTTCCTAATTACTTGCTGTACCTGCAAACTAGCCTTTTGAGATTGATGGACGAGGACACACAGATCCTTCTGTACCTCAGAGATCTGAAATCTCCTCTTTATTTAGATAATAAGCTTCTTTTATGTTCTTCCTGCCAAAAAGGCCAGTTTCGCATTTGCCCACATTATACTCCATTTGCCAGTTCTTTGCCCACTCACTTAACCTATCTGTGTCCCTTTGTAGCCTCCTTATGTCCCCTTCACAACTTATTTTCCTACCCATCTTTGTGTCACCAGCAAATTTAGCAACCATACCTTCAGTCACTTCATCCAAGTCATTGTAAATATAAATTGTAAAAAAGGGAGGCCCCAGCACTGAGACCTGTGGCACATCATTCATTATATCCTGCCAACCAGAAAAAGACCCACCTTTTGCCTCCTGTTTCCTGTTAGTCAGTGAATCTTCTATCCATGCCAATATGTTACCCCCTACACCATGAGCTTTTATTTTGATTATTGCTGAAAAAGATTTTTTTTTGTCAAAGCTTTTTGTCTTGCACTCATCAGGACAATTCGCAAGAAAATACCAATGTCAGGGAAAAGAACATATTTATACTGTATGACAAAAGAGTGCTGATTGGTTGGCAAGATGTGTTGCCATGGAAAATGCACCAGTTGATTGTGACTGACAGTTAACTGCCAAACATTGTTTGAAATTTAAACCAGGCAGCTTGACTCTGGTCGAGACATTGCCTTGGGGAATGAGTCGGCGAATGGCCGTCACTTATTTTGTTTAGCTGAAACGGGTGCATTGTGTGTACATGTTCTTTCTGTCTGCAAAGAACAGGGCCCTGTGTATTAATATATGTAGCTTCCGGTACATGCAAATGAACCATACTGTGAGCCCAACTGACAATCTTAAATCAATTGTTAGCGTAATTCTTAGCACACTGAGGATTATTAGCAAATGTTGTCCAGTTGTGGAATCACATCTAATGTTGGACGGTGTATATTTTGAGTTTTGCAAGCACGGTTGGATGGGTACGGTCCGTGGCAAGACGAAAAACTTCGACAAAAAATCTGTTTTTAGCAATGCTCAAGTTCTGTACTACCAAATGACTATTTGTATACCTGAGACAGAGGTAAAACAAAGACCAAATTCAAGATGTCAACAACATATTGCGATATACAGGTCGGTTAAGAGCAGCTAAGGTATCGATTGAATTTCTCCAAGTGCGTATTAAACCTAAGGTTGTGTCAGTTTTCATTTCCAAACATATCGATAATGCTAAAGTGAGACACAGTCCCACGATCGACTGAGCATTTATGCAAGATGAGGTTGAACGGATTGGTAATAGGGTTACTATTTACGCTTTTCCCCACACTGTGCTTGGTCTGAGGTGTGCACATTTCTTTCATTTCTCGATTGACCTGTTCATGCTGCTATATTGCTTCAATAGACGATCCCATCATAAACAGTACCCATTTGAAACACATCTGCACCATAAACCTAAGCGGAAGTAGTTTAGCAATACAATTATTGATGTCACGAAACACATGACAAGTCTCTCTGACCATGTACCTTCAGAAAGCGAGGAGTTGGTTCTTGCGCATGGTTTCAATTTTGGTGTGCCTTCATCCCAAATCAAACGGGAAGAGTTATTAGCTGAGTTTGAACTCCTCCACTCCCAACTATCCTTTCACAAACCAGCATCCACTGAAGACGCTGAATCCTTGAAAATGTGCCTAGCTGATCTAGTGCATGCGTATTGTGGGATTTTGAATGACCTGTCTGATACATGCTACACAAATGTCTTAGTGTTGCGAGGCCTTAAGACCAACCTGGACATACACATCAGTAAACCTGACAAAGGGACAGGAATAGTCATCCTTAACAAGTGTGACTATATCAACAAAATGCACTTATGAAAGGGCCCAAGGCCATCACTTTGAGCCCTGAAAAATACCCAGCCTATCTTGGATTACCCTGGCGGGGGAAGGTGTCTCAAAAATGAGAGCAACAGGTGAAGCTAGCTGTTTGACGCTGCTACTATGTAATAACAACACGTGTGGTCTTTGTCACTAACAAGATGTTGCCATCAAGCCAAAAAGGCTTTCTGCCTATCTCACAAATGAGTAATGTGTTTGAGTGCCAGTGTGATGCTAGATATGTAGGGCATACGCCCCGAAGACAGGCGGATCATATCAAACAGCATGTCCCTTCCGCTGTTCGCAACAGGCAAGGTGCCAACCAGCCGTGCCTGCAAAACTCAAAACACAGTGTCCAACATTAGATGTGATTCCACAGTTGGTCAACATTTGCTAATTAATCCTCAATGTGCTGAGAATTACGCTTACAACCAATTTAAGATTGTCAGTTGGGCTCACAGTGTGGCATGTCTACTGAAAGCAGCATATATTAATACACAGGACCCTGTTCTTTGCAGCAGAAAGAACGTGTACAGACATTGTGCTTGTTTTAGCTAAACAAAATAAGTGACAGCCTTTCACTGGCCCATTCCCCAGGGCAATATCTTGACCAATCAGAATCAAGCTGCCTGGTTTAAATTTCAAACAATGATTGGCAGTTAACTGTCAGTCACAATCAACTGGTGCATTCTCCATGGCAACACCTTTACCAATTAGAGACCACTTGCCAACCAGTCTTCTCAAACAGTATAAATATGCATTTCCCCGACATTGGCATTTTCTTACAAATTGTCCTGATGAATGCAAGATGAAAAGTTTTGACAAAAAGTCTCTTTTTTTTATCAGCAATACTCAAGTTCTGCACTACTGAGCTTTTATTTTCCACAGTAACCTTTGGTGTGGCACCAGTACATCCACCAGTTCCTGTTCATTCACAGCATGTGACTCCTTCAAAGAGCTCCAACAAATTGATTAAACATGATTTCTCTTTCACAAAACCATGTTGACTCTGCCTGCTTGCCTTGATTTTTTTCTAAATGCCTTACCATAACATCTTTAATAATAGCTTCTAACAATTTCCTTATATTAAGCTAATTGGCCTGTAGCTTCCTGCTTTCTGTCTTCCTCCCTTTTTGATTAAAGGAGTTAGATTCACTATTTTCCAATTTAACGGAACCTAAGAAATTTTGGAAAATTAAATTCAACACATCATCTATCTCCCTAGCCACTTTTAAGACTATAGGATGAAATCCATCAGGACCCATAGACTTGCCAGCCTGCAGCTCCAACAATTTGCCCGGCCCTGGTGATTGTATTTTTGTTGAGTCCCTCCCTCTCTTTCATTTTCTGATTTACAGCTATTTCTGGGATGCTACTTGTATCCTCTTTAGTGAAGACCAATGCAAAATACTGGTTCAATTCATCGGCCATCTCCTTATTTTCCATTATTAACTCCCCAGATTAATTTTCTATAGGACCAACTGTTTTCTTATTTAAATATCTACAGAAACTCTTACTTCTCCATCTTTATATTTCTAGCTAGCTTTCTCTTGTACTCTATTTTATCCCTCCTTATTAATCTTTTTATCATTCTTTTGCTGCTTTTTATATTCTGTCCAATCTCTTGACCTTCCACCTGTCTTTGTGTAATTATAAGCTTTTTCTTTAAGCTTGGTACTGTGTTTCACTGTTCATTAACCACAGATAACGGGCCCACACCTTGAATTTTTCTTTCTCATTGGAATGTATCTATTCTCTGTGTTCTGAAGTATCCCTTTAAATATCTGTCACTGCACCTCTATTGATCTGTCCCTTAACCTCATTTGCCAGTGTGCTTTAGCATGTATGGTTTAACTAAGTCTGCTGTGACTCGGCACTATTGAGCGAGTTCAGATGACAAACGCAGATGTCATTCACTGTCTTCGAGGTATCTGAAAATGCAACCAATAAAGTGGTGAAGTTTTCCTGGACTGAGCTTGCTGTGTACTTATGTCATGTGCATAAGGGGTTAAAAAGCCAGCTTTACTCACAGCCTAATTTAGCTTAAAACATTTGGCAGCTCCATTTGAGTTTTAACAGTTATTTAGGATCACTGGGCTCAAGCTACTATTTCAAAGGCATTAGGGTGTCATCTTCAAATTGGGGAGTCTATTTGGAACCATTTTGAAGTGTGTTGATCAGGTCTCACACACAATCATTCAAAAGGAGGCCATGTAGTCCATTGTGTCGGCACTGGCATTTTGAAGGGGCTATCTAATTAGTCCCACTCCCCCCACTCTTTCCCCTTGGACGCAGGGTTTGGCTCAACCAAAGATTTATGTTTTATTAAGTTCAATAAGTCTCTAATACAGATACATCTAATCTAGTTCAGACAACACAAACACAAAGTTACACAAAATTTAAATAAACTAGCCTCAGTTCAAACCCTTCTGCGATTAGCTGAGGTGGACACCCCCATTTGCCAGCTGACCTTTCCATGATCTGACACCGGTTCCTAGTTCACCCGGCAAAGTCACCAGGACTTGCTAAAACCCTTACTAGAATTATGGGCAAAATGCTATGCCTTAGTCCCAAACCCTTCCACAACCAATATCACAACAATTTGGCTGGGATACTTGCAATCCGCAGCCCGGCTGGTGCATCTAATGTTGATTGTAGCCTGAGTCAGGTTGACTGTTCCTGAAACAAAAACAAAAAATGCTGGAAAAACCCAGTAAGTCCGACAGCATCTGTGGAGAGGAAGACAGCTGACCGTTCCTGACCCTTCTTCCGACTGCAGCCCCTCGCTCCATTTCGTGTTCCTTTATAATAATCCATGTGGCAGGTATCACAGACACATCTCCTGTTGCCATCCTGCTGAATTGCCTGGTGTTTAGCACCTTGTAACCCTTCAGTTTATTTCATGCTCTGATCTAGACAAGGCTGTCGACATACCCAGTTCTCGTATATATGCCAGACCTGCTGAGTTTTTCCAGTGGTTTATCTTTTCACACCCAGTTCTACAACAGGAGACAATGGACCCCACCCCATGGCGAGGGTTCTCTTGCTCCAAAGGTGATAGGTGTGTTGATGCTTTTCCTCCTTCCTTGACAGGAGTGAATGGTGCTGTATAGTGGCTGTTGTCTGGGGCTGTTATGCTAATGGAATTCCCAATTTCTGAATTAGGTTATGTCATGGCAGCTGTCCTGTACCGCTGTTTATGATTCAGTCATTTAACTACATCAGGCAAAAGCAGTTACCTTGAACCATTGTTGTGATAATGCTCTCCTTTCCAGCCTCTGAATTGTATCAGTTCTGTTGTGATGTTTAGAATTAAACCCTTACTGCATAGACTGCCTCTGTGTGTTTGTGCTGAGGTTTGGCTTTTATTTTACAGCTCTTACGTTGGTCAGTTTTTGAGATTTTCTTTTTCTATAATTTTCCCTGTTGGAGGGGATTCTGATCCTGCAAGGACTGGTACAAATTGGAAGTGACACAAAAACCATACCACTCACATAGAATGGGAGGTTATTTCCCAAACTCAGCTTGGGAACCAGCTGGATTGGCATGTGTCCTGGATAAATAGTGATAACTTGAGACAATATGCCTTTGGAAATGGTCTGACCTGACCTGGCGCTGAGCAAACCAATTCTGCTCTTTTGAGATGTCTCATCCCTATTCCCATTCAGACAATTGAAATATCCAAGTCATAGAATCTCACGGTGCAGAAGAGGCCCTTCGGCCCATCAAGTCTGCACCGACACATGAGAAACACCTGAACTACCTACCTAACCCCATTTACCAGCACTTGGCCCATAGCCTTGGATGATATGACATGCCAAGTGCTTACCCAGTCTTTGAGAATTGAGGGTTTGACTAGGATAGACTCAAGCCTTTCACCTCTGGGACCTTGATACAATTTGATGGAATGAAAGTTAACTGTTAATTGACTGTACAGATTCTAAACGAAATAAATTGGGATATAGGTGGGTGGTGGTGGTGAGGCAATTAGGGGGTTTATTGTGCTGCTTGTTAATCTTGAATGCAAAACTAAAATTGCCAGATTTTGTTTTCATTTTATGTTTTAGGTAAAATCCAGACTATTGATGGGAGAATCACCTGTCCGTTAAAAGTCCAATTGGCTACCTTGCTGCCAGTATGGGTGAGTCAAGCGCTTGTTGCTATTTTTTCTTGTCAAAGAGGGTAGATTTTTTATTGGAGAGGAGGACGTTTAGAAAGGAGCTAGTAGAACCAGGCTGGGGCTGGAAATATTGCCCTGAGATAGAAAGAAAAGTATTCGCCTTGTGTACAAGAATTTCGAGATGGCAGCAGCTTAGAGCAGAGATGAAGAATCTAATGATCAGCAGTGTTGCCCTGCAAGCAAGCCTCATATACATCTTAAACTACCTGTCTGATGTGAACTATCATATTACTGGGTACATGCTGTTTAAGAAAAAGAAATGGACAGGCATCACTAGATTTGGACAGAAGTATATTTAAGATATGCATAAGCTCACTGTTGATGAAGAACTTTTGAATTGAAAGATAATGGACTGTACTGATTTTGATACATAGATGAGGATTGATGTGCTGATCTTGATAATTTGTTTGTGCTGTCAAAGTGTTTAAAAACTAGCTGATGTTATTTTTAAATTGCCAGGTGAAGACTAGATAGGAAATTCATCCAGAAAGACTTTACACTTAAGGGAAGACCAATAAGACACAGTGTAACTGTGCTGACAAAGCGATGATAGCGCTGAAGATGACTTTCACTATTTTGAAATCCGATTTGTTTCTGTAGATGAGCAGCAAGCTCTTCACTCCATCATGCAAGATCTGGCTGTGCTCCACATGGCTAGTCGACCTCTCCTCCCATTACACGATACTGGGAAACCTAAGACCTCGTCGTCCAGTAATCAGGTATGTGCGAAGCAGAGCGCCATTGTCACAAACTTGTCTAATATTCTTGCCTAGTGTCTTCTAATGAATCACTTCACAGGTCTGACATGGATTGTAGGAGCAATCAGCTCTACACTTCAGCCTTTCCACTTGTGTGAATTCAAAAACTAAAATAGTCACTGATAATTCCAATAAGGAGTTCAGGAGAAACATTTTTACTGTGGAACTTGTTACTTCACAGTGTACTTGAAGTGAATCGTATAGATGCATTTAAGGAGTAGCTAGATAAACACATGAGGAAGAGCAGAGCAGAAGGATATGTTGATGGGATAGATTAAGAGGAGTGGGAGAAGGCTCATGTGGGACGTAAACACCAGCATAGCCCAGTTGGACCGAATGGCTTGTTTCTGTGTTGTATATTGATGTAATGTTGCAGAATTCAAAGCATACTCTCTAAATAAAACCCTAGGTTATAACCATAGAATGTGCAGCATAGACAGAACTTAGATTCATTGTGCCTGTTTCAATGCTGGCCCTGGTTTTGCATCCTTTTAATTTGCTTTTCAAATTCTCTTGTAGTCTCTGCCTGGAATAGCCATTTGTGGTGAAGCATTCATGTTTTGTGGTGGGGGAAAGAGAATTGCCTTTCCCTGCCCTTTTCTGATTCGCCAGATGTTCACTATTAGCCCTCTCAAGGCTGTTCATAATGATGAAAACCACCTATAAATTCTCCTGGAGCCTTAGCTGTTGCCATAGAAAAAGCTTAAACTTTCAAGCTTTCATTTGTGAATCTAACCTCCGTTGATGATGTCCATGGTTCTAATTTTCTTCCTGTAATGAAATGTCTGTGATGTGCCACCTTATTCTTTGTGCATCTTCCACACACCTTCCTTGCTTTTATATTCAATGGCCCTCTGTATAAAAACTCAGGATCTCATTAGGCTCTTTATTGGGCTTTTGTATCCCACCTTTTAAGGGATTTATATTTCTGTAACCCTAGATCTCTCAGTTTCACTGCCTGTAGCACTCAAATCCTGGGTCAAAATCCTGGAATTCCCTTCCTAACAGCACTGTGGATGTACCTACACCACATACATAGAAACTTACTGAGAAAATAGGAGCAGGAGTAGGCCATTTGTCCCTTCGAGCCTGCTCCATCATTCATTATGATCATGGCTGATCATCCAACTCAATAGCCTGCTCCCGCTTTCTCCCCATATCCTATGATCCCTTTCGCCCCAAGAGCTATATCCAACTCCTTCTTGAAAACATACAATGTTTTGGCCTCAACTACTTTCTGTGGTAACGAATTCCACAGGCTCACCACTCTCTGGGTGAAGAAATTTCTCCTCATCTCAGTCCTAAATGGTCTACCTAGTATCCTCAGACTGTGACCTCTGGTTCTGGACTCCCCCACCATCGGGAATCTCCTTCCTGCATCTACCCTGTCTAGTCCTGTTAGAATTTTATAGGTTTCTATGAGATCCCCCCTCATTCTTTTGAATTCCAGCGAATATAATCCTAACTGACTCAATGTCTCCTCATATGTCAGTCCCGCCATCCCAGAAATCAGTCTGGTAAACCTTCGCTGCACTCCCTCTATAGCAAGAACACCCTTCCTCAGCTAAGGAGACCAAAACTGCACAATATTTCAGCTGTGGTCTCACCAAGGCCCTGTATAATTGCAGCAAGACATCCCTGCTCCTGTACTCAAATCCTCTGGCTATGAAGGCCAACATACCATTTGCCTTATTTACCGCCTGCTGCACCTGCATGCTCACCTTCAACGACTGGTGTACAAGGACACCCAGGTCTCATTGCACATTACCTCCTCTCAGTTTATAGCCATTCAGATAATCTGCCTTCCTGTTTTTGCTACCAAAATAGATAACCTCACATTTATCCACATTGTACTGCATCTGCCATGCATTTGCCCACTCACTCAGCTTGTCCAAATCACACTGAAGCATCTCTGGATCCTCCTCAAAGCTCACCCTCCCACCCAGCTTTGTGTCATATGAACTGCAGCTGTTCAAGAAAGTGGCTCAGCACCACCCTCTCAAGGACAATTAGGGATGGGCAATAAAAATGCTGGCCTAGCCAGCAATACCCACTTCCCATGAAAGAATAAAAAAAAATCTGTGATGACTGGCGCTTCTCTGCATTAAACTGTATCTGCCTCCTAACTACTCAAGCATAGGTAAGCATGAGGTGGCCCCTCACTGTTTCACAACCATTACGATGGATACATTCTGCTAGCTCATGCACTATTCATAGTTTGCCATGCCTCCTAATTCGGCAATATCAGAAAACTTCACCGTTGTTCCTGTTGTTGGTTTGCCTTCCCTTTAGTTGAGAAGGCTGAGGGTTAATCTAATTGAGGTGCGAAGAAACCATTTCCTCTGGTGGAGGATCCAAACAGGGGGGCATAATTGTAAAACTAGAACTACACTATTCTGGGCTAAGATCAGGAAGCACTTCTACACACAAATGGTAGTGGATATCTCAAGCTGTCTCTTCAGAAGGCTGTGGGTGCTAGGGCGGGGTTGGATTGTCAATTGGAATTACCAAGACTCAGATTGGTAGATTTTTATTTGGCAAAAGTATCGGGAAATGGTAATGCATTTTGGAAGGTCTAATGCAGGTAGGAATTATACAGTAAATGGCAGAATCCTTAAGTGCATCAACGGGCAGAGGGATCTGGGGGTACAGGTCCACAGGTCACTGAAAGTGGCAATGCAGGTGGATAAGGTAGTCAGGAAGGCATATGGCATGCTTGCCTTCATTGGCGGGGTATTGAGTATAAAAGCTGGGAAGTCATGCTGCAGCTGTATAGAACCTTGGTTAGGCCACACTTGAAATATTGCATGCAATTCTGGTCACCACATTACCAGAGGATATGGAGGCATTGGAGAGGGTGCAGAGGAGGTTTACCAGAATGCTGCCTGGTCTGGAGGTTATTAGCTATGAGGAGAGGTTGGAGAAACTCAGATTGTTCTCACTAGAGCGACGGAGATTGAGGGGCGACTTGATAGGAGTTTACAAAATTATGAGTGGCATGGACAGAGTAGGTGGTCAGAAGCTTTTTCCCAGGGTGGAAGTGTCAATTACTAGGGGACATAGATTTAAGGTGAGAAGAGAAAACCATAGAGTAGATGTGCAGGGTAAGTTTTTTACGCAGAGGGTAGTGAGTGTCTGGAATTTGCTGCCAGAGGAGGTGGTGGAAACAGGTACGATAGTGGTGTTTAAGAGGCAGCTTGACAAATACATGAATAGGATGGGAATAGAGGGATACGGACCCCAGAAGTGCAAAATGTTTTAGTTTGACAGGCAATATGATCGGCGCTGGCTTGGAGGGCTGAAGAGCCTGTTCCTGTGCTGTACTTTTCTTTGTTCTTTGTGTCACCTGCAAATTTAGCTGCCAAATTTTCACCCCCTCACCTAAATTGTTGATGCAAATCGCAAAAAGTTGAGGCCCCAGTACAGACCCCTGTGGGACTCCACTCGTCACATCCTGCCAATCCAGTAAAGCCCCATTTATGCATATACTCTACTTTCTGCTAGCCAGCCAATCTTCTATCCATTCTAATATGTTACCCCCTGCACCATGCGCTTTTATTTTCTGAAATAATCTTTGATGTGGCACCTTATCAAATGCCTTCTGGAAATCCAAGTATAGCATGTCTACAGGCTCCTCTTTATCCACTTCTCCAGTTACTCCTTCAAAAAACTCCATTAACTTGGTTAAACATGATTTTCCTTTCACAAAACCATGCTGACTCTTCCCAATTGCCTTGAGCTCTTCTAAGTGCCCAGCTATATCCTTCTTAATGATGGATTCTAATAACTTCCCCACAACAGGATGTCAAGCTAACTGGCCTATAGTTTCCTGTTTTCTGCCTCCCTCCCTTCTTGAATAGAGGGGTTATATTTGCTACTTTCCAATCTGATGGAACCTTTCTAGAATCTAGAGAATTTTGGATAATTAACACCACATTGACTACCTCATTAGCCACCACTATTAAGACCCTAGGATAAATGGGAAGGCAATGGCCTAGTGGTATTTTCGCTGGACTAGTAATCCAGAGACCCTGGGGTAATGCTCTGGGGACCTGAGTTCGAATTCCGCCACGATTTTGAATTCAATAAACATCTGGAATTAAAAGTCTAATGATGACCGTAGAACCATTGTTGATTGTTGTAAAATCCCTGGTTCACTAATGTCCTGAAGAAAGGAAATCTGTCATCCTTACCTGGTCTAGCCTATATGTGATAGCAACGTGGCTGACTCTTAAGCGCCCTCTGAAATGGCCTAGCAAGCCACTCAGTTTATCAAACCATTACAAAGACTCAAAAAAGGAATGAAACTGGAAAGACCATCCGGCATCGACCTAGGCGCTGGGAATGTCAATGGCAATTGTAGCCCTCTGGACCCTACAAAGTTCTCCTTACTAATTTCTGGGGGCTAATGCCAAAATTGGGAGAACTGTCTCACAGCAACAGCCTGACATAGTCATCCTCATGGAATCATACCTTACAGATGATGTCCCAGACACCACCATCACCATCCCTGGGTATGTCCTGCCCCACTGGCAGGACATGTCCAGCACAGGTGGTGGCATGTTGGCATACAGTCGGGAGGGAGGTGCCCTGGGACTCCTCACTTGGAGGAAGCACTGAGGTAGCAAGGGTGCAGAATGTACTCTGGGTGGGGGACTTCAATATCCATCACTAAGAGTGGCTCGGTAGCACCACTACTGACTCAGCTGGCTGAGTCCTATAGGACGTAGCTGCTAGACGGGTCTGCAGCAGGTGGTGAGGGAACCAACAAGAGAGAAAAACACACTTGACCTCATCTTCACCACCTGCCTGCCACAGATACATCTGTCCATGACAGTATCGGTAGGAGTGACCACCACGCAGTCATTGTGGACACAAAAGTCCCGGCTTCACATTGAGTATACCCTCCATCATGTTGTGTGGCACTACCATCATGCTAAATGGAGTAGATTTCGAACAGATCTAGCAACTTGAGACTGGGCATCCATGAGGCACTGTGGGCCATCAGCAGCAGCAGAATTGTACACGAACAAAATCTGTAACTTCATGGCCTGGCATATCCCCCACTCTACCATTACCATCAAGCCAGGGGATCAACCCTGGTTCAATGAAGAGTGCAGGAGAGCATGCCAGGAGCAGCGCCAGGCATACCTAAAAATGAGGTGTCAACCTGGTGAAGCTATAACACAAGATTACTGCATGCCAAACAGCATAAGCAGCAAGTGATAGAGCTAAGCGATCCCACAACCAATAGATCAGATCTAAGCTATGCAGTCCTGCCACATCCAGTCGTGAATGGTGGTGGACAATTAAACAACTCACTGGAGGAGGAGTCTCCCCAAATATCCCCATCCTCAATGATGGAGGAACCCAGCACATCAGTGTAAAAGATAAGGCTGAAGCATTTGTAACAATCTTCAGCCAGAAGTGCCGCGTGGATGATCCATCTCGGCCTCCCCCGGAGGTCCCCAGCATCACAGATGCCAGTCTTCGGCCAATTGGATTCACTCCACGTGACATCAAGAAATGGCTGAAGGCACTGGATACTGCAAAGGCTATGGGTCCTGACACTTTTCTGGCAATAGTTCTGAAGACCTGTACTCCAGAACTTGCTGTGCCCCCAGCCAAACTGTTACAGTACAGCTACAACACCGGCATTTACCTGGCTATGTGGAAAATTGCCCAGACATGTCCTGAACACAAAAAGCAGGACATATCCAACCCAGACATTACAGTCCCATCAGTCTACTCTTGATCATCAGTAAATTAATGGAAGGGGTCATCAATAATGCTATCATGCGGCACTTGCTTAGCAATAGCCTGCCCAGTTTGGGTTCTACCAGGGCCACTCAGCTCCTGGCCTCATTACAGCCTTGGTTCAAACATGGACAAAAGAGCTGAACTCCCGAGGTGAGGTGAGAGTGACTGCCCTTGACACCAAAGCAGCATTTGACCGAGTGTGGCATCAAGGACCCCTAGTAAACTGGAGTCAATGGGAATCAGGGGAAAACTCTCTGCTGGTTGGAGCCATACCTAGTACAAAGGAAGATGGCTGTGGTTGTTGGAGGTTGGTCATCTCAGCTCCAGGACATCACTGCAGGAGTTCCTCAGGGCAGTGTCCTAGGCCCAAACATCTTCAGCTGCTTCATCAATGACGTTCCTTCTACCATAAGGTCAGAAGTGGGGATGTTCGCTGATGATTGCACAATGTTCAGCACCTTTCGCGACTCCTCAGATACTGAAGCAGTCCATGTCCAAATATCCAGGCTTGGGCTGACAAGTGGCACACAAATGCCGGGCAATGACCTTCTCCAACAGGAGAGAATCCAAGCATCGCCCCTCGATGTTCAATGGCATCACCATCACTGAATAACCTACTACCAACATCCTGGGGAGGGTTACCATTGACCAGAAACTGAACTGGACTAGCCATACAAATACTGTGGCTGCAAGAGCAGGCCAGAGGCTGGGAATGCTGTGACGAGTAACTCACCTCCTGACTCCCCAAAGCCTGTCCACCATCTACAAGGCACAAGTCAGGAGTGTGATGGAATACTCCCCACTTCCCTGCAGCTCCTACAACACTGAAGAATCTGGACACCGTCCAGGACAAAGCAGTCCGCTTGATTGGCACCACATCCACAAACATTCACTCCCTCCACCACCAACATGGTAGCAGCAGTGTGTACCATCTACAAGATGCACTGCAAGAATTCACCAAGGCTCCTTAGACAGCACCTTCCAAACCCATGACCACTACCACCAGAAGGACAAGGGCAGTAAATAGATGGGAACAGCACCACCTGGCGGTTCACCTCCAAGTAACTCACCATCCTGACTTGGAAATATATCGCCATTCCTGCAGTGTCACTGGGTCAAAATCCTGGAACTCCCTCCCTAACAGCACTGTGGGTGTACCTACACAACATGGACTGCAGCGGTTTAAGAAGGCAGCTCACCATCACCTTCTCAAGGGCAACTAGAGAAGGGCAATAAATGCTGGCCCAGCTAGCGAAGCCTGCAGCTCCATTAATTTGCTCTGTACCATTTCCCTAGTGATTTCAATTTCACCAAGGTCCTTTCTCCCGTTCACCCCCTGATTTGCAGCTATTACTGGAATGTTTTTTGTATCCTTTATTGTGTGCACAGAAACAAAATATTTGTTTATTTCTTCCGCCAGTTCCTTGTTAACCACTATTAACCCCCCTGTCACTCTCTAGAGAACCAACACTCACTTACTCATTTCCTTTTTAAGTACCTGTAGAAACTTTTGCTATCCGTTTTTACATTTCTAGTTAGCTTCCTCTCATACTCTAATTTCTTTCTCATGATTAACCTTTTAGCTATTCTCTGTCACTCTTTATATTCTGTCCAATTGTCTCCTGCCATTCATCTTTGCGGAGTTGTATGCTTTTTCCTTAAGCTTGATGCTTTCCTTAACTTCTCAATTGACACGGATGGTGTGTCCTCCCTTTAGAATTTTTCTTTACAGCAGGGATACACTTATTCTGAATATTCTGAAAAATCCCATTAAATGTCTGCCACTTGCTTCTGTATTGATCTATCCTCTAGCCTAGTTTCCCAGTTTACTTCAGCTAGCTCAGCTTTCATCCGCACATCGTTGCCCTTATTTAAGTTTAAGATACTAGTCTTCGACCCACTCTTCTCCCATTCAACCTGGATGTAAAATTCAATCATATTGTGGTTGCTGCTACTTGCGGTGCTTTACTCTGAGGTCATTAATACCAAATCTAATATAACCTGCTCTCTGGTTGATTCCAGCACATGCTGTTCTAAGAAACTATCTCAAAAGCATTCTAAGAACTCCTCATCATTGGCTACTACTGCCAATCTGATTTTTCCAGTTTATGTTAGATTAAAATCACCCATGGTTATTGCTGCCCCTTTATCACAAGTACACAATATTTTCTCTTGTATACTTAATCCTACACTGTGGCTACCGTTAGGGGGCCTGTGGACCACTCCCATTAGTGACTTTTTCCCCCAATTATTCCTCATTTCCACCCAAACCGATTCCACATCCTGATCCCCTGAACCAAGGTCATCTCTAACTATTGCACAAATGCCCTCTTTGATTAACAATGCTACCCCTCCACCTTTAACTAGCTTCATATTCTTCTTGAATGTCATGTACCCCTCAATGTTGAGGACCCAATCTTGATTGTCCTGCAGCCACGTCTCTGTAATTGTTATCAGATCATATTTATTTACTTCAGTGTGGGCCATCAATTCATTTACTTCATGAATGCTATGTGCATTCAGATAGAGAGCCTTCAGTTTTGTCTTTTTGTTACCTTAGTAGCATCTAGTCTTGACTGTTGAAGTAATCTTGGGTTTCTTCCCTCTGTCTCTTTCTGCCATTCTCTGTCTCTCATTTCTCATATTACTATTTTGCTCTCCTGTCTTGACTCTACACCTTGAATTGCTACCTCTACCCAAGCTTGATCCCTCACCCCTCTTGTGTGGGCTTCTCATGAGCATTCCGGAATCGCTAGCGCTATGCCTCTGGGACTAACTCATAGGCACTTAGGATGGCAGCCTTGGTCTCCTCATAATTCATGGACACATCAGGAGGCAGCATGGAGTATCCTCTTGGGCTCTCCCTGAGAGCTGCCCTTGAATTAAAAATGTCCAGATAACTGACCATTTTAACTGTCCTGCTACTTTCTCAAAAATGGCAAAAAATGACTCCATGTCACTCTCTCCAAATTTAGGAATGAATCTAGCATACTTGAGGGCCTCAGAGAGTGGTTCTGATGTCGGGAGATAGGGGGTGCTTGTTATGACTGATGCAGTTGGTAAAGCTGAGTTATTTAAAAATCCCAGGGGGAAAACTTTAAACAACTGTCATAACCTATAATTTTAAGTGTTATGTTTGAGATGAGATTCTAAATTCAGGAATCAGACCACAAGTTCTCGAAGTTTCACATTAAACTAAATAGAACATTTTATCAATTTACACAGGTTAATATATATATATATATATATATATATATATCTACACGTGGCTACAAATTACTACTATCATAACTTTTAACAAATTCCCAAACTACTCTCCACTAAGGCAACAACAACCCATAGACTTTAAGCAGACACCTGGCAAAGCATTTTCACCGTACAAATTCAAAATGAGGTTCTTTTCACTTTGGTTCCTGTGAAGATATTTGGAGGCTTATAGCTGCTTATGATCTCTCATTGCCTCTCCTCTACACACACAACACTGCTGATGTTATTCCTAGCACAGCCAATTGAATGTAAATTCTCACTGTATCACCAGCCTCTGAACTAAACCTATCTAACAATAAAACCCCTTGAATAGTACCAATTTTATTAGTAATATAAATGCAAATGCACTCTATCTCTCTTACATATCAAAGCTAGTGCACATTAAAGGACTCAGACTAGCTGGCTTTAATCCAGGCAAACCACATCCACAGACTAAACCTCTATTTTAAAAGAAGAATATTTTCCAATAATAATATATACATTAATAGCTACTGGAGAGAGAGAGAGATTTTCCTTCGCAGCTTCCAGCTGTCTGGTGTCTCTCTCTCTCTTTGAGCTGCTAGCTCCATTTCCAGTTTTTGGAGCTGGAATTCTTTTTCCCTTTCCTGTTCTCTCCTGAGCCTCTCTTTCCCTCTCCTGTTCCCTTTCTTGCGCTCTCTCTTTCCCTTTCTCTCTCGCTCACTCACTCTCTTCCCGCCCTCCCGTCTGAAATTCTAGCTGCATTCTGAGCTTTCCCAGCTTGAATTTTGCTAGGGGAGGGGATTCTGAGTCATAGTTGGGCTCTTCCTCTACCTGCTGTGTTGGATATGGGAGATCCAAATATTCTACCAACAACTGGATCAGTTTGCTTCTCTTCACCCCACTGGGTAATTTTAACTGTACCTCCCTTGCTACAGATTTCAGTTGCTCTATGTTAAGAGATGCTAATGTTTCACTGTTCAGATCTCCATCCTTGACCTACCTCTGGGCATTGAAAGTTGCCATTTTCATAGTGTTAGAGAATAAGGAATTTGCTGCGTTCTCAAATTTGTTCCCTTCGCCGAGTTTTTCCTTTTGGCTTCCAATTGACTTTTATATCAGATTTGGCTTGTGTCTTAAAGTTGGACTTTGGTCAAATTCAAGTGGATGTTCCCGGACTTGAGCTCCCAATTTCTGTCACGGGCAGGAGGGAGGTTAATTTAAAGAACACTAATTCCTCCTCTAAGTGCTCGTCCATAAACAGAAAGGTGCTTTTGTTTTGTTTCCCTCTTTATAAATGGTGGCATATTTCCCAACCCCGTGGTTTTTTCCAATTTTCCGTGAATAACCCCAAAACAAACTCGTGATAAGATGAACTCAAAGGGTTAGTTTATTTGTATAAGCTCAGATGTGGGAAGGAAGGTTTGCAATGTCTCTCCACACTCAGGCAGTAAAGAGAGGGATAGAGGAAAGAAAGTTTTACAGTACAGAAACCACAGAGAAAATAAATATTGTTTCACAGGAATTCCAGAGTCCAGAATCAAAGTCCGATAGGTATTCCTTCACAGAGGTCGGCAGTCCGAAAACTGATGCTGTATTATTTCACTTTTCTGGTGGTGTTTATTTCACAAGATGAGAGGCACACAGAGATGAATCAGTCTTGAAGGTGATGGTACAGAAGTTCCAATAGAAGCAGTGTAGATGGGACCAGGTGTTAAACCTGAGTACAGTTCCTTTCTGTGTGGCTGCTAGTCAGATGTTAGAGAGCAGATTGAGTGTACAATTCAGCATGGCAATATTACCAGTTCCACAACCTTATGCCAATACAAATCAGAACTGAAAATAGATGGTGGAGGGTAGGTTTCATCAAGTGTTTAAACTTCATGGAAATGTAGTAAAGAACAAACTAGTGGTTACATTGACTATATAGTTTTTTTGTGCTCATCAAAGTGAGGGACAAAATTGCTGGGGAATAGATCATATTTCCACACTTGGCAACCAGTGTCTAGATTGTGCACAGAAAGGCCTATAAAGCAAATTAGCATTGTATGGATCAAGTCTTTCTCTGCCTTTGGAAAATCTTGTTTTTTTTTTTGTGCAAAGCACTCTTTAAAACACGTAAACTGTAGAGCATTCTGAAAGAGCATTAATTGGTTTCCTGACTATGACATCGCTAAGTTCCAGGAAATATCCATATGACATGAGGTTAGCATGGGGATCAAAGGCTAAGAGCAAATAGGCAAATAGAAAGCTAATTGTAGTGGTGGGGTTCCAGCCTGGCTGGTGGCAGGCAGTTCAGAACACATAGAATAGGTGTGAGTGGAAGCAAGCCAGGCTCTCCATGGGTGGATCAGGTTTCTTTTTAGCAGTTCAAAACAGATCCTGGTGTTCAAGCAGGTCTTTGATACAATCCCTGCTTTAATCTCATTGTGTGTGTTATGTAGTTGTAAAGGACATAGAGCTGAAGACAGGAAGAGCTGGCGATTGTGGATTGGAGAAGATCCACTGCTGTTATTTGTGTTGCCAGAGCCAACCAGACAGTTAAAAGGGATTAGAGAAGGAACTCTTTAGTGATACTGTGCATCAAGGCTGTTGTGACCCAAATGAGAGAGGGTTCGTAGACATTTGCCTTGTTGGTGTTAACTGTGCCCAGGGACTTCAAATGGAATACGGCTGCTGGTGAATGCGACTCAAGGGCCGAAGTGATTGACTGGGAAGTGAGAGACCTTACCTAGTTTGGCCTATATGTGACTCTTGAAAAGCCTGTATTTTCTTTTTTGTGCAATACCCCCTTTAAGACCAAAGTGAACTGTGGAGTATTCTGAAAGAGTATTAGTTGGTTTCCTGATTATGACGACATAATCCACTGCAATGTGGTTAACTCTTAACTGCCCTCTGAAATGGTCTAACAAGCCACTCAGCTCAAGGGCAATTAGGGATGGGCAACAAATGCTGGCCTTGCCAGTGACGTCCACATCCCATGAAAGCATAAAAACATAGCGGAAGCTGAGTTGGAAAGAATGAGAGATTGTATGTTGTGTCACATTTATGTGGGAAGTAATGTGAGTGCATGTAACTATTTAAAGTGAAACTTATCTTTTTATTTGAAATATCCTTGGCCTGTTAATTAATGGTTGAACTAAGTTGTATTTAATTGGTTTTAGTAAAAGTTTTTAAAAGTGAAACCTTGCCCATCGATTTTCCTCCTGTTGGCACGGTGGGGATTCCTTTCTTTTAAAAGTTATTGTCTCTAGGGGGATTGTAACACCTGTAACGACAATGTGCCTTAACCATGCTGGGTTCTTCTGAATGGCTCAACAACAACAAACAACTGGCATTTATATAGTGCCTTTGACTTTGCAAAATATCCCAAGGAACTTCCAAATTTCATAAAACTGGTTATGCCTTGAGTACTGTGTCCAATTCTGGGCACCACACTTTAGGTAGAACATGAAGGCTTTAGAAAGGTTGCAGAAAAGATTAACGAGGATGGTTCCAGGCATGAGACTTCAGTTATGAGAATAGATTGGACAAGCTGCTGTTGTTCTCCTTAGAGAAGAGAAGATCAAGAGGAGATTTGAAAATCAGGAGGGGTCTTGACGAGTAGAGACAGAAAAACTTTTCCCATTGGTGGAAGGCTTGAGAACCAGAGGACACCGATTTAGGTGATTGGCAATGACATGAGGAAAAACTATTTTATGTACCAAGCGTTTAGAATCTGGAATGCACTGCCTGAAATTGTATTGGAGCACATTTAACCTTAGATTTCAAAAGGGAATTGGATGAGTGCTTGGAGGGAAAGAAAATTGCCAGGGAAATGGCAGGGGAGTGTGACCAGCTGCGTTACTCTTGTAAAGAGCTGACATGGACAAGATGGGTTGAGTGACTACCTTCTGTTCTGTATACGATTCTGCCACCCTTTTTCCCTACAGAAGTGTTTCCTAACTTCCCTCCTGAAAGGTCTGGCTCTAATTTTTAGACTGTGCCATCTAGCCCTAGACTCCCCAACCAGCAGAAATAGCTTCTCTTTTTCCAACCCATCAGTTTTCCTTAATATCTTGAAAACTTTGATCAAGTTGTCCCTTAACCTTCTAAATTTCAGGGAATACAGTCCTGTTTTGTACAATCTCTTCATAATTTAACCCTTGTAGTCCCAAGTAGTATTCTAGTAAATCTACATTGCACTTCCTCCAAGGCCAATATATCCATCCTAAGGTGTAGTGCCCAGAGCCACTCCCGGTATTCCTGGTATGGCCTGACCCAGGGCTTTGTGTAGCTGAAGCATGACTTTCTACCCTCTTGTATTCTAGTTCCCTAGATAGACCCAGCATTGCATTAGCTTTTTTGGTTATTTGTACCAGTTCAAGACATTCCAATGATCTATGTACTTCAATGCCCAAGTCTCCTTGGATCTCCACAGTTTCTAGCTTCTGACCGTTTAGAAAGTCCCTTGTTCTATTCTTTTTATTAACCTTACATTTACTACATTAAAATCCACATGCCATTCAATTAATGTGTTAATATTTCTGTAATTGTCTGCTTCCACCTAATGAGTGTAAGTTGGTTCAAAGGACAACCTAGATGTGTTTTGGGGGCTGCAAGAGTTTGCGGAGTAGGGTGAGAAGAAAGTGGACGTTGACCTGTGAAAAAAGCACTGGGTTGTTGGCCCTGAATCTTTTCTTCCTTTTCCATATTCATAATGTTTTGTATCTGGCAGGCCTTGTTTGATTCTGTACAAAAATGATTGATTTTCTGTATTTCTTCAATTCCAGAATGATGTTCGAGTCAAGTTTGAATACCGTGGTGAGAAGAGGTGAGACATTATCTCTTATCCTCCATATTAATGGGAGTTGCACTGGACCCATTAGACGGACTTCAATTCTGTGTTATAAATGAGTTACGCTGGCTGTTGTAACCTGCTTGCTGAACATCCAAGCCCCATTCATAAGTTTCATCATAAGCCTGTACTGCAAGAATCAGCGAAGTAGCATATATTAGTTGCTGCAGATGCTGAACTTTGTTTCAAAACTGGGATAAACTTGTTGCTGTCTCCTCGTGTGGTACCTGAATCACCAAAGCCAGGTAGCTACCTTTGAGTAAAGTAGCGTGAGAGGAAGTGATGTGGGCAGAAATAAAGGTGGGGCAACAGGAAGAAAGATGGGTCAGGGATGCTGAGGTGGAGTAAGTGGCAAAGTGAGGGATGGCGGGGAATGGAGAGCGAAGAGGAGATGTGAACAGAGGTGATGGAAAGGAAATAAAGGGATTTGGGGATTAGCTGAGGAAAATTCATTTGTTAAGGAGAGTCTAAAAATGGTGTAGTGGGGGCAGGGGAGTTTATAACCAGAGTATCGATATTGGGGTGAGGGGAGGAGTCAGCCAGAGTGTTTCATTGGATGGGGGCTTTGCTTTCTTATTTTAAAAACACGATTTATTTTCTCTCCAGAGAGACTAATGTTTTAATATCAAAGTCAGTGTTTTCTTCAATTTGCAAGTCTTGATTTTTTGTGTCTGAATGAAAGTTAGACTTCTTTTCATAATATCAATCCCTCAATTTTCTTGTGTTTAAAGGCAAAGTCTGTTTATTTTTTTTAAAGTCGAGACCATTGCATATCCTGAACTCAATTCTTTGAGGATGTTGCACTTTTTAAAAAAAAATCAGGTCCCGATTTGGTTAACACTTTTTGTTTTATATCAAAGTCCTGGTTCGTGAGTTGCTGTTTACTGATGACGCCACTCTGTCATCCCAGATTGTACGTGCGTGTGACGACTTAGACTGAAGACAGTCTGCAAGGTTTAAATCATCGAAGGGTTAGGTGTAAAGCAGGCATTTTTGAAGTGGAAATGGACAAGCTAAGATGGGATACAAGTAAATACAACAAGTATAGGAATTTGCATTAGGAGATAAATGAGGGGTTGAACTTTTAGCTGTTGAATTTCAAAGAGTGAAAAGGAAGTTTTACAACTGGTAAAGATCATAAAGGAATAAAGCAAAGTTATTAAGTTTGTTTTTCCTGAAAGTGGTGGCCCTACTGCCAACATGAAAGATTTTTGGATTCTGGGAAAGGTAATTTCCAAAAGTCAATTAAGAACAATGGGTAAAGATGAAAGGGGAAGAAATGTATTTAAGGAAAGATTGAAAGCTGTATGAGGTGTGTGTGTGGCCGTGTGATCTTGAAGAGAGTGCTGTGCGAGCACAGTCCTGTGAAGGAAGCAGCTTCTAGCTACCCCAGAAAAGTGTTTGGTTGCCCCAGAAAGCAAGGTTTTGTTACAAGCCTTGGATTTCCATTGTTAAGTGAGAGGAAGAGAAGCACTCGTGAAATACCTCTCTTATAACGGCAGTGGGTGCTTTATGGTAATATTACTGGATGTTCTATAGATTAAGAATCTATATTGCCTGGAAAAGGGTGTTTATTTGTGAGTCTAGCAAAGTAGAATTCTTTTGGCAAATGTTACAAGACTAAATTTAACTGTGTAACTGTAATCTTATGCATTTAAGTTTTCTTTTAATAAATGTTTTACTTTAATATTTAAAATCTAAGTGGTAGTGGAATCTTTACTTGTGACTTCAGTACGTATACCTCTCATAATAAATACAAATTGCAACTGACTTGTTATAGCCTGACCAAGTTTCCCTTTGGGATTTGGTCAGCCTGGCAAATACCACCTGCCATATCATAACAGCACTGAAGTTCACTTGCAACAGCTTGTAGATTGGTTCTTCCAGGTCTGCAAGGAGCTTGGACTGCCAATCAGCATCAGGAAGACCAAAGTTATGGGCCAGGACATAGAGACTCCACCTTTGATCAACATTGACAACCTCACTCTGGAAGCCGTTGATAGCTTCACATACCTTGGATCGACAATAACTGGCAACCTGTCCTCTGATGCCGAAATCAGTGCCAGGATTGCCAAGGCCGCAGCTGTCATGTCAAAGTTGAGAAGTCGAGTGTGGACCAACAGCAAACGAACCGAAAATACAAAGCTCTGTGTGTACCAGGCTTGTGTTCTCAGAAACCTTCTTTGCATTAGCAAAGCATGGACTGCTTATGCAAGCCAAGAAAAGCGGCTGGATAGCTTCCACTTCCATTGCCTCAGACAAATATTGGGCATCTTTTTGCAAGACAGTGTGCTGAATATGGAAGTACACATTGTACAGGGATCCCCAGCACGTTTACTCTCTTAAATCAGTGGTGAGCCTATTGAGCTGTATGGGTGACATGCTGTATGGTGAGCTTACCATTGGCATGAGACCAACAGGTTGCCCACGTCTGCAAGCGAGAGCTCAAGTTGACTGGGATCGGAGTTGATGCATGGAAGATCCTTACTCCTGACTGGAGCGCCTGGAGGCAAGCAGTCAGGAAGGTCATGGAAAAAGCAGATGACAAGAGAATTGACCATATGGTGGTAAAGAGAACCTGCCGGAAGGAAAAGATATTGGCCAGCCTTGGGTTAACAATATTAATCTGTGCCGGCTGTGGAAGAGTCAGCCTCTACAGTTTACAACAGACGATATTCAATCCAGAACCGACATACACACTGAGCACAGTTCATCGTCTCCCGAGATGGATGGATACCATCAACAGTTTGGTTAACATCTTTAGTAATGCCAATTACTTTAAAACTATTTTTTGCCTATTATTTATTAAAAGCATAGTGGGAGACATGAATATGGCCTTGATAATTGATTTCTATTAAGATCTTGATGTATAGTCATAAAACATCACCTCACCTCCACTTTTAATATGTAACATGAAGATTACAGTAACCTCTACTCACCTAATGTTTGTGTTACTGAGAGCTCTGTTAGTGTCATTTTCTTTTTTGAAGATGTGTTTTCTCTTGGAAATGTTTTTGTTGTTGCAGTAAATCTCACTGATCCTTGTCTTCCTCCTCTTCTGTTTGTGACTAATGTTTGAATCTATGCCCATAAGATTTCTGTGTCCTTCTGGCCTGGTTTCTCTCCATGTGACCATCATGTCTGTGTGTCTCCATATCGTCTGAATGTTTGCCTTTTTACTTCCCTGGTATCTCTCAAGTCTACACTCTGCATCTACCCTGACTGCTCTTTCTCTCTCACTTGCACACAAATCACAAAACATGCAGGTACAGCAAGCAATGAAGAAATCAAATGGTATTCTAGCCTTTACTGCGGTAGGGTTGGAATATAAGAGTAAGGAAGTCTTGCTGCAATTGTATGGACCTTTGGTGAGACCACACCTGAAGCACTGTGTGCAGTTCTGGCCTCTTTGCCTAAAGAAGAATAGACAGGATCCGTTGAATATATTACACTATTGCCTGATAGTCTCACTTGCTTTCATGGCCTGTGCTATTATAAGGATTCAGTGGTCGAGGAAATGTAAGGTGATGGGAGAGGAGGAGCACAAAAGACAAAGACAGATACTGTGAAAATTGGTAGAGATCATTAGCCAGAGATCCAAGGGATAGAGAACCTTAGCTGAGCAGAAGGTAGATTGTGGGACATCAGGAACAGATGGATTGAGGGACAGATTGAGAAATAGAGGAGCTCCGAGTAAAGGAGATTGCAGCATAAAGACATGGAAATATTCAGGGGGAGAAAACAGTGATTGGGTGAAAGATGAACAGAGAAACCAGATCCAGGGCTAGGGGCAGCCCAGGAGAACAACACAAAAACTTAAGCAGGTGTGGAATTCCTCTCTACCATTCAGTAAAGTTATAGCTGATGTTGTATTTCACCTCACCTCCCTACACTATCCCCATAATCTCTTAATTCCCTTAGAATGTATAACTGATTGAACTTAGCCTTGAATATACTCAACGATTGAGCATCCACGATTTTCTGTGTGAAGAAATATTTTTACATATGTTAGTTCTAAATGGGTAATCGCTTATCCTGAGAAGATGACCCCATGTTCTAGGTCCTCCAGCCTGGGGAAATAGCCTCTCAGCATCTACCCTGCCAAGCCAGAGAAGATTTTATGCATTTTAATGAGATCACTTGTCATTCTTCTAAACCCCAGAGGATATAGGTCTATTGTACCCAGTCTCTCCTCTTAGGACAGCCCTCACATCCTAGGAGTCAATCTAATGAACCTTCGTTGTACCCCCTCTAAGGAAAAACGTGAGATACTGGTTTAGTGTAGGCTATGAAAAGCGAATGTATTGGTGAAGTGGAAGCTGGGTGTTGCTGTAAAGAACTACTTAAACTGTATATTTGCAGGATCGGATTGTGCACTGGATTGGGTACTGACCTCCGTTTCGGAGTGGGGCTTGTGTTCAGTTTGGAACTAATAGAACAGAAGTATACTGCCTTAGTGGGGAAGTTTAAAAAATCAAAAAGAAACGAGAGAGCAGAGGTGCAGGGTAATGAAGAGGCGAGCGATAATCAAAGTGTGACAGGAAGAGGCAGAAAATATAAGCAGAAGAGTGCAACAGAAATTAGAACCTGAATGAGTAATAATGGTAAAAAGTAAAAGCTTAAGTCTCTTTTTATCTGAATGCACGCAGCATTTGTCACAAAATAGATGAGTTGATGGCACAAATAGAAATAAATGAATATGACTTGATAGCTATTACAGAGATGTGGTTGTAGGGTGATCAAGACTGGGAACTCGATATTCAAGGGTTCTTGGTGTAAAAGTAGGCAAAAAGGAAAAGGAGGAGGGGTAGCTTTGTTAATAAAGGAAGGTATCAGTGCGGTGGTGAGTAAGGATATAGGTACAATCGATCGTGATGTGGAAGCAGTTTGGGTGTAAGTAAGGAATAGCCATGGGTAGAAGTTGCAGGTGGGAGTCGTCTATAGGCCCCTGAAGAGTTGCCTCACTGTAGGCCAAAGTATAAATCGGGAAATAATGGAGACATGTTAGAAGGGTGTTACAATTGTCATGGGTGATTTTAATCTGCATGTTGACTGGACAAATCAGATTGGCAGGGGTAACGTGGAAGACAAATTTGCTGAGTGCATCAGGGATTGTTTCTTAGATCAATATGTTGCAGAACCTATGTTTGGTGTGAAATCCTTACAGTCAGAAAACATTGTTCTGTTCTTAGCAGAATTTTCTTAATTGACATGGAGAATTATGGAGAATTTCACATTTCTAACATCCTTCATCTTGAACATAAAATGCAAGGTTAAGAAAATGTTTTAATTCGGGATTGCTTCATCAGTACTTTTGGATAGGGCAACAGGAGCCTGGAATTCTCCTAAGGGTAATCACTTCTGAAGCGTTTTTTGTTTGAAAGCCCTGATCAGTTTTGAAAAGCAAACGAGCTGCTGACTTTCAAGATAAAATCCTCTTTGGGAAATGGAGTTAATTAAATCTACAGCTGTGCAGTATGGAGAGCACCGCAGCCTGTAGCTTTAGGTGCTGTGATGGTTCAGCTGTCCCAGGAGTGCAGCTAGTTGCAGAAACTCATTGACTAACCTCTCTTCTCACTCCCCATTCAGAATCCTTCAGTTTCCCAGGCCAGTCCTTCTCGAAGATATTGCCACTAAAGCCAAGGTTGCCTTTGGTCAACTGATGAGCCTGCACTACACCAATAATGAGGTACGGCCATTCATTTATTTTCTTGTCTTTTTCCCTAATTGGATTAGTAAGTAAACAGGATGCTTGGGAATGGAAAGATGGGGGCTGGAAATGAGACTGTTGAGATGGTTCACCAAAAATTACAGCGTGGGAAACCCTTTGCTGGTGTTGAAAGATCCAAATGAGTATTTTTGCAATGAATAGGTAATTTCTACAGTAATATCTCCTGTGTCATCCCCTGGGACATTTTACTATGTTAAGGACATATGTAAGTGTAAGTTTCTGTCGTTATATATGTTATGACGTACCCGATTTTGATTCTTGCGTTTCACAGCTTAGAACTGTAAGATGTAGTGTTAGAAGACAACAAACATTAGCTGATTAGCCGTGTTTTAACCTTGGCGTGATGTTTGTAATCATCAAAATAATATCTGATGTCAGAATTGGCATTGCAGATTTGTCACAGAACTTGGCTCTGTGGATGCTCGACACCCAGCTCTATCTGACTGACTGCTCATGGGGAGTAGAGTAACTGACCCATATAATTATTGATATGGAACAGCAATTTGTACTTATACAGAGCCTTTAACATAGTAAAATGTCTCAAAGTGCTTATCATACAAAAACTGATACAGAATCACGTAAAGAGATATTAGAGCAGATGACCAAAAGTTTGGTCAAAGCGAGAGGTTTAAGGAGTTTCTTAAAGGAGGTAAGTGAGGCAGAGGGGTTTAGGAAGGATATGCTGGAGCCTGGGGCCTAGGCAACCAAAGGCACAACTGTCAGTGGCACAGTGATGGAGCTCGGGAATGAGCAAGGGACAGCATATCTCCGGGGGATTTGGGTTGGGGGGGGGGTGGGTGGCGGCGGTGCTGCTTTGTAGGTCTTGAGGCAATCACAGAGGTAGGGAGGGAGGAGGTCTTGGAGGGACTTGAAAGCAAGTTTGAGAATTTTAAAATCAAGATGTTACCTGCTTGGGAACCAATGTAGGTCCATGAGCATGGGGGAGATGGGTAAATGGGGCTTGGCAAGAGTTAGGATATGGGCAGCAGAGCTTTGGCTGAGTTTAAGTATATGGAGTGTTGGAAGATGGGAAATTGACCAGGGAGCACATTGGAATACTTAAGTCTTGAAGCAACAGCGGAATGGATGAGGGCTTCAGCAGCAGATGAGGTGAAGCAGACATAATAGCAGATTGAGGGGTGATGTAATCAACGTGATTAAAATTATTAAGGAATTTTATCAATTAGCTGCAGAGAAAGTATTTCATCTGGTGGAGAATCCAGAACAAAGGGTAACGGTAAAATTAGTGCTAGTCTGCTTTAGGAAACACTTTTTCACACACAGCTTAGTGGAAATCTGGAATTTTCTTGATTGTCAGTTAAAACAATCAGCACTAAGATTTATTTTAGAAAGATAAGGGCATCAAGGGGTATGAAGCAAAGCCAGGTAAATGGAGATGAGATACAAATCAGCTGTGATCCAGTTGAATGCTGGAACAAGCTCGATGTATTGAATGGCCGACTGCTGTTTTTATATAACAGGCTTGTCAGCTGTATGCTTATCCTGTTCCTATGTAACAGGCTTGAGGGGCTGGATGTCCTTCTCTTGTTCCTCTGCAGCAGGATCAAGGGGGTGAATGACATTCTTCTGTTCCTGTGTAGCAAGGGAAGTGCTGCTGGTGGTGGTGGGGGGGTGCCAAATGGTCTCCTCTTTCTGCATAGTGGGCTTGGTGGTGGGGACTTTGGAGGGCCGGGGGTGTGGGGTTTGAATGTTCTCCCCATTCCTTTATAATGGGCTCAGGTACTTAAAGGCCTCCTATTCCTGTGCAACCACCTATTAACATTCATGCTGTTCCCTTAGAAACTAACTCATGTTAGCCCATGACTCAACCAGTTACTTATCCACTTGGAAAGTTTCCCCCATTCCGTGGCTTTCTGTCTTGTAAACTAATTCTTGGCCTGCTGCAATATTCCAGTGAAGTCCGATGCAAACTGGCCGAATTGTACCTCATCTTCCCATTCAGCACTTTGCAGCATTCCAGACTTAACATTGAGTTCATCAACTTCAGACCGTGAACAGTATAAAATCCATCACATTTCTACTACTCTTTAGCTTTGAAGAAGTCATATGGAGTCGAAACGTTAACTCTCTTTCTCTCCCCACAGATGCTGCCAGACCTGAGTTTTTCCAGCATTTTGTGTTTTTATTTAAACTAATCCTTATGGTAATTTCAGACTTGGCTAAAGCCAACGTATTTTTGATCTGTCACAATCTCCTTGCCTGCAAACTCTTTGGTTCTTGAGGAACTGCAGAAAATTTGTCAGCAAGTGTGCCGCCTGTAAAACCAATGTTCTTTTGTTTACTCTTTTAGAATGCTTTCTATTATTTTACACACTCGCTGGTCTATTTCAGAAATAATTTGGCTTCACATTTGTCTTGCTTCAGTCCATTGGCACATTCAGCCAATTTATTTCCCTTTAACATCGACCAGGTTTTGAGATTTCCATTGCCAATTCCTTTAAAATGGAAGCATGCAGAACCAGGCGCATTGTTGCTTCTTAGTATCTCATCAACTCTTCAAGGGTAATTTTGATTTATCATTGCTATTTCTATTTGCGCATTAAATTCTAACTCCTTCATTTACATTTATCAACCCAAAGAAGTAATTAAAGATATCTGAACTTCCTTGATGTGTAACTGCAATAATATATCTATAATGGGAAACGTATCCTTCCTATGATTCTTGTAAGAAGTTCACACAATACTTCAGATGGGATCTGACTAAAACTTTGTATAGTAATAATACAACCTTCCTTGAATTAAGAACAAAGAACAAAGAAAAGTACAGCACAAGAACGGGCCCTTTGGCCCTCCAAGCCTGCGCCGATCATATTGCCCGTTAACTAAAAAACATTTTGCACTTCCGGGGTCCGTATCCCTCTATTCCCATCCTATTCATGTATTTGTCAAGCTGCCTCTTAAACCCCACTATCGTACCTGCTTCCACCACCTCCTCTGGCAGCGAACTACCCTCTGCGTAAAAAACATGCCCCGCACATCACCTTTATAGTTTTCTCCTCTTACCTTAAATCTATGTCCCCTAGTAATTGACTCTTCCACCCTGGGAAAAAGCTTCTGACTATCTACTCTGTCCATGCCACTCATAATTTTGTAAACTTCTAACAAGTCGCCCCTCAATCTCTGTTGCTCTAGTGAGAACAATAAATTGTAGTTTCTTCTCCTGCAAACTAGCCCTGTGCCTTGTTTACCCTGCAGCCAAACATTGAGCTGACTGTGTAAGTTTCATCCTTCAACCTCAAGTTAACTCTGTACAAATGTTCTATTCACTTTACAGCTCCCTCTAGAATTCTTGCTTCCAGTAACTTGTTCCCTTTTTGTTGGCTACTTCCTTAATATGTGATTTAGTTCAAATTATATTATTACTTTGGACTAGAATATGGCTTACACAGGGTTAACTTTCAAAGCTACATGGGCTTTTGATGTTTCTTGTATTTCACGCATGTTCCAATTCAAGGCAGGACACCTACCTTTACCACACTTCCAGTCAGTGCATTCCAGACCTGAACCACTTGTATGCAAAAGTTTTTTCTCATGTCACATTTTCTTCTTTCGCAAATCACTTTAAATCTGTGCCCACTTGTTCTTGATCCTTTTACGAGTGGGAACAGCTTCTGACTATCTACTCTGTCCAGCTCCCTCATGATTTTGAGCATCTCTATCAAATCTCATCTTAGCCGCCTTCTCTCCAAAGAGAACAATACCAACCTCTCCAATCTATCTTCTTAACTGAAGTTCTCATCTCTGGAGCCATTCTTGTAAACATCTTCTGTGCACTCTCCAATGTGTTCACATCCTTCCAGTAATGTGGCATCCAGAATTGTGTACAATACTCCAGTTGAGGTCTAACGAGTGCCTTGTATAAATTCAGCATAACCTCCTTGCTCTTATACTCAATGCCCCTATTAATAAAGCTACTATATTCTTTATTAACTGCTCTCCACCTGTCCTGCCACCTTCAGCGACCTATGCACATGTACGCCCAGGTATTTCTGCTCCTGCACCCCTTTCAAAATTTCACCCCTTATATTGTCTGTCTATGCTCTTCCTACCAAAATGCATCACCTCACACTTCTCTGCATTGAACTTCATCTGACATCTATCTGCCCACTCTACCAACTTGTCTATGTCCTTTTGAAGTTCTACACTGTCCTCTTCGCAGTTTACAATACTCCCAAGCTTCGTATCATCCGCAGACTTTGAAATTGTCCCCTGCACACCAAGACCTAGAACATTAATATATATCAGGAAAAGCAAGGGCCCCAGCAGCAACCCCTGGGGAACGCCACTACAAACCTTCCTCCACCCCGAAAAATGCCCATTGACCATTACTCTCTGCTTCCTATTTTTCAGCCAATTTTGTATCCATGTTGCTACTGTCCCTTTTATTCTATGAGCAATAACTTTTCTCAAGTCTGTTGTGTGTTACGGCATCAAATGCCTTTTGCAAGCCCATGTACACCACATCAACAGCATTACCCTCATCGACGTTTTCTGTTACCTCTTCAAAAAACTCCAAGTTAGCTAAACACCATTTCCCCTTTAGAAACCCATGCTGGCTCTTCCTTATCAACCCATATTTTCCCACGTGACGGCTAATTCTATCCCGAATAATTGTTTCTGGAATCTTGCCCACCACTGAAGTTAAACTGACTGGTTTGTAATTGCTGGGCTTATCCTTACAACATTTTTTGAATGAGGGCAAAATGTTTGCAATTCTCCAGTCCTTGGGCTCCTCCCCTGAGTCCAGGGAAGACTGAAAAATTATGGAGAGTGCTCCTGCAATTTCTACTCTCACTTCCTTCAATATCCTTGGATGCATCTTGCCTGGTCCTGGTTCTTTGTCAACTTTAAGTACCGACAGTCTGTTGATCATTCCCTTCTTATCGATTTTCAACCCTTCTAGTGACAGTTTCCTCGAATGTCACCATGGCCTGGGTACCATCTACTTCCTTGGTAAAGGCGGATGCAAATTATTCATTTAATACCTCAGCCATGACCCCTTTGCCCATGTGTAAATTCTCTTTTAGGTCCCTTATTGGCCCTACGCCTCCTTTTACCACCTTTTTACTATTTATGTGCCTTTGGAGACTTTGGGATTCCCCTTTATGTTGACTGCCAGTCTTTTCCTATAATCCCTCTTCGCTTCTCAAATATGCTTTTTCACCTCCCCTCTAAATCTTTGTATTCCTCTTGGCTCTCGGTTGTATTTTCTACATCTGTCATAAGCTCACTTTTTCTTCTTTATCTTAATTTCTATCCCCTTTTCCATCCAGGGAGCTCTGGATTTGTTTGCCCTACCATTCCCTTTCAATGGAATATACCTTGAATGTGCCTGAACCAATTCTTTTTTGAAGGTAGCCCATTGTTCAGTTACAGATTTTCCTGCCAATCTTTCGTTCCAGTCTATCTGGCCCAGCTCCATTCTTGCCCGATCGAAATTGGCTCTCGCCCAGTTAATTATTCTCACCCTGGATTGCCTATTGTCCTTTTCTATTATCATCCTAAAACATACAATACAATGATCACTATCTGCTAATTGCTCCCCCACTGACACTTCATCCACTTGGACCAGCTCATTTGCAAGAACCAGGCCCAACAGTGCGTCTTTTCTTGTTGGATTGGACACATACTGCTGTAGAAAATTTTCTGGAATTTTTTCTAGGAATTTTTTCCCCTCTTTGCCCTTTACACTGCCACTGTCCCAGTCTACGTTTGGGTAATTAAAGTCACCCATTATAACTACTCTATAATGCTTGCATCTCTCTGCAATTTCCCTGCAGATTTATTCTTCTACATCTTTCTCACTAGTTGGTGGTCTATAGACTACACTGAGCAATGTAATTGCACCTTTTTGTTCCTTAGCTCTAACCAAATTGATTTTGTCCTTGAATGCTCTGGGGCATCCTCTTTCTCCAGCACTGCAATGTTCTCCTTAACCAATACCACCACCCCTCCTTCTTTCCTTCCTTTCCTATCTTTTCTGAACACCGAGTTCTGCCCTTCCTTGAGCCAGGTCTCGGTTATCGCTACAACATCATATTTCTGTGCCTGTAAATCCCCAATCGTATTACTAAACTCCGTTCAGTCACACATATGCATAGTAACCCTGATTTAGATGTTTTTTTTCCCCTCACCCTGACTTCACCTATTAACTTACTATTCTCTATTCTAGTGCTACCTGTCCCTCCCAGCATTTTGTGCATCGCGGTATTCCTCTCTATTATTTTCTCTTGGTTCCCACAACCTTGCCGAATTAGTTTAAAGCTTTCCCAACAACACTAGCAAAACTAGCAAGGAACTCAGTCCCAGCTATGTTCAGGTGCATCCCATCCGGCTTGTACAGGTGCCACCTCCCCTGTCCTGGTGTCCCAGGAATGGAAAGCCCTTCCAGCCACGCTTCATGCTTGCATCTTGTAGGAAGACACATTCCAGAGCAGCTTACACCTTGATCCCTTGAATGGGTTTCCAGTCAATGGAACTGGCAGTGATGGGGGAGGGAGGTAGCTGGATAGATGATAGATGCACCTTGAATTGCCCAAACCAAGAGCAGAGGGTACTTTCATCCCAGCTGGCAATTGTGGTTACACAACTGAAGGGGCAGGTCGCTATGCTGTCTGTGTGCCTATTTTTCCTCCCTTTAGTAGCCTCCTCTCCTTGCGCTGCCCAGTGGAACTGCACCCCAAGGATTCTTTCCTCATCTTCTCCATTTTCAAGTCTTGTCAATTCAGTTGCCTTTTCTTTCTCCTGTTTACTAAAATGTGTGTTACCGTTATGACCAAGCAGTTGTTAAAGCTGAGTTATTTAAAAATCCCAGAGGGAAACTTTAAACAACTGTCATAACCTATAATTTTAAGTGCTATGTTTGAGATCCAACTCTAAATTCAGGAATCAGACCACTAGTTTTCGAGGTTTTACATTAAACTAAATGAAACATTTATTCGGTTAAACACAGGTTAAAATATATATACACATGACTTCAAATTACTATCGTAACTTTTTACAAATTCCCAAACTAATCTCCATTAAGGCAGCAGCAACCCATAGACTTAACCAAACACCAGGCAAAGCATTTTCACCTTAGGCGAAATTAGGTTCTTTTCACTTTGGTTCCTGTGGAGACGGTTGGAGGCTAACAACTGCTGTTGACCTCACATTGCCTCTCCTCTGCACACACAACACTGCTGGAGTTATACCTAGCACCGTTCATTGAATGTAAATTCTCACTGTATCACCAGCCTCTTTGAACTCCATCTTTTAACAATAAAACCCCTTTCATTGTACCAATTTTATTAGTAATATAAACATATTACTTGGTATCTGCTAGCCAGGTGGTAGTTTTCACCCCATTGCTTGAATGCTCTATTCAAAAAATGTCTATCTCTCTTAGATATCAAAACTACACATCAATAAACACCTAGACCAGCTGGCTTTAACCCACTTAAGACACACCCACAGACTAAACCTCTACTTTAAAAGAAAATTATTTTCCAATAATATATGCAATAATAGCTTCATGACAGTTACTAAACCTGGCAGACCAGAAGATCCCCAAGTTGACCCCCGCTCTGCTAATATAGCAACACTACTTATTAGATTGGGTCTCTCTGCTCCTGGGCTTAGGAGATATTTAGGAGAGGTGGGGTACAAAAGAAAAGAATAGGTGAGGCAGGATTCCTATTCCTGAATGCCATTTGGTGACGTTGCAGACACCTGAGGACAGGATGAGGCTCTGATGTGATTCCCCATTCAGCTGAATAGCCTAGTGTTGTTTAATGTTTAGGCACACGTGGGAAATGGCTACAAAGACGAAATGGGAAGGTGGAACGGTGTAATTGGGAGAAGCGAGGATTACTTATCAGCTTGCTCACTAATCATTCCTTATCTGTTTTGCAGTTAGTGATCCCTCTGACCACGCAGGATGATCTGGATAAAGCCATCGAACTCCTGGATCGCAGTGTTCACATGAAGAGCCTGAAAATTCTGTTGGTGCTTCAATCAAACAACCAGGTATAGTGCACAAAACAAATCGCTGCAGATGTTGGAAATCTGAAATAAAAGCTAAAAGTGCTGGAAGTACTCAGTGGGTGAGGCAACACCGATGGAGGGAGAAGCAGAGTTGTTAATATTTCAGGTAGATGACTTTAGTCGGAACTGATAAAAAGGACATCAACCTGAAACATTAACATTTTCTCCCTCCACAGATGCTGCCAGACCTGCTGAGTATTTCCAGCATTTTTAGATTTTAGCCAGGTAGGGACTCTGGATTCCTGGTATACAGTGTGGATGTAGAAGAGAGTGGGTTACAGGTATACAGTGAGAGTGGAATGCAGACTGACTGTGTAGCAGTTTTGTTGGAAAAGAAAGAAAATGCATATTACACGCCACCTTTTATGACCTCAGAAGGTCCCAAGGAGCTTTACAGTCAATTTCCACTAGGCAGTACCATCTCATTTTAAAGATTTTGTCTGTTGATATGGGGATTATTAAGGCAGATGGTGGCATTGGGGTATTGTCACTGGACTAGTAATCCAGCGGCCTTGGCCCATGCTCCAGGGACACTGGTTGAAATCCCGCCAGAGTAGCTGGTGGAATTTAAATTCAATTAATAAACCTGAAATGAAAAACTAGTCTAATAGTGACCACAAAACCATTGTCGATTGTCGTAAAAACCCATCTGGTTCACTAATGCCCTTGAGGGAAGGAAATCTGCTGTCCTTACCTGGCCTGGCCACCTTGTGACTCCAGACCCACAGCAATATGGTTGACCCTTAACTGCCCTCTGAAATGGCCGAGCAAGGCACTCAGTTGTATCAAACCGCTACAAGAATGTCAAAAAGTAATGAAACCAGACAGACCACTCGGCATCGACCTAAGAACTGGAAATGACAACGGCACACCCAGCCCTGTCGACCCTACAGAGCCCTCCTTACTAAGATCTGGGGGCTGTCCCACAGACTAGTCAAGCAACAGTCTGACATCATGCTCATGGAATCATACCTTAGAGACATTGCTCCAGAAACTGCCACCCCCATCCTATCCTGAGATGGTGGCGCAGTGGTTTACAGTTGGGAGGGTGTTGCCCTGGAAATTCTCAACATTGACTCTGCACCCTCTCATGGCATCAAGTGAAACATGTGCAAGGAAAGCGCCTGCAGATTACCAACTACCGCTCCCCCTTCAGCTGTTGAATCTGTGCTCCTATATGTTGAACATCACTCAGAAAAGCACTGAGGGTGGCAAGGATGCAGAATGTACTCTGGGTGCGGGACTTCAGCGTCCAATACCAAGAGTGCTTGGTAGCACCACGACTAACTGAGCTAGCTGAGTCCTAACAGACATATCTGCTAGACTGGGTCTGTGGCAGGAGGTGAGAGAGACAAGAGGGAAAAACCTACTTGACCATGTCTTTGCCCATTTACTGTCCTTGACAGCATTGGCAGGAGTGACCACCGCACAGTCTTTGTGGAGATAAAGTCCCTTCATCACATTGAGGATACCCTCCATTATGTTGTGTGGCACTACCACTGTGTCAAATGGGCTAGATTTTGAACAGATCTAACAATTAAAAACTGGACATCCATGAAGTGTTGTGGGCCATCAGCAGCAGCAGAATTGTATACAATCTGTAACCACATGGTGGAGCATATTCCCCACTGTACCATTACCATCAAGCTGGGAGATCAACCCTGGTTCAATGAAGAGTGACGAAGGGCATGTCAGGAGCAGCACCAGGCAATCCTAACAATGAGGTGCCAACCTGGTAAAGCTACAGCATGTCCTTTAGGGAAAAGGAAATTTACCATCCTCACCTGGTCTGGCCTACACATGACTCCAGACCCACAGCAATGTGATTGACTCTTAACTCCCCTCAGAGATGGCCTACCAAGCCACTCAGTTCAAGGGCAATCAGGGCTGGACAGCAAATGCTGGCCTTTCCACTGATGCCCACACCCCGTGAATGAATTTTTAAAAAAAATCCCATGACATCACTGCAGGAGTGCCTCGGGGCAGTGTTCTAGACCCAACTATCTTCAACTGCTTCATCCATGACCTTCCCCCATCATAAGGTCAGAGTAGGGATGTTAGCTGATGATTGCACAGTGATCACCATTCGCGACAACTCAGATACTGAAGCAGTCCCTGTCCATATGCAGCAAGACCTGGACAATATCCAGGCTTGGGCTGACAAGTGGCAAGTAACATCTGCACCACAGAAGTGTCAGGCAATGACCATCTCCAGCAAGAGAGAATCAGATCATCGCCCCTTGATGTTCAATGGCATTACCATCGCTGAATCCACCACTTTCAACATCCTGGGGGTTACCATTGACCAGAAACTGGACTAGCCATATAAATAATATGGCTACAAGAGCAGGTGAGAGGCTAGGAATCATGCAATGAGTAACCCACCTCCTGACTCCCCAGAGCCTGACCACCATCTACAAGGCACAAGTCAGGAGTGTGATGGAATACTCCCCACTTGCCTGGATGAGTGCAGCTCCCACAACACTCAAGAAGTTTGACACCATCCAGGGGACATAGATTCAAGATAAGTGGCAGAAGATGTAGGGGGGACATGAGAAAGAACTTTTTTACCCAGAGGGAAGTGGGTGTCTGGAATTCGCTGCCCAAGTTGGTGGTAGAGGCAGAAACTCTAAACTCTTTTAAAAAGTACCTGGATCTGCACCTTAAGTGCTGTAAGCTGCAGGGCTATGGGCCGGGTGCAGGAAGATGGGATTAGAGAGGGGATCTGGATGTCCTCAGCCTGGCATGGACAAGATGGGCCGAATGGCCTCCTTCTGTGCTGTAACTTTTCTATGGTTCTATGGACAGAGCAGCTTTCTTGATTGGCACCACATCCACAAACATTCACACCCACCACTACCGATGCACAGTAGCAGCAGCGTATACCATCTACAAGGTGCACTGTGGGAATTCACCAAGGCTCTTTCGACAGCACCTTCCAAACACACAAACCCTACCACCTAGGACAAGGGCAACAGATAGATGGGAACACCGCTACCTGGAAGTTCCCCTCCAAGCCACTCAGCATCCTGACTTGGAAATATATCACCGTTCCGTCACTGTTGCTGGGTCAAAATCCTGGAACTCCCTTGCTAACAGCATTGTGGGTGTACCTACACCTCATGGACAGCAGCGGTTCAAGAAGGCAGCTCACCACTGCTTTCTCGGGGCAACTAGGGATGGGCAATAAATGCTGGCCCAGCCAGCGAAGCCCACAACTCATGAATGAATTTGAAAAAAACTTGAATTTTAAAAATTCTGCAGAGAGTTACTCACTACCTGATTCTCCAAAGCCTGTCCACTATCTACAGACGCAAGTCAAGAGTGTGATCGAATACTGTCAACATGCCTGGATGAGTGCAACTCCAACAGCACTAAAGAAGCTTGATGTAATCCAGGGCAAAGCTTGGTTGGCACCCCATCCACCATCTTAAACATTCACTCCCTCCACCACTGACGCACAGTAGCAGCAGTATGTACCATCTATAAGATGCACTGCAGCAACTCAGCAAGGCTCCTTCGACAACACATTCCAAACGTGCGATCTCTACTACCTACTAGGGCAGCAGACGTGTGGGAATAACCCCTCCAAGTTCCCCTCCAAGCCATAAACCATCCTGACTTGGAACTATATTGCTGCTCTTTCTCCGTCACTGGGTAAAAATTGGAACTCTCTTCCTAACAGCACTGTGTGTGTTTCGACACCACGTTGACTGTAGTGGTTCAAGAAGGCTGCTCACCACCACCACCTCGAGGGCAAATCAGGATGGGCAATAAAAACGCTGACCTAACCAACGATGGCCACAGCCCATTAAAGAAGTTAAAAAAAATTAATAGCTCTAAAATGGGGCCATTGTTATGTAGGGTACGTAGCAGCCATTTTGTGCACAGCAAGCTCCCACAAACAGTAACGTGAAGGTGACGATAACTGTTCAGTGGCGTTGGTTAAGGGATGAACGTTGGCCTGAATGTCGAAGAGCTCTCTATTTCAAAATATAGTGTCATAGGATTTTTTATTTTCAGCTGAGAGGGCAGTGTTATGACACAGCAGTTGGTAAAGGCTGCGTTGTTTAAATCTGAGACAAACTTGAACAATTGTCATAACCTATATTTTCAATTGGTATGTTTGAGATGCAGCTCTGAATTCAGGAATAAAACTGCCAAGCCTCAGGAGGTTTTTTATGTAAAACTAAATTAAACATTTAATTAATTTAACAAGAAATTAAACACATACAAATGTCTATAAATTACTACCATAAAAACATTTAAACAAATCCCCAAATTAATCACTCCCAGGTAATTCTTCACCAAGGCAACAATAAACCTTAGACTTTAAACAGACACCAGGCAAAGCACATTTCTTGGGAATTCAAAATGAGCTTCCTTTGCAGGCACAATTGTAGGGCTTACAGGCTGGTTAGAACTTACATGCCTCTGACCCACACACACAAACTCTTCTCAGTTTATATCTAGCTTTCCCTTTGATTGTAAATTTTCCATTGTATTACTAGTTTTTAAAAAAATTTTACCCCTCCTAAAAATCCTTTTATTCCACCAATTTTATTAGTAATGTAAACACATTGCTTGGTATCTTCCAGCTAGGTGCAAGATCTTAACCATCCTTTTGAATGATTTATTCAACAAAAGCAAATTATGTTTATCTAATTAGCATCTCAAACTACTATACATCAAAGCACCCAGACTAGCTGGCTTTAATCCAATTAAACCACACACACTCACACACGTAGACACAGACCCTACTACAAGTCCAATTTAAAAATAATTTCCCATAACATTATAGACATTAATCTCTTCATGACAGGTAGACAGAATCTGTCTCCTCTGAAAGGTGGCATACATGAGGGAGCCCTTGTTTACACAATCTGCAGTGGAATCCCTTGTGGATTTTCCACGTAGAGAGCTAAATACAAAAAAACCTGGTGCAAGCAAGAGGTAGTGTTTCCTACAGAGAAGTGGACAAAAAAGCTGGGGCATAAGATTGCATTCCCGAGGTACCTTTGCAGATGAGGGTGGCATTGTGCCAGGGTTAGTGAGCTTAGTTTGTTTATGTATTTACACAAGCTAGTTGAGTTGCAAAACAAGATTTTGCAACAGCGCTGAAGTCAACATTACCAAACTTCCCTCAGGATATCTTTCGTTTTGAAGTTAGCCTTGGTGGTCATACAATGATGCAGCACAGGAGGAGGCCATTCAGCCTATGGTACCTGTGCTAGTTCTTATCCAATTAGTTCCACCCATCTGCTCCTTCCCCATAACTTTGAAATCTTAATTATTTAAAATGTTTATCCAATTCCCTTTTGAAAGTTACTGTTGTATCTGTAATATAAGGGCCTGGCACATGTAGGGTTAATGTGGGACTGAGTATTGTCCCGCCCACACTGTGATGTAAGAAAACACATGACCTGCACCTAGGGGTTAGTCTAGTGTTAGACACAGGCAAGCATGAAGACAGCTCGAACCCTTTACTGTATATACATACATAGTTCTTGTACTTAATAAATACCTATGGTTAACCTAAGAACAGTATCCAACACCCGACAACATGGTGACAGTTCTTGGAATAAAACAGAATCTCAGAGGAGCTGGAGCAGAAATTCAAAAGTTGGAAAATTAAAAGAGCAGTATTCTGACCTGACAGGGAGCACCAGTCAAGACACAGAGGGAGATCGCCTGAAGCAAATCTCAAGTAGCAGACGTGTGGAAGAAAGTCACCAGGAAAAGCTTCAAAGAAAGGCTTGGAAGCTGAAGTCAGAAATTTGAATTTCCTCACTGCAATAGAAGACTCCTTAGGATCTCTTGGAGTGCAGCTGCAATTCCCAGACCACAGTCAGAGGACCTAGCAGCGGTGAGCTAAAATTTGTAAATTCCAGGATACAGCAAGTCCTGAGAAACTTTGGTGGGAGCCCGCCAAAACCGACAAGCATGAGTAAACTTTGCCTTCAAACGAATGGTAGCGCCACCTTGAATTCCAGCAACTTCTTAAAGCTGAACATACACTTTTAAATTTTTTAACCGTGGATCAGAAATCCACTGTTCCAGATCAGGTTGGATTCATCCAAGGGTCAAATCTAATTGCAAATTGGGCAACCTGGGGAAGAGGGTTTTTAAATTACCAAAGCTTATCAGCCCTAAGTAAAAGTCAGAGAAAGTCCAGATTAATACCATTTTATACAGCTTTGGTGAACTTGCTGATAAAGTAATCCGAATGCATCGCATTGATGATTCCTCAACCTGCTTCATTGAAATATTGAAAGCCGTTGAGGAGTATATTAATCTCCAAACTGTGGAGCACAGAGAGCTTAAAAAGAGGCACAGGAAACCCCCTGTGAAGTGCCAAAAGGGAAAAAGACAATATTTGAGTAAATCACTTGAGGAAACCAGAGAGTCGGGGAATTTTCCAGAAGTCTCAAAAGTATATCTTTTTAGAAACCCTGAAACATTACCCAAACTGCAACAGCAGGCGACAGTGTGGAGCAAGCACCTGGCCGTGAATGAAGTAAATCTGTCTGATGAAACCCAAAATAAATAAACCCTGCAAAAGGAAAATGAAACAAGTTCGGAAAATGTTCATATCAGAATTGAATTGGAAGATTTGAAACTCCAGATTCAAACTAAATATATACCCTTGAAAACTCATAAGGCACTAAAGTGAATAAACAAAATTTTGAGATGTCACAGAAGCATAAGACAGAGACTACAGAGCGGAACAAAATGGTCAAACTTTTGGAAGAAAACGTGGAAAAACATTACATTTCCAGTGAGATATATGAAGAGATGAAAATCAAGAACCTAGAATAGTAAGAGAAGGTAAAGGTTCACACAAAAGAACTTGAGTCTCAAAAACAATTAGAAGCACAATTTCCGAAAGTGAGCTTGAACGACAGCGCAGAGGAGTGAGCTGCCAAGGATAATGTGATCAGTGTAGAGAATGAACTTTCACTTATGAAACTTACATTTGATAAGACATAACGAGAACTAATGAGGACACTGGAACAGGAAAATGAGAGGAGGAGCAGGCCATTTGGCTCTTTGAGCCTGCTCCACTATTCACATGGCTGATCTAGTTATGGCCTCAGCTCCACTTTCCTGTTTGCCCCCCATAACCCTTGACTCCCTTGACTCTCAAAAATCTGTCTAACTTAGCCTTGAATAAATTCAAAGACCCAGCCTCCACTGCTCTCTGGTAAAGAGAATTCCATGCACCAAGGATCCTTTGGGAGAAAACCTTATCTCTGTCTTAAAAGGGATAACTTTTATTTTTAAACACTGTCCCCTAATTCTAGCCTCCCCCACAAGCGGAAACGTCCTCCCGGTATCCATCCTATCAATTCTGCTCAGGATCTAAACGTCTAAACTCCAGTGAGTACAGGCATAACCTGTTCAACCTTTCTACAAAGGACAACCCCTTAATCCCAGGAATGAGTCCAATGAACCTTCTCTGAACTACTTCTAAAACGATTATATATTTTCTAAATAAAGAGCCCAAAACTGTACATAGTATTCCAGATGTGGCCTTACCACAACCCTGTAAAACTTGCCTACTTTTTGATATTCCATTCCTCTTGCAATAAGCACCAACATTCCATTTGCCTTCCTAATCACTTGCTGTATCTGCACACTAACTTTGTGATTCATGTACCAGAGCACCCAGATCTCTCTCTACCATCTTTCTTCTTTTAAATAGTATACTATTTTTCTATTCTCCTCGCAAAAATGAACAAGTTCATATTTATCCACGTTATATTCCATCTGCCAAACTTTTGCCCACTCACTTAACCTGTCCGAATACCTTTGCAGATTCGTTACCTCCTCTTGACAACTTACTTTCCTATCTACCTTGGTGTCTTTGGCAAATTTAGCTACCATACATTTGCTTCCTTTATCCAAGTCATTAATATAGATTATAAATTGTTGAGGACCCAACACTGATCTCTGTGGCACTCCACTTGTTACAGCTTGCCAATCCAAAAAAGACCCATTTATCCCTAGTCTCTGCTTTCTGTGAGCCAACCAATCCTTTATCCATGCTAACATGTTACCCCCTACACCACGCGATCTTTTCTTACCTTATCAAATGCTTTTTGGAAATCTAAGTACAGCACATCTACTGGTTCCCCTTTACCCACCTTGAATGTTACTTTGTCAAAAAACTCTTCCTGTATGCTCCGTCCTACAGTGTAACTACTGTTAGAGGGCCTTTAAACTACTCCCACAATTTAACTCTTACTTTACTATTTCTTATCTCTAACCAAACTGATTCACATCCAGTACTTTCAAGGTAAGGTGTCCACATGGCACCTTGTTTCAGGCACCTCTGCCTATTTGTAAGGATGAAAACTCAAAGGAAAAGCATCCTCGGGCATCACCTGATCACTCAACTCAACAACCCACTTGTTAATTTAACGAGCTATAATACCGAACTAATGCCATCCTCAATTAACAGAGCTACTCCACCAACTTTCCTAGCTTCCTGTCTTTCCGATATGTCAAAAGCCCTTCAACATCCAACTCAAATGTCGCTCACAGGAAGTTGAACACTGGAAAGGGGACTTGAAACATTTAAATGATGGACATGTAGAAACAGATTCAGCAAAAATCGATTTTCAATTACAAATTGATGAACTTCAAACTTCAGAAGTCTCTAATAAGCATCGTACAAATAACTGAACAGGAGAAGGATTTGCTGATGAATCAGAACAGTTGTTTAAAAGCAGAATTAACAACCCAACCTGATGAACTTCTTGAACTTTGTTCCAATATGAAAGATGAGATGTGCAATATGGAAGAGCAAATCCAGACTTCAAAAACAGAAAAGGGAAATTCTATGGAACCGATCGAAGATCTAACGAATGAATTGAAAGAGTCTAAGGAGCAGTCAGTGACCATGGAAGAAAGATTCCAAAAAGTACTGACTGCCCAGGTAACGTTGTTAAACTTATACAGGTGTTCTGCAGATAACCCTGAAACAAAGACAACTCAACTTAGCAGAGTAGTTGCTGAGTCATAGAGGTCTACAGAAAAAGGCCCTTCAGCCCATCGAATCTGTGCCAGTCAAACAAGTACCTAACTATTCTAATCCCATTTTCCAGCACTAGGCCTATAGCCTTGTATGCCCTGGCATCACAAGTACACATCCAAATACTACTTAAATGTTATGAGGGTTTCTGCCTCTACCACCCTTTCAGGTAGTGAGTTCCAGATTCCCACCACCCTCTGGGTGAAAAATTCTTCCTCACATCCCCTCTAAATCTCCTGCCTCTTATCTTAAATCTATGCCCCCTGGCTATTGATCCTTCCACCAAGGGGAAAAGTTCCTTCCTGTCTACCCTATCTATGCCCCTCATAATTTTATACACCTCAATCATGTCCCCCCTCAATCTCCTCTGCTGTAGGGAAAATAACCCCAGTCTATCCAATCTCTCATCTAAAACTCTCCAACCCAAGCAGCATCCTGGTGAATCTCCTCTGCACTCTCTCTAGTGCAATCACATCCTTCCTATAATGAGGATTCCAGAACTGCACACAATATTCTAGCTGTGGCCTGACCAGCGTTTTGTACAGTTCCAGCATAACCTTCCTGCTCTTATATTCTATGCCTCGACTAATAAAGACAGGTATCCCATATGCCTTCTTAACCACCTTATCTACCTGTCCCACCACCTTAAGGACCAGTGGGACATGCACACCAAGGTCCCTCTGATCCTCGGTACTTCCCAGGGTTCCAACAATCATCGTGTATTCCCATGCCTTGTTTGTCCTGCCCAAGTACATCACCTCATACTTATCCAGATTAAATTCCGTTTGCCACTGATCAGCCCATCTGACCAGCCTGTCTGTATCCTCCTGTAATCTAAGGCTATCCTCCTCACTATTTACCACCCCATCAATTTTCATGTCATCCGCGAACTTACTGATCAACCCTCCCACATTCAAGTCTAGATCATTTATATATACCACAAGCATCAAGGGACCCAACACTGATCCCGGTGGAACACCACTGGACTTAGGCATCCAGTCAGAAAAACACCCCTCGACCATCACCCTCTGCTTCCTGCCACTCAGCCAATCCTGGATCCAATTTGCCAATTTGCCTTGGATCCCAGGGCTCTTACCTTCATTACCAGTCTCCCATGCGGGACCTTATCAAAAGCCTTGCTGAAGTCCAAGTAGACTTCATCAAATGCATTGCCCTCAGCTACATACCTGGTCACCTCTTCAAAAAATTCAACCAAATTGGTCAGACATGACCTCCCCTTAACAAAACCATGCTGACTGCCCTTAATTAATCCCTGTCTCCCCAAATGTAGGTTAATTCTGTCCCTCAGAATTGCTTCCAATAGTTTCCCCACCACTGAGGCTAGACTGACTGGCCTGTAGTTCCCTGGTTATCCCTTCCTCCCTTCTTGAATAACAGTACCTGAGCTGAATGAAAAGATTCATAAGGTTGAAAAATTGGGAAACAAGTGAAAATGAAGGTTCCGTTGTTGAAATGTGGACTGCCACGTGCATCACGGTGAGCCACATGATGAAAGAAGAGGAAAAAATGCTATGGGGTCGAGGGCAGCATTCGTCCACCTCAAAAAAAACATTAGATAAATCTACATCTACCCAACAGCACAACTGCTGACAAAGACCAGTTCAATACCAAGAATTGGAAAAAGAGGATAAAAAGATACCCAGATGCCAGAACAACCTCCAAATCAGTAGCGTTTACCTGCAATGACAGAGCTTACCACTCCTCAGATAGTAGTGTGAGGGAAGGGTTATAAGGCTTTCAGACTACCTGTACGTATCACCTCAGAGACTTGAAGTGCGACGATGGGGTAGTAATAATAGTAATAAGGGGTAACTAGAATAACTTGAAATTCATTGGACAAAGACTTGGGGGTGGTGCAAGGAATCTGGCATGTATAGGGTTAACATTGGACTGAGTACAGTACCACCCACACAGCGATGTAAAAGAACACATGACCTGCACCTAGGCGTCAGTCTAGTGTTGGACAGAGCTGTGTGCACAAGCAAGCATGGAGACAGCTCCTAGCTTGAACCTCTTACTGTGTATATGTACGTAGCTCTTGTAGTTAATAAATACATACAGTTAACCTATTTAAGAGTACGAAGACTTAATTAAAACCTACCGAACAGTATCCAATGCCTAACAACAGTATTTGCTTCCACCAGCCTTTCAGGCAATGTGTTCTAGATCATAGCAACTCGCTGTTTATTTAAAAAAATCTCCTCATCTCCCTGCAGTTTGTTAACCAATTATCTTAAATCTGTGCCCTCCTGCCACTGAAAATTATCTTTATTTACTGTGTCAAACCATAAGTAATTTTGAACACCTGTATTACAATCTTGGCTGAAGTATTTTTGAGGTGTCGTCACTGTTGTAGGAAATTTGGCAGCCAATTTGTATGCAGCAAGCTCCCAAAAACAGCAGTGTGATAACCAGATCAGTTTGTGATGATGAATGAGAGATAAACATTGGTTCAGGGCTCTGAGAACTTCCCTGCTCTTCAAAATAGTGACAGTTGGATCTTTTATACCCCCCTCAGAGGACAGATGGGGCCTCAGTCTTATCTGAAAGAAGGCACCTCTGACAGTGTATCACTCCCTCAGTACTTAACTGGAATGTCAGCCTATATTTTTGCACTAAAGTCCTGGAGTGGGACTTGAACCCAGAACCTGGTAACTCAAAGGTTATCATGGTGAAATGGGGACAATATCTGTTTTTCTTTTTGTGTTGATATGGAATGTGCTGCCAGAAATGAGGGTGGAAGCAGGTTCAATGGTAACTTTCAAAAGGGAATTGGATAAATACTCGAAGGGAAAAAGTTTTCAGGGCTATGGGGAAAGAGCGGGGGAATGAGACTGACTAGATAGTTCTTTCAAAGAGCTGGCACAGACACGATGGCCTTGCTGTATTCTGTAAGCTTCTATGTTTGCGTGCATAGGCCTTTGGGGCTTCAACCCATAACACTCTGACTCAGACAAGACTGTTTTCTTGGAAATACGTTTACCTCACTGTGAATGTCTGTATTAATCTTTATAACGTGCTTTGTCTACCTACCAGAAATCAATACTGCTTTTGTGGTCACTGTCAATTGAATCACTTCCATTTTCACTGATTGTCTCTCCCATGAACATCCATAAAGACATTTGTAAACTGATTCTGACATTCGTCTAACAATGATTACACTTCAAAACAAAATAATTGATTCCCCCTGAAGGGCTTTGGGAGTATACTGATGATTTTAAAAGGCATTTTATAAATGCCTGCACATTCTTTCTATTAATGTGTTCCTATTAGGAAGACATAATCTCTTGGTATTTGAAACACAGTACTACTTGTGTCAATGAAGTTTCAGGGTCTTTTGGACTGTGTCAGAAATTCTGTGGACTATGTGGAAAAGGCAGAGGCTTGGGACTAGCTAGTTACTCTCAGAGAGAGCCAGTATGGGCACGATGGGCCAAATGGCCTAATTCTGTTCTGAAACCATTCCGTGGTTCTGTGAATTTGAACTTTGTCATTCCCTGCACCCTGCAAAGTAAACTCTATATATTGTGAGGAGTGAGGTTGAAACGGAGTGTACCAGAAGTGAAGAGAGGAAATGGGGGTGAGCAGTTGTGTTGAGATGATGTAAATGGCAATTTTAAAAATTCATTCACAGGATGTGGAGCTTCGCTGGCTGGGTCAGCATTTATTGGCCGTCCCTCATTGCCCTTGAGAAGGTGGTGGGTGAGCTGCCTTCTTGAACTGCTGCAGTCCACGTGGTGTAGGTGCACCCACAGTGCTGTTAGGGAGGGAGTGCCAGGATTTTGACCCAGAAGCAGCGAAGGAACACAGTAGGGAACTGTTTGTGCTCCACCTAAACACAGGTGGAGCACAGTTTTATTACAAAGTACTTGTAGAGACAGAAGCACAGTCAAGTGAAATCTCCGCAAGCTGATGGAAAAAGCCAACCAATGTAGCATTAGAGAGCCAGGGGATTGTGATAGGCATATAAAGGGAAATGGTCAATCAGAGGGCCTCATGTGTCTAGTGGGGACTTCAACGGGGGTCCCTAAACTGGAGGAAGGTAGTTTAGGCATGAGCGATCCCTGATTCAAACTTGAAGGTACAAATAGAAATGTTGCTCTAGGTAATGAGTCTGCTCTCACTGGTGTATAGTCAAATGGTGCCCCCTTTGGCATTGAGTCTGCTCTCACCGGTGTATAAGTCAAATGGTGCTCCCTTTGGCATTGAGTCTCTTTTCACTGGTGTATAGTCAAATGGTGCCCCCTTTGGCATTGAGTCTGTTCTCACCGGTGTATAGTCAAATGGTGCCATCTTTGGCATTGAGTCTGTTCTCACTGGTGTATAGTCAAATGGTGCCCCCTTTGGCATTGAGTCTGTTCTCACTGGTGTATAGTCAAATGGTGCCCCCTTTGGCATTGAGTCTGTTCTCACTGGTGTATAGTGAAATGGTGCCCCCTTTGGCATTGAGTCTGTTCTCACTGGTGTTTAGTCAAATGGTGCCCCCTTTGGCATTGAGTGTGTTCTCACTGGTGTTTAGTCAAATGGTGTCCCCTATGGCATTGAGTCTGTTCTCACTGGTGTATCATCAAATGGTGCCCCCTTTGGCATTGAGTCTGTTCTCACTGGTGTATAGTCAAATTGTGCCCCCTTTGGCATTGAGTGTGTTCTCACTGGTGTATCGTCAAATGGTGCCCCCTTTGGCATTGAGTCTGCTCTCACTGGTGTATAGTCAAATAGTGCCCCCTTTGGCTTTGAGTCTGCTCTCACTGGTGTATAGTCAAATGGTGCCCCCTTTGGCTTTGAGTCTGCTCTCACTGGTATATAGTCAAATGGTGCCCCCTTTGGTATTGAGTCTGCTCTCACTGGTGTTTAGTCAAATGGTGCCCCCTTTGGCATTGAGTGTGTTCTCACCGGTGTATAGTCAAATGGTGCCCCCTTTGGCATTAAGTGTGTTCTAACTGGTGTATAGTCAAATGGTGCCCCCTTTGGCATTGAGTGTGTTCTCACTGGTGTATAGTCAAATGGTGCCCCCTTTGGTATTGAGTCTGTTCTCACTGGTGTATAGTCAAATGGTGCCCCCTTAGGCATTGAGTCTGTCCTCACTGGTGTATAGTCAAATGGTGCCCCCTTTGGCATTGAGTCTGTTCTCATTGGTGTATAATCAAATGGTGGTCCCTTTGGCATTGAGTCTGCTCTCACTGTTGTATAGTCAAATGGTGCCCCCTTTGGCATTGAGTGTGTTCTTACTGTTGTATAGTCAAATGGTGCCCCCTTTGGCATTGAGTCTGCTCTCACTGGTGTATAGTCAAATGGTGCCCCCTTTGGCATTGAGTGTGTTCTCACTGGTGTATAGTCAAATGGTGCCCCCTTTGGCATTGACATCTGCAATATCTCACCAGTACAGTCAGTGAGACAGATGTTCCACTAAATGCTTGAACTACTGTGCAGATTACAAGAGTGCAGGGAGAGATTTGAAAGCACAGTGGGGAATGGGTATTTTAGCCGATTAGATGCTGCGCTTTCAGTTCTGGCTTTGGCTGCCCCTTGCTGACTGTGGAGGGCTGTGGGTGAGAAGAATCGGATCGGTTACAAGCCAGATTCTATTGAGTGTTATCATGCACTTCCATAACGTCCTGATTCTGCAAGAATTCTCAGACTTGCTCAGCAGAGTCACAGAATGGCTGAAAAAATGTCTTGGTTCAGTGTTTTGAGAGTAGACAGCGCTTTACTCAGCACTAGACAGCCTGGTCAGGCTGTGATACCTGATTCAAAGTGTTCAGAGTCTCCATAATTTGGTGATTTAGGATCCTATGTGAAATGAGTTGGAACATTCTCAAACCAGTTTAAAGTGATTGTTGGTTCTCAGCACAAAACTGTTCCTGCAATGCCACAACTGGACAGCCTGGTCAGTATGGAGGGGTGGGCCACAACTGGACAGCCTGGTCAGTATGGAGGGGTGGGCCACAACTGGACAGCCTGGTCAGTATGGAGGGGTGGGCCACAACTGGACAGCCTGATCAGTATGGAGGGGTGGGCCGCAACTGGACAGCCTGGTCAGTATGGAGGGGTGGGCCACAACTGGACAGCCTGGTCAGTATGGAGGGGTGGGCCACAACTGGACAGCCTGGTCAGTATGGAGGGGTGGAGTGAAGTCCCAATTCAATAGGACTTGTGCCAAAGGTGAGATTCCTCTCTCCTCCAGACCTCTGAAATGGGAAATGCCCCACTCCTCTGGACCAGGCTTGTCCAACCCGCAGTGTGGCTGGCGAAGCCCCTTCATGTGGCCCCCGGAGTGTTTGTTGAAAACGCCAGTAGGATGGGCCAGTGAGTTTAAAGATTTCTGTAAGGGACTTCTCCAATCACAACCTGTTTCTCTCCCGCATTTATGGCAAATAGGTTTACTTTTGAACCAAGAGGAGAACCAAGCTGTGATTGGAGGAACAGCGAGCACTGGCAACTCTGGTGCACATGGGGCCTCAGCTCACCATGCTTTCCCACCCTAGCTTATAATGCTTTGGCTCGGATCTGGGCCTGTTCCCTGGTTCTCCCAGCTCTGGGGCCAGCCCTAGTTCTCGTGTTACCCCAGCTCCAAGTCCGTTCCCCTGGTTGTTCCCGCGTGGTGTATATGTGTATATGTTCTCGTCGCGATTCCCCGGTTCACCCCCTGGGTCAGTGAGGGAGGGTGGATGAGGGAGTGAGGGTTGTTATATGGCTATCTGAGAGGGGAAGGGTAATATGGGAGGGTGCATGCGAGAGAGAGTGGGTGGGTGGGTGCGGGAGAGAGAGTGGGGGGTGGGTGCGGGAGAGAGAGTGGGGGATGGGTGCGGGAGAGAGAGTGGGGGGTGGGTGCGGGAGAGAGAGTGGGGGGTTGGGTGCGGGAGAGAGAGTGGGGGTTGGGTGCGGGAGAGAGATTGGGGGGTGGGTGCGGGAGAGAGAGTGGGGGTTGGGTGCGGGAGAGAGAGTGGAGGGGTGTGTGCTTTGGGGGGAGAGAGAACGGGGGTACTGGTGTGAGGGAGTGAAGTGTGTGCCTGGCTCACTCCTCATTCACCCTCACCTCCACACAGCGAAAGATACTCTCACCCATCCTTACTGGGACGAAGGTGAGTAATTTAGCACCCTGAGATTGGGAGTGAGCTGAACACACATTCTCTCCCCCTTTCACATTCGAATGGTCGTCTTCATTTTTCAAAAAGAGTAATAAATAACCAATTTTTGGTTTTGATTTTTTTATTGCTCAGTAAGTTTTTTTGTCATACCTCAGCTTTTCTTTTTGAAATTGATGTTTAATGTTGTGTCAAGCCTTCTTTCTGAAGTTTGCTCCTCAGCCCTCCTGATCATGCGATAAGAGTTGGACAAGACTGCTCTGGACTAACATCTCTGACCTTGAGTGCATCATTGTTCTATTCAAACCATGATTTAACCTCTTTGCGAGATTGTTAAATCTAGACAGACCATATCACAGAATCTTAACGGCACAGAAGGAGACCATTCTGCCCGTCTTGTCTGCATCAGCTCTCCAAATGAACATTATGACCTAGTGCCCTGCCTTTTCCTCTGACCCACACCTATTCCCATATTGGCAGTGCTACATGTGTCTGTTTGCCTGGGTCTCTTTGTACAGTGTCTGCCTATTGATTCTTTTTAATGTTTTGCTTCGTCCATTTTTCATACTCTTGATTTTCTCTGTTACATAGGTAACAAATCTCAGCAACGTGGAAGCATTACAAACGTTGGATGACTTGGACAATAGCACAGTCTATGTGGGTGCAGAGAGGAAAAACAGACTGCCCTTGATACGTAAGCTTTGGTTTGTGATTACAGCATAGGAAGTAATTCATGCCACTTTAGCTGTGCTGGTGCTAAACCTCCAGCAAGAGCCAATTTCCATTCTATACGTTTTCTCTTCTGCTTAATTTTCCTTTTCACATTTAATTTGTACCCTTTACTGTCCAGTTTCTTTTAATTGACACTTATAGTACAGCATTTTCTTGTTCCAAAACTCCGTGAAATATTTATTCTAACTGTTATAAGAATTCTATTCTTGTAAGTCTGCATATTGAGCACAGATGCATGAAGGATAGTCACTTTTACAAACTCATTACTATATGGTTTGATTAAAAACTGAATTGTCTAAATAGACTGGTTTACTGAAGATGGAATATCTTCCATGGTAAATATCTCAGCACAGCTGAACAGCTCTTTATCCTCTATGCTGGGTTAAGCCAAATAAGCCGACTTACATTTATGAATAGGGGAGGAGAGAGAATTTGGTGGCACTTCTAAAAGTTTTTAAATACAGAAGAAAGGGACATGTCTAAGCTTTTCATCTTGCACTCATCAGGACACTCACAAGGATACCAGTATAAGGGGAAAACAATTTATACCATATATGAAGAGAGTGCTGTTTGACTGACAAGTGGCATTGTGATGGTGACTGACAATTAACTGCCAAACATTGTTTGAAATTTAAACCAGGCAGCTTGACCCTGATTGCTCAAGGCATCGCCCTGAGGAATGAGTCAGCGAATGGCTGTCACTTTTGTTTAGCTGAAACAGGCAGATCATATCAAACAACATATGCCTTCCGCTGTTCGCAACGGGCAAGGTACAGACCACACCCAACCAGCCATGCTTGTAAAACTTAAAACATAGTGTCCAACATTAGATGTGATTCCACACTTGGACGACATCTGCTAAATAAGCCTCAGTGTGCTAAAAATTACGCTGACAACCAATTTAGGATTGTCAGTCAGGCTCGCTGTGTGGCACATTTTTGTGTGCTGGTAGCTACATATATCAATACATAGGGCCCTGTTCTTTACAAGCAGAATAACATGCACATTGCGCCTGTTTCAGCTCAACAAATGACAGCTATTCGCTTTCTCTTAAGACTGAGATAAGGAGGAATTTCTTCTCTCAGACCGTTGTTAGTCTCTGGAATTCTCTTCTCCCAGTGAGCAGTGGAGGCTGGTTCATTGAATATATTCAGGGCTGAGTTAGATAGATTTTTGATTGGCATGGGAGTTGAGGGTTATGTGGGGTAGGCAGCAAAGTGGAGTTAAGGACACAATCAGATCAGCCATGATCTCATCGAATGGCAGAACAGGCTCGATGGACTGAATGGCCTACCCCTCCTATTTCTTAAAGAGTCATAAAGTTATACAGCACAGAAACAGGCCCTTCAGCCTATCATGTCCATGCTGGCCATCAAGCACCTATCTATTCTCATCCCATTTTCCAGCACCTGGCTTGTAGCCCTGTATGCTATGGCGTTTCAAGTGCTCATCTAAATACTTCTTAAATGTTGTGAGGCCTCCTGCCCCCACATTGCCCCCTCAGACAGTGTGTTCCTATTACAACCGCCCTCTGGGTGAAAACATTTTTCCTCAAATCCTCTCTAAACCTCCTGCCCCTTACCTTAAACCTGTGCCTCCTGGTTATTGACACCTCTGCTAAGGAGAATAGTTTCTTCCTATCTACCCTATCTATGCCCCTCATAATTTTGTATACCTCTATCAGGACCACCATCAGCCTCCTCTGCTCCTACGAGCCTATCCAGTCTCTTTTATGCTTGTGGCTACATCCCTTTTAATGTCACAACCTTTAATTTCTGTGAAAGTCTGCCACCTGGCACCTTATCAAATACTTCTAGAAATCACTTCATTTAAAATCAGCCGTATTCCCTCTGATTTCCTCAAAAGTTAAATTAGTCAAATATAACCTACCCATTACAAATCACTGCTGGCTGACTGTCCCTGATCAGTTCATGGCTTTCAGAGTTGTTTGTTAAGTTTATTCCACATTATGATCTCTACTTGTCAGGGTCATAATGGCCTATAATTTTCAGCCATCCTATTTTTCCCATCTTGGACAGTGGTGTATCATTTCCCATCCTCTAATCCTCTGTGACAATTCCTTTTTCCAAAGATTGAGAGCGAAATACTTGCAGTTGAATTGTTTTCTCCCTTTGCACTGTCTGTGATGTTGACTCTTTTTGAGCTCCAGGTGTCTAAGTGACCCATTCTCCATTTGTAGACCAAGACAGTGAGCGTTGCTAACAGTAGAATAGGAGAGTCATCACAGCCAAATGCAAATGAGGAGAAACAAATGTCAGTTTCTATCTTTCTACTCACTTTCTTTCCGGTGCTTTCTTTTCCAGCCTCGCTTTTAGGAATGTTGGAATTTTAGGAATGGGCGTAAGCATTAAGCCCCCTGTCATTCAGTTAGATGATATGCTCCTCATCTCCATTTACCCTCCTTGGCTCCAGGTCCCTTGATACCCTTGCCCAAAAATTCCGAATTCCGTCTATCCTGCTCTCCATTCCCCATTCTGCCTCTCTGTTTAAAATAAATTTGATTTCTGAGAAAGGCAGACAAGATTATCTGGATGTCACACCCCGTCCCTCTCACGCCCATGAAGTTTGCACGTGTTTCTATCCAGAATTAAATACATTGCCCAGACTGAAAGTTTTCTGTCAGATCATCGTCATCCCACCACCTACCTCTCCATTAATATTGTATTCCTCTGGGATCCTGCTACTTTAAGATTTGATAGACCCTGTCCCAATCCCAAACACAACTCTCATGGGGTGGGTTATTGTCTAATTTGAAAAGTATACAATCTTCGTTCTTCCTCATTAGCTCATCCTCCGGGGACTGATTAGAGTCCCCATTGTTTCCATGAGCGGAAGGGAAGAAAATCCCAAGGAGGTGCTGCCCTTATAACAAATCACTGTCCCCTTCAGGTTTTCATCACCTCATTTTTGAGATGGATCCTTCCTTTGTCATTGGCTTTGCTGCTTCACATGTTTAACTTGTGACCTATCACTGAGAATTGTAAGGTTGTTGCTTTGGTTTGTAGATTTGGTTTGTATTGATGCCCCATGTTAACTCTGAATCTTCTGCCCATATTCAGCTTCCCAGACATCCGATCGGAGCTCTCCGCCACCGGGATACATTCCAGATGGGCAACAGCAAGTGGCACGAAATGGATCCTATACCAGCATCAACAGTGAAGGCGAATTCATCCCCGAGAGCATGGACCAAGTAACAATCTCTCTATCTGTGTAGTGATAGCGATATGCCAGCACACTATCTATATTGATAGCGATATGCCAGCACACTATCTATATTGATAGCAATGTGCCAGCACACTATCTATATTGATAGCAATGTGCCAGCTCACTATCTATATTGATAGCAATGTGCCAGCTCACTATCTATATTGATAGCAATGTGCCAGCTCACTGTCTATATTGATAGCAATGTGCCAGATCACTATCTATATTGATAGCAATGTGCCAGCTCACTATCTATATTGATAGCAATGTGCCAGCTCACTATCTATATTGATAGCAATGTGCCAACTCACTATCTATATTGATAGCAATGTGCCAGCTCACTATCTGTAGTGATAGTGATGGTGGCATAGTGGTAATGTCACTGGACTACTACTAATGCTCTGAGGACATGGGTTCAAATCCTGCCATTGGTGGAATTTAAATTCAGTTAATAAATCTGGAATATTAATTCCAGCTACTACAAGTAATGGTGACCAGGACAACTTTCATCGATTGTTGTAAAAGCCCATCTGGTTCAGTCATGTCCTTCAGGGAAGGAAATCTACTGCCCTTACCTGGTCTGGCCTACATGTGACTTCAGACCCACAGCAATGTGGTTGACTCTGAACTGCTCTCTGAAGTAGCCTACCAAGCTAATCAGTTCAAGGGCAATTAGGGATGGGTAACAAATGCTGGCCTTGCCAGTGAAGCCCACATCTCAGAATAATTTTTTAAAAACTACCTGTGGTGAAAGCAATGTGCCAGCTCTCTCTCTGTCTCTAGTAATAATGATGTGCCAGCTCTCTCTGTAGTGATAATGATGTGTCAGCTCACTAACTGATATTGGAAAGGACCTCTCCATATACAACTGAGTTTGAAATTCCTTTGATGAAAGGGATTAACTCTGATAAGAGACTGAATAAATTGGGATGAAATTGCCTGCAGGGTAGGGGGTGATCTGATTGAGGCATTTGAAAAAGAATGAAAATAGCTTACTAAATAAGCAGCTAACAAATATTTCTTCTGCTAAGAGAATCCAGAATAGGGGAATAATCTTAAAATTCAACTCAAGCCTAGTTAAAAATAAGTCCAGAAGAAACTGCTTCACACATGGGACTTTGAGAGTTTAGGGAATGTAAGACTTAGGAAGAATTTTAATTGGAAGTCAGAATGTTACAGGATATGGAGAAAGGATGCATTGTTAGGATTAACAAGACAGAGCTGACACAGAGAACAAAGCGATGTAATAAGCTCAGTTAGTTGAATAAAAGCAAAATACTGTGGATGCTGGAAAAACTCAGCTGGTCTGGCAGCATCTGTGGAGAGAGAAACAGTTAACATTTCGAGACCAGATGACTCTTCTGAAGGCATTTTCTTGTGGAGGTACATTTTCAGTTTGAAAGGTACCATTTGTCTCCGGGTATCTCATTAAATGGCCATATTTTGTGTGAATCTAGCCAATGCATTGGTGGGCTGTTTGACCATGGCGAGAGTAGCACTGAGCCTGCTCTTCTCCTCACCGGTTATCCATGCCTGTTCACATAGATTCCCCCAGCAACAGCTGCTGCGATTAGTGTTTACCACCCCAAATCCAGGGTACTGAGGCCAACTTTATCGTCTGTACTGGCTCGCTGACTGAGATCAGATAACTCAGCACAGGCCAAGGGTTGAATCTGGGATTTTCTTGAACTGTAAGGTTTAATAGACTCATCGGGAGAGACGATCTTGGCTGGGCTAAAAATCTTTATGCTCTCCTGATTCCCACAGATCTCTCCCTGTGACCCAATTCCGTCAGCACTTGATCACCAACCATTATAATCTAAAGGTGCAAGAGTTAAGTTTAACTAGTCATTTCCTGTGATTTACTCTTCCTTTCAGAAGGAAACCTTATAGAAACTGTTAGTACTGCAGGAATCACTCTGTACTGGAACAGTAAGGTCCCATATCGCAAGCTCACTGAATTTCTCCCCTGGCATACTTCTGCTTCCTTAACTTTCTAGTTTTCTCATGTCAATTGTTGAGTTCATTCAAGCAAATTGTTCTTGTTTGACCCGTGATTGTTTTGTTGACAGATGCTGGACCCACTGTCGATGAGCAGCCCTGAGAACTCGGCATCAGGGAGCTGTCCATCCCTCGACAGTCCCTTAGACAGGTAACATTCTCTAATCCTAGTTCGATCCAAGTCCCGTTCACCCATCACCCATATGCTTGTTGACCTAACTAGGACCCTGGTTCTGCAATGTCTCCATTTTTAAATTTTTATCCTCCTGTTCAAATCCCTCACCAACCCTCCTCTGTAATCTGCTCCAGCCCTACAACTCTGAGATTTCTCCACTCCTCCAATTCTGGCTCAGTGCATTCTCAACCTTAAGCGCACTGCCGTTAGCAACTGTGCCTTAGGCTGCCTGGACATTAGGTGCTGAAATCACCACCTACAGCTCTCCGCCTCTCCACCTCTCTCTCCTCCTTTTAAACACTCCTTTAAACCTACCTCTTTGACCAAACTTTTGGTCAACCTCAAAAGAATGTGAGACTTCAGTTATGTGGCATCATTGGAGAAACTGGAATTGCTCTCTGGAGCAGAGATGGTTAAGGGGGAGATTTAATGGAAATGTTCAAAATTGAGGGGTTTGGTTAGAGTAAATAAGGAGAAACTTTCCAGTGGCAGGAGGGTTGGTAATGAGGTTTAAGATAATTAGCATAAGAGCCAGAGGGTAGATGGATTTTTTTTTCCCCACTGAGTTGTTGTGACCTGGAATGCATTGTCTGAAAGAATGATGAAAGAAGATTCAGTCGTAACTTTCAAAAGGGAATTGGATAAACACTTGAAAAGGGAAAAAAAGACTTTGCAGAGCTATGGGGTAAGAAAAGAGGAAGTGGGACAAATTGGACAGCTCTTTCGCAGAGTTGGAACGTACATGATGTGTTGCTAAGACTCAATGACAATGGAATGACCCTACATGGTATGTGGGTTTAGGAAATGATAAAACCCCAATCTTATCTTCCCACCTTACCTAGAGGTGTTAGGCCGTCTCTATACCATTGCTCTGAATTATTCTTTAAGATGGATATTTGAACATACTACCCCACCCAAACTGTACGAAGATTTGACTGATAGAAAATCCACTTTTTATTCAATGGACATAATGGGGCAGGTATGCAAGCTAACATTTTGCTTTACTTTGCAGCGATAGCTACCCTAAATCTTGGATGCCCAGGGCACAGAGCTATCCAGATAATCATCAAGATTATTCAGGTGAGCTTCGAGACATCTGTGGCCGAGCCTTCGGATAGCTGGGCCCTAGCTCTGCAACTTCCTCTCTCAACCTATCCCTCTCCTCCTTTAAGACATTCCTTAAAACATACTTCTTTGACCAAGCTTTTGGACATCTGCCCAAATATTCCCTTTTGTGACTTGGTGTCTCCTTTTGCTTTACAATGTTCCTGTGAATTGCTTTGGGGTATCTTATTATGCTAAAGACGCCATATGAATATATGTTGTTGTTCTATTTGTGTATGTATAAGCCGGGGTTTGGAATGCTATATGGGTGTATGTGTGTGTAAACTACATAAATTCAGTTATGTACATCTCTTTCAGAAGGGATTTCAATCTAAGAAACTGGGTCAGTGGGTGGTAGTTGCAGTTTAGTATGGATAAATGCAGAAATAATTAATACGGGCCCAAGGCCATCACTTTTGGCCATGAAAAGTGCCCAGTCTACCTCAGATTACCCTGGAAGGGTAAGGTATCCCAAAAATTTGAGCAACAGGTGAAACTAGCTGTTTCACGCTGCTACTATGCAATAGCAACACGAGTGGCGTTCACCACTAACAAGATGCTGCTGTCAAGCCAAAAAGATGTTTTGCCTATCACACAAATGAGTAATGTGGGGTATGAATTTCAATGCCAGTGTGATGCTAGGTATGTAGCCCGTAAGTCCCAAAGACTGGCCGTTCACATCAAGCAGGCTGTCCCTTCCACTGTTCGCATTGGGCAAATTATGGACTATACCCAACCAGTCTGTGCTTGCAAAACTCAAAAGACAGTGTCCAACATTAGATATGATTCCGCAATTGGATAACATTTGCTAAATAATCCTCGATGTGCTAAGAATTTAAAATTGTCAGTCGGGCTCGCAATGTGGCGCATTTGTGTGTACTGGAAGCTACATGTATTAATACACAGAGCCCTGTTCTTTGCAGACAAAAAGAGCATGTACACACATTGTGCCTGTTTCAGCTAAACAAAATAAGTGACGGCCATTTGCTGACTCATTCCCCAGGGCAATGTCTTGACCATCAGGGTCAAGCTGCCTGGTTTAAATTTCAAACAATGCTTGGCAGTTAACTGTCAGTCAGAGTCAACTGGTACATTCTCCCTAGCAAGGCCTTTACCAACCAGAGTCCACTTGCCAACCAATCAGTGCTCTCTTCTTATACAGTATAAATATGTTGTTTCCCCTGACATTGGTATTTTCTTAGAAATGGTTCTGATGAATGCAAGACAAAAAGCTTTGACCAAAAAAGCCTCTCTTTTTTTCAGCAATACTCAAGTTCTGTATTACCAAACGATTAAGCAATCAATACTGGCAAAAGAGAGAATGCATATCAATAGAACGATGATACAGGAATGCATCTACAAAGCAACAAACACAGTGCATAAGAAGGAACACTTTCCATAGCACCTTTCACAACCTCAGAATGCACCAAAGCGTTTTGCAACTAATTCAGTACTTTCACAGTGTTGTCATTGGTGTAGGAAACACCGCAGCCAGTTTGCACACTGCAAGCTCCCACGAACACAAATGTGTTAATGATCAGATACTCTGGTTTTAGTGATGGTAGTTGAAGAACTTTGACTGTTCTTGTTCAAAATAGTGCTGTGGGAGCTTTTACATCTACCTGAGAGATCCTCAGTGTAACACTTCATCCCAGACACAGTACCTCTGACAATGCAGCACTCCCTCAGTCAAGGCCAGATCTTGTGTTGAAGTCTCTAGAGTGGGACTTGAACTCACAATCTTCTGACTGTGAGGTGAAAGAAGTACCACAGAACCAGGCTAGACCTAAGTCTATAGCCATAAAACAGAAAATGAGGTGCAGGGTTGTAGAGAGAAGTGCAGAGCAAAGAGGTTGTATTGCTGTTTAATGCACTGGTCAGATCCTATATAGAGTGTCATATACCACTCCGGTCACCCGACTGTGTAGATATTATTGCTCTTCAGAGATTACAGCAACAATGATGATTGGTTTCTATTGGAGAGGACAATTTGTAGTGATCTAACTGAAGATTGCAAGATTAGGAAAGAATTGTGGTAAAATTGTTCCATGCAAATTGTTGCCTGTGATGGAGGTTGTAAGGGTATGAAGACAGAACTAGCTAAAGTGAACTGGCAAATTAGGTTAAGCAAATTAGGTCAGTTGAGGTACACTGGCAGACATTTAAGGAGATATTTCATAACACTCAGCAAAGTCATTTTCCAGTGAGAAAGAAAGACTCTAGGGGAAGGATGCACTATCTGTGGATAACTAAGGAAGTTAAAGCCAATATCAAATTGAAAGAAAAAGCGTATAATTCTGTGAAGGTTAGTGGCAGGTTACAAGATTGGACAGAATATAAAAAACAGCAAAGAATGTCTGAAAAAAAGGAGAAATTGGAGTATGAGAAAAGCTAATGATAAATATAAAGACAGATAGTGAGAGTTTCTACAGGTATTTAAAGAAGAAAAGAGTAAATAAAGTACACGTTGGACCTCTAGAGAGAGAGTCTGGGGAATTACTGGAAAATAAGGAAATGGTGGATGAATTGAACAGATATTTTGTGTTGACCTTCACTGTAGAAGATACACATAGTATTGCAGTAATAATTGTGAATCAGGAGGTGAAGGGGAGGGAGGAACTGAAAACAGTGACAATCACCAGGGAAAGGGTACTGAGAAAATAGTTTTTTATTCATTCATGGGATGTGGGCTTCACTGGCTGGACCAGCATTTATTGCCCATCCCTAATTGCCCTTGAGAAGGTGGTGCTGAGCTGCCCTCTTGAACCGCTGCAGTCCATGTGGTGTAGGTACACCCACAGTGCTGTTAGGTAGGGAGTTCCAGGATTTTGACCCAGCGACAGTGAAGGAACGGTGATATATTTCCAAGTCAGGATGGTGAGTGACTTGGAGGGGAACTTCCAGGTGGTGATGTTCCCATCTATCTGCTGCCCTTGTCCTTCTAGATGGTAGTGGTCGTGGGTTTCGAAGGTGCTGTCAAAGGAGCCTTGGTGAATCCCTGCAGTGCTTCTTGTAGATGGTACACACACTGCTGCTACTGTGCGTTGGTGGTGGAGGGAGTGAATATTTGTGGATGCCAATCAAGCGGGCTGCTTTGTCCTGGACGGTGTCAAGCTTCTTGAATGTTATGGGAGCTGCACTCATCCAGGCAAGTGGGGAGGATTCCATCACACTCCTGACTTGTGCCTTGTAGATGGTGGACAGGCTTTGGGGAGTCAGGAGGTGAGTTACTCACTGCAGGATTCCCAGCCTCTGACCTGCTCTTGTAGCCACAGTATTTATATGGCTAGTCCAATTCAGTTTCTGGCCAATGGTAACCCCCCCCAGGATGTTGGTAGTGGGGGATTTAGTGATGGCAATGCCATCAGGCTCTTAAAAGAAGAGGCTGCTGAGATAGTAGATGCATTAATTTTAATTTTCCAAATTCCCCTCAATTCTGGAAAGGCACCATCAGATTGGAAAACAACAAATGTAACTCTTCAATTCAAGAAAGGAGGGAGACAGAAGACGTGAAACTATAGGCCAGTTAACCTAGCATTTGTCATGGGGGAAAGGCTGGAACCTATTAATAAGGAAATTATAGCGGCCACTTAGAAAATCTTAATGCATCAAGCAGAGTTGACATGGTTTTATGAAAGGGAAATCATGTTTGACCAATTTATTGGAATTCTTTGAGGAAGTAACAAGCAACGTGGATGAAGGGAAACTTGTAGATATGGTGTACTTGGATTTTCAAAAGGCATTTGACAAAGTGCCACATTCAAAGGTTACTACACAAAATAAGGGTTCATGGTGTAGGGGGGTAACATATTAGCGTGGAGAGAGGATTAGTTTAACAGGAAACAGAGTAGGGACAAATGGATCATTTTTGGGCCGGCAAGATGTAATGTGTGGAGTGCCTCAGGGATCAGTGCTGGGGCCTCAACTATTTACAGCCTATATTAATGACTTGGATGAAGGTACTGAATGTATGGTTGCTAAATTTGCTGATGATACGAAGATAGGCAGGAAAGTAAATTATGAAGAGGACATATGGAGTCTGCAAAGGAATATAAATAGGTTAAGTGAGTGGGCAAAAAATTGGCATATTTGGGAAACTGAACATGTCCACTTAGGCAGGAAGTATAGATATCTAAAATGGAAAATATTAGCAAGGACAAATGTGGGTCCTTTACAGGCAGAGACAGGAGAATTTATAATGGCGAATAGGGAAATAGCAGTGAAAATAAACAAATACTTTGTGTCTGTCGTCTTGGAGGAAGATCCAAAAATACACCTAGAAGGACTAGAGAACCAAGGGTCTAACTAGAATGAGGAGCTGAGGGAAATTAGAGTTAGTAAAAAGGTAGCACTAGAGAAGGTAATGGGATTGAAAGTTGATAAATCTTGTGGACCTGATGATCTACATCCCAGAGTGTTAGAAAGAGGTGGCTGCAGGGACAGTGGATGCATTGGTGGTCATCTTCCAAAATTCTATAGAATCTGGAACAGTTTCTTCAGATTGGAAGGTTGCAAATGTAACCCCATTATTTAAAAATTAGGGAGAGAGAAAACAAGTGGAGATGAGTGAGCTAAGATGGGATACCAATAGATGGAGCATGAATACGAATTTCCATTAGGAGATAAATGAGGAGTGAATTTTTAGCTATTAAATTTCAAAGAGAGAAAAAGAAAGTTTTACAACTGACAAAGATCATAAAATAAATAAAGCAAAGTTATTAAGTTTATTTTTCCTAGAAGTGATGGCCATGAAGACAACATGAAAGATTTTTAGATTCTGGGAAAGGTAACTTTCAAAAGACAGTTAAGAACAATGGGTATAAAGATGAATGGGGAAAATGTATTTAAGGTAATTGCCAGGCTGACCAAATACCAAAGGGAAACTTGGCCAATCTATCATAAAGATTTGCAATTTGTATAGAGAAGGTCTGCATTGAAGTCAGAAGTAAAGAGCCCACTACTACTTTTGGAGATTTTAAATGTTAAGTTCAAAACATTTATTAATACAAAAGAAAAGAAAACTTAAACACGCAGGTTTACAGTTACAAAGTTAAAGTTAGTCTTATAACATTTCCCAAGAGATTTTTACTTAGCTAGGCTCCCAAAATAAACACCCTCTTTCAGGCAACAGTCAAAATAGATTTTTAATCTATAAAATAATATTACCACAAGGCACCCACTGTTGCTATGAGGGAAGTATTTTACAAGCTTCCCTCTCACTCGACAATGGAACTCCAAGGTTTTTAACAAGGCCTTGCTTTCTGGAGCTAGCAAGCACTTCTCTGGGGTGGCTAGAGGCTGCTTTTCACAGGTCTGTCTTCACACAGTCCACCTTTCAAGATCTCACATGGCCACTCACCGTACGGCTTTCAATCTTTCCTTAAATATATTTTCTCCTCTTTGATCTTTAAAACCTATTCTTTTAAACTTTCTTTGGAAGTTACCTTTGCCAGAATATAAAAATCTTTCACGTTGTCATTATGGCCAATATTTGCGGGAAAAATAAATTTAATAACTTTACCTTATTTATTTACGATTTTGCCAGTTGTTAAACTTCCGGTCATGGTCTCTGAAATTCAAAGTGCTACCATTTCACTCCTCACTTATCTCCAAATGCAAATTTCCAAACATCCTGTATCTACTGGGATCTCACTTTAGCTTGCCCATCTCCTTTTCAAAATGCTTGCTTTTACACCTAACCCCTTTGATGATTTAAATCTTGTGGTCTGACTGTCTTCAGTTTAATTAAATTAGTCAGACACAACACACACATACATACACACACACACACACGCACCCTCCCCCAACAAAACTGCTTCAGTACCCCACAGTAATATTACATATGGGATTGGGGATAATGTATTAGCATGGTTTGTGTTACGACCGGGATAGGAGGAGTGCGTGAATTATCAAGCTCCACTACTCTGCAAGCCGCACCATTAATTTAAATGGACAATGGGCCCTGACAATATTTCAGCAATACTAATAAAGACTTGTGTTGAAGAACATGCCAGGCCCTTAGCCAAACTGTTCCAGTACAGCTACAACACTGGCATCTACCCGGCCATGTGGAAAATTGCCCAGGTGTTTCCTACACACAAAAAGCAGGACAAATCCAATCCGGCCAATTACTGCCCCATCAGTCTACTCTTGATCATCAGTAAAGTAATAGAAAGGATCATCAACAGTGCTATCAAGCGGCACTTGCTTAGCAATAACCTGCGTAATGACGCTTAGTTTGGGATCTGCCAGGGCCACTCAGCTCCTGACCTCATTACAGCCTTGGTTCAAACATGGCCAAAAGAGCTGGTGAGAGTGACTGTCCTTGACATCAGGGAAGCATTTGACTGAGTATGGCACCAAGGAGCCCTAACAAAACTGGAGTCAATGGGAATCCACTGGTTGGAGTCATACCTAGCACCAAGGAAGCTGGTTGTGGTTGTTGGAGGTCAGTCATCTGGCTCCAGGGCATCACTGCAGGAGTTCCAAAGGGCAGTGTCCTCGGGCCAACCATCTTCAGCTGCCTCATCAGTGACCTTCCTTCCATCATATGGTCAGAAGTGGAGATGTTCGCTGATGATTGCGCAATGTTCAGCCATGTTTGCAACCCTCAGATACTGAAGCAGTCCATGTCCAAATGGAGCAAGACCTGCACAATTTCCAGGCTTGGGCCGGCAAGTGGCAAGTAACATTTATGCCACACAAGTGCCAGGCAATGATCACCTCCAACGAGAGAGAATTAACTATTGCCCCTTGACATTCACTGGCATTACCATCACTGAATCCCACACTATCAGCTTCCTGAGGGTTGCCATTGACCATAAACTGAACTGGACTAGCCACATAAATATCGTGGCTATAAGAACAGGTCAGAGGCTAGGAATCCTGCGACGAGTAACTCACCTCTTGACTCCTCAAAACCTATCCACCATCTACAAGTCAGGAGTGTGATGGAATACTCCCCACTTTCCTGGATGAGTGCAGCTTCAACAACACTCAAGAAGCTTGACACCATCCAGGACAAAGCAGCCGCCTTGATTGGCACCACATCCACAAACTTCCATTCCCTCCACTACTGACGCACAGTAGCAGCAGTGTGTGTACCATCTACAAGATGCACTGCAGGAACTCACCAAGGCTCCTTCGACAGCACCTTCCAAACCCACAACCACTACCATCTAGAAGGACAAGGGCAGCAGATAGATGGAAACACCACCACCTGGAGGTTCCCCTCCAAGTCACTCACCATCCTGACTTGGAAATACATCACTGTTCCTTTACTGTCGCTGGGTCAAAATCCTGGAACTCCCTCCCTAACAGCACTGTGGGTGTACCTACACCACATGGACTGCAGCGGTTCAAAAAGGCAGCTCATCACTACCTTCTCAAGGGCAATTAGGGATGGGCAATAAATGCTGGCCATGAATGAATAAAAAAAAGTTCAATTTTCTCACCAAAACGGCCAATTGTGTACTTACACCTCAAGTACACAGAAGAAAAGAGACTGACCAGGCTTCTTTTAAAAGCTCAATGATTAATTTTTATTTTTAAACACTGGTTAACACACAATTTTAATTGGAAAGTATAACTATCTATCTCTTCCTAAAGAATTCCCCCAGCATGCACGCACACACACACACAGGCAAACAAAGGACAAACAGTTAGAGTCTCTCTGCAGAGATGGGCTTTATAAAATAAAGGATAAAGCCTGGAAGGTCTCGGCGCTGTCTACCTGGAGGTCTCTCGTGTGAAGACAGACTGCTGGTCCTGGTGGATGCCTGGACGTTCTCACCACTGGTCTCAGCTTTGCAGGTCCAAATGTAGAATGGTTACAGTCATGTGAGGGTTCTCTGGCTACAGGTTGACCACTACGCACAATTTTAGACAAGGTAGAGAGAGAGGGAGCCAGTCAAGGTAGCCTTCTTTCCTCGGCTTATTCTCCAACAAAACTGCTTTCCAAGCAAGCAGGTTCACAGCTTGAGTTTTTTCCTCTCTCCTATGTGACTGCCTTTTTTGCTTCCCTGATTTTCATTCATTCAAGAGCTTTGCAGTTCAACAAACAAACAAAACTGCTTCTCAAGTACCATATAGGCCAGGTGATTTCTTTGGAAGAGGCCTGCTTGTTTACAGTTCCAAGGTGAACTTCTGACCTTTTTAAAATAATCCCAGGTTAACATCCAGATGACCATATCGTGCCAAACCCTTCCATTTTGTAAAAGAAAACTTCAGCCTTGGGAGATATGATTCTAGCATTTGAGACTTGGTTAACGGACAGAAAACAGAGAGTAGGAATAAACGAGTCAGTCTCAGGTTGGCAGGCTGTGACTGGTGAGGCACTGTGAGGATCAGTGCCCGAGCCCCAGCTCTTCATAATCTATATCAGTGATTTGGATGTGGGGACCAAATGTGATATTTCCAAGTTTGCTGATGAGACAAAACTTAGGTGGGAATGTGAGTTGTGAGGAAGAAGCAAAATGACTTCAGGGAGATTTAGACAGGCTTAGTGAGCGGGCAAGAACATGGCAGATGAAATATAATGTAGAAAAATGTGAATTTATCCACTTCGGTAGGAAAAATAGAAAGGCAGAGCATTTTTTAATGGTGAGAGGTTGGGAAGTGTTGATGTCCAATGGGACCTGGGTGTTCTTGTTCATGAGTCACTGAAAACTGACATGCAGGTGCAGCGAGCTATTAGGAAGGCATATGGTATATTGGCCTTTATTGCAAGAGGAGTTGATTATAAGAGTAAAGGTGCCTTGCTGCAGTTGTATAGAGCCTTGGTGAAACCGCACCTGGAGTATTGTGTACGGTTTTTGTCTCCTTATCTAAGGAAGTATATACTTGCCATAGATACAGTGCAGCAAAGGTTCACCAGACTGATTCATGGGGTGGTGGATTGTCCTATGAGGAGGGATTGGGGAGACTGGGCCTGTACTCTCTAGAGTTTATAACTGGCTTGTCCAACCTGTGTCCCGCAGGCCAGGCATTTCTATCTGGCCCATGGACCCCATGTTTAAAATGCTGGTAAGTAAATACAAAGATTCTGTAAGTTTCTGCTCCAATCACAGGCTGTTTCTCTCCCGAGTTTGCTGTTGATTGGATCACTAGTGAGCCTATCAGTAGCAAGGGTGGGAGAGAACCAGTCACTGATTGAAGGAGCAGCTTCCTTTCATCTAAGGTTTGAAGAACCGGCACAATGGCAGTGGGGAATCCATTGGGTAGGGAGGGAGAGTGAATACTGAGCTGGGAGAGAGAACCACTATGAAGTGCAGACAGACAGACCGACTACCAAATGTGGGGAGAGAGAGAGCGACTACCAAGCCGGTGTGGGGTTGGTTGGGGGGGGGGGGGGGGTGAGAGAGGGACTTCTGGTGGTGTGGGGGTGTTGGGGAGAGTGAGTGGCTGGTAGGGGTGGGTGGAGAGTGGTTGCTGGTGGGGCAGGGGGAGAAGTTGCAGGTGGGGTGAGTGAGGGTGTGTGTGAGAGACATGGAGAGCAAGTGTGCGTGTGAGGGAGAGAGAGTCTGGCTCAGGGTTCACATTCGCCCTCGCACACCGACACACTCGCATTACCTCACACAGTAGGTGTGGTGAGGGTGTGAGTTAGCACCCTGAGACTGGGAGTGAGCCAGACAAACACAATTTGAACTTCTTACAGTCAAATGTTCATGTTTATTAATTATTCATTTTTTAAAAATGGTTAATTTATTGCTCTGACATTGCTTTGCTTTTGTTCAGCCCAATGTTTCTTTTCTACATACCCCAGCATTTTATTGAAACTCATGTTTAATGTCGCATCAAATCTTATCTTTCCAAAATTTTCTCATCGACCCCTTGAGTGAGAAAAAATTTGGCATGTGGCCCCTCACACAAAAAAGTTGAACAAGTCTGGTTTAGAAGAATGAGAGGTGATCTCATTGAAAAATACAAACTCTTACAGGGCTTGACAGGATAGATGCAGGAAGGATGTTTCCTCTTGCTGGGGAGTCTAGAACCAGAGGACACAGTCTCAGAATACGCGGAAGGCCATTTAGGACTTAAGAGGAGGAGGAATTTCTTCACTCAGAGGGTGGTGAATCTTTGGATTCTCTATCCTAGAGGGCTCCTGAGGCTCAGTCATTGAGTATATCCGAGACAGAGTTCAATAAATTTCTCCATATTAAAACTATCAAGGGTTATGGGGATAATGCTGGAAGATGGCTTTGAGGTAGAAGATTGGCCATAATCTAGTTGAATGGCGGAGCAGGCTTGAGGGGCTGAATGGCCTACTGCTCCTATTTCCTGTGTTCCCAAAAATAGAAAAGCAGCATATTATTTAAATGGAGAGAGATTGCAGAACTCTGCAGTACAGAGGGATCTGGGTGTCCTGGTACATGAATCACGGAAAGTTAGTCTGCAGGTACAGCAAGTGATTAGGAAGGTAACTGGAATGTTGGCATTTGTTGCACGATAAGTGGCATATAAAAATAGGGAAGTTTTACTGCAGTTGTATAGGGTTTTGGTTTTGGTGAGACCACATCTGGAATATTGTGTACAGTTTTGTAAATATATAATTGCATTAGCAGCAGTTCAGAGGAGGTTCACTCTACTCATTCCTTGGGATGAAGGTGTTGTCTTTTGAGGAAAGGTTGCGCAGGTTGATCCTGTGTCCGTTGGAGTTTCGAAGTTTGAGAGGTGATCTTGAAACTTACGCGATACTGAGGGGACTTGACAGGGTGGATACTGAGAGGATGTTTCTTTTCGTAGGAGAGACTATAACTAGGGGACATGGTTTAAAAATAGGAGGTCTCCCATTTAAGACTGAGATGAGGAACGTTTTCTGAGGGTTGATAGACTGTGGAATTCTCTTCCCCAGAGAGCAGTGCCAACGGGGTCATTGATTATTTTTAAGACTGAGTTTGATCTGCACTGTTGGTGCAGACTCGACGGGCTGAAGGGCCTCTTCCGTACTGTGATTCTGTGATAGATTCCTGACAGGCAAGGGTGTCAAAGGGTATTGGGAGTAACAGGAAAAGTACAGGCCACAGTCAGGTCAGCCATGGTCTTATCGAGCAGCAGAGCAAGTTCCAAAGGCTGAACGGTCTAGCCCTGCTCCACATTTGTTTGTTCGTATGAAAGTTTCACAAATGAGAGGTTAGGAAATCAGAAATCAGGCTTTGCTGTTTCACTCACATGGGAATGGAGTTTCCCTTGAAGCATCCATGGTATAGGGGGTTAGGAGACATTTTGTAGCGTTTCGAGAGAGAGAGAGAGAGAGAGAGAGAGAGAGAATGGATTGAGGGAGATGGTGAGAAAGTGGGGTTGGTTTGTGCCATGATGAAAATCCACCTAGAAAATGCACTTGAAAAGGACATATGAACTAGGAGCAGGAGTAGGCCATTCAGCCCCTCGAGCCTGCTCCGCCATTCAATAAGACCATGGCTGAGCTGATTGTAACCTCAGCCCCACATTCCCACCTACCCCCTATCACCTTTCCCCTTTGTTTATCAAGAATCTACCTAGCTCTGCCTTAAAAAAAAATATTCAAAGACTCTTGCTTCCGCTACATTTCGAGGAAGAGAGCTCCAAAGACTCACGACCCTCACAGAAAAACTTTCTCCTCATCTCTGTTTTCAATGGGCAACCCCTGATTTTTAAACTGTGACCCCTGGTTCTAGATTCTCCCACAAGAAGAAACATCCTCTCCGCATCCACCCTGTCAACACCCATGAGGATCTTATGTTTCAGTCAAGTCGCCTCTTACTCTTCTAAACTCAAATGGATACAAGCCTAACCTGTCCAACCTTTCCTCATAAGACAACCCACTCACTCAAGGTATTACTCTAGTCAGCTTTCTTTAGAACTGCTTCTAATGCATTTACATTCTTCCTTAAATAAGGAAACCAATACTGTACACAGTATTCCAGATGTGGTCTCACCAATGCCCTGTATAATTGAAACATAACCCCTCCTCTTTTGTAATCAATTCCCCTCACAATAAACAGTAACATTCTATTAGCTTTCCTAATTATTTGCTGTACCTGCTTACTAACATTTTACAATTCATGCACTAGGACAACCAGAACCCTGTGTATCTCAGAGCCCTGCAATCTCTCACCATTTAGATAACATGCTTCCTTTTTATTCTTCCTGCCAAATTTGACAATTTCACATTTTCCTACATTATACTCCATTTTCCAGATTTTTACCTGCTCACTTAACCTATCTATATCATTTTGTAGCCTCCGTATGTCCTCTTCACAGTTTACTTTCCAACCTATCTTTGTGTCATTGTTTGAGGAAAGAGCTGGCACAGGCACAATGGGCCAATTGACCTCTTCCTATGGTTTAAGATTCTATGGACTATGTTACTTTTGAGTATTGTATGGTTCCTGATTCCATAGGCCTGGGTTTAGTTGACTTTGTTGTAGATTCCTATTTAAGAACATATATCGTAATGTACACAATTCTGATCTCCACATCACAGAAAGGACATAGAGGCACTGGAGCAAGTGCAAAATAAATTTACAAAGATGATACTAGAACTGAGTGGTAACGAGAAATTTTGAACAGACTGGGTCGCTTATTTCTAGAAAAGAAAAAGCTGAATGGTGAGATGGTTTTTAAAATTATGAAAGGGATTGGTGGGGTATAGTTAAATAAGATGTTGCTGCTTGTGAGAGATTGCAAAACTAGAGCCCATAAATTTAAGGGGAGACAAGATGAACAGATGAGAGAGGATGGAATTGAAGGACATGCTATTAGGGTGAGATGATGAGGGGTCTCAAGTGGAGCATAAATCCTGGCAGTGTCCTGTTTGGCAGCATGATCCCTTTTTATGCTGTAAAATTCAATGCAGATTAGCCTTTCTTTCTGAATAAAATCAAGCCAACTTTTCTCCTTGCAGATTGTGATATTCCAACGTTTGAGAAAATTGGGAAAGGTGGGACATATCCACGAAGGTATCACATCTCCTATCATCACCATGACTACAGTGACGGTGAGCATAGGCCAGGCTCCTTCCCCAACACAGTGATAATGGGGCGGGCATTTAACCCTTCAGTTGCCATTGTTAAACACCAATTACCCATTTTGTTTGATTCTTGAGTGGGTATTTAACACCTGGACTGCTCATTCAGTGTTTGATACTGGGTGGTTGGAGGGGGTGGGGGGGGTGGGGGGGAGAGAGAATTTAACTCCATGATTGTGCATTTGATGCTTTTTTTTTGGCTCTCCATTGCATTTTCTCTCTTTGGTGGTTCTCTTCCCCCCGCCTCAGGAATTGATCTCTTCTGGTGTTTGTAACCATGGAGCAATTGTTCCAATATCTTGCAAGGGTCATTCCTCTGGTGCCGGCACAGACAAGTGTTCCCTGCCTTTTCTACCATGGGATGGGAGATCACTGCTTGATCCAATCCTGTCCACATCGTGCAGTCTCCAACGTGGAGTCGCTGACTGACAATGAGGGGCAGAAACTCTGATTATTTCTAACCCACCCCCTCCCATACCAAAGGTGCCCAAGATCCACTAACTGCACACACCAAGATTTTGGATTCACAATCAGCTGTATCTATTTACTCATGTCTGCCTTAGCAGCAATTCAGATTTACCTTGTTTACAACCTCTACAATATTTTCAAAAAGATGGTTCTTTGTGCCACCTAAATAAACATTTAAAGATCTAAAATATGGTCATTCCCACTCAGCATCTGAAAGGGGAGCTGTGTGAATGACCTGGTTTGCATGTTTTTTTTAAAGTGACTTTTTTCCAACTTTCTCTGAATACTTTTGTGAAATGTTGGTCATTAAAGGTACCCATTGTCATCGTCAAAGCCAGCTTGGGTGTGGCATGGCTTAGATTCTAGGAAATGCTCACTTGACAGCGTACCCGATCCCCAAGCTCAAAACAGTGCCCCTAATTCACAGCCGTGTTATTTCTCCATTCTGCATACCTGTCAATTTGTGTCCTTTCCTGGATTTGTGGACCTGTGACCTCTTAGCTATGAGTCATTGCAGATGGAATCTTCAGCAGACAGGTCAGGCATTCATCGTCTCTCTAACAAAAACAAAAATTGCTGGAAAAACTCCGCAGGTCTGACAGCATCTGTGGAGAGGAAGACAGAGTTAACATTTCGAGTCCGTATGACTCTCTACCAGAACATCATCTCTGTGATGTCTGGGGTTGAGCCGGCAGGTGTCTTGCCCACAACGCTATTGACGTCTGAAAAGCCCAGCTCCTGACACGCCTCTACATTGCTGGAGTTGACTGTTTGCACCGTATTTAACATCAGGGATTTTCTTCTGCCTCTTCCCGCAGGTCGTAAAACGTTCCCCAGGGCAAGAAGAACCCACGGTAACACTTTCCGCTCTCCCGTCAGCTTCAGTCCCACGGAGCATTCCTTGAGTACCAGCAGCGGGAGCAGCATTTTCACTCCGGAGTATGAGGACAGCAGGATGAGAAGAAGGGGAAGCGACATCGACAATCCAACGCTCTCTGTCATGGACATCAGCCCCCCCAGCCGTTGTAAGGTTTACAGCATGCTCGGTTCAGCATACGTTAGTTGGGTGGTGGGTTACCTAATGCCTTGTGGAGAGAGGATCATGGTGATTCTGGAAGTCAAGCCATGTCCTTCAAGTGAAGTGTGGCACCGCAAGTGGGTGCCAGCAATGAACAATAGGATGTACATCAAGTCTCAGCTCCATTCTTCTGCCAATCTAGCCTCCACTGCTAAGAGGCTACATAACAGCCCAAGATGATATATCTAACAGGCCAGAGGCAAATTAAAATCGATCTTTACTCTGCAGTGACTACGCTTCAAAAGTACTGCGTTGGCTGTAAAGTGCTTTTGGCGATTTAAATCCAAAACAGCCGTAGAGAGATTTGAACCTGTCTTCTCTGGATTACTAGTCCAGTAACATTACCACTGCTCCGTCGTAGTCATTGAGGAGGCAACAAACTCCTGTTCGAAGTATAGTCAGTGTTGTTTCCGCAGGTAGCTTGAATTAAATTTCCCCTGTTTCTCCCACACTCAGAGCTATTGGGGGTGAACTTGATCTTTGGCAGTGGCCTGAAACTGCCAATAGGGAGGGGGTCATTACAGAACCACTGGAAAACCGGCTGTTGATTCGCATTTGCCATATTGCGCTACAGTTGAAGATCAATTTCACCCCTGTCTTCACTCGAGCATTTGGATCCTCTGATCACACTAAAGATCATCAATGCACAGGATCACAGGGATCCTTTTCTTTATTCTTTGATGGGATGTGGGTGTCACTGGCAAGGCTAGCATTTGTTGCCCATCCCTAAATGCCCTTGAACTGTGTTTGTTGCACCATTTCCGAGGGCAGTTAAGAGTCAGGCAAGACAAGGTAAGAGCAGCAGATTTCTTTCCTTTAAGGACATTAGTGAACCAAATAATTGATGATAGCTACTGAGACTGGTTTTTAATTCTGGATTTTATTAATGAAATTTAAATTCCATCAGCTGTTGTGTCCCCAGAGCATTAACCTGGGTCTCTGGATTATTTGTCCGCTGGCATTACCAGTACGCCACTGTCTCCCATTTCTATTAAATCACCAGGCCTCCCTTGGCACAGCATCACCTCCAATAGTTACCATGGATGGCGTGTCCTCCCCTTGGAATTTTTCCTTCTTGTTGGAATATGTTGTGTATTCTGAAATATCTCCTTGAATGTCCGCCACTGCATCTTTATGGACCTATCCCTTAACCTAATTTTCCAGTTCACTTTAGCTAGCTCTGCTTTCATGCCCTCATAATTGCCCTTATATAAGTTTAAAATGCTAGTCTTAGATCCACTCTTCTCTGCCAACTGAATGTAAAATTCAATCAGATGATCACTGCTACCAGGGGCACTGTCACTATGAGGTCATTAATTAATTCTATCTCGTTGCACAATACCAGGTTTAGTATAGCCTGCTCTTTGCTTGGTGCCAGAATGTGCTGTTCTAAGAAATTATCCCGAAAACGTTTTATGCATTCCTCATCCGTTGAATAAAGGAGTTACATTTGCTATTTTCCAATCTAGTGAAACCTTCCCTCAATCTAGTGATTTTAGGCTACCTTTGTCCATCTGATTTTTCCAGTCTATATGCAGCTTAAAACCCCCCATGGTTATCACCATACCTTTCTGACAAGCTCCATTATTTCCTCCTTTTTACCCTGTCCTAGCATATGGTTATTCTTAGGGAGCTTGTACACCACTCCCACAAGTGACTTCTTGTCTTTATCAGTTTTCATCTCTGCCCAAACCACTTCTACTCCTGATGAAAACAAAATAACTTGGATGCCGGAAATCTGAAAGAGAAATTGAAAATGCTGGAAAAGCTCAGCAGGTCTGACAGCATCTGCGGAGAGAGAAACAGAGTTGACATTTTGAGTCTGTATGACCCTTCTTCAGATTTAAAGATTTTCCAGACCCTTCACTTCTACATCCTGGTTTCCTGAACTAAGGTCATCCCTCTCATTTGTACCAATACATCCTTAATTAAGAGAGCCACCCCTCCACTTTTTCCTAGCTTTCCTGTCCTTCCTAAATGTCATGTACCCTCACTATTCAGGTCCCAATCTATGTCATATTGCAGCCATGTCTCTGAAATGGCTATCAGGTCATATTTATTTCAATTCAAGTTATCAATTCATCTGTTTTGTTTCAAATGCTACTTGCATTCAGATACAGAGCCTTTCGTTTTGTCGTCTTATTATTTTTGTAACCTCTAGCCTTACCTGCTGATTTACCCCTTAGGTTTGTATTCTGTTGCTTCCTGTCATGGACTGTTTATCATTTCCCACATTAGTACCTTTCTCTCTTGCCTTGTCTCTACTCTTTGATTTGCTACATCTTCCCAAATTCGATCCCTTGCCCCCATGATTTAGTTTAAAGTCCTCTCTACTTCCCTAGTTATGTGACTCGCTAGAACACCAGTCCCAGCATGGTTCAAGCGTAGACCGTTCCAACGGTACAGCTCCCACTCTCCCCTGTACTGGTCCCAGTGCCCCACACATCGGAACCCACTTCCCCCACATCAGTCTTTGAGCCCCACATTCATCTCTCTAATTTTATGTACCCTATGCCAATCTCAGGTAATAATCCAGAGATTATTACCTTTGAATTCTGCTTTTTATTTTGAGTGCTGAGCTCTTCATACTGTCTGTGCAGAACCTCAGTCTTGGGATGTGGCATTAGTGATAAGGATGACATTTATTGCCCATCTCTAGATGCCCTTGAAAAGGTGGTGGTGAGCCGTCTTCTTGAACCGCTGCAGTCCTTGTGGTGACAGATCAGTGTCAGTTCCCCTCACGACACTGTCCACCACTATCACTACATTCCTTTTTGCTCCCCCATACCATGGTGTCATGTCAGTCAGCTCATCCACCCTGCAACCCCCACTCTTATCCAAACAAGCCGAGAGAACCTCAGACCTATTGGACAATTGCAAAGACTGAGCCTGCCCTCTGGGTCCCCTTACCTGCCTCACTTGCAGTCACACCCTCCTGTCCCTCACCACTGACCAAATCTGAAGATCCTACGCTCCAGGCGTGAATGCCTCCTGATACAAAGCATCCAGGTAACTTTTCCCCTCCCTGATGTGTCACAGTGTGTGCAGCTCAGCCTCCTGCCCAATTGCTCTGACCCAAAGCTCCTCGAGCTACAAGCATGTAGCACAGACGTGTTTGCCCTGGATCACAATGGCATCCAGGAACCCCCATATACTGTAGCCATGACACATCACCTGTCCTGCCATCCTTAATTTGTTTTAATGAATACTTAATTATATTATTCAATTATTTATTTTCATTTTTAATATATTTTACTAAACATACAACCAGTTCCTGTATTATTTTAAACCTTATGAATAGACTGTAACCACTTACCAGATGCGCACCAGACAGCTAGTTAGCTTTCCCTGTAGCGAGTAAGAACTAATTCCAAACTGCCAGGTTTACACTCAGTTCCAAATTACACTCGTTTGCCTCAGTCCTTCCCAAGGCAGTAATTGTCAGGTTCGGCAGCAACCGGGTTCTGAATGACCTAGTGCCACACCAGTTGTTGTTTTTACTACCAAGTCACACTTGGAACTGTACCAGCCTTTCCCTGACTGTCATGGGGCAAAACCCTGACACTCCCTCTCTAACAGCACTGCTGGTGTACCGACCCCACATGGACAGCAGCGGTTCAAGAAGGCAGCTCACCACCACCTTCTCCAGGGAAATTAGGGATGGGCAATAAATGTCCTCCTTACCAGCAATGCCACACCCTGTGACTGAATTAATTAAAGAAAAACACATAACCCTGTTACCCAGTGTGCAATTGGGAGAGCACAGAGGCTTGTATATTGTAGCAGTGGTTTGGTGTATCACAGCAAGAGATACCAAATAGAACAGCTGAACTGCCAGCTGAGATGGTTGCATTTTTGGCATGAGATTGGTTTTATAGCAGAGGCTGTGTTACTCCGAGGTTCTGTGAGGGCTGACAACACCTAGAGGGTAGTAAGGGTGCAATTGTTAAATTTCTCATTCTTCATAACTCATTTTATTTTGTGTAGCTCCAAGAGCACCCTCGAACTGGAGACTGGGCAAGTTGCTGGGCCAGGGGGCGTTCGGCAGGGTTTATTTGTGCTATGATGCCGACACAGCAAGAGAACTGGCAGTGAAACAAGTCCAGTTCGACCCAGACAGTCCTGAGACAAGCAAGGTGAGATTACTGCATGGCATGTGTGGGAGACATGGGCAGCACTGCAGGTGGAGGGAGAGACGTGGGGAGGTGTGTTGATGGAGAGAGAGAGCGATGTGGGGAGGTGTGTTGATGGAGAGAGAGCGATGTGGGGAGGTGTGTCGATGGAGAGAGAGAGAGACGTGGGGAGCTGTGTTGATGGAGAGAGGGAGAGACGGGGGGAGCTTTGTTGATGGAGAGAGAGATGTGGGGAGCTGTGTTGATGGAAAGAGAGAGGGACATGGAGAGCTTTGTTGATGGAGAGAGAGAGATGTAGGGAGCTGTGTTGCTGGAGCGAGAGAGACGAGGGGAGCTGTGTTGATAGAGAGAGAGACTTGGGAAGCTGTGTTAATGGAGAGAGAGACTTGGGGAGCTGTGTTAATGGAGAGAGAGACGTGGGGAGCTGTGTTGATGGAGAGAGACGCGGGGAGCTGTGTTGATGGAGAGAGAGACGCGGGGAGCTGTGTTGATGGAGAGAGAGACGCGGGGAGCTGTGTTGATGGAGAGAGAGACGCGGGGAGCTGTGTTGATGGAGAGAGAGACGCGGGGAGCTGTGTTGATGGAGAGAGAGACGCGGGGAGCTGTGTTGATGGAGAGAGAGAGACGCGGGGAGCTGTGTTGATGGAGAGAGAGACGCGGGGAGCTGTGTTGATGGAGAGAGAGACGCGGGGAGCTGTGTTGATGGAGAGAGAGACGCGGGGAGCTGTGTTGATGGAGAGAGAGACGCGGGGAGCTGTGTTGATGGAGAGAGAGACGCGGGGAGCTGTGTTGATGGACAGAGAGAGATGTGGGAGCTGTGTTGATGGACAGAGAGAAATGTGGGAGCTGTGTTGATGGACAGAGAGAGATGTGGGAGCTGTGTCGATGTGGAGAGAGAGGTGTGGGAGCTGTACTGGGTGATGTGAGGTATGGGGAGCTGTACCAGCTGGATTTTCTGACAGCTCTGATATATTATTTTCAGGAGGTGAATGCTCTTGAATGTGAGATCCAATTATTGAAGAATCTGCACCACGAGAGGATTGTCCAGTATTACGGCTGTTTGAGGGACCCTCAAGAGAGAACTCTTTCTATCTTTATGGAGTATATGCCAGGGGTAAGCTTCAACAAAATCCTCGATATTCACGATGACACTGAGTCTTTCCTAACTCCATTATTTGACAACTAGCTTAGAAACTGCAGGCTCCCCCGTTTAAAATCACATGTAGAAAAAGATTTTGAGATTACTTGGAAAAGCAGAATTTCTCAAAAGGGAACATGGGAAGGGAGGCTGTATTTTGAAGATGTTACCCACATTAAAAACAGGATTTCTGTAGTTGAGTTTGGATATGATGGAAATTTTTCATAGGATTTCAAATTAGAAAATGCAAGTTAATAATGAGAAGCCTCAATGAGCCAGATTCTGAGGTGAGGGGGATTTTGGGGTGAGGGAACCCTTCATGAGCCCACTGTGTTTGGAGGAGAAAAAAATCAAACGTTGACATCACTGGAAAACCGTGAGCTGTGGGATTGTCTCTGAATAGCTGAAAATTAGAAAATCATTTACAAAAATTAATAATCCTTAAGTGGCTACTTTTAATTAAAGGATGCAAGCAGAAGGGAAGTATGAAGCTGGTGAATGTACTGTTTTATTTTTATGTGGTAAGGTTTAAAGTTTTGTGTTAAGTGATGGTGAGGAGTGGCATTAATTAGAAAAACGGTAAGAAAATAATTAGCTAATTGGGGAGCAGCAGGAAGGAGCAGGAGCTGAGCGGGGCGCACAAAGTGGCCGGTGGGAGCAGTGCATGAGATACAGTTTGAAAAGTGACGTCAGGAGTAAAAAGTGACATCGGCACAGGGGAGGGAGCTGAATTGGTGAGTAATTCTTCTTTCTGGACTCCAGTTTATAATAAACATTCTGTAAAGTTCAGACGTGGCAGGGCAGCTCGGCCATGTAGAATGTACATCCTGTGATGTGTTGGGAGCCGCGGGTGCGATGAACACATGCAGAAAGTGTCACCAGCTGCAGGAACTTGAGCTCTGGGTTTGGGAGCTCGAATGACCGGCTGGAGTGATGTGGTGCATCCGCAAGGCTGAGAACTGTGTGGATTGCAAGTTTAAGGAGATGATCACACCGCAGGTTAGGAGCATGCAGGCAGAGGGGAGATGTGTGACCGCCATCAGACTAGGAGTACCAGGCAGGTGGTGCAGGAGCCCCCTGTGCCCATCTCACTCACTAGTTGGTTTCCATTTTGGATACTGGTGAGGGCGATGGTTCCTTAGAGGAGTGCAGCCAAGCCTGTGACACATGGGTGGCACAGCTGCACAGGGAGGGGGGGGAAGAAGAATGGAAGAGCAATAATAACAGGGGATTCATTAGTTTGAGGAACAGACAGTCACTTCTGCGGCCCCAGACATGACTCCAGAATGTTATGTTGCCTCTCTGGTGCCAAGGTCAAGATGTCACCAAGCAGCTGCAGGTCATGCTTCTGGGAGAAGGTGAACAGCTAGAGATAGCGGTCCACACAGGTACCAACAACACAGGTAAAAGAGGGATGAGATCCTGAAAGCTGAATTTAGAGAATTGAGCAAAAGATTGAAAAGCAGAACCTCTAAGGCAGTAAAATCAGGATTGCTCCCAGTATCACGTGCTAGCAATTATAGAATTAGGAGGATTGAGTGAATGGGCACGCGGCTGGAGAATTGTTTTGGGAGCAAGAGCTTTAGATTTCTGGGGCATTGGGATCAGTTCTGGAACTGGTGGGACCTGTACAAGGAGGGTGGTTTACACGTTAGGTCTGGGACTAATATCCTCGCGGGGAGATTCGCTAGTGCTGTTGGGGAGGGTTTAAGCGAAGTTGTCAGGGGAATTCTGATAGGAGAGAAACAAAGCTGGTGATGGGAAATACAAAAGCAGTAAGCTAAAATGGAAGGCCAGTATCAAATGAGTTAAAATACAGAATAATGTTAACAAGGCAAAATTAAAGTCACTCTGACTGAATGCACACAGCATTGCAACAAGGTAGGTGCATTGATGGCATAAATAGAAGTAGAAGTAAACGGGCATTATTTAATTACCATTACGGAGACATGGCTGCAGGGTGACCAAGCCTGGGAACTGAATATTCGAGGATATTAAGCGTTTAGTAGGGACAGGCAAAAAGGAAAAGGAGGTGGTGTAGCGCTGATAATAAGGGATGAGATCAGTACATGAGCGAAAGAGGATCTTGGATCAGAAGAACAAAATGCAGAATCTGTTTGGGTGGAGCTAAGAAACAGCAAGGGGCAGCAAACATTGATAGGAGTTGTTTATAGGCCACCAAACAGTGGTGGGACTGCAGGGCACGGTATAAATCAGGAAATTAGAGGCACATGTAACAAGGGTAATACAGTAATCATGGGGGACTTCAATCTACATATAGGCTGGTTAATTCTAATGAGCACTAATGCTGTGGGGGATGAATCCCTGGAATGCATACAAGGTGGCCGCCTAGAGCAGTATGTTGGGGAACCAACTAGGGAACAGGCTATTTTAGAAAAAGTGTTATGCGATGAGGGAGGTCTAATTAATAATCTTGTATGAACACAGAGCTCAGGAGCTGCAGTAGGCCGTTCAGCGCTTCAAGCCTGCTCCGCGATTCAATAAGATCATGGCTGAACTTGTTGTGGCCTCAATTCCACTTTCCTGTCTGCCCCCCATAACCCTTGTCATCCCTATCTATCAAAAATCTGTCTAACTCTGCCTTGAACATGCTCCCGGCATACCCTATCAAGTCTCCTCAGGATCTTATATGTTTGAATAAGATCACCTCTCATTTTTCTAAATTCCAGTGGGTATAGGCCTAACCTGTTCGGCCTTTCTTCATTAGATAAGTCCTTCGTTAAGTAGGCAAGTTCAAATTTTCCCACATTATACTCCTTTGCCAAATTTTTGCCCATTCATTTAACCTGTCAATAACTCTTTGCAGACTCCCTACCTTGTTTTGACAGCTTACTTTTCTACCTCTCTTTATGCCATTGTTATAAAAGAACCCTTAGGGAAGAGTGACCATAATATGATAGTTTTCCATTAAGTTTGAAAATGACGTAGTTGATTCCAAAACTAGGGTCTTAAATCGTAACAAAGGAAACTATGAAGGTATGAGGGGCAAGTTGGCTGTAATGGATAGGAAATGTATGACAGCAGACAGGCAATAGCTAGTATTTAAAGAACTAATACATTGTTTACAGCAATTCCTTTAAGGCACAAAAACCCAGCAGGAAAAGTGAGTCACCCATGGCTAACAAGGAAATTAAAGATTGTATTAGAACAAAGGAAGAGGCTTATAAAGTTGCCAAAAAAAGTAGCAGGCCTGAGGATTAGGAGAATTTTACAATTCAGCAAAAGAGGACCAAGGAACTGATAAAGGGAGAACAGAATATGAAAATAAGCTGGTGAGAAACATAGAAACAGATTGTAAAAGCTTCTATAGGTCAGTAAAAAAGAAAAGATTAGCAAGGACAAGTGTGGGTTTATTACAGGCAGAGACAAGAGAATTTATAATGGGGAAATGGCAGAGAAGCTAAATAATTACTTTGTGTCTGTCTTTCACGGAAGAAGATGCAAGAAATCTCTCAGCAATAGTAGTGAAACAAGAGAAACTCGTCAGAATGAGGAACTGAAGGAAATTAGTATAAGTAAAACAGTAGTGTTGGATGAAATTGATGGAACTGAAAGTTGATAAATCCCCGGGACCGATGATCTACATCCCAGAGGGCTGAAAGAGATGGCTATAGAGATAGTGGTGATCATTTTTCAAAATTCTGTATATTCTTGAACGGTTTCTGCAGATTGGAAGGTTGCAAATGTAACCCTGCTATTTAAGAAAGAGGGGGAGAGAAAACGGGGAAGTACAGACCTTTTAGCCTGACATCAGTAGTAGAACCTATTATTAGAATTATTATTATATTAGAATTATTATTGCTAGAACCTATTATTAAGAATGTGACAATTGGACACTTAGAAAGTAATGATCTGAATGGGCAGAGTCAACATGGATTAATAAAGGGAAATCATGTTTGACAAACCTGTTGGAAGTTTTTGAGGATGTTACTGACAATAGATAAGGGGGTGCTGGTTGATGTGGTGTATTTGGATTTTTGGAAACTTTAGATAATGTTGCACACAGGAGGTTCATAAACAAAATTAGAGCACATGGGACAGGGGCTAATATGCTGACATGGATTGAGGATTGGCTAATGGACAGAAAAAGTAGAGTTGGGAAAAAACAGGTCATTCTCAGGTTGGCAGGCTGTGACTAGTGAGGTACCACAAGGATCAGTTTGGGCCTCAGCTATTCACAGCCTATATCAACGATTTGGATGTAGGGACCAAATGTAATATTTCCAAGTTTGCAAATGACACATAACTAGGTAGAAGTGAGAGTTGTGAGGAGGATGCAAAGAGGCTTCAGGGAGATTTAACCAGGTTTAAGTGAGTGGGCAAGAACATGACAGATGGAACATAACGTGTAAAAATTGGTAGGAGGAACGGAGATGTAGAGTATATCTTAGATGGTTAGAGGTTGGCAAGTTTTGATATCCAAAGGGACCTGGGTGTCCATGTTCGAGTCACTGAAAGCTAACATGAAGGTGCAGCAAGCAATCAGGAAGGCAAATAGTGTGTTGGCCTTTATTGCAAGAGGATTTGAGTACAGGAGTAAAGATGTCTTGCTTCACTTGTATAAAACCTTGGTTAGACTGCACCTGGGGAATTGTGTGCAGCTTTTGTCCCCTTATCCAAGGAAAGATATGCTTGCCATGGTGAGATTGCAGCAGAGGATTAATTCCTGAGATGGTGGGACTGTCCCATGAGGAGTGATTGAGGAGACTGGGCCTGTATTGTGTAAATTTTAAAAGAATGAGTGGTGATCTCGTTGAAACACACAAAATTCTTACAGGGCTAGACAGCGTAGATGCAGAAAGGAAGTTTCCCCTGGTTGTGGGGGTCTCGAACCAGGGTATACAGTCTCAGAATAAGGGACCGATCATTTAGGACTGAGATGAGGAGATATTTCTTCACTCTGAGGATGGTGAATCTTAATTTTCTCCCCCAGAGAGCTGTGGAAGCTCAATCATTGAGTATGTTCAAGACCGAGATTGTTAGATTTCTATATATTAATGACGTCAAGGGATACGGGGTTAGTGTGGAAAATTACCTTGAGGTAGAAGATATTAGCCATGATCTAGTTGAATGGCAGTGCAGGCTCAAGAGCCAAATGGTCTACTTCTGCTCCTATGTTCCTTTGTAATAAAGTTGGATTTATTAACACCGCAACACTGGGGGAGCATTCAGTGACATTGCAGTCCTTTATATATATTGGTTAAGAAGTTTGTTAGCTTCTTCAGACGTATTTAACTATCTTTATTAAAGATGGGCTGTGATTAACCATTCTTTTTTCAATAATGTAGAATCTCAGGATCCACCCTTGTCTAAACTCTGCATTGCCACAAAATTCTTAGCAAATTGTAACTTTTCCTAATATTTTTTCAAAACTAGGACTTAAGGCTATTCAGCTCAAAGGCTATTTATCCGAACCAGGCTGCATAAACACTATTGAGATGAATCAATTACTGCCAATAAAATTATCCCCACATAGGACACCGGAAACTTGGAGGAAGAGGCCGTTTTTGAACTGTTGCGAATTGTATGAAGTGCTGATTGAGATTTATATTTGATGGAAATACAGACACAGTTCCGAAGGCTGGTGGGTTCCCTTGGTTGTGGGAAAGTAATTATTTAGTGAAGAGGAGTTCCATTACCAGTGCTATTGTGGGGGCTGCAGTGCAGGCCAAGTGCACACATTTAACTGTTCCTGGTGCCTGGCCGCTTGGTGTCAGGAGTTAGTGTAGTAATGAATGTGCAAAGTGTGCAGACCCAGAATAATCAATTTGTGAGGTTAGATAAAAAAAATTAGCATCATAACAGGACCTAACAGTTGGCATAAATGTGATGGAAGGGGTCATCAACAATGCTATTAAGCAGCACTTGCTTGGCAATAACCTGCTCACTGATGCTCAGTTTGGGTTCTGCCAGGGTCACTCAGCTCCTGACCTCATTACAGCCTTGGTTCAAATGTGGACAAAAAAACTGAACTCCAGAGGTGAGAGTGACTGACCTTGACATCAAGGCAGCCTTTGACTGAGTGCGGCATTAAGGAGTCCAAGCAAAACTGGAGTCAATGAGAATCAGGGGGAAAACTCTCCCCTGGTTGGAGTCATACTACCTAGCACAAAGGAAGATGGTTGTGGTTGTTGGAGGTCAGTAATCTCAGTTCCAGGACATCACTGCAGGAGTTCCTCAGGGTGATGTCCTGGGCCCAACCATGTTCAGCTACTTCATCAATTACCTTCCCTCTGTCATAAGGTCAAAAGTGGGGCTGTTTGCTGATTGCACAATGTTCAGCACCATTCGTGACTCCTCAGATACTGAAGCAATCCATGTCCAAATGCAGCAAGACCTGGACAATATCCAGGCTTGGGCTGACAAGTGGTAAGTAACATTCATGCCACACAAGTGCCAGGCAATGACCATCTCCAACAAGAGAGAATCTAGCCTTTGCCCTTTGACATTCAATGGCATCACCATCACTGAATACCCCACTATCAATTTCCTGGGGGTTACCATTGAGCAGAAATTGAACTGTACTAGCCATATAAATACAGTGGCTACAAAAGCAGGTGAAAGGAAGAATCCTGTGACTTGTAGATCACCTCCTGACTCCCCAAAGCCTGTCCACCATCTACAAGGCACAAGTCAGGAGTGTGATGGAATAGTCTCCACTTGCCTGGAGGAGTGCAGCTCCAACCACACTCACGAACCTGAACACCATCTGGGACAATGCAGTCTGCTTGATAGGCATTCCATCCACAAACATTCACTCCCTCCCCCACCGACTCACAGTGGCAGCAGTGTGTACCATCTACAAGATGCACTGCAGTGACTCACCAAGACTCCTTAGCATATCCCAAACCAGGACCACAACCATCTGGAAGGACGAGGGCAGCACCATCACCTGGAAGTTCCCCTCCAAGCCACTCACTGTCCTGGCTTGGAAATATATCACCGTTCCTTCACTGTCGCTGGGTCAAAATGCTGAAACTCCCTCCCTAACAGCACTGTGGGTGTAACTACACCACATGGACTGCAGTGGGTCAGTAGGCAGCTCACCGCCACCTTCTTGAGAGCAATTAGGGATGGGCAATAAATGCTGGTCCAGCCAGCGAAGCCCACATCCTGCAAATGAATTTTTTTAAAAAAAGAGAAGTCATGTTCAGCACGAGGTGAGAGCCAATTTTGCTGGGTAGGAAATTGGTTTTTGGTACTTTTGATTCCTTGAACATTTGTAATGAAAAGGAACTAATATTAATTTACGCTTCAAAAAGTTGTTGAATGAGGTTTTGAACAAGTGATGACTTAGAGTGTTGTAAAATGAAATGACACTATTACACTAAAGTAGCACTCTTATTGTAAAAAGGTAGCAAAACTCAGAAAGCAGAGAAATTTACTCTGTTTGCCAGCACCATAGGCATATCATACAATTAGTTTGCCTACTATTTTTAACAGTGGGCTGCTAACTTGTAAAAGCAGATCCCAAGCACAAGCATTATTTTTCAGTAGAAGAATTTGAAGTCATATTCAGGAGACCTTGAAGAGATGACCCTAAGGTTTGTGGTGGTTCTAACAGCAGGCTTTTCAAAATTAATGTATTCTCTTTTGTAACGGGCAGTGTTCTTCTGTAGGGTTCAATAAAGGATCAGCTCAAGGCCTATGGTGCACTGACAGAGAACGTGACCCGCAGGTACACTCGGCAGATCCTAGAAGGTGTTTCCTACCTGCACAGTAACATGATTGTGCACAGAGATATAAAAGGTGAGCATGGTCGACAGTTTATGAACCGGAATAAGGTGCAGGGTAGACCTGAGGCTACGTAATCCACTGAGACGCCGTGTGTTCCAGGGAACTTGCAGGTCCCTAGGCTGCTCACACAGTCACAGAAACACACCCTAATCTCACATTAACGGCAATACTCAGATGTCAGGAGTAACATTATTACAGTCATGCCCTAAAAATAAAAGCCAAATATTGAGACTTCTGGAAATCTGAAATAAAAACAGAAGATTGCTGGAAAACACTCGGAAAGTCAGGAAGCATCTGTGGACAACGAATGGGCGTCGACCTGAAATATTAACTTGGCTTCTCTCCACAGATATTGGCTGAGTGGTTTCCTTTATACTTAAAATAAATATTCACTTCTGCTTGTCTTTGTCTTTCCCAATTTTTAATACTATTAATAGTTCATACATTTTTAAACCTATTTTTTCTGCGCTGTTTTGGCTATTCAACTAGATCATGGCTGACATTCTACCTCAATGCCACTTTCCCACACTATCCATATACCTTGATGTCTTTAATATCTAAAATCTATTGATCTCTGTTTTGAGCATGTTCCATGACTGAGCCCCCACAACCCCCTGGGGTAGAGAGTTCCAAGGATTCACCACCCTTTGAGTGAAGAAATTCCTCCTCATCTCGGTCCTAAATGCCTGTCCCTTATTCTGAGAATGTGTTCTCTGGTTCTAGACCCCCTTGGCCAAGGGAAACATCCATCCCGCATCTACCCTGTTGAACCTGTAAGAATTTTGTTTGTTTCAACGAGATCACCCCCATTCTCCTAACTTCTAGTGAATGTCGGCCCAGTCTCCTTAATCGCTGCTCATAGGACAATCCCAGGAATCAGTTTGGTAAACCTTTGTTGCACTGGCTGTATGGCAAGTGTACCTTTCCTTAGGTGAGGAGACCAAAACTGTACACACTACTCCAGGCGCGGTCTCACCAAGGCTCTATATAATTGCAGCAAGACATCTTAACTCCTGTACTCAAATCCTCTTGCAATAAAGTCTAACACACCATTTGCCTTCCTAATTGTTTGCTGCACCTGCATATTAGCTTTGAGTGACTCATAAACAAGGATGCAAAGGTCCCTTTGGATGTCAACATCTCCCAATCTCTCACCATTTAAGAAATAGTCTGCACCTGTGTTCCTCCTTCCAAGTTATATTCCATCTGCCACGTTCTTGTCCACACACCAAGCTTGTCCAAATCCCGCTGAAGCCTCTTTGCATCCTCCTCACAACTCACATTCCCACTTACTTTTGTGTCATCAGCAAACTTGGAAATATTACATTTGATTCCCACATACAAATCATTGACATAGGTTGTGAATAGCTGGGGCCCAAGCATTGTCCCTTGCGGTACCACACCAGTCACAGCCCACCAACCTGAGAATTACCTGTTTATACCACTCTCTGTTTTCTGTCTGTCAACCAAGTCTCAATTTCCAAGTATATTTCCCAATCCCTTGTGCTCTAATTTTGTTTAGTAACCTCGTGTGGAAATATTATGTTTGGAACCCAGTCCCACTGAAGAGTTAGAGGGCATGGAGCAGGTGGCAGTAGAAAATCTTTGCAGTGGATCTTGCTTGTCTTGTTCTATATTGAAATAAGTTTAGTTTTGGTCCAGTCTCATAGTGGCAGTGCTGGTGTAAATGAGGTTTTCCCACACTACTAACATGGTGGGCTGCACGACAAAAGCAGGCAAGCAGCCTCACTTAGCAACCACCACCCCCCTCCCAATTCCGAGTCATTGTATCCGGAATCTCGTTAGCAGAGAAATCGCACTTTAACCAGCTGATTGAAACCAGCTTTACCTGAAATTAGCAGAACCCTATAAATATCTAAGTACAGAGCAAGCACTTACTGGATTGCTTGGATTAGTCAGCCTACTTAATAGGATATAAGTGGCGACTTTGCTATCATTTTAGGATTTAATTACAACGACAGCCGCTATTTGCTGGGTATAGGCAGCTTGCAGTGATAGGTGTGGACGTTGTGTTGGAAACTGGATTAAAATGGTGTGTTTTGTTTTAAAGGAGCGAACATTTTACGGGATTCTGCCGGTAATGTTAAACTGGGAGATTTTGGTGCCAGTAGAAGGTTGCAGACAATCTGTCTATCGGGAACGGGCATGAAGTCAGTCACTGGCACACCGTACTGGATGAGCCCAGAAGTGATCAGTGGTGAAGGTTATGGCAGAAAAGCAGATATCTGGTAAGTTGCAAGACCTGAAAAATGGGGAGATACCTTTATGAATGAGAGCAATCATACCAAACGTTAGAGTGGGGAAAGTTTGGTTCCTAGCCTGGCCTGAGTTAGCCAGGCTTGGGGTTCCTACTCCTGCATTAAGGCTCACATATTCTCGGGGGTAGGCAATCAGTTACTTGACTTTCTTTAGGAAGCAGCAGCGGTTGGATCTGTCCCGTGGCCCCCCCCCCCCCACCCGATCTACACTCCACAACACAACTCCTGGGTTCTACAGGGCTTTCTATCCCATTCCACTTTATCTGTCACACTTGGCCATTGCAGATCAACCTTGAGATTGATTAAGTAATAACTGACCTGTGTGCAGTGGTTTACTGCTGGAAAAACCTAAGTGACTACGGGGTACAAGGAGACTCCTCTTCTTCTTTCCTTTAGCTTGACACAAGAGATTCCTGAGCCACACTTTAATAAACCTTTGCCCCTTATAAGTTTAGGTCTCACAACTTGAAGATACAGTCTCAGGCCAGACCAATGGATCAGAGGAGCACTGATGACTCTGGTACATTGGGCTTACCACTCTCTCAATTCATGTAAGCTATTTCAGTACAATTCATGGTGTGTCTGTGTTTCCCGATCCTATATACAATACTTTGCGTTTATCTGCATTTGACTTTTAGCCTCCACCGACCCACCGATGGTTTTTTTTTCCAATTTGCTCTGGAATTTCTGAGTCAAGTCTTCCAATTCCAATGCTCCTTTCAATTTGGTAGAATCAGATTTGACCACATTGCATTGAGTTCTGAGCCCACTTCAATTCACACAATCATAAAGCACAAGAGGAGGCCATTTGGCCCACAGTGCCTAATTAGCCCCATTCCCCTGCTGTTTCCTATAGCCCTGCAAACTTTTTATTTCAAGTTTTTTTTTCTTAGAAACAAGAATTAAAAGTAAGATCAGGAGGCCTGTGTCCCTATTGATCTACCTTTGATTAGAGGCACCACAGTTTGTTTCAGATTGACTGGTACCTCCCCAGTGTCCAGCAAATCATAATAATTGTCAGTGCCTCAAACGACTCCTCTCTATAGTCTCTGTCAGTACTTGGGGATAACTACCATCTATCCTGGGGATTTTTTATTTTGAGTCTGGGTCTCTTGATCAAGATTTCGGTCTCATTCCTGTCAGAGTTGTTCTTCTTACTTAGATTTGTTTGAGGAGGATGTGATTTGTTTGCTGAGAACAGTGGTCCTAGTTGCTTCTATTGCATTGGTTTTGCCTCTTTGCGTTCTGCAGGAGTGTTGCTTGCACGGTTGTGGAGATGCTCACTGAGAAGCCCCCTTGGGCTGAGTTTGAAGCCATGGCAGCCATATTCAAGATCGCCACTCAGCCGACGAACCCTCAGCTGCCACCTCACGTGTCAGACCACAGTCGGGACTTTTTGAAAAAGATATTTGTGGAGGTGAAGCAGAGGCCGTCAGCGGAGGAACTGTTGCGCCACACCTTTGTGCACTATCACTAGCAACTAACCTCAACATCTGATGCATTTATTTTCTATCTGATTGCACTTTTTCAATGTATAATTTTGGTGATTCTAGGTGTTTCCTAGGTTGTAATTTATACTTAAATTTGTATTTATAATGAAATTTTTTTGCATTCTCACAAAGGGAATGTTCAGAAGGTTTTTTACAGTGTATTCACACAGTACTCTGATGTCCTTCAAGGTAAAGCACTTTATTACATAATTCATTCCTGATTATTCATCGCCTGATAGAGTGGCAGGTCCTAAACCCCCCCACCCCCAGAAATAAGAATTCATTTGTCATTTGTAAGTAGCAGAGACTGAGCCTCCCTAAATGTGTAGAACCTGCAGTATGTTATACAAGAGACTGTTATGCAAATCATTTCAGCAAAGGTAGTCTGTTGCAGAATATCTACCATGGTGTTTTCATATAACCTAAAGCCAAGAAGCTCTGCAGGTCTGCTGTTAAGGCACTGTCACACCATAGAACCCCAAATTATCAAGACAGAGGTATAGTCGGACTGTGTAACCCAAAGTAACCATCAATTCCTCCTCCTTCAACATCCACAGAGGCATATAAGCCATGGTCTAGATGAGCTGTTTCGGTAAGAGTTTGGTATCAGCCAGGGGGTCACAGGGTCTGGTGTTTGCTGCATGAGGACCCTGCCCTGGAAATGTTTCTCCTCTTATTGGCAGTGCCTGCTGCCGTCACTGCACGAGGCCAGTGTGTTATTGGTCTTTACTGTGTGTGCTCTGTGTGTATCTTTGCCATTGGGCCCTTTTGAGTGGGTATCTAGACAAAGAAAGATGTTTGTTTTGGGCAGACACCAAATCTGGTTTGTCTGCCTGCAAGTGGTACGTGTGCATTTCTGCAGCACTGCCTTAGGCTGAGTGCCATCGAAGCATCATTATATGGAATTGCAGCTTTCATAGTAAACTGATGCTGACATCCTCGACTTGGGCCTGCAGTCCAGAAATTTTACTCCCAGCCATGCCTAGCAGTGTGGTCCTGAGCTCCTAAAAGCTTCATGTTTAAGACATTATCTGAGCTTAATTAATCTCAGGAACTTACAGTGCTAAAACAAATCAAACCATGCTTCCCTATTTTCAAACAAGGTATCATTTGATTCATGTTTACAGACCCCTAGTTTTTCTTTTGTGGATGGAATTAAGGCCATCTTCCAACTTAGGTGTTTGTTTTTGTTTTGTTAGTCCTCCCCTTGGAAGCAATTTCTGCCATTAGATGCTAGCAGACCCATCTGGCCATTGCATTCTGTGTTCTGTGAGGCTTCCACTGCTATCTGCTTGTTGCTGCTCTTTCATTGGTGAGACGACCACGGGCACAAGGACTGCAGTGGTTCAAGTAGAAGGCCCCCAACCACCTCAGGGCAGCTAGGGATGGCCAAGCCAGTCTTACCCATGTCCTGAGAACAGTTTATAAAAGGCCATTTACATGCTTCTACAAAACAGTATTCTAGATTTGACGGCACTAGCTCAACACCGGTTAGGTAGTTCAGTGCCCCAGGGTTAGCCTCAATTCAGCCATTGGGCTGCCCACCTCCAATTTCCTGGCTCAATGTATCAGTATGTGGAGGTTGAACAAAGAAGGAAGAATATTTGATGAGCTAGTTTAGATATGGTATTCCCATTATTGAAATGCAGTTCAACCTTTGCATCTAACATTGCTTTCTTGTTCTAGAGCTTCCTAACTTTCAGCCCATTCAAAATTATGCTGCATCCCTTCATGGTCTCACACTTCCCCATCTCTTGTTACATCTTTCAGCCTTACACTCTTCCGAAATCTCTGTGACCCTCCGATTCTGGCCTGTTCTGTATCCCTGATTTTAAATTGCTCCCCCCATTGGTAGCCATGCTTCAGCTGCCTGGGTCCCAAGCTCTGGAATTCCCTTCCTAAAACCTCACCGACTCTTTCCCTCTCTCAGCTCCTTTAAAACTCTCAGTTTGGTTGCCTGTCCTAATATTGCCTTATGTGGCTCGGTGTCAAATTTTATTTGATAATCACTCCTGTGAAGCGCCTTGGGATGTTCAAGATGCTATATAAATGCAGATTGTTGTGGACTATATCCTTCAATGTGCTGTACTGACCTGGCTTTATTGCCACTGCCTCTCAAAAGAACTGTATTACATCCTCAGAACATGCTCCCCGCCCCCCCCCCCGCCAATCCATTTGGATGAGTGCCTATTTGTGTCGATGTGAAAGTGAGACTACTTTCCAAGAATGGGAAAGACCAACCAAATAAACACAGTCTGATCCAGATGTACAGGCAGGCTATTTAATTTTTGGTCATTTTAGTGCAGAGCAGCATTAAGCATCACAGCATAAAGATACCATATAGGCTTGCAGTACAGATGTTAATTGTATTCCCCTGTCTAATTGGATGTCCTGCCAACACTGAACATTGTTGACCATTGTAGGTGGCCAAATAGCGAATGTATGTAGATTTAATTCATTAATGCTGTAAACACACAGAAGTCAATCAATATCTGAAAGAGAAAAGCAAGTTGATATTTCAACGGGATTTTTTTTTCTCAACACTTGGTTAATCCAGTCAGTTTGCCAAAATCTGGTTGGCATCCGTTCTAAACCAAATGAGGTGAGAGATCCTGTGTTTGCGTATCAGACCTAAGCTCTAAGCCTGGCCGGGACAAGAATGTTTGAGGAGAGGGGTCAATAGCTTTATTTGGGTACTGGCAACCAGGGCTGCTTGTAACCATATTTCCTGAACAAATTGTGCTGTATGTGATCTGTGTTAAAGGAAGATAATTCCTGGTACCTATTGTCAATTGTTAATCCTTGCATAGTACGTACTCAGTAAGCTATCCTAATTTGCCTAAAGTATTGAATCGTCTTTCATCTCCCTCACCCTCTGCCAGTTAGAAATAGTGCTTTGAATGAGCAATGTCAGATAAGAGGTTTAAGATGCATCACCACAAGGGTCCTTGATAATTCAGTCAGTGCTACACTGACATATTTGCCTTTATGACAAACATTCACGGTCTTAATGAAACTGAAGAGGTGCCTACAGTGACACCAATACTTCTGGCAACAGACTGTTTAGATGAGTCAAAAACACCCGTCTTTCATTGCCTGAAACATTTGACCAGTAGGGGGTCAGTTTTAACCAAAGGTGCCCCATCGAGCAATTGATAGGATCAGCTGCAGCTCTGGTTTAAAAATCAGCCTGATTTTACTCCCAGAATCAGCGGAGAGCAGTATTGCTTGGCGGGAATAAAGCCAACATTCCACCTGATCCTCGGGGGTTACCACCTGGCAGGTTTGGTTAAAAAAAAGTGACCCGGAGCTCTTTGTGTGGCAGCTTCCACAGGAGTTTTAATATCTCCAGCCTCTAGCCAGGGCTGCCATATTGCTGACTGATGTTTGGCAGTGTTAACGGTACAGAGACTAAGTAATGGGCTCTTTTGTGTATTATCACCATGAGGTTAATTAAGACCTGGTCAATTACAAGCTGTTTGAAAAGATTAGTCTGATTTGTTATGGCCCCTAGTTAATAAATAGCAAGGGTGTTACTTGCTGCAAGTGCCACTTACGTGGATGGTGTACCATTTGTTGCTGGACTCTGGCTGCTACAGGCCGAGCAGTGAACAAGATGTCCTATATTCCAGACCCATTATTATGGGCCCTTTATGGAAGGCCACCCATTGAAACATGACCTAATTCCCTATTCAAGCAGCAGGTATTAACTCCGTTCACGAAATCTGAAACTGAGCACTGGCTTCACAATAAAGTACAGATGTTAAACTTTATATTTGCAGTTGGGAGATTCCAACAAAAATAATGATTAAAAAAACGAGCTTGTCTCAAAAGAAATCATTGTGGGCGATCCCTCCTCAATTCTATACAAGGTCAAAGACCTGCAACTTCCGCCTGAACAGCACTGTGCGTGTGCCTACACCACATGGATTGTTGCAGTTCAGGGAGGCGGCTCACCACAACCTTCTCAAGGGTAATTAGGGCCTTGCCACTGATGCTCTCATCCCATGAAAGAATTGAAAAAAACAAATTCTTTATGCCACTGAATCAGTTTTGAAGAATTGATCATTCAGTATGTAGGAGTAGTTGCAATCAAAACCCAATCCGAAGTTAATGCAGGAATTATTTTTATATCTTTATTTATGTTGTGGATTATCAAGGTGAGGGATATCAGCACTGTGGAGTTGAACACTTTGTTCCAACTGCCAAATGTCATTATCAAACACTCCAAGGGCAGGCATTGCGTTGTGTTAGACACAGAGTAAAGCTCCCTCTACACTGCCCCCCCGTCAAACACTCCCAGGACATGTACAGCACGGGGTTAGATACAGAGTAAATCTCCCTCTACACTGCCCCCATCAAACACTCCCAGGACAGGTACAGCACGGGGTTAGATAAGGAATAAAGCTCCCTCTACACTGCCCCCATCAAACACTCCCAGGACAGGTACAGCACAGGGTTAGATAAGGAATAAAGCTCCCTCTACACTGCCCCCATCAAACACTCCCAGAACAGGTACAGCACGGTGTTAGGTACAGAGTAAAGCTCCCTCTACACCGTCCCCATCAGACACTCCCAGAACAGGTACAGCACGGGGTTAGATAAGGAATAAAGCTTTCTCTGCTGTGCCCTACCTCATTCCCAACCCCAGAGGAGCAATTCTTATTGCACTAGTATGACACGTTTCCATTCCCACAGCAGTTGAACTGAAGGATTTCGTTAGTTAATGCTGAATTAGGAGCAGCTTTATACTTTGAGTCCTGCCTACAGTAACCCAGTTGAAAGTGCCCAGAACCCTTTCTTACTCGCTCTGACAGCCAGTGTGCCATACAGTCTCTGAAGAGTAAATCAGTAATTATGTAAATTGCTGAAAGTCAAAGGAGTTCAAAATTATTTGTCTTTTTGCCCAATTGTTGGTGGTGACAAATAATTAAAGGTACTAAATATAGCTGAAAGTGCACCCATGTTCAGTGACTCAGCTTCTCAAGGTGTAGATGTCATTTGCTTTTCATGTTGAATGTTTATTGGAGACGTATATATTCTGCTCACATTAGGGAAACTAGGCTTTCTGGTAGCTGCAGCAGAATTGCAAATGAAACTGGTAAACGTGGTTAACATCTGTGTTGTACAGTGGCCTTTCAACATTTTGAGAAAAGAGCCTGGGACTACAGGTACGTTTTTCAGACGCTTTACTTTTGTATTTCCAAAAGCGAGACTAGAGTCTGATATTCAGCACGTTTGTGTAGCATCTGTCACGGTTTAGGATGCCCCAAAGCTCTTCACAATTTTTGAAGCATAGTCACTGTTGTGTGAAAAGCAGCAGCTGACTTGTGTCCATCAAACTGCCACAAACAACAGTGTAATACTTCCCAGTTCATCTGTTTAATGGTGTGAGTTGAAGTCTTATGGACCTATATCTTGGAGAAGACCAGCTATAGATCTGGATTACTCGGAGAAACGAAGGTTGAGAGGAGACTTGATCAAGGTATTCAAGATCCTGACGGGTGCACAGGGTAAATAGTGAGAAACTGTTCCCACTCAAGGGAACATCACGAACTAAAGGGCACAGATTCAACATAATTGGCAAAAGGGAGCAAATGTGATGTGAGGAAATTTTTTTTCACCCAGAGGGTGGTTGGAGTCCGGAACAAACTTCCTGAAAGGGTGGTGGAGGCAGGTTCGATTGAGGTATCCATAGGGAATTGTATTGCTACCTGGAAAGAGAGAATGTGCAAGGTTACGGGGATAAGGCAGGGGAGTGGGACTGGGTGGAATGCTCTTTCAGAGAGCCAGTGCAGACTCAATGGGCCGAATGGCCTCCTTCTGCGCGATAAAGATACTGTGATTATTGACCTGCAGCTTGGCTAAGGAACAAAGTGAGCTTTAATTGTGGTGAAGGTGAACTCCTACTACTCTCACTCTCCACCCCCCAACCCCCCACTCCCAGGTCCGATAACTAACTGTAGGTACTGTGGTATAGGGGTTCTCTGTGACTTGCTGTGAGTTAGTGTTAGCATGTTGCAACCTTATCTGCAGTAAAGGTGAATAGATCTATTTTTCCGATGTCACCTTGTTAAGATCATAATGCCTCAGCAACTGGCCAGTGCTGCAGGTCCATAGGTATTGCTGCCTCCAACTTAAGTGCTTTTGGGTCTTGATCAAAGTAAAAGTGGCCTCAGGAATCTGCCACTAAAACCCTAAGGTGCGAAACTGCATGTGGGAGCTAGTTCCCCACTGAAACTAATTGTAACCGGTGCCCAGGATTAATGATTGAACTTTGGCACCGGTGGTGTCTAAAAGTTTGTGCCAATCTTCACGTGTTTTAGAGTGACAGGGAAGTGCATTGTTGATTTATTTTATGTACGAGCAATCTGCCAATGATAGAATTAATTTCGAGGCCAATTACATTGGGGAGAAATTTCAACTTTGTGGGAGTGAGGGGCAGGAACATGTTTGGGGGAGATGGTGGCTGACCTATTCTAGGTCAGATCTATTAGACATGACGTGATTTTCCTTTGTTGAAGGTGGTGGAAAGGGTAAATGGGCAGGTGCATAACAGGCGGCACGTCACTCTTCCCATATTATGCCTCCCCCCGGGGTACATTTCCCTTGCTCCCTGCCACTTGGCCTGTCACAGTCCTGCTCGGTACTTCCCTAACCTCTTGTCTATTTAACTGATGCCATTATGACTGTGTAAATGGTACTGGCAAGGTTTTTACTGGGTGTACACGATTTTATGTCTATACGACAGAGCTCAGTGAAACTCTTGCAATTAGTGTAAAAGGGTTATGTATAATTCCCTTGTATAATTTTGTAGTTAAGGAAGTCTTTGGCGTCATCAGTTACTTGTATTGCTGCATTTTAAAAATAATTTGAAGCTGTATTTTATGAAGTGGTACAATCAAATCGTTTTGATTTGTTTCCACCTCTGTAGTAAATGGTACTAAGATTCACAATGCATCCGATTGTATCAGACCCATTGGCCTTAAAGATTGTGCTGTGGGAGTATAGGGTGGAGGGAGAGGACATTACCTATTCTATGGAGGGGTCGGATGGTTACTGCTTATGATGTAATTCAAGTGGGTTGTGGGGAGAGGGTCTCCTTTGCTCAATATTTCAGTGACCAGGGCAATTTTCCCCCTTCTCCCTATCAGATATCCCGGTTCTTACTGGATTTCTTTGAATTGCTTCCTACAACCCCCTCTTTTCCACATCATGTTTAATTCAAACATTTAATTTTTAAAGCATGTTAGAAAATGGCACTTTGGTGGCTGAGAGGATTAAGTTTGTACCCAGCACCAGTTGGAGATGTAGTGTGAATCTGGTACATATTTCCAGGGAGAGGGTGGGAGATCATATCCAATTTGGGAGGCCATTAAGTCAATGCAACAGAACAATATATATACATATTTATATATATGTCTGTGTATGCGTGTCTAGAAATTACTGAGTGATCTCCACATAAAAGTGATTAATGGCTGTTTAAACGCCTCTGTCAAATTAACGGAGAAAGGAATTTGAGACGAGCTGTTGTTTTAGGATGAGGACATTGCTTACAGTAATTCTGTCGTCGGGTTTTTTTTTAATTCAGAGTGGACACAGGTTTTGCCTCATGAGCATGGAAATAGAAGTCCGGCTCTTCCAAATGCTTTTCCATTGACAAGGCGCTCGGACAGATGAGATGGTCCACATACAGGGTGGTAATGAACGCACTGTATGACCAACTGTCAAACGCCACTCTGTTTAAACTCCGTTTACGGTGAAGAGCCAGATTCCTTTGCTGGCTGAACATTATGACTGTATTACATTTCTTAATTGTACAGGTGTATAATATGTTTTATTTGTAATGATTCCCGATGTATTTACTTTCACTGCTTTTATTGGTTCTTTGTACCTATTGTAAAAGAAAGCCATGTTTATATTTGGTTTGTTACCAATAATCTTGTTTCTATGAAATCTGTATATTGGTGGTACGCATTCTTGTTGCAATCCGATTCTGCATGAGTTCAGTGGGACTAGTACACAGGAGATTGCCTTTTATGTTAGTCCGTGCTATTGGTCAAAGTGTGCAGGCTACTGCTCTGAACTGGAACCCTGATGGGGTTAAGGAGAGTCCACGGTATTTAGCACTTTGCAGAGCATTAATAAAACTATTTATTTCACACTTCCGTCCATTTGATCTCTGTTAATTCTTTTAAACCCAAGCTTTTAACAATTGTTTATTGATTTGAGTACAGCTTTACAGTGTGAGCAGCTGGGAATTTAGTGAATGAGGGAATCTTATTATAGTTTTGACTGCAGTAAGCATTTAACTAAAAATTACTATTTAAGTTTAAATTTCTTCCAGTCTTGAGCAAGTATGAACAAGCTCTCTACCTGAGAGCAGCTGTGTTTAGTTAATTAGGTAGCTAGCTTAATCTTTAATTTCTAGCAGAGCTGACTCATCGTAATCTCAGCTGGTATAAATGCAGGGTGACTTACACTGAGTGCAACTTTACAGAGTGAGCAGCTGGGAGTTTGGTGAATGAGTGTGTTCGGTGAAGAAGACAAGGAGGTGATGTTTTCTTTTTCTACATTTCTCAGCCTTCATTATTTGGTTCTTTCTTCAGTACAAAGGAATGAGACCAACATCCTTGCGGGGAGGTTTTCTAGTGCTGTTGGGGAGGGTTTAAACTAACTTAGCAGGGGGATGGGATCCTGAGGGGAGGTTCAGCAGGGGGAGATGCACAGCCAAAATTAGAAGAGAGAGCAAGTGAGCCTGGAAGGCATAGAAATTATAGGCCAATTAAGGCACAAGGGAGTTTGGCAAGGTTGGATGGTATTTTAATGCAAGGAGTCTCAAGAATAAGGCAAATGAGTTGAGGACACAAATTAACACATGCAAGTATGATGTCATTGCTGTCACAGAGACATGGTTGAGAGGGGGGCAGGATTTGCAGCTCAATATTCCAGGATATAGGGTCTTCAGGCGAGACAGGGAAGGAGGAAAAAGAGGAGGGGGTATTGCAATATTGATCAAGGAATCAATTACAGCAGTAAGGAGGGATGACATCTTAGAAGGCTCCTCAAATGAAGCCATATGGGTAGGACTTAAAAACAATAAGGAGCAGTCACATTGCTGGGAGTGTACTATAGGCCCCCAAACAGTCAGAGAAATAGAAGAGCAGATATGTAGGCAAATTTCAGAGACGTGTAAAAATAGTGTAGTAATAGTGGGGGATTTTGACATCCCCAATGTTAACTGGGTTAGTCATAGTGTGATAGGTTCAGAGGGAGTGGAATTCTTAAAATGCATCCAGGAGAGCTTTTTAAATCAGTACGTAGAAGGCCCTAAAAAAGAGGGGGCAGTCCTGGACTTAATTTTAGGAAATAAAGCTGGGCAAGTGATGGAGGTATCAGTGGGGGAGCATTTTGCAGATAGTGATCATAACTCTGTTAGATTCAAGGTTGTTATGGAAAAGGACAAGAATGGGCCAGAAATCAGAGTTCTAAATTGGGGGAAGGCTGATTTTATTGAGATCAGATATGATTTGGCCAGTGTTGTGGTCACTTTGACAAACGGACCACAGGAGTCTCAGGTACAGGTCGCGATCGTTTATTCGAGCAATTGCAAGGAGAGAACCATTTCGATGCAGCTTGAGATTGCACTCTGCTAGATTGCAAATGTTCACCATATTTATACATTATTGGTCACGTACAAGAACAGTTTCCAGATTCCGATCTCATCAACAAATAGGTTTACATTAAACAGACATCTCTGGTAACAGGTACATGCGTCATATGTCCCTATTTTCACCCAGGCAGAGACCTTCCCTATCTAAGCTGGGACCATCTGTCCTTCCCCTATCTGTTGAAGAGCACACTTAATCTTAGTTGTTTTCCAACCTAAGTCTCCAGTCTAACTCCCTTGCTGGTGATTGCAAACCCTGAGGGTGTACAAAGTTTGAGAGTGTATAAGGTTCATCTGGTTTAAGTGTTTAATTGTTGATTTACTGATTTGCGGTGGCCTGCCTATGGATCCTAATTTAAGTAATTCATTCCCTTAAAATGAATTCTCCCTTATCATAAATTCTCATTTACTTTCCCCTAACAGCCAGTGTGGACTGGGAGCAGCTACTTTTAGGTAAATCTGCGTCAGAGCAGTGGGACTGATTCAAGAGAGAGTTCAGGGCCAACATATTCCAGTAAAGATAAAGGGTGGAATCAACAAATCCAGGGAACCCTGGATGTCGAGGGATACACAGGATTGGATAAAGAGAAAAAGGGAGGCTTGTGGCAGAAACTGAGGGCTCAAAACAGTGGAAGCCCTTGAGTATAGAATGTGTAGGAGGGAACGTAAAAAGGAAATTAGGAGAGCAAAAAGTGGGCATGAAAATACATTGGCAGGTAAAATAAAAGAAAATCCAAAGTTATTTTCCAAGTACATTCAGAGGATAACTAGGGAAAGAGTAAGGCCCATTAAGGCCCACAGTGGTAATTTGTCTATGGAGCTGGAAGACGTAGGTAGGGTTCTAAATGAATACTTTGTTTCGGTGTTCACAAGTGAGAGGGATGAAGTGGGTATGAAAATCAGGCAGAAGGACTGTGATATAATTAAAGAAATTAGCATAGAAAGAGAGGAGGTTCTAAGTGGTCTGGCAGGTTTAAAAATAGATAAATCTCCAGGCCCGGATGAAATGTATCCCCGGCTGTTGAGTGAGGCAAGGGAGGAGATAGCAGGGGCATCGGCAATAATTTTCAATACCTCTCTGGCCACAGGAGAGGTGCCAGAGGACTGGAGGACAGCCAATGTGGTACTGTTATTCAAGAAGGGAGGACAGGGTAAACCAGGGAACTACAGGCCAGTCAGTCTAAACTCAGTGGTGGGGAAACTATTGGGATAGAATTAATCTACACTTGGAGAGGCAGGGATTAATCAAGGACAGTCAGCATGGTTTTGTTAAAGAGAGGTCATGTCTGACCAATTTGATTGAATTTTTCAAAGAGGTGACCAGGTGTGTAGATGAGGGCAATGCATTTGACATAGTCTACTTGGACTTCAGCAACACTTTTGATAAGGTCCCGCACAGGAGACTGATAACAAAGATAAGAACCCATAGGATCCAAGGCAATTCAGCAAATTGGATCCAGAACTGGCTGAGTGGCAGGAAGCAGAGGGTGATGGTCAAGGGGTGTTTTTGTGACTGGATGCCTGTGTCCAGTGGGGGTCCACAGGGATCGGTGTTGGGTCTCTTGCTATTTGTGGTATATATAAACGATTTAGACTTGAATGTAGGAAGGTTGATCAGTAAGTTTGTGAATGACACGAAAATTGTCGGGGTGGTAAATAGTGAGGAGGATAGCCTTAGATTACAGGAGGATATAGACAGGCTGGTCAGATGGGCTGAACAGTGGCAAATGGAATTTAATCTGGATAAGTGTGAGGTGATGTACTTGGGCAGGACAAACAAGGCACGGGAATACACGATGAATGGTAGGACCCTGGGAAGTATTGAGGATCAGTGGGACCTTGGCGAGTATGTCCACCGGTCCCTTAAGGTAATAGGACAGGGAGATAAGTTGGTTAAGGAGGCATATGGGATACTTGCCTTTGTTAGCCAAGGCATGAATATAAGAGCAGGGAGGTTATACTGGAATATAAAATGGTATAAAATGCTGGTTAGGCCACAGCTAGAGTATTGCGTGCAGTTCTGGAATCCTCATTATAGGAAGGATGTGATTGCACTAGAGAGAGTGCAGAGGAGATTTACCAGGATGTTGCCTGGGCTGGAGAGTTTTAGATATGAGGAGAGATTGGATAGACTGTGGTTATTTTCCCTGGAGCAGAGGAGATTGAGAGGGGGACATGATTGAGGTGTATAAAATTATGAGGGGCATAGATAGGGTAGACAGGAAGGAACTTTTCACCTTGGTGGAGGGATCAATAACCAAGGGGCATAGATTTAAGGTAAGGGGCAGGAGGTTTAGAGAGGATGTGAGGAAGAATTTTTTCACCCAGAGGGTGGTGAGAATCTGGAACTCTCTGCCTGAAAGGGTGGTAGAGGCAGAAACCCTCATAACATTTAAGTAGTATTTGGATGTGCACTTGCGATGCCAAGGCATAGAAAGCTATGGGCTTAGTGCTGGAAAATGGGATTAGAGTAGTTAGGTACTTGTTTGACCAGCACAGACATGATGGGCCGAAGGACATTTTTCTGTGCTGTAGACCTCTATGACTCTATAAGATGCTTGTTGGTGAGTAACTGGTAAGTTATTCTACTTAAAAATAGTTTGTAAAAGTTAAGGTATGGCAGGGCAGTTTGGTTGAGTGGAATCTGCATCATGTGGAACGTGGGAAGTCATGAACACACTATGTGCCCTAGCCACACACATCCGATGGAAGTATCACCGGCTGCAGAAGCTTGAGCTCTGGACTTCGGAACTTGAGCAATGGCTGGTGTCAGTGGTGCATCTGTGAGGCTGAGAACTACATGGTGAGCACATTTCGGAAGGTAGCCACACAGCAGGTTAGGAGCACACAGGCACACAGGGAGTGGGTGACCGCCAAGCAGTCTAAGAGAACCGGGCAAGTAGTGCAAGAGCCCCTTGAGTCGACCTCGCTCACTAACCGGCCTGCCGTTTTGGATACTGGTGAGTGTGATGCTTCCTCCGAGGAATGCAGCAAGAGCCACGTCCGGGACACCATGGATGGCTCAGCTGCCGAGGAGGGGAGAAAGAAGAGTGGAAGAGCAATAGTGATCGGAGGTTTGTTAGTTTGGGAAACAGACAGGCATTCCTACGGCCATAGATATGATTGCAAGATGGTATGTTACCCATCCCCGCAACCTCCCCCCCCCCCTCCCCGCCCCCACCCCGGTGTTAGGATCAAGAATGTGGAATAATGTTAAAAAGACAAAGTTAAGGGTACTCTATCTGATTGCAGCAGTATTCACAACAAGGTAGATGATTTAAAGGCACAATTACAGGTAAATGGGTATGGTCTATTTGCCATTACAGAGACATGGTCACAATGTGACCAAGATTGAGAACTGAATATTCAAGGTATTCATAATTTATGAAGAATAAGCAAAAAGGAAAAGGAGATGGGGTAGTGCTGTTAATAAGACACACGATCAGTACATTAGTGAAAGAGAATCTTAGGTTGAAGGATCAAAATGTAGAATCAGTTTGGGTGGAGCTAAGAAACAGCAAGGGGCAGCAATCATTGGTGAGAGTTGTTTACTGGCCACAGTATAAATCTGGAAATTAGAGCTGCATGTAACATACAGTAATAATAGGTGACTTCAATTTACACAGACTGGATTGATCAAATCAACAGTCATGCTGTGAAGGATGAATTCCTGGAGTGTGTACAAGATGGGTTCCTGGAGCAGTTAGTTGAAGAACCAACTAGGGATCAGGCTATTTTAGATCTAGTATTATGTAATGAGAAAGGGCTAATCAATAACATTGTTGTAAAGGAGCCTTTAGGAAATAGTGACCATAATGTGATGGAATTTTTCATAAAGCTTGAAAGTGATATGGTTCATTCTGAAACTAGGGTCTGAAATTTGAACAAAGGAAACTAGGATGGTATGAGGGCCAAGTTGGCAATGGCGGATTGGGAAAAGACACTAAAAAAATTGTTGGTAGACAGGCATGGGATAGTATTTAAAGAACTATTACATGGCCTACAACAAAAATATACATTCCTCTAAAACACAAATACCCAACAAGAAAGGTGAATCAACCATGGCTAACAAAAGAAGTTAAAGATTGCATTAAATCAAAGGAAGTGGCTTATAAGGTTGCCAGGAAAAGTGGTAAACCTGAGGATGGGAGCAATTTAGAATCCAGGAAAGGAGAACTAGGAAACTGATAAAGGGAAAAGAGAATGTGAATGCAAACTAACAAGAAACATAAAGGCAGACTGTAAAAACGTCTTTGGATATGTGAAAAGGAAATGATTAACAAGGACAAATGTGGGCCCATTACAGTGGAGACAGAATTTATAATGGATAATAGGGAAATGGCAGAGAAGCTAAACAATTATTTTGTCTCTTCAAGGAGGAAGTTCCAGAAAATCTCCCAGAAATACGAGGGAACCAAGAGGCTTGTGAAAATGAGGAGCTGAAAGAAATTATTATTAATAAAGAGGTAGTGCTCAAAAAATTAATTGGATTGAAGGTTAATAAATCTCCTGGACTAGATGAGCTACATTCCTAAGTGTTGAAGAAGGTTGCTAGTGGATGTATTGGTGGTTATCTCTCAAAATTCAATAGATTGTGGAAAGGTTCCTGCAGACTGGAAAGTAGCTAATGTAACCTAATTGCTTAAGGAGGGAGAGAGAGAAAAAATGGAGAGCTACAGACCTGGTAGTTTGATGTCAGTAGTAGGGAAAATATTAGAATCTAAGGATGTGATAACCAGACACTTGGAGAAGAATGTGTGATTGGGCAGAGTCTACATGGTTTTATGAAAGAGAAATCTTGTTTGACAAACTTATTGGAGTATTTTGAGGATATCATTTGTAACATAGATAAAGAAGAACCAGTGGAAGTGGTGCATTTGGATTTTCAGGAAGCTTTTGATGAGGTCCCACATAAGAGATTAGTAAACAGAATTAGAGTGCATGGAGTTGGGGGAAATATACTGGCATGGATGGAGACAGAATTGGTTAATGGACAGAAAACAGTAGGAATAAATGGGTCATTCTCAGGATGAAAGGCTGTTACGAGTGGGGTACCACAAGGATCGGTGCTGGGGCCACAGCTGCTCACAATCTATATCAATGATTTGGTTGTCGGGACCAAATATAATATCTCCAGATTCGCTGATGACATAAAACTAGGTGGGATTGTTAAGTTGTGAGGAGGCTTCAAGGGGACTTAGACGGGCTAAGTGAATGAGTAAAAACACAGAAGATGGAATGTAATGTAAGTAAGTGTGAAGTTATCCACTTTGGTGGAAAAAACAAAGGCAGAGTATTTCTTAGATGGTGAGAGATTGGGAAGTGTTGATGGCCAAAGGGATGTGGGTGTCCTTGTTCATGAGTCACTAAAAGCTAACATGCAGGTGCAGCAAGCAATTAGAAAAGTAAATGGTATGTTGGCCTTCATTGTAAGCGGATTTGAGTACAGGAGTAGGTATGCCTTGCTGCAATTGTATAGAGCCTTAATGAGACCACACCTGGAGTGTTGTGTACAGTTTTGGTGTCCTTACGTACGGAAGGATATACCTGCCATCGAGGGAGTGCAACGGAGCTTCACCAGACTGATTCCTGGGATGGCAGGATTGCCCTTTGAGGAGAGATTGAGGAAACTGGGCCTATATTCTCCATAGAGTTTTGATGAATGAGAGTTGATCTAAATTCTTGCAAAGTATGACTAAGCAGATGTTTCCCCTGTCTGGGGGCAGGTCATTTCAGACTGAGATGAGGAGAAATTTCTTCACTCAGAGGAGGTGAACCTTTGGAATTCTCTACCCCAGAGGGCTGTGGAAACTCAATCATTGAGCAATGAATCAAGACAGAAATTGATAAATTTCTGGATACTGATGACATCAAGGGATGTGGGGGTCGTGCAGGAAAGTGGAGCTTTAGGTAGATGACCAGTCAAATGACTTACTCCTGCATCTATGTTCCTATGATTTCACCAACTTCTGGTTGGGAGTTGTCAGCAAAAGAAGACAAGAGGATGTTTTTCAGTTCCTTGAGCCTGTCCCTCCATTCAGCGAGATAATGGCTCTCTGTGTCTGAACTCCATCTACTCACCTACCTTGGGTTCATTAACCTTTAAACCCCTCACCTTACAAAAGTCTTCTCAGTTTTAACATTTTCAAGTGACCCCCTTTATGCAACTGAGATATTGGAATTTAAAGTAAACTTCAAGATTCCCCCTGCCCACCATGTTTTCTGCCTGAAGTGTTGGTTCATTGTCTGTCTGTTGTTCTTTGGTAACCCAGTCAAGTTTCCATCCTTGTGTGATCTTTCACAGCAGCATTGTAGAACTAAAAGCGCAAAGGCGTCTTCAGCCCCTGGCTCCAACACACAATCAGCGTCTATTACAAATTGTGTTTATTGTTTCCTTGGGCTTTCTGGCATAACATTGGGACCTTGGGCTAGGCCTTTTACGTTGTGCTGAAGTGGTGATTTGGATGCAAAGCCCAATTTGTCAAGTATTTTTGTTTCCTCCACTTTCCAAATTCAAACACATTTGAACAGGAACACAAAAAATCTGCCAAGAACCATCACCATTGGGCAGTGTTTCAAAACGTAAATTAAAAAAAAAGAAATTGGCTTTGAAGATTATTTCTTGATATCTTTGAGTGGTAACTTGGTGCAGTTTGATTTATAGAGCTGAAATGGGTTTGTCACAAAAAATATATGGTTTATTAATCAGTGCCAGGCAACCCAACTTAGATGTTAAATGACTGAAAAATACAGAACTATTTGTTAGTCACACTGGTCAGCTTCTTAGCAAATTAAAAGAATTGCATTCAAAAAGCTTTTCAAACCAGCCTGTTAGCGTCCTTATGCCCAAAACTTAAAGAGCACCTACCAGGACTGCAAGCGAGCACAATTAGCAGAAACTTGCCATAGTGATTAATTCACCCCGGGGATGTGGCCAGTTTTATGGGTGGGCCTGTTTTCATAGTGTAACATACCGCAGAAACTCAATTTACACCAAATGTAAATTGTGTTTGAAGTTCTGCAATCTTTTGCAGGGGTAATGCCAATTTTGGACATATTACATCAAAAGAATCCAGAGCAACCAGTTAGAAACTACCTTTTTGCATTCGGCTCCTTAATTCATATTCTTGCTTTGCAAGCTTTTGTCTCAGTTTGTTTGGTCAGGATCTCTCTGGGTCATTTGGAATGCCAAGTTCATTGCCTGTTGTAGCTGCCTCTGTCACAGAAGCAATCCTCCAAAGGAAGTTTGAAGAAGTCATACACACTCGAAACTCTGTCTCTCTCTCCACAGATGCTGCCGGACCTGCTGAGCTTTTCCAGCATTTTCTGTTTTTTAATTCTAGATTGAAGCCTGAAGGTGCATCTGCCAATAAATGCTCAATTCGAAAGCAAGCTTTTAGGGAGAGTGGGGAGGATTGGGGTTTAGGGTGGGTGGGAGTGACAATTGTGCCGTGGTCCAAGAATAGACTGAGGATCAAATGTGGCCCAAGGCTGGCGTGGATGAAATGTCTGAAGTTAAGGATTTACAAAAGGGAAATTAGATCTTAACATAACATCTTAAAAAAGATGGTACATTTAAATTCTAGCCGTCGGATTGGTATGTGATTTCAACCTCAGGATATGAGCCAATCAGCAACATTAGTGCCTCACTACAGTTTACAATCTTGGTGCACTAAAAAAAAGACTTGCATTTCTGTAGCACCTTCCACAGGACATCCCAAAACACTTTACAGCTAATGAAGAGCTTTTAAAGTGCAGCCATTGTTGCATGTGGGAAATTAGTCATTTTACACACAGCAAGATCCCACAAACAGCAAGATGATAATGACCAGGTAATAAGGTTTCTCTTATATAAAAACAAAAAAACTGCGGATGCTGGAAATCCAAAACAAAAACAGAATTACCTGGAAAAACTCAGCAGGTCTGGCAGCATCGGCGGAGAAGAAAAGAGTTGACGTCTTGAGTCCTCATGACCCTTCGACAGAACTTGAGTTCGAGTCCAAGAAAGAGTTGAAAAAGAGGTTTCTCTTAAGTCGGTTGAGGGATAAATATCGGCCAGGACACCTCGGAGAACTGCCCCTGCTTTTCTTTGAAAAAATGGCCATGGGATCTTTTCTGTATCCACCCGAGAGAATGGACAGGGCCTCGGTTTAATATCTCATCTCAAAGATGAAACCTCACTCCATTTGTGTTGCACAAGAGTACCAATCTAGATTTTTTGTGCTTAGGTATCTGGAGTGTGACTTGAACCAACAACCCTCTGACTCAGTGAGCACGGCTTATGTGGCTATGAGACATGACTGACATGGTATTCGACTGCACATTAATATTTTGCTTTCAGATCACCAGAGGGAATGGATGAGTTCACTATACAGTCTGGCTTGGGCATTAAGTGTGATATTGCCAGATAAATGATCTTTGATGCATTCTGTCAGCAGATCTATCTTGGTGTCACTGAACGAGGTCAGTCATTTGACTGATTCAAGTACATATGTGGAGATTTAAACCATGTTTCTGAGCTGACCATTGAAGGAAGCTCCATAAGATCCAGCTGGGCATTGTGCGCATGCGCGCCGGCACAGGAACCCCCCCCCCCCCCGTGCAAACGGTGCCGATTCCCGACATGCGCAGTGGGATGTGCCGTGCCGGCGCATGCTCAGTGGCGCCGGGACCATGGGCAAGAAGGAGCGAGGTGAGGCCTGGAGCCGCCGGGGGTCTCGGGTTCAGACCCCCTCACCCGGAGCCCGGCGCCAGTCAACCGCGGGCAGAGCCTCCGGACACAGCCCGGGGGTCAGGAGCGGGGTCCGGCCCGAGTCCCGGTCACTCCTCCACCCCCCCCCCCCTCCCTCCCTCCCTCCGGCCCCTCAACCCCTCCCCCTCTTTCCTCATCAATCCCCCCTCCCCTCAACCCCTCCCCCCTCCCTCCGGCCCCTCAACACCCCCACCCCTCCCCCCTCCTCTCCTCTCCTCCCCCCGCCCCCTGTAACCCCCCCTCTTCTCCTCCCCTTCCCTCAACCCCAACCCCCACCTCCGGCCCCTCAACCTCCTCCTTCCCCCCCTCCCCCTCTTTCCTCATCAACCCCCCCAACCCCTCCCCCTCCGACCCCTCAACCCCTCCCCCTCCCCTCAACCCCTCCCCCTCCCCTCAACCCCCCCACCCCTCAATCCCCCCCTCCCCGTTCCCCTCCCCTCCCTCCCCAAACCCCCCCTCCGGCCCCTCAACCTCCTCCCCTCAACCCCACCGGCCCCTCAACCTCCTCCTTCCCCCCTCCCCCTCTTTCCTCATCAACCCCCCAACCCCTCCCCCTCCGACCCCTCAACCCCTCCCGCTCTTTGCTCATCAACCCCCCCACCCCTCAATCCCCCCCTCAACCTCCTCCCCTCAACCCCACCCCGGCCCCTCAACCTCCTCCCCTCAACCCCTCCCCCTCCCCTCAACCCCTCCCCCTCCGGCCCCTCAACCCCTCCCCCTCCCCTCAACCATAACCCCTCCCCCTCCCCTCAACCATAACCCCTCCCCCTCCCCTCAACCATAACCCCTCCCCTCAATCCCCCCTCCCCTCAATCCCCCCTCCCCTCAATCCCCCCCTCCCCTCAACCCCCCTCCCCTCAACCCCCCTCCCCTCAACCCCCCTCCCCTCAACCCCCCTCCCCTCAATCCCCCCCTCCCCTCAATCCCCCCCTCCCCTCAATCCCCCCCTCCCCTCAACCCCCCTCCCCTCAACCCCCCTCCCCTCAATCCCCCCCTCCCCTCAATCCCCCCCTCCCCTCAATCCCCCCCTCCCCTCAATCCCCCCTCCCCTCAACCCCCTCCCCCTCCGGCCCCTCAACCCCCTCTGGCCCCTCAACCCCCTCCCCCTCCGGCCCCTCAACCCCCTCCCACTCCCCTCAACCCCCTCCCACTCCCCTCAACCCCCTCCCACTCCCCTCAACCCCCCCTCCCCCTCCTGCCCCCTCCCCTCCCCCTCCTGCCCCCTCCCCTCCCCCTCCTGCCCCCTCCCCTCCCCCTCCTGCCCCCTCCCCTCCCCCTCCTGCCCCCTCCCCTCCCCCTCCTGCCCCCTCCCCTCCCCCTCCTGCCCCCTCCCCTCCCCCTCCTGCCCCCTCCCCTCCCCCTCCTGCCCCCTCCCCTCCCCCTCCTGCCCCCTCCCCTCCCCCTCCTGCCCCCTCCCCTCCCCCTCCTGCCCCCTCCCCTCCCCCTCCTCTCCCCCTCCCCTCCCCCTCCTCTCCCCCTCCCCTCCCCCTCCTCTCCCCCTCCTGCCCCCTGCCTACCGCCCCCCCCCTGCCCTCAGTCATTAGTCTGTGGAATTCTCTTCCCCAGAGAGCGGAGGAGGCTGAGTCATCGAATTTATTCCAGGCTGAGTTAGACAGACTTTTGATAGACGAGGGAGTCAAAGGTTATTGGGGGCAGACGGCAAAGTGGAGTTGAGACCACAACCAGATCAGCCACGATCTTATCAAATGGCAGAACAGGCTCAAAGGGCCCAATTGCCTACTTCTCCCAAGTCCTATGTTCCTTTATTCCTATTTGAACTATTTTATAATGGTTTGCCAAAACTGAGCAACGTATTCCATCTAACATTTTTTTACCCACACACTTAGGCCCCTTGCAGTCTCTCTGCATCGTCCTCACAACTTGTTTTCACACCTATCTTTGTATCATCAGCTAATTTGGCTGTAATAAAGACTGTCCCTTCACCCAAGCCATTCATATAGATTGTAAACAGTGTATAAACCGTATATAAAATGCTTTAAACATTTTAAAATTTTTTCATCAGATAAAAAAAAATTCAAGAAGCGTCGTTATGACGATGAAGAAGAGGATGAGGACGAGATTTCTGTGGATGCCGAGTCTCAGGAGGCTGTTCCTTCTGCTGCTGGGAAACAGGTGGAACAGGCTGTGGTTAAGGAAGATGAGTATGGAGCCAAGGATTACAGGGCACTGATGAATCTGAAGGAGGATCACTCCTCCAGGCCGCTGTGGGTGGTAGGTCAGCAACACTACTTGCATTTGGACTAGCTAACTAACCGAGTCGGGATAAATGGGGCATTTCCAGGATGGCAAACTGTAACTAGTGGATTGCCACAGGGATCCATGCTGGGGTCTCAACTATTTGTGATCTATATTAAGACTTTTGCAGTGTAGCCGAATTTGCTAATGATATATACGAGCATATAGGAAATAAGAGCAGGAGTAGGCCATTTGTTCCGTCAAGCCACTTTGCCATTCAACAAGATCATGGCTGATCTGTTTGTTACTAATTCCACATTCCCATCTAATCCCGATAACCTTAGGGTCTGGTTTGGCAAGGGAATCAATCTACCTCCGTCTTAAAAATATTTAATGACCCCGCCTCCACCGTCTTCTGAGGCAGAGAGCTCCTGAGTTGCACAACCCCTCTCCTAAAAGGGCACCCCCCCCACCCCCCTAATTTTAAAACAGTGTCCCCTACTTCTGGACTCACCCACAAGAGGAAACATCATTTTCTTGTCCACCTTGTCAAGGCCATTCTGGATCTTATATACTTCAATCAAGTCACCCCTCACTCTTCTAAGCTCCAGTGGAAACAAGCCCAGAACCAACCTTTCCTCATTAGACAATCTGCTCATTCCAGGTATCAATATAGTAAACCTCCTCTGACCTCCTCCTTAAGTAAGGAGACCAAAACTCCACACAATATTTGCGATGTGGTCTCACCAATGCCCTGCATAACTGAAACATAACACCTTTACTTTTTTGTTCAATTTCTCTTGTAATGAAGGATAGTATTCCATTAGCCTTCTTAATTACTTCTTGCATCTGCATAGTAACTTTTTGTGACTCACGTACTGGAACACCTAGATCCCTCTGCACCTCGGAATTCTGCAGTTATTCTCCATTTAAGTAATACTCTGCTTTTTCATTTATCTTATCAAAGTGAACAACTTCACATTTTCCCACATAGTTCCCATCTGCCAGGCTTTTGCCCACTCACTCAACCTTTCTATATCTGTCTGCAACTGCCTTATGTCCCCTTCACAACATACTTTCCTACATATCTTTGTGTCATCTGAAAATTTAGCTACCATGTTTTCGCCATAAGTAATTGTTATAAATGGTAAAAAGTTGAGGCCCCAGCACAGAGACCTGCGGGACGCTGCTCATTACATCCTGCCAATCAGAAAATGACCCACTTATGCATATTCTGTTTCCTCCCAGCCAGCCAATCTTCTATCCAGGCTAATATGTTACCCCCTACACCAGGAGCTTTTATTTTCCACAATAACCTTTGATGTGACACCTTATCGAATGCCTTCTGGAAATCCAAGTACAGTATGTCTACTGCACATGTTACTCCTTCAAAGAACTTCAATAAATTAGTTAAACATGATTTCCCTTTCACAAAACCATGTTGACTCTTCCCAATGAACTTGAGTTTCTCTAAGTGCCCAGCTATAACCTCCTTAATGATTGATCCTAGCACCTTCCTCACTACAGACGTTAGATTAACTGGCCTATAGTTTCCTGTTTTCTGCCTCCCTCAAATAGAGGGGCTATATTTGCTACTTTCCAGTCTGATGGAACCTTTCTGAAATCTAGTTAATTTTGGAACATTAACACCAATGCGTCTATGGCCTCATTAGCCACCTCTTTTAAAACCCTAGGATGAAGCCCATCAGGACCTGGAGACTTGCCAGCCCGCAGCTCCATCAGTTTGCTCATTCCCATTTCCCTTGTGATTGTAATTTCACCAAGTTCCCTTCTCCCTTCCACCTCCTGATTTACAGATATTACTGGGATGTCTTTTGTATCCTCTATTGTGAAGACAGAAGCAAAATATTTGTTCATTCGTCCGCCATTTCCTTATTATCTACCATTAACTCACTATTCTCACTCCCTAGAGGACCAACACTCACTTTACTTAAATAAAAACAAAATGCTGGAAAAACTCAGCAGGTCTGACAGCATCTGTGGAGAGAGAAACAGTTAATGTTTCAAGTCCATATGGCTCTTCAGAGCTAAAGAGAAGTAGAAATGTGATGGGATTTATACTCACTTTATTACTCTCTTTACTTTTTTCCTTTTTAAATACCTGTAGAAACTCTTGCCATCTGTTTTTACATTTCTAGCTAGCTTCCTCTCATACTCTAATTTCTTTCTCCTGATTAACCTTTTAGTCATTCTCTGCTGTTCTTCATATTCTGACCAATCATCTGTCCTGCCACTCATTATTGCACACTTATGTTTTTTCCTTAAGTTTGATGTTTTCCTTAACTTAGTTAGTTAACCAAGGGTGGTATGTCCTACCCTTATAATATTTCTTTATAGAAAGAATATACTTATTCTGAATATTATGAAACATCCCCTTAAATATCTCCCACTGCTCCTCTATTGATCTATCTTCTAGACTAGTATGCCAGTTCACTTCAGCCAGCTCAGCTCTCATGCCCACATAGTTGCCCTTATTTAAGTTTAAAATACTAGTCTTAGTCCCACTCTTTTCTCCTTTAAACTAGATGTAAAACTCAGTAATATTGTGGTCACTGCTACCTAGGGGTGCCTCACTTTGAGGTCATTAGTTAATCCTGTCACATTACACAATACCAAGTCTGATATAACCTGCTCTCTGGTTGGTTCCAGAATGTGCTGCTCTAAGAAACTGTCTCAAACGTTCTATGAACTCCTCATCCAGGCTACGACTGCCAATCTGATGTTTCCAGTTTATATGTAGATTATAATCACTTATGATTATTGCCGTCCTTTTATCACAAACACCCAATATTCCTGTATGCTTTGTGCTACTTTTAGGGGGCCTGTAAACCACTCCCATTGGTGACTGCTTTCTCCTACTATTCCTCTTCTCCACCCAAACTGATTCTACATCCTGATCTCTTGAACCTAGGTCACCTCTAACTATTGCACAAATGCCATCTTTGATTAACAGTGCTACCCCTCCACCTTTACCTAGCTTCCTATTCTTCTTGAATGTCATATACCCCTCAATATTCAGGACTCAATTCTTCTCATCCTGCAGCCAAAACTCTGTAATGGCTATCAGATCATATTCATTTACTTCAATGTGTGCTATCAGTTCATTTACTTTGTATCTGAATGCTCGTAGCATTCATAACAGAGCCTTTAGTTTTGCCTTTTTGTTATCTTTGTAACATCTAGCCTTGACTGTTGGTGCATTCTTAGGTTTTTTTCTCTCTTTCTCTCCCTACCATTCTCTGATCCTCATTTCCCATATCACTATTATGGTCTCCTGCTTTGACTCTACCCCATGATTTGTAACATCTACTCAAGCTTGTTCCCTCACCGTCCTCCCTTGTTTAGTTTAAAGCCCTCTCTACCTCCCTAGTTATGTGATTTGCAAGAGCACTGGTCCCAGCACAGTTCAGGTGTAGACCATCCCAATGGTAGCACCCCACTTTCCCCAGCACTGATACCAGTGCCCCATGAACTGGAACCCACTCCTCCCACACCAGTCTTTGAGCCACACATTTATCTCTTTAATCTTATTTTCCCTATGCCAGTTTGCACATGGTTTAGGTAATAATCCAGAGATTATTTATTACCTTTGTGGTTCTGGTTCTTAATTTGGTGCCTACTGACTATGCAGGACCTCTTTCCTAGTTCTATCTATGTCATTGGTACCCACATGGACCACGACAACTAGATCCTCCCCCTCCCACACCCAAGTTTCTCTCCCGCTCTGAGCAGATGTCTTGAACCCTGGCACCGGGCAGGCAACAGAGCTGTCTGGACTCTCGCTCTTTGCTGCAGAGAACAGTGTCAACCCCCTCACTATACTGTCCCATATTACCACTACATTCCTGTTCCCTCTCTCCGCTTGAATGGTTTCCTGTACCATGGTGCCATGGCCAACCTGCTCATCCACCTTGTAGACCTCGCTTTTGTCAACATAGGTTTTGAACGCCGCACACCTGTTTGACAATTGCAAAGTCTGAAGCTCATTCAAAACTGTGCGTTTGGTCCCTTTACCTGCCTCAGTCACAGTCACATCCTCCTGTCCCTCGCTGCTGATCAAACCAGATGATCCTATTCTAAGAAGTGTGGCCATCTCCTGGAACAAAGTGTCTCGGTATTTCTCTCTCTCTCTCTCTCTCTCTCTCTCTCTCTCTCTCTCTCTCTCTCTCTCCCCCCCCCCAACCACCACCGCTCTTATGTTGCGTAGTGTCAGCAGTTCAGCTTCCTAATCAATAATCCTGACCTGCAATTACACTCACTGCAGATGTGTTTGTCCTGGATCACCTTGGCTTCCAAATTCCACAGCTGCAACACCTGTCCTGCCATTAAGATAAAAGCAAAATACTGCGGATGCTGGAAATCTGAAACAAGAACAGAAAATGCTGGAAAAACTCAGCAGGTCTAACAACATCTGTGGAGAAAAAAAAGTTATCTGCTCTGGAGAAGAGTCATAAGGACTCGAAATGTTAACTGGTTTTTTCTGCACTTTACTGTGCTTAGTAACTGCTGGTACCACCCACAGATAAAACTAAAGTTTATACGATTCTTAATTACACTGGTATGTGTTTTGGGTTTTTATTTTAACATTTAATTTAACTGTTTTATTTTATACTTTATTTTATTTGTCTAGTTCTTTTTATTTATATATCTACCTTAACTCCTGTGTCCTAAGCTGGTGATTAACTCACTGTTCCTCACAACAAGAATTACCGGCCTATCACGTTTCCTGTGATGCCAGTTTTTTTTTACTCAGTTTCTTCAGCAGCTGAGATGGCACTCCTGACTGCCTCTGTTCAGCTCCCAGGTAGGAAAGGCTGCACTCCGATCCCTGGTCTCATTTTATGCCTCTCCCGACTCCCAAATGCCTCTCTTCAGCTCCTAGTTAAGAAAGGCCCCATTCCGATGCCCGGACTCTATTTGTGCCGCTCCCGACTGCCTCTGTTCAGCTCCCAGGTAGGAAAGGCCGCACTCCGGTCCCTGGGCTCTATTTATACCGCTCCCGACTCTAGACTGCCCCTGCTGAGCTCCCAGGTAAGTAAACATAGGAGCATAGAAAATAGGGGCAGAAGTAGGCCATTCGGCCCTTCGAGCCTGCTCCGCCATTCATTATGATCATAGCTGATCATCCAACTCAATAACCTGCTCCCGCTTTCTCCCCATATCCTTTGATCCCTTTTGCCCCAAAAGCTATATCTAACTCGAAAACATACAATGTTTTGGCCTCAACTACTTTCTGTGGTAATGAATTCCACAGGCTCACCACACTCTGGGTGACGAAATTTCTCCCCATCTCAGTCCTAAATGGTCTACCCCATATCCTCAGACTGTGACTCCTGGTTCTGGACTCCCCCACCATCAGGAACATCCTTCCTGCATCTACCCTGTCTAATCCTGTTAGAATTTTATAGGTTTCGGTGAGATCCCCCCATATTCTTCTGAACTCCAGCGAATATAATCCTAACTGACTCAATCTCTCCTCATATGTCAGCCCTGCCATCCCAGGAATCAGTCTGGTGAACCTTCGCTGCACTCCCTCTATAGCAAGTAGGTAGGAAAGCAAGTTGTGAGAAGGATACAGAATCTGCAAAGGGATATAGACAGGTTAAATGAGTGGGCACAAATTTGGCTGATGGAGTTTTATGTGGAAAAGTGAGAGGTTGTCCACTTTGGCAGGAAGAATAGAAAAGTAGAATATTATTTAAATGGAGAGACACTGCAGAATTCTGCAGTACAGAGGGACCTGGTTGTCCTTGTACATGAATCACAAACAAGTTAGCATGCTGGTATAGCAAGTAATTAGGAAGGCCTTTATTCCAAGGAGGATGGAGTATAAAAGTAGGGAAGTCTTGCTACAATTGTACAGGTACCTGGAGTATTGTGTACAGTTTTGGTCCCCTTAAGGAGGGATTTACTTGCATTGGAGACAATTCAGAGAAGATTCACTAGGCTGATTCCTGGGATGTTGCCTTTGTCTTATGAGGAAAGTCGATCAGGTTGGGCCTATACTCACAGGTTAGAAGAATGACAGGTGATCTTATTGAAGTATATCAGGTTCTGAGGGGGCTAGAGAGGGTGGATGCTGACAGAATGTTCCCCCTCACGGAGGAAACTAGAAATAGGGGGCACAGTTTCAGAATAAGGGGTCTCCCATTTAAGATGGAGTTGAGGAGGAATTTCTTCTGAGGGTTGTTAGTCTCTGGAATTCTCTTCCCCAGAGGGAAATGGAGTCTGGGTCATTGAATATATTCAAGGCTGAGATAAATAGATGATTCATCGCCAAGGAGCCCAGGGTTATGGGGGGAGCAGGCAGGAAAATGGAGTTGAGCCCATGATAGTCATGATCTTATTAAATGACGGAGCAAGCTCGAGGGGCCAAAAGCCTATTCCTGCTCTTAATTTGTACGTTCATTTATATAGTGCCTTTAATGTTGACTTTAGTACACGTTGACTGAAAATAGACCTGCCATAAAGTCTGAGCTGAGTTAGCTGTTCTTGACTGAGTTTGCATTAAGTGTTGGCCCCTGTGCCCTAGTGGATTGCAGGTGGGTGGGAGGGGAGCATCAGAAGGATTCTCGCACCTTATTGCAATCCAGTGATCTTACTCGAAAATGTGTGTGTGTGTGTGTGTGTGGCGCGAGGATGGGATTGGACTCGGCTGTGATGCCCCCTGTAGTGCAGTAGTCTGCTGAAACTTGCTGTTGGCTCACAGTTGCTAATGGGTTTGTCTCGAACACAGGTGAGTGCTTTTAGGAGAGGAGGGGAGGGGAAAGGTGTGGGAAATACTTGCATTGCCACCTTTTCTATTCTGTTCACTTCACTTTGAGAATCAGTCACTTGGTGAGTTCATCAGGACTAATTCAAATTGATTGCCCCACTGTTATCTTACAGGTGAGGGAGAAAATGTGCAGATTAAGAGGGATATGCTTTTCTGTAGATTGCTGTCCAGCAGTAAATTACAAAGGAGGACAACTAATGGCTCATCTTGCAAAGAACTGAATTCCAGATTAAAGATATATTCTCTCCCTAATTGCTGACCCTTTCATGTGTCACGGTGAGGATCTGTGTGCTTAGGTGTTGGTGAATTTCAAAGAAAGAAAGAGAATTTGAATAGTGCCTTTCACAGCCACAGGACAAAGTGCTTTACATCCACTGAGAAATTTATTGAAGATCAGTCACTATAGTGATGTGGATAAATGCAGCAACTGATTTGTTCATAGTGAGACCTCGCAACCAGCAGTATAGCAGTGGTAATCACCAGATTATCTGAGGTTTTTAAAATGCTGTTTGTTAAGGGATAAATAAATGAGGAGAACTCCCCTGTTCCTCTTCGTAGAGTGCCATGGAATCTGAGAGGACAGGTGGGTCTTAATTTAATGCTTCATTGGAAAGATGGCTCCTCCAGCACTGCAGCACTTGTTCAGTACTTTACTGTGTGTGTCAGCCTGGAGGTAAATGTACTCACCACTCAGCCAAGGCTCAGACCTGGTCAGTTTTCACCTGCTTTAATAAAGAGGATGTATCCACCTGGAAGACACCACCGCCCCTCCACCACCTCCAGATCGATTTCACCCCAAAAGGGGTGAACAAGGTGGGATTGGGAAAGTAGCTCAGGGGTGGAATCCCAGAGTTTCGGGTCTAAATAACTCATTATCGGTCCCTATGATGCTGGGATCCAGTCTTGTTCCTCTTCATATCTTCACAAACTCAACGATCTGAGCTAGACCCACTCCCCAAGTTGTGGTCTGACCCGAGCTACTTGAGCAGAGCCTGCTCCAACTTTGCCTCAAGGGGAAGCAAAGGGAACAGGGAACAGGGAGAGTGGCGGGGGAAGTGAGGAGAGTAATGAGGGGATGGGGGAAACGCTGAGGGGAGTGGGGAAAGGGAGGAGAGTGCTTTTCAGATAGCCCTGTGCACATCGCTGAAATCATATGCAGACCCATACACACACACACAAGTATAAACTGACAGCATACTTGCTGTACGCGACTGACAGTGTTGGGTTACAATCTAATGATATTGTTCAGTACCTGCAGGCACTGAGCAAGAGCAGTGGAAATGGTGAGGGGAGTAGGGGGGGAATGAAGGGAATGGGGAGAGTGGCGTAGGAAGTGAGAGAGGTGAGGGGAAAAGTTGAAGTGAGGAGAGCGGCAGGGGAGAGCAGGGGAAATGGTGGGGAGCTGTCAGTGCACCACGTTTAAAAGCTAATGAATCTCTTATGTTTCCAACTGTGTGCCAATGACCAGCTCTTAAGGCAGCATTGAGCTGTGACAGTGTCTGAACTAGGAAACTCCCTAGGATTATCCAAGTGGAGTTACAGTGTTGGATGCAGGAATCTGCCTGGAATGTCGCTGTCTGTGACCTGACGAGCTTTGACACAGCATCTGCTCATGTGCAGGAAATGCTCCCTTTCATGTTACAGCACAAATAAACACAGCCTTTTGTTTACTGCTGCTCTGCTTTGTTGAACAAGTTGAGCATCAAATCTTCTAAACCGACAGATCCTTTCAACGTTATCTTCTGTTACTTCAGAATCGGTTGTGGGTATTTATATTACTTTTTTGCCTTGTACATCAAATCTGTGTATATCAAATTTCCAGCGATGAGAGACTTCAGTTATTCTGGAGAAGCCGGGATTGTTCTCCTTAGGACAGAAGGCTGAGAGGAGCTATAATAGAGGTGTTCAAAATCATAAAGGATTTTGGTAGAATAACTAAGGAGAAACGTGTTTCCAGTGGTAGGAAGGTTGATAACCAGAGGGACACAGGTTGAAGAGAATTGGCAAACAACAGGAGAGATGAGGAACAATATTTTACTGCAGTGAGTTCTTGTGATCTGGAAGGTGCTGCCTGAAAGGGCGATGGAAGCAGATTCAATCAGAACTTTCAAAAAGGAATTGGATAAATACTTGAAGTGGAAAAGTTTGCAGGTCTGTGGGAAAAGAGCAGGATTTTGGGGGGGATGTGGTGGAGGTTGGAGTAGGAATTATTGGATAGCTCTTTCAAAGAGCCACCAGAGACACGATGGGCCATAGCCTCACTCAATTAACTTATTTGCCTAACTTATTGGATGTTTTTAAATGTTGGGTTTTTATTTCATATCTGCAGGCTCCAGATGGACACATTTTCCTTGAAGCCTTCTCCCCGGTTTATAAATATGCACAGGACTTCCTGGTGGCCATTGCTGAACCTGTGTGCAGACCCATACACACACACGAATATAAATTAACAGCGTACTCGCTGTATGCGGCTGTCAGTGTCGGCCTACAAACCAGTGACATTATCGAGTATCTGCAGAAACTGAGCAAGACTTCAATTCCTGATGGGATCATGCAGTTCATTCAGGTGAACGTCTTTTAATGCTTGTGGTCGGATTGTCCATAATACTAGCTAGACTGAGCATTTACTGCCTACCACAGGTTGTTCAGAGGGCATTGAACCTACAAGTAGTGGAGTCATGTGTAGGCCAGACAGGGTAAAGACTGAAGGACATTAGTGAACCATCTTGGCTTTCACGACAATCCAGCAGTTTCATACGAGCAGGAGAAGGCCATTTAGCCCCATTCAGCTACATCATGGCTGGTCATCTACCTTAACATCATTTCCCTGTGCTATCCCCATGATATTTTATCTGACACTTGCCCACAGAACATGAGGTTTACTCAATTCAGTTTGCCAGCTTATCTTGCTGGGATTTGAACTCTCATTCTCTGGATTGAGAATCTAGTACTGGAACCACGAGGCTCCCATATCCTTACCTTGTGCCGAGCTTAAACTTTGCACATACAGGAGCTAACACGGGGATCCCCTGTAAGAAACCATCAAATCGTCGGTCTGAAATTTGTTTCCAACAACAACTTGTATTTATATAGCCTCTTTAACGCAGTCAAACACCCAAAGGCAGAAGCGATTTCACAGAACCGATTATCAAACAAGATTTAACAACGAGCCATGTAACCAAAGTCTTGGCTAAAGAGGTCAGTTTTAAGAAGCGTCTTAAAGGTGGAGAGAGTGAGGCAGAGGCTTTAGAGAGAAAATTACGGAGCTTAGGGCCCAGGTAACTTGGAGGCACGGCCACTGCCAGAGCGATTAAAAGTCACGGAATACCTATCCCAGGCCATACACAATCTGTGCATTCCATGTACGACAGACACCCAGTGGAGGACAGATACTTCTGTGGGGGGGGGGGGGTGGTAGTGTTGCTGGGGACCCTCTCTCCCTCTCCAGACCATGATTGTTTTACTTCCTGGGAGATGGGGAATGTAATGAAACTTTCTTCGTGCTAAGTTGAATGTGCTTTGAGTGTTAATGTTGTGTTTGTTCCTACAGCTCTGTACTGTTAGTTACGGCAAGGTGAAATTGGTCCTCAAACACAACAGGTAGGGAAACTGATATTCAGATGCTATTTCTCAGCTTGTTTAATAGAATCTTGAGTTTTGGTGTACTGTACTTTTGGAGGGTCAGTACTGAGGGAGTGCTGCATTGTCAGAGGGTCAGTATATTTTTTATTTGTTCACGGGATGTGGGCGTCGCTGGCCGGGCCAACATTTATTGCCCATTCCTAATTGCCCCTTGAGAAGGTGGTGGTGAGCTGCCTTCTTGAACCGCTGCAGTTCATGTGGTATAGGTACACCCACAGTGCTGTTAGGCAGGGAGTTCCAGGATTTTGACCCAGCGGCAGTGAAGGAACGGTGATATATATGTCTGGATGGTAAGTGACTTGGAGGGGAACTTCCAGGTGCTGATGTTCCCATGTATCTGCTGCTCTTGTCCTTCTAGATGGTAGTGATTGTGGGTTTGGAAGGTGCTGTCGAAGGAGCCTTGGTGAATTCCTGCAGTGCATCTTGTAGATGGTACACACACTGTTGCTACTGTGCGTCGGTAGTGGTGGCGGGAGTGAACGTTTGTGGATGTGGTGCCATCAGGTGGGCTGCTTTGTCCTGGACTGTGTCAAGCCTCTTGAGTGGTGTTGGAGCTGCACTCATCCACACACTCCTCACTTGTGCCTTGTAGATGATGGACAGGCTTTGGGGAGTCAGGAGGTGATTTACTCATCGCAGGATTCCTAGCCTCTGACCTGGTCTTGTAGCCACAGTATTTATATGGCTAGTCCAATTCAGTTTCTGGTCAATGGCAACCCCCAGAATGTTGATAGTGGGGGATTCAGTGATGGTAATGCAATTGAACCAAGGGGCGATGGTTAGATTCTCTGTTGTTGGAGATGGTCATTGCCTGGCACTTGTGTGGTGCAGATGTTACTGCCACTTGTCAGCCCAAGCCTGGATATTGTCCCAAGCCTTTCTGCATTTGGACATGGACTGCTTCAGTATCTGAGGAGTCACGAATGGTGCTGAACATTGTGCAATCATCAGCGAGGATCCCCACTCCTGACCTTTTGGTGGATGGAAGGAACTCCTGCAGTGATGTCCTGGAGCTGAGATGACTGACCTCCAACAACCACAACCATCTTCCTTGGTGCTGGGTATGACTCCACCCAGCGGAGATTTCTCCCCCTGATTCCCATTAATTTTAGTTTTGCTAGGGCTCCCTGATGCCACACTCGGTCAAATGCTGCTTTGATGTCAAGAGCAGTCACTCTCATCTCACCTTTTGTCCATGTTCGAACCAAGGCTGTAATGAAGTCAGGAGCTGAGTGGTCCTGGCTTAACCCAAACTGGGCGTCAGCAGGTTATTTCTAAGTGCTGCTTTATAACACTGTTGATGACCTCTTCCATCGGTTTACTGATGATGGAGAGTAGACCGATGGGGCGGTAATTGGCCAGGTTGGATTTGTCCTGCTATTTGTGTACAGGACATACCTGGACAATTTTCCACATTGCCAGGGAGATGCCAGTGTTGTAGCTGTACTGGAACAGCTTGGCTAGGGAATACAAGTCTTCAGCACTATTGCTGGAATATTGTCAGGGCCCAGAACCTTAGCAGTATCCAGTGCCTTCAGCCGTTTCTTGATATCACGCGGAGTGAATCAAATTGGCTGAAGACTGGCATCTATGGGGACCTCTGGATCATCCATTCCGTACTTCTGGCTGAAGATTGTAGCAATTGCTTCAGCCTTATCTTTTGTACTGATGTGCTGGGCTCCCCCATCATTGAGGATGGGGATATTTGTGGAGCCTCCTCCTCCAGTGACTTGTTTAATTGTCCACCACCATTCATGACTGGATGTGGCAGGACTGCAGAGCTTAGATCTGATCCGTAGGTTATGGGATCGCTTAGCTCTGTCTATCACTTGCTGCTTATGCTGTTTGGCACACAAGCAGTCCAGCGTTATAGCTTTACCAGGTTGACGTCTCATTTTTAGGTATTGCTCCTGGAGTGCCCTCTTGCACCCTTCATTGAACCAGGGTTGATCCCCTGGCTTGATGGTAATGGTAGAGTGGGGGATATGCCAGACCATGAGGTTAAAGATTGTATTTGAGTACAATTCTGCTGCTAGCCCACAGTGCCTCATGGATGCCCAGCCTTGAGTTGTTAGATCTTTTCAAAATCTATCCCATCTAGCACAGCGGCAGTGCCACACAACATGATGGAGGGTATCCTCAATGTGAAGGTGGGACTTTGTCTCCACAATGACTGTGCGGTGGTCACTCCTACTGATACTGTCATGGACAGATGCATCTGCAGCAGGCAGGTTGGTGAGGATGAGGTCAGGTATGTTTTTCCCTCTTGGTTCCTTCACCACCTGCTGCAGACCCAGTCTATCAGCTATGAGCTATGTCCTTTAGGCAGTAGTGGTGCTACCAAGCCACTCTTGATGGACATTGAAGTCCCCCACCCAGAGTACATTCTGTGCCTTTGCCACCCTCAGTGCTTCACCCAAGTGGTGTTCAACATGGAGGAGCACTGATTCATCAGCTGAGGGAAGGTGGTACATGGCAATCAGCAGGAGGTTTCCTTGCCCATGTTTGACCTGATGCCATGAGCCTTCATGGGCTCCAGAGTCAATGTTGAGGACTCCCAGGGCAACCTGCTCCCAACTGTATACCACTGTGTCATCACCTCTGCTGGTGGGACAGGACATACCCAGGGATGGTGATGGTGGTGTCTGGGACATTATCTGTAAGATATGATTCCGTGAGGATGACTATGTCAGGCTGTTGCTTGACTAGCCTGTGAGACAGCTCTCCCAATTTTGGCACTTGCCCCTAGATATTAGTAAGGAGGACTTTGCGGGGTCTACAGACCTGAGTTTGCTGTTGTCATTTCCGGTGCCTACGTTGATGCCGGGTAGTCTGTCCGGTTTCATTCCTTTTTTTGAGACTTTGTAGCGGTTTGATACAACTGAGTGTCTGGCTCGGCCATTTCAGAGTTAACCACATTGCTGTGGGTCTGGAGTCAGACCAGGTAAGGATGGCAGATTTCCTTCCCTAAGGGACACTAGTGAACCAGATGGGTTTTTACGACAATTGACAATGGTTTCATGGTCATTATTAGACTATTAATTCCAGATTTTTATTGTTCCAATTCCACAGTCCTCCATCGTTTTGGGACTCGAACCCGGATCCCCAGACCATTACCCTGAGTCTCTGGATTACTAGCCCAGTGACAATCCCACTACGCCATCACTTCCCCAGTACGCCATCGCCTCCATTGATGGAGTGCTGCACTGTTGGAGGGTCAGTGCTGAAGGAGAGCTGCATGGCCAGGGGCTCAGTACTGAGGGAGTGCTAATGCTGCACCCAGTGAGCCAGTTTGAGGATGTTTGAAGCAGGAGATGGTGTGAAACTGGCTGGCATTGGCCCCTCATCATGGACATATTCTGGTTTGACTGGGAGTTTCTTTCCTGGGCAGGTACTTTGTGGAGAGCACACATCCCGATGTGATCCAGAGGCTGTTGCAGGACAAGATCATAAAGATGTGTCGTCTGAGAACAGCAGAAGGTGACGAAACTGAACTCATCATGGGTACAGTGTCCAGTAAATCTGCCATGTTGGTAAGTGAATGTGAAGTTGGGTGGATTCCAAACTCTTGATCACTTCATTCGAACACAGAAAATTTCAGAAACAGGAAAAGATCACATGGCCCAATAAACTCATCAGCAAACTTGCTCAGTATATCCATTGATCCCTCCTTGGCTCTGTTAGACACAGAGTAAAGCTCCCTCTACTCTGTCCCCACTTCCAGGACAGGTACAGCAGGGGGTTAGATACAGAGTAAAGTTCCCTCTACACTGTCCCCATCAAACACTCCCAGGACAGGTACAGCAGGAGCATAGACACAGAGTAAAGCTCCTTCTACACCGGCCCCATCAAACACTCCCAGGACAGGTACAGCAGGAGCATAGACACAGAGTAAAGCTCCTTCTACACCGTCCCCATCAAACACTCCCAGGACAGGTACATCTCCCTTTATACTGTCCCCATCAAACACTCCCAGGACAGGTACAGCACGGGGTTAGATACAGAGTAAAGCTCCCTCTACACTGTCCCCATCAAACAATCCCAGGACAGGTACAGCACGGGGTTAGACACAGAGTAAATCTCCCTCTACGCTGTCCCAGAGAAATCACTCAGTTTGCGTGAGGAATGCTGCCTGCTGCATGAGAGTGGCATTTTCCCAATTTATCTCTTAGCCTCGTGCTGGAGAGCGCTGGCTGAATGGGAATACCAGCTGGTGTTGAATTAGGGGACCTGATTTAGCTACAATTTGCCATGTTCAGGATTGAATTGGCAGCTTTTGGTGTTTCTGTGGCTCCTGCAGAGAGTGGGAGTTGGAGTCTCGGGGTTTCGCCCTAGTACAGTCACGTACAGCGTTCTTTTTCACAGATGCCAAAACCTGTGCAGAATAATGGAGCAGCTTCAACATCACGGAGTGTGGAGCCCACCCCGAGTAAGACTGACGTCCCTGCAGACCTGTTTGATTTCTATGAACAGATGGACAAGGAAGAGGAAGAGGAGGAGGAGCTGCAGACAGTGTCCTTTGAAGTCAAGCAGGTGATGACTTATAACTTTGTTCGGCTAATAAATCCGATCAGGATTTGGGAGAAACTTGTTTCCCCAGCGAGGGGTGAGAATGTTGAACTCACTGCCCTGCCACCGTTCAGGAGAAGCTTGATAAGCACAGGGGACAAATGAGTGGAAGTTTATGCTGATAGGGTGAAATGAAGTAAATTAGTTGGAAGCTTGTGTGGAGGATATAAACACAGCACAGACCAGTTGGGCTGAATGGTCTGTTTCTGTGTTGTAAAATTCTACGTAACCCATGCTAAATAAAATACAGGGACTGGATAGTCGGGCTACGTTTGTGCTGAGTTAGATAGTCGCTCCTCTGTAACAGGCAGGCCAGTGGTTACTAACAAGATTTATTTTCAGGGTTTGAGTGCCTGTATAATAATTTAAAGATCAGGCCTCTGCATGCACTTCCTGCCCATGTTTACCATGATAAATTCCTAGGTCCATATCTATAAGCTAATCTGTCTATTTAAACGTGTCACTCTGTAGTGACATCCTCCTGTTTCTCAGTTGACCTGGGGGCTGGACCAGTCTGATTGGAGACTCTAAATGAGAAGCCCTGTGGGACATGCTGCAATCCTGTTTGTTTCTTTGTATTTCACGGTTTTCTGGTCTGGAGGAATCCGTTTCCAAACTCTGCCTTCCCCTAGGAAATGATTGAGGAGCTGCAGAAACGCTGTATTCACATGGAGTACCCACTACTGGCAGAGTACGATTTCAGGAATGATACCATCAACCCGGATGTTAACATCGATCTAAAGCCCACAGCTGTGCTCCGGCCTTATCAGGAAAAGAGCCTGCGGAAAATGTTTGGGAATGGCCGTGCCAGGTCAGGTGTTATTGTCCTTCCCTGCGGTGAGTATCGGGAACTCTGTTCAGACTTTCAGATTCTGCATCTGCTTGCCTCAAGCTCTATAGGTTATCTCTGCACGTTTTAACCAGGAGCCCTGCTCGAGAATTTGGAACACTGAGTTTCTCACAAGATGGGTCTGTTTGATTTCATTCTTCTCGAATACAAATTTTAAAATCTGTCAGTTATAACAGACAGTTAAATGTTTCATCTGAAAGACAGTGCAGCACTCCCTCAGTACTGACCCTCTGACAGTGCAGCACTCCCTCAGTACTGACCCTCTGACAGTGCAGCACTCCCTCAGTACTGACCCTCTGACAGTGCAGTACTCCCTCAGTACTGACCCTCTGACTGTGCAGCACCCCCACAGCACTGACCCTCTGACTGTGCAGCACTCCCTCAGTACTGACCCTCTGACAGTGCAGCATTCCCTCAGTACTGTCCCTCTGACAGTGCAGCACTCCCTCAGTACTCACCCTCTGACAGTGCAGCACTCCCTCAGTACCTACCCTCTGACAGTGCAGACTCCCTCAGTACTGACCCTCTGACTGTGCAGCACCCCCACGGCACTGACCCTCTGACTGTGCAGCACTCCCACGGCACTGACCCTCTGACAGTGCAGCACCCCCACAGCACTGACCCTCTGACTGTGCAGCACTCCCACGATAACTGCGATGTCTGGTGGTGGTAAGCGATGTTGCATAGAGTTGTTTATCTGCTGATCCTTATTAATTATTAAATTTGAGTTAAAGATGTGATTCCCATTGCTCTCCCCAGGTGCTGGGAAGTCCCTGGTGGGTGTAACAGCAGCTTGCACGGTTCGGAAGCGATGTCTGGTCCTCTGTACCTCAGCTGTGTCTGTGGAGCAGTGGAAGTCACAGTTCAAAATGTGGTCGACCATTGATGACAGCCAGATCTGCCGCTTCACTTCAGATGCCAAGGACAAGCCAATTGGCTGCTCGATCGCCATCAGCACTTACTCCATGTTGGGACACACAACCAAACGTTCCTGGGAAGCGGAGCGGGTGATGGAGTGGATGAAGAGCCAGGAATGGGGTTTGATGCTTCTCGATGAGGTGCACACAATTCCAGGTAATGACTGCAGCCTGTCACAGGCTCACCCCAGCCCATGAATGGCAGGTGTGTTCAGTAAATCAAAATTACATTCAGGACACAGTAACTGAGAGCTGCAGTTTTAAACTTCCCTTCAGGGATACGCCATGCAAATCCGAGCACCAGCTGTCCTGGGAGTGTTTGATGGGGACAGTGTCGAGGGAGCTTTACTCTGTATCCAACCCCGTGCTGTACCTGTCCTGGGAGTGTTTGATGGGGACAGTGTAGAGGCAGCTTTACTCTGTATCTAACCCCGTGCTGTACCTGTCCTGGGAGTGTTTGATGGGGACAGTGTAGAGGGAGCTTTACTCTGTATCTAACCCCGTGCTGTACCCGTCCTGGGAGTGTTTGATGGGGACAGTGTAGAGGCAGCTTTACTCTGTATCAAACCCCGAGCTGTACCTGTCCTTGGAGTGTTTGATGGGGACAGTGTAGAGGGAGCTTTACTCTGTATCTAACCCCGTGCTGTACCTGTCCTTGGAGTGTTTGATGGGGACAGTGTAGAGGCAGCTTTACTCTGTATCTAACCCCGTGCTGTACCTGTCCTTGGAGTGTTTGATGGGGACAGTGTAGAGGGAGCTTTACTCTGGATCTAACCCCGTGCTGTACCTGTCCTTGGAGTGTTTGATGGGGACAGTGTAGAGGGAGCTTTACTCTATATCTAACCCCATGTTGTACCTGCCCTGGGAGTGTTTGATGGGGACAGTATAGAGGGAGCTTTACTCTGTATCTAACCCCGTGCTGTACCTGTCCTGGGAGTGTTTATGTGGAAGGTGTAGAGGGAGATTTACTCGTATTTAACCCATGCAGTGCTCAATTAGCACAGTACTTCTTTCTAATACTGGGTGCCTGAAAGTGGAGCGCAACTTGCACACTGATTGTTGATTATATGTGTGTTCAGTTGCTGTGTTAATGCTGATGATTCCAGTTCTTTGTTCCTTCCAGCAAAAATGTTCCGGCGTGTTCTTACCATTGTACAAGCTCACTGCAAACTGGGGCTGACTGCCACTCTGGTCCGGGAAGATGACAAAATTGTTGACCTGAATTTCCTCATTGGGCCAAAACTCTTTGAAGCCAACTGGATGGAGCTGCAGAACAGTGGTTACATTGCCAAGGTGCAGTGTGCTGAGGTGAGTCACTGACAGAGGAAGGAGGAATCACTAGAATTACATTGGCCATCTGCAGGATGCTTAGGGCTAATCCTTTGCATGATGAGCGCTAGGAATCAGTATGGTTACCTTACCAGAAGATATTATTGGTAATCTTCTAGCAGGCTGCGAACACAGTTTTATGGGTGATCTTCAGATTTAACCCAGAACAGGTATTGTTGTGGATGAATTATGCTCCTGGACTGATAACCCAGAGAGCAGGAGTTTGTATTCCACTGTTAACAATCGCTGTTGCCCGGCTGCTGATTTATGTTCATTCCTTCTCAGGATGTGGGCATCACTGGCAAGGCTGGCATTTATTACCAACCCCCGAGTTGCCCTGTGATTGTGGTGCTGACTGGCCTCCTCTTTGTTCTGCTGCAGAAGGTGGTTTGACACAACTCAGTGTTGTGCTAGAGGACATTTGATGGCAGTTAAAAGTCAACCATATCAGTGTGGGACCAGAGTCTCTCTCAGGTCCAGACAGGGTGAGGACAACAGGTTTCTCCCCTCCCTGTGTTTGTCCCTTGGTTCAATACACAAGTCATTCTTTGGTCAGTGTGATATGAGCCACCTCGTGCATGTGGGCTGTGTCCCAGCCAGAGCCCAGGCCTTCAGGATATGGGACTGAGAAAAGGGTTATAGAGAATTAGCAGTTAAGAAATGCTGGCACCGACAGAGGCACCATCCATTGATTGAGGTGTCGAATGTGTTCTGGGGATATAGGACTCTCAGATCTCATGGCAGTAATAAAGAGAAGTGAGTTCTCCTGGTGTCTCCTCAGCAAAAATATCTGAACATCACCCAAGGCCTTTGTGTAACTGGCTGTCATGTTGGTCTAAATGACAGCTTGTTGGTTCGGAAGAGGTGGCCAGCCATGGTTCAGCGGGTGGCACTCTCGCCTTTCGAGTTGTGAGTTCGAGCCCCACTCCAGGGAAATCCAGGCTTACGTTCCAGCGTAGTACTGAGGGAGTGCTGCACTGCCTTTCAGATGTGACATTAAACCCTGACTGCCCTCTTGGGTAGAAGTAAAAGATCCCATGGCTGCTACTTGAAAGAGAGCAGGGGAGTTCTCTCTGGTGCCCAGGTCAACATTTCTCCCTTAAACAATGCCACTAAAACAGATAAACTGGTTATTATCACTCCTGTTTGTGGGATCTTGCTGTGTACAGATTGGGGCTACATTTTCCTACATTACAATAGTGACTCAAAAGGACTTAATTGGCTAGAAAGTGTTTTGTGAAGTCCTGAGATTGTGCATGGTGCTATAGAAATGCAGGTGGTTTTTCTTAAGGAATTGGTTATTGATTCATGGCTGCCTTTGCTCAGTGCTGCACCATCTAATCACAGGGAGAGCACTGGCCCTGCTGACCTCTTCATTCTCCCCTCCGCTCGTCATTTTGCATATGTCAGCCCTGTTTGTGGAATCTTGCTGTGTATGCAGTAACTTGCTGCAGATGAAGATGTTTGGAAGAGATGATCAGGCACCGTCTTATTGCCCCTTTGGATGAGATGTTAAACAGAGGCCCCATCTGCCCCCCCCCCCCCCCCCCCCCGCCACCAGGTGGATGTAAAAGATCACACGGCACTATTTCGGAGGAGAGCGGGGGAGTTGTCCCTAGTAGAGTAACGGAAAATACTGGAAATACTCAGCCGGCCTGGCACCATCTGTGGAGAGAGAAACAGATTTAAAGTTTCAGATTGATGACCTTTCATCGGAGCTCCTGATGAAAGGTCATCGCCATTTGAAACATTAACTGTTTCCTTCTCCACAGAGGCTGCCAGACCTGCTGAGTATTTCCAGTACTTTTTATTCTTATTTCAGGTTTCCAGCATCCGCAGTAATTTGCTTTTGCTTTCGATGTTCTCCACAGTTTTCTGGCCAATATTTATCCCTCAATCAATGTCACAAGAAAACAGATGATCTGGGTCATTGTTACCTTTCAGTTTGTGGGACCTTGCTGTGTGCAAATTGGCTGCCGTGCTTCCTACATTATGACAGGAACTACACTTCAAAAATCGTTCATTGGCTGTAAAACGCTTTGAGATGGCTGGTGGTTGTGAAAAGCAGGCCCCTCTTTCTTTCCACTCTGTGTTGTGCAGGTCTGGTGCCCGATGTCACCCGAGTTTTACAGAGAGTATGTTGCGATTAAGACAAAGAAGCGAATGCTGCTTTACGTGATGAACCCCAACAAGTTCAGAGCCTGTCAGTTCTTGATTCGCTTCCATGAACGGAGGAATGACAAGATCATAGTGTTCGCAGACAATGTGTTTGCACTCAAGGAGTACGCAATCAAACTAAACAAGTAAGTAACGACTGAATGAGCTACTGCAACCACTTCAAGTTCGGGATCAGAGTGAAACTCGCTCACTATGTTATAGAGACCAGGGAAGTCGGGTTTTCCAGAGCTGCCCTTTTGGTGGGTGGTGGTGGTGGTGGTGGTTGGGGGAGGGGGCCATGGAAAGTGGGCAGACTTCTCCTGGTTTGTTAACGTGTTTGGTAGTTCAGGCTGGCATTGGCTGTGAGGGTGTCCAGCAGATTGTGCCTGCTGCAGCATCAGGCCGCTTAGGCTTTCCCTCGCCTGCCAGCTGTGAGCACTGTGTTTGCATTCTCCAGTGTCCCCATTGCTCTTTTTATTAGCCTAAGTTTGTCGCTTTGCTTTGGAAAGAAGCTTCCCGGAAATCTCTTATTTTGCCGTTGCTAGGAGCTGAAACCGTGGCTGGTTCACTGCAAACTGTTCAATGGTCGCCAGCTCCTGGATTGAGCACACAGCTTCCTCACTCCATGGCTGAGATCAATCAGTTCTCTCAGTCCCTCTATTACCCTTTGGAGCCGCCTCCTGCTCTAATTCTGGGTCATTGCCTCTCCCTCGCTAGCTGCTTCCCTTCCACATGATGGTGTTCAGGTGAGGTACGGTTACACACTGCTTCTGGAATTGCCTGTCGGAGAGCCAGAGGGAAACGGCCAATGTCCTGCCATGATCACTGAGTCCAGCTTGCCTCAGGGATTGGATAAGCTGAAGGTTAATTTGGTGACAAATAGTGACCAATAGGTTGAAATTAAAAGAACCCATTCCTGAAGGTCAATTAACATTATTAATAATAACCTTTATTCAAAGTAAAAAGGAACTACCTTTGACAGCTATGTGTACGGGATTTGAGGTGGAAATGGTCTGTCAGCCTGTGCATTCAGTGACTACGTTAACTGATAACTATACCAATTTGAATAACTTTTTAACCAGGTTTGTAACTGTTTGCAGATTCTGTACTGGCACCGCAGGGGTTAAGAGTTCAGTTCCCACTGTGGCAAGTTATGGAATTGAATTTAATTACTTTGGTTATTATGGGCTGGCAGTACTTTGGTGTTGAGGTAAAAGATGTGTTGTTGGATTGCAATTTTAGAATAACTCGTGTCACTCCATCTCTTGAATTTCAGGCCTTACATTTATGGCCCAACATCACAAGGTGAGAGGATGCAGATTCTGCAGAACTTCACTCACAACCCAAAAATAAACACCATCTTTATCTCAAAGGTAAATGAGGAAAGAAGCTGGATTTTGTGCTCAGCTGTTTTGGCTGTGTTTAAGTGTTCCTGTGTGTGGGGGTGGTGCCTGTGTGTGTGTGTGGGGGTGGTGCCTGTGTGTATGTGTGTGTGTGTGGGGGTGGTGCCTGTGTGTATGTGTGTGTGTGTGTGTGTGTGTGTGTGTGTGGGGGTGGTGCCTGTGTGTGTGTGTGTGTGTGTGTGTGTGTGTGCCAACAGTGCCCCTGTGTTGGTGCATGGGTGCAGGCATCACTGGACCTGTTCCTTTCCCCGCAGCGGACTCTGTATTGGCAATGCGGTGAATGTGAAGTGGCACTTATACTCTGATCTTTGGTAGGTGGGTGACACCTCATTTGATCTGCCCGAAGCCAATGTGTTGATACAAATATCGTCACACGGAGGATCCAGGCGGCAGGAGGCTCAAAGGTTGGGCAGAGTATTACGGGCAAAGAAAGGTGAGTGAGCTCACTTCCCTGCTTCGTTGTTGAGAGTGTTCGGGGCTGTGTTATTTTTTATTCGTTTATGAGATGTGACCTCCCCTGGCTAGGCCAGCATTTATTGCCCATCCCTAATTGCCCCTCGAGAAAGTGGTGGTGAGCCCCCTTCTTGAGCCGCTGCAGTCCATGTGGGTAAGTACATCCACAGTGCTGTTAGAGAGGGAGTTCCAGGATTTTGACCCAGCGACACTGAAGGATTGATGCTATAGTTCTAAGTAAGGATGGTGTGTGGCTTGGAGGGGAACTTGGAGGTGGTGTTGTTCCCATGTGTCTGCCTTTGTCCTTCTCATTGGTCACAGGTATGGAAGGTGATGTCAAAGGATCCTTGGCAAGTCCATGTTGCAGATGGTGCACACTGCTGCCACTGTGAGAGGGAGTCAATGTTTGAGTTGGTGAACAGAGTTGTCATTCAAGTGGGGCTGCTTTATCCTGGATGGTGTCAAGCTCCTTTAGTGTTGTGGGAGCTGCACTCGTCCAGGCAAGTGGGGAATATTCCATCACACTCCTGACTTGTGCCTTGTAGATGGTGGACAGGCTTTGGGGAGTCAGTGCTGCTTGATCACACTGTCAATGACACCTTTCTTCACATTACTGATGATCAAGAGTAGACTGATGGGGCGGTAACTGAGTGGATTGGATTTGTCCAGCTCTTTGTGAACAGGACATACCTGGGTGTTTTTCCACATTGCCACTTTTGTAGCTGTACTGGAACAGCTTGGCTAGGGGCCTGACTAGTTCTGGAGCACAGGTCTTCAGTAGTGTTGCTGGAATGTTTTCAGATTCCATAGCCTTTGCAGTATCCAGTACCTTCAGCTATTTCTTGTCGACACATGGGGTGAATCAAATTGGCTGAATATTATCATCTGTGGTGCTGAGGGCCTCTGGAGGAGGATGAGTTGGACCATCTACTTGACACTTCTGGCTGGAAAAGATTGCAAATGTTACATTTGCACCGATGTGCTGGCACCGCCCCCCCCCACCCGGATCATTGAGGATGAGGATATTTGTGGAGCCTCCTCCTGTTAGTTGTTTGATTGTCCACCACCATTCATGACTGATTGTGTGTCTGTGTGTGTGTGTGCGCGCGCGTGCGTCTCTGTATGCGCGCATGCGTACACGCGTCTGTGTGCGCGCGTGCGTCTGTGTGCATGTGCGTGCGCGCGTCTGTGTGTGTGCGTGCGCCCGCGCGTCTGTCTGTGCGCGCCCCCACGCGTGCGCCTGTGCATGCGTGTGTGTGCGCGCGCGCGTCTGTGTGCGCATGCGCCTGTGTGTGCGCGGGCGTCTGCAAGTGTCTGTGTGTTGACTGCAAGTGTCTGTGTAGGGGGTGCTCTCGCAGTCAATAACTTCCCTCCATAAAGGCTGCTTTCACATTGTCTATGATACCTGTATTTTGCTTTGCCAACTAAACATTAGTTGGAACTGATTCTAAATTAGCTGCTTGTCTTGGTGCTTGAAGTCCATTCACCTGTTTAGGAGATGCAGGGATCATGAACTCATTCTGCCTTTCGTCATGTACTGTCTGATTCTCATGGGCTTCTGTCCTGGATCTTGTGCTGTCTCACAGGGATGGTTGCTGAGGAGTACAATGCATTCTTCTATTCGTTGGTGTCTCAGGATACACAGGAGATGGCCTACTCTGCAAAGAGGCAGAGGTTCCTGGTGGACCAGGGCTACAGTTTTAAGGTAGGTGGAGAATGGAGCAGAGCTTCCCTCGAGGTCACATTTACGGTTAAGTTGGGGGTAGGGTCAGAGTGAAGGTTGGATGTCATGGGGTAGGATCAGGGATCACTGGTCATGGTTAGAGTCAGGGTTGGAGGTCACAGGTGTGAAGGACTGTCTCTGTTCTCTGAAGCCGCGGTTGAGAGTGCTCCCTCCGCTGGTAAGTGATCCCCCAGATTGTTAACAAAAAAGAAGGAAAGTATGAAGCTGAGAAGGGTAAGTTGGCTCGAGTCGATTGGGAAAACACATAAAAAGATTTGGCAATAGAGAGGCAATGGCTCGTATTTAAAGAGCTAAAACGTGGTTTACAACAAATATACATTTCTTTAAGGCACAAAAATCCCAGCAGGCAAACTGAGTCAACGGTGGCTAAGTTAAAGGAATTTAAAGATTGTATTAGGTCAAAGGAAGAGGCTTATAAAGTTGCCAAAATAAGTAGTAAGCCTGAGGATTGGGAGCATTTTAAAATTCAGCAAGAGATTCAAGAAACTGATAAAGAGAAAATAGAATATGAGAGTAAACTAGTGAGAAACACAAAAATGGACTGTAAAAGCTTCTATAAGTATGTACAAAGGATAAGATTAGCAAAGACAAACGTGGGCCTATTACAGGCAGAGACAACATGGATTTATGACAAGGAAATCATGTTGGACAAGCCCATTAGAGTTTTTTGAGAATGGAACCAGCAGAATAGGTAAAAGAGAACCAGTGGATGTGGCATATTTGGATTTTCAGAAGACTTTAGAGATAAGGTTGCACAAGGGAGGTTTGTAAACTGAATTGAAGCACTTGGGATTGGGGGTAATTATACTGGCGTGGATTGAGGATTGATTAACAGAAAACAGAGAGTAGGAATAAACGGGTCAGTCTCAGGTTGGCAGGCTGTGACTAGTGGGGCACTGTGAGGATCAGTGCCCGAGCCCCAGCTCTTCATAATCTATATCAATGATTTGGGTGTGAGGACCAAATATAATGTTTCCAAGTTTGTTGATGACACTAAACTAGGTGGAAATGTAAGTTGTGAGGAGGATTTGAGAGGGCAGGAACATGGCAGATGGGATATCATGTGTAAAAATGTGAAGTTATCCACTTGGTAGGAAAAACAGAAATGCAGAGTATTCCTTAAATGGGGAGTGTTAATGTCCAAAGGGAACTGGATGTCATTGCTCATGAGTCACTGAAAACTAACATGCTGGTGCAGCGAGGTATTAGGAAGGCAAATGGTACGTTGGCCTTTATTGCAAGAGTACAGGAGTAAAGGTGCCTTGCTGCAATTGGATAGAGCCTTGGTGAGATCTCGCCTGGAATATTTTGTACAGATTTGGTCTCCTTACCTAAGGGAGGGTGTATTTGCCAAAGGGGGAGTGTAGTGAAGGTTCACCAGACTGATTCCCCGGATACCAGGATTGTCTGATGAGGAGAGACTTGAGATGGGGCTGTATTCTCTGGAGTTTAGAAGAATGAGCGGTGACCTTGTTGAACTTAGAAAATTCTTAAAGCGTTCGACTGGATAGATGCAGGAAGGGTGTTTTCCCTGGCTGTGGATGTCTAGAACCAGGGGGCACAGCCTCAGAATAACGGGCAGGCCATTTAGGACTGAGATGAGGAGGAATTTCTTCACTTGGAGGGTAGTGAATTTTTGGAATTCTTTGCCCCAGATGCTGTGGAGGCTTGGTCATTGAGTATGTTCAAGACGAAGATCGATAGATCTCTAGACAGAGCTATCAAGGAATACGGGAATAGAAACAAAGAAACATAGAAAATAGGAGCAGGAGTAGGCCGTTTAGCCCTTTGAGCCTGCTCTGCCACTGATTATGATCATGGCTGATCCTCTATCTCAACGCCAGATGCTCGCTCTCTCTCCAAACCCCTTGATGCCTTTAGAGTCCAGAACTCTATCCATTTATTCTTAAATATATTCAGTGACTGAGCCTCCACAACCCACTGTGGTAGACAATTCCACAGGTTCACCACCCTACTGAAGTGGATAACTTCACACTTATCCACATTATACTGCATCTGCCAAGTATTGGCCCACTCACTCAACCTGTCTAAATTGCCTTGAAGCTTCTTAATATCCTCCTCACCGCTCACATTGCCACCAAGTTTCATGTCGCCAGTAAACTTGGGGATATTATATTTGGTTCCCTCATCCAAATTATTGATATATATTGTGAATAACTGGGGCCCAAGCACTGATCCCTGTGGTACCCCACTAGTCACTGCCTGCCTCTCTGAAAAAGACCAATTTATGCCTACTCCCTGTCTCTTGTCTGCTAACCCAAGTCACAATCCATGCCAATGTATTACCCCCAACCCCGTGTGCTTTAAGTTTGCACATTAACCTCTTATGTGGGACTTTATCAAAAGCTTTCTGAAAATCCAAATGCACCACATCCACTGGTTCTCCCTTATCTTTTCTGCTAGTTACATCCTCAAAAAACTCCAGTAGATTTGTCAAACATGATTTCCCTTTTGTAAACCCATGTTGACTTTGTCTAATCCCATTGATATTTTCTAAGTGTCCTATTATCACATCCTTTCTAATAGACTCCAGCATTCTCGTTACACCTGATGTTAGACTAACCAGCCTGTAATTCCCTGTTTTATCCCTCCCTCCCTTTTTGAAATAGTGGGGTTAGATTTGCCACTCTCCAATCTCCTGGGACTGCCCCAGAATCTACAGAATTTTCAGAAGATGCCAACCAACGCATCCACTATTTCCATGGCCACCTCCTTTAGTACCCTGGGATGGGGCACATGTGGGAAAATGGCATCTAGGTAGATCATCAGCCATGATCTAGCAGGGCTTGCGAGGCCAAATAGCCTACTCCTGTCCCCAAGTTCCTATGTCCTTTGGCTGCCAGGGCGCAGACCGTTATACTATAGGGTGATACGAATGGATCTTATTGAGTTCCTCGGCCCGGCCTTATTCTGCAGTATCGCCTCAAACAGAAGCAGCAGGAAAAACCCTTCAGAGCAGAAATAGTTGGTGAAAAATGAGCGGGTTTATCGTCCATTCTCGTGATGGCAAATGAGCAGAGGCCACAAATATCATCATCTCTCCATGAACCCAGCACTGGGACATTGTGACAGGCTTCGTATCTGTTCTGCTGAATTTCCATGTTCAGGTTCCTCCTTGTCTTTACTGAAGGGGCTCGACCCCTCTTAGCTCAGGGCTCGGTGCCCGTGATCAGCCCCACCGCCCCCCCCCCCAAACCCCCGCTGGGCTGGGGCTCGATCTCTCTTTTCCCCCCCACCATGATCAGTCCGGAGGCCCAATCTCAGCCCCATGGTCCAATGCTTACTCCCAAAGCTTCACTGCTCTTTTTGCTGGTTAATTCAGACCCTCTAGTTACTACCTCACTGATTTCAGTTAAATCATCTCAAACTGTGCATGAGAAGTGTGAGGGTTTCACTCTCTCCCTCACTCTGCAGGTCATTACAAAACTAGCAGGAATGGATGAGGAGGATTTGGCTTTTGCTACAAAGGATGAACAGCAGCAGCTTCTACAGAAGGTTCTGGCAGCCTCGGACCTCGATGCGGAGGAGGAGGTGGTGCAGGGAGAATTTGGGTCAAAGTCAGGGCAGGTAAGAACCTCCAGTGTGATTGCTGAGCTGCAGAATGGGGGCAGTCACTGACAGGAAGAGGTGTGAATCTGCTTTAAGACCGTGTGTGTTGAAGATTACTGTTTCACCTGGATAATTACCCGAGTGTGGACTTGCCAATAGGTTAGTGAAATTAAACGATTACAGATATCTTCCACAGCTAACCGCTGATTCACTAGGCCTGCTGTGATGTGGAACCAAAGAGGAGCAAATTCTGATTGGGGGGCACTCCCTCAGTACTGACCCTCTGACAGTGCAGCACTCCCTCAGTACTGACCCTCTGACAGTGCAGCACTCCCTCAATACTGACCCTCTGACAGTGCAGCACTCCCTCAATACTGACCCTCTGACAATGCAGCACTCCCTCAGTACTGACCCTCTGACAGTGCAGCACTCCCTCAGTACTGACCCTCTGACAGTGCAGCACTCCCTCAGTACTGACCCTCTGACAGTGCAGCACTCCCTCAGTACTGACCCTCTGACAGTGCAGCACTCCCTCAGTACTGACCCTCTGACAGTGCAGCACTCCCTCAGTACTGACCCTCTGACAGTGCAGCACTCCCTCAGTACTGACCCTCTGACAGTGCAGCACTCCCTCAGTACTGACCCTCTGACAGTGCAGCACTCCCTCAGTACTGACTCTCTCACAGTGCAGCATTCCCTCAGTACTGACCCTCTGACAGTGCAGCACTCCCTCAGTACTGACCCTCTGACAGTGCAGCACTCCCTCTGTACTGACCCTCTGACAGTGCAGCACTCCCTCAGTACTGACCCTCTGACAGTGCAGCACTCCCTCAGCACTGACCCTCTGACAGTGCAGCACTCCCTCAGTACTGACCCTCTGATAGTGCAGCACACCCTCAGTACTGACCCTCCGACAGTGCAGCACTCCCTCAGTACTGACCCTCTGACAGTGCAGCACTCCCTCAGTACTGACCCTCTGACAGTGCAGCACTCCCTCAGTACTGACCCTCTGACAGTGCAGCACTCCCTCAGCACTGACCCTCTGACAGTGCAGCACTCCCTCAGTACTGACCCTCTGATAGTGCAGCACACCCTCAGTACTGACCCTCCGACAGTGCAGCACTCCCTCAGTACTGACCCTCTGACAGTGCAGCACTCCCTCAGTACTGACCCTCTGACAGTGCAGCACTCCCTCAGTACTGACCCTCTGACAGTGCAGCACTCCCTCAGTACTGACCCTCTGACAGTGCAGCACTCCCTCAGTACTGACCCTCTGACAGTGCAGCACTCCCTCAGTACTGACCCTCTGACAGTGCAGCACTCCCTCAGTACTGACCCTCTGACAGTGCAGCACTCCCTCAGTACTGACCCTCTGACAGTGCAGCACTCCCTCAGTACTGACCCTCTCACAGTGCAGCATTCCCTCAGTACTGACCCTCTGACAGTGCAGCACTCCCTCAGTACTGACCCTCTGACAGTGCAGCACTCCCTCAGTACTGACCCTCTGACAGTGCAGCACTCCCTCTGTACTGACCCTCTGACAGTGCAGCACTCCCTCAGTACTGACCCTCTGACAGTGCAGCACTCCCTCAGTACTGACCCTCTGACAGTGCAGCACTCCCTCAGTACTGACCCTCTGACAGTGCAGCACTCCCTCTGTACTGACCCTCTGACAGTGCAGCACTCCCTCTGTACTGACCCTCTGACAGTGCAGCACTCCCTCAGTACTGACCCTCTGATAGTGCAGCACTCCCTCAGTACTACAATGGAAATGTCAGTCTGAAAATTGTGCTCAAGCCTCTGGAGTAGAACTTGAACCCACAACCTTCTGGCACAAGTGAAACTGTGACAAATAAATCACGATGGACAAGTGAGCAGAGGAGACACCATTTGATCATTTATTGCCACAATCTAGGCTGAGTCCCCATTTTCTGTTCTGGCTCCTGCCATTAAACTGTCTTCCTCTCTTTTAGGTTTCGCGGCGTTTTGGTACAATGAGCTCCATATCGGGAGCTGATGACACTGTTTACTTGGAGTATCATCGGAGCAAGAGTTTTGGCAAGAACATCCACCCTCTCTTCAAACGTTTCAGGAAATGAGTGGGTGATAACTGGGGGAAGCTGGCACTGGGAGATGTGGAAGGCAGCTTGATAACCTGATTTCATACTGGCTGCAACATGACAGCCCAGTGTTTCATATTGAGAAGCCAAATGTGCAATGATTTTTTTTGGGGGTATTTATCATGATGGCTCTTCATTGGGATATTGTTGAAATAATTAAATATCTTCTTTTCTAAATGTCGGTGTGTTTCCTTATTGGACTCTGCTTCATGTGCCCTTCCTGAGAAGTTGGCTATGGAATTGATTTCTCATGGAGCACGTCTCTCCCAGCTCATCAGCATCAGGTGGTTGCAGCATGTTCACTGGCCAATACAGCACTGAGACTAACAATTACAGTCCGGCCACTGAAGTCTGTGCTACACCTGTGCAGATTGAGTCTCCCGTTGATCCAGAGACAGAAAACATACAATTGTGAAAGCCAGTAGAGCATTATTCTGATGGTGAGGCACACACATTGACTGGACAGAGTAGAGGGAGCTTTACTCTGTATCTAACCCCCTGCTGTACCTGTCCTGGGAGTGTTTGATGGGGACAGTGTAGAGGGAACTTTACTCTGTATCTAACCCCGTGCTGTACCTGTCCTGGGAGTGTTTGATGGGGACAGTGTAGAGGGAGCTTTACTCTGTATCTAACCCCATGCTGTACCTGTCCTGGGAGTGTTTGATGGGGACAGTGTAGAGGGAGCTTTACTCTGTATCTAACCCCGTGCTGTACCTGTCCTGAGGGTGTTTGATGGGGACAGTGTAGAGGGAGCTTTACTCTGTATCTAATCCCGTGCTGTACCTGTCCTGGGAGTGTTTGATGGGGACGGTGTAGAGGGAGCTTTACTCTGTATCTAACCCCGTGCTGTACCTGTCCTGGGAGTGTTTGATGGGGACAGTGTAGAGGAAGCTTTACAGGGCAGCGGTGGTGTAGTGGTATTGTCGCTGGACTAATGATTCAGAGACACCACAGCAGATGGTGGAATTTGAATTGAATTTTAAAAATCTGGAATTAAAAGTCTAACGATGACCATGAAACAAACCATTGTCCATTAGGGAAGGAAATCTGTTGTCGTGACCTTTCCAGACCCACAGCAATGTGACTGTGAAATGGCCACTCAGTTATATCAAACCATTACAAAGTCACAAAAAAGGAACCGGACGGACCACCCGCCATCGACCTCAGCACTGGAAACGGTACGGCAAACTCAGCCCTGTCAACCCTGCAAAATCCTCCTTAAAGACATCTGGGGGCTAGTGCCAAAATTGGGAGAGCTGTCTCACAGACTAGTCAAGCAACAGCCTGACATAGTCATCCTCACAGAATCATTCCTTACAGATAATGTCCCAGACACCACCATCACCATCCCTGGGTATGTCCTGTCCCACCAGCAGGACAGACCCAGCAGAGGTGGTGGCTCAGTGGTATACAGTCAGGAGGGAGTTACCCTGGGAGTCCTCAACATTGACTCCGGACTCCATGAAGTATCGTGGCATCAGGTCAAACATGGGTAAGGAAACCTCCAGATTACCACGTACTGCCCTCCCTCAGCTGATGAATCAATGCTCCTCCATGTTGAACACCACTTGAAGGAAGCACTGAGGGTGGCAAGGGTACAGAATGTACTCTGGGTGGGGGACTTCAATGTCCTTCACAGTGGCTCGGTAGCACCACTGCTGATTGATCTGCTAAGTCCTAAAGGACAGAGCTGCTAGACTGGGTCTGCGGTAGGTGGTGAGGGAAAAACATACTTGACCTCATCCTCACCAACCTGCCTGCTGCAGATGCATCTGTCCATGACAGTATCGGTAGGAGTGACCACAACACCTTCATTGTGGAGACAAAGTCCTGCCTTCACATTGAGGATACCTTCCATCATGTTGTGTAGCACTACCACTGTTAAGGGATAGATTTCGAACAGATCTAGCAACTTGAGACTGGGCATCCATGAGGCGCCATGGGCCATCAGCAGCAGCAGAATTGTACATGAACACAATCTGTAACCTCATGGCCTGGCATATCCCCCACTCTACCATTACCATCAAGCCAGGGGATCAACCCTGGTTCAATGAAGAGTGCAGAAGGGCATGTCAGGAGCAGCACCAGACATACCTAAAAATGAGGTGTCAACCTGCTGAAGCTATAACACAGGACTACTTGCGTGCCAAACAGTGTAAGCGGCAAGTGATAGGGCTAAGCGATCCCACAACCAATGGGATCAGACCTGAGCTCTGCAGTCCTGCCACATCCAGTCATGAACGGTGGTGGACAATTAAACAACCCCCTGGAGGAGGAGGCTCCACAAATATCCCCATCCTCAATGATGGAGGAGCCCAGACACATCAATGCAAAAGATGAGGCATTGGCAACAATCTTCAGCCAAAAGTACGGAGTGGATGATCCATCTTGGCCTCCTCCGGAGGTCCCCAGCATCACAGATGCCAGTCTTCGGCCAATTCGATTCACTCCATGTGAAATGGCTGAAGGCACTGGATACTGTAAAGGCTATGGAACTTGACAACATTCCAGCAATAGTAATGAAGACTTGTGCTCCAGAACTTGCTACACCCCTAGCCAAGCTGTTCTGGTACAGCTACAACACTGGCATCTACCCGGCTATGTGGAAAATTGCCCAGGTATGTCCTGTACACAAAAAGCAAGACAAATCCAACCCAGTCAATTACCGCCCCATCAGTCTACTCTCCATCATCAGTAAAATAATGGAAGGGGTCATCAACAGTGCTATCAAGCAGCACTTACTTAGCAATAACCTGCTCACTGATGCCCAGTTTGGGTTCCGCCAGAGCCACTCAGCTCCTGACCTCATTACAGCCATGGTTCAAACACGGACAAAAGAGCTGAACTCCCGAGGTGAGGTGAGAGTGACTGCCCTTGGCATCAAGGCCGCATTTGACCGAGTGTGGCATCAAGGAGCCCTAGCAAACTGGAGTCAATAGGAATCAGGGGAAACAAACTCTGCTAGTTGGGAGTCATACCTAGCACAAAGGAAGATGGTTGTGGTTGTTGGAAGTCAATCATCTCAGCTCCAGGACATCACTGCAGGAGTTCCTCAGGGTAGTGTCCTCGGCCCAACCATCTACAGCTGCTTCATCAATGACCTTCCTTCCAACATAAGGTGAGAAGAAGATTGAAGCTGAAGATTGCACAATGTTCAGCACCATTCACAATTCATCAGACACTGAAGCAGTCCATGTCCAAATGCAGCAAGACCTGGACAATATCCAGGCTTGGCTGGCGAGAGGCAAGTAACATCTGCACCACACAAGTGTCAGCCAATGACCATCTCCAACAAGAGAGAAGCCAACTATTGCCCCTTGATGTTCAATAGCATTACCATCACTGAATCTCTATCAAAATCCTGGGGGTTACCATTGACCAGAAACTGGACTGGACTAGCCATATAAATACTGTGGCTACAAGAGCAGGTCAGAGGCTGGGAATCCTGCAGTAAGTCACCTCCTGACTCCCCAAAGCCTGTCCACCATCTACAAGGCACACGTCAGGAGTGTAATGGAATACTCCCCACTTGCCTGGATAAGTGCAGCTCTAACAACGCTCAAGCTTGACACCATCCAGGACAAAGCAGCCCACTTGATTAACACCTCATCTACAAACATTAACTCCCTCCACCACCGACACACAGTAGCAGCAGTGTGTGTACCACCTACAAGATGCACTGCAGGAATCACCAAGGCTCCTTAGACAGCACCTTCCAAACCCACAATCACTACCATCTAGAAGGACAAGGGCAGCAGGTACGTGGGAACACCACCACCTAGAGGTTCCCTTCCAAGTAACTCACCATCCTGACTTGGAAATATATCACCGTTCCTTCACTGTCGCTGGGTCAAAATCCTGGAACTCCCTCCCTAACAGCACTGTGGGTGTACCCACACCACATGGACTGCAGCGGTTCAGGAAGACAGCTCACCACCACCTTCTCAAGGGGCAATTAGGGATGGGCAATAAATGCTGGCCCAGCCAGTGACACCCACATCCCGTGAATGAATTACAAACAACCCTGTATCTAACCTCGTGCTGTACCTATCCTGGGAGTGTTTGATGGGGACAGTGTAGAGGGAGTTTTAATCTGTATCTAACCCCGTGCTGTACCTGTCCTGGGAGTGTTTGATGGGGACAGTGTAGAGGAAACTTTACTCTGTATCTAACCCTGTGCTGTACCTGTCCTGGGAGTGTTTGATGGGGACAGTGTAGAGGAAACTTTACTCTGTGTCTAACCCCGTGCTGTACCTGTCCTGGGAGTGTTTGATGGGGACAGTGTAGAGGGAGCTTTACTCTGTATCTAACCCCGTGCTGTACCTGTCCTGGGAGTGTTTGATGGGGACAATGTAGAGGGAGCTTTACTCTGTATCTAACCCCGTGCTGTACCTGTCCTGGGAGTGTTTGATGGGGACAGTGTAGAGGAAACTTTACTCTGTGTCTAACCCCGTGCTGTACCTGTCCTGGGAGTGTTTGATGGGGACAGTGCCGAGGGAGCTTTACTCTGTATCTAACCCCATGCTGTACCTCTCCTGGGAATGTTTGATGGGGAATGTGTAGAGGGAGCTTTACCCTATATCTAACCCCGTGCTGTACCTGTCCTGGGAGTGTTTGATGGGGACAGTGCCGAGGGAGCTTTACTCTGTAACTAACCCCGTGCTGTACCTGTCCTGGGAGTGTTTGATGGGGACAGTGTAGAGGGAGATTTACTCTGTATCTAACCCCGTGCTGTACCTGTCCTGGGAGTGTTTGATGGGGACAGTGTAGAGGGAGCTTTAATCTGTATCTAACCCTGTGCTGTAGCTGTCCTGGGAGTGTTTGATTGTTCACACAGTGAAAGCAGCAATGGGCAGCAGTTTGTCTGAAAGGTTGAGATGGGCCTTCATCATATGAACAGAAGTGGCCATTCAGCCCCTCTAACCTGCTCTACCTTTGAGTGGGTCAAGGCTGATCATTAACTGAATTTGTTCCACGCACCTTGACTCTACGTCCCTTACTCTCCTTGCCTAACAAAATGTTCCTGATCTCGGATTTAAGAAGTTTAATTGAGCTAGCATCCACTGCTTTCTGAGAGACTTCCTCATTTAAACAGTGCCTTGAAGAAGTGTTTACAACCCATCTCCTGAGTGGCTTGAATCTGATTGAATGTTACGTCACTGCCTAGAATCCGTTCCCCACCAGTGGGTCAAGTTTCTATCTGCCCTATCAAACCCCCCTTTAAAATCCTAAAAACCTCAATCAATTCAACCCTTAAACTCCTGTATCCCAGGGAAAAGAAGCCAAGTTTATGTAATTAAAAATAGAAAGTGCTGGAAATATCAGCAGACCTCGCAGCCTCTGTGGAGAGAGGAAGAATTAATGTTTCAAGCTGAATATGGCTCCTCTTCAGAACACAGTTTATGTAATCTCATAGTCCAACCCTTGGAACCCTGGTAATATTCTGGGGACTGTGTGTTGTGTGTTGTGAGTTAGTGATTTGCAAAAGAAGCCAATGTGATGTGAGAAAAAGCTTTTTCACACAGCGAGTAGTTAGGGTTTGGAATGCACTGCCCGGAAATGTGGTGGAGGCAGGTTCAATTCAGGCATTCAAGAGGGCATTGGATGATTATTTAAATAGAAACAATGTGCAGGGGTACAAGGAAAAGGCAGGAGATTGGCACTGAGTCATAATGCTCATTTGGAGAGCCGATGCAGACATGATGAGCTGAATAGCCTCCTTCAGCACCATAATGATTCCGTGATTCTGTCCTCCAGGGCCTCTCTGTACAGGATGATGCCCAGAACTGTGGACAAGGCTCCAGATGTGAACAAACCTGGGCTTTGAACAACTCTTGCAAAACTGCACTTTTATATTCTTGTCCTCTCGTTTTATCAACCAAGAAAACTCAATGTAGTTTTCAGTGGATGTAACTAAAATTCAGAATTTAAGGCAGCTTTTATTCCGTGTCCGTGTTAAAGGATCAGTCCTTCTGAGTAATGCTACTTAAAGTTCTCTCCCAGTTTATTGCTTTGACATTTCTTGGCTAAGCATTCTTTAAAAATCTGCCACACAAAAATCAGTACAATTGTATAAATTTCAGGGTAAACAATTGAAAATACTGGATGATGGTGCGGTGTCCTGGAGACGCTCCTGAGACTGCTCATAATTTTGAAGGAAGTTTTCCCGAGAGGAAAGCAGCCAGAACGGCAGAGTTCCTGCTCTCAGGGGCAGGCGGCCAGCGGTCGTGGTCTACAAAGAATTTAAAGCAACAACAGAAGGTAAGAGGACCTTTCTCAGTGACATGGGAACCCAGTGATCTACGGCGGGGTCACTGTAGTTCAGGCAGATACCGAGCACAGTGTGCACAGGCTGATGGAGAGATTTGTTGTCTTACTGCTGCTGTTTATGGTGCAAATATTTATTTTAAAAAGAACTTGCATGGAACCTTTCAGAACCTCAGGACATCCCAAAGCGCTTTCTAGCCAATTAAATATTTGTGAAATGCAGTCACTATTGTAATATAGGAATTAAGGCTGCCAGTTTTGGTAGCATAGCAAGCTGCCACAAACAGCAATAAGATCAATGACTGGATCATCTGTTTAAGGCTAAATGTCGGTCCAGGACCCTGGCAAGAAGTCCTCTGCCTTTCCCGGAATATTGGCAGTGGAATCTTTTACATCCATTTGAGAAGGCAGCCTGGGCCTCTGTTTATTCTCATCGGCACATCCAACAGTTCAGCACTCCCTCAGTACAGCACTGGGAGGGTCAGGTTGGATGATAGGCTCAGATCTCTGGAGTGAGACCCACTGGCACTTGCACCTTAAATGTTAACTCTCGTTCACCAACTTAAACTGGCCCAGGGGCCTTGAAGCTGTGAGACAGTGAGGTGAGGCAGTCCTAAGCTGATTTCTCAGTGTAGCGACAGAACAATGAGAAGCTGATTGTCGGAAAGTCCACGATACCAGGATCAGGCTGGGCTGTGATGCCTCCTGTGCTTGAATAGCCTGGCATCATTCACTGTTCAAGGTGAAGGAATGGCAGCCTTGGTTACAGAAAGAGCCTATGGAACCTTGTCCCGGTGAGTTTGGGTGTAGGGGGGGGTGCGGGGGGAGGGGTCGGGAACCTGGTGAGTGCTGAGGTGGTGATGTCCTTACCCGGGATTTCCCATGGACTGTGGTACAGGCTTTGAGCAGCATCAACCTTGACGGTCTCCCCACTGATGAACGAGGCTGCAGGGGAGAGCAGGAAGCAAACGACAGAAGCGACCTGTGGGGGCACAGAAAGCACTGAGAGAACTTTGGGAAGAGCTGGAGCCAGACAATGGGATCTGTTTGTAAAATGTAAATTGGACACCAGTGCACATGAGTCACAATAACTGAATTACTGTCCTTGGAAAAGGTGTCTACAAAATCCTGTACAGGTGTGACAAAATGTTAAAATGGTGAAAGGGGGGAACTGGGTAGGTAGAAACAGATTATTTATTCTTTCACAGGCTGTGGGCATTAATTCCCACCCCTAACTGCCTTTGAGAAGATGGTGGTGAAACGCTGCAGCTCAGAAGTCGAGCAGCTATAGACAGACAACTAAATATAAGGGAGCAGGAGAACGTTCTTCACATGCAGAGTCTGTGGGATTCACTTCCAGGCATCTTGATTGAGGCACAAACACTCAACGTTCACTGGAGAGAAGGGGAAAGGAAAAAGAGTTGAAGGGATCTAGAAGTAGGGTTGATAAATGCTATTGGAACGATTTGCTTGCTCCATGAGCAAGGACCAGCATGGACAGGGTGGACTGAATGGTCTTGGAAGCAGGTTGTAACTATGTGTACTGGGACAATACAATCCGAAGACCAGGACCTCACCTCCTCTGGTATCCCCGGCCTCTTGGCTGGGATTTTCGGGATGTAACCTTTGAACAGTTCGGGTCCCAGCTCCTTGTAATTGGCGACAGCTGTTTCCGAGAAAATGAGCCCCTGGTAAACAGAAAGACATTGGAGTTAAGGATAGGGTCCCGAGATTGTCCGCTGAGCTTTCAGGAAAACGTGGAGATGGACCCGACCCCCCCCCCCCCCCCCCTTTTTATGGGACGGGCTACAGCACAATCAGAATGAGAGCACATCAGTCAAAGCCACAGAAATTGGAAAACCAGCGTGACAATATCCAAGGAGTGAGGGACAATGTCAGAGAGTGTGTCACAGGCTGAGAGGGAGAGCCGGTCAGAGATCAGAGTGTTTTATAATTTAATATTTCATCAAACTTGGCAAGAGCAACATTTGTTACCCAGCCCTAGTACTGAGTGTCTCACTAGGTCATTTCAGAGGGCGGTTAAGAGTTACCCACATCGCTGTGGGTCTGGAGTCACATGTAGGTCAGACCAGGTGAGGGTGGCAGATTTCCTTCCCTAGAGGGCATTAGTGAACCAGATGGGTTTTTATGACAATCAATGACAGTTTCATGGTTACCATTACTGTGACTATATTCCAGATTTATTAATTGAATTTAAATTCCACCAGCTACCATGTTGGGATTTGAACCCATGTCCCCAATGCATCACCCTAGACTGCTGGATTATTAGTCCAGTGCCATTACCACAAGGCCACTGTCTACCTCAGTTATACACCTGGTGCTGTGTTATACAGGCTAGGCACAGATACCCAGACGCACACATGGAGACACAGATACACAGACACAAATGTACACACACACACACCTATGCACACACACATGTACCTACAGGAGCCACAGCGTTGATGCGCACTCCACTGGCAGCCCACTCAATGGCCAGACTCTTGGTAAGATTATCTACAGCCGCTCGCGCTGCTCCTGTGTGCCTTTGAATGAACAGCAGGAAAGATGAGAGTTAAATATCAGTGCCGATTGTGAGTTAGTCAGGTCTCAATGCAATTCACTGGAGGATACCTCAGTCTTGTCACATTTCTTGCATTGTCTCCAGGCACAGCGCAGCCTGGAGGGCACAACCGTCCAACACACACACGCTGCACTGAGATACACCATCTCAAACACACACTGCACTGAGATACACCAACCCAAACACACACTGCACTGAGATACACCAACCCAAACACACGCTGCACTGAGATACACCAACCCAAACACACACTGCACTGAGATACACCAACCCAAACACACGCTGCACTGAGATACACCATCTCACACACACTGCACTCAGATACACCATCCCAAACACACGCTGCACTCAGATACACCATCTCAAACACACAGTGCACTCAGATACACCATCCCAAACACACGCTGCACTCAGATACACCATCTCAAACACACAGTGCACTCAGATACACCAACCCAAACACACAGTGCACTCAGATACACCATCCCAAACACACAGTGCACTCAGATACACCATCTCAAACACACAGTGCACTGAGATACACCATCTCAAACACACACTGCACTCAGATACACCATCTCAAACACACACTGCACTCAGATACACCAACCCAAACACACAGTGCACTCAGATACACCATCTCAAACACACAGTGCACTGAGATACACCATCTCAAACACACACTGCACTCAGATACACCAACCCAAACACACACTGCACTCAGATACACCAACCCAAACACACAGTGCACTGAGATACACCATCTCAAACACACACTGCACTCAGATACACCAACCCAAACACACACTGCACTCAGATACACCATCCCAAACACACACTGCACTGAGATACACCATCCCAAACACACAGTGCACTGAGATACACCATCTCAAACACACACTGCACTGAGATACACCATCCCAAACACACACTGCACTGAGATACACCATCCCAAACACACACTCTGCACTGAGATACACCATCCCAAACACACACTGCGCTCAGATACACCATCCCAAACACACAGTGCACTGAGATACACCATCCCAAACACACACTGCACTGAGATACACCAACCCAAACACACAGTGCACTGAAATACACCATCCCAAACACACACTGCACTCAGATATACCAACCCAAACACACACTGCACTGAGATACACCATCCCAAACACACACTGCATTGAGATACACCAACCCAAACACATAGTGCACTGAGATACACCATCCCAAACACACACTGCACTCAGATACACCATCCCAAACACACACTGCACTGAGATACACCAACCCAAACACACAGTGCACTGAGATACACCAACCCAAACACACACTGCACTCAGATATACCATCCCAAACACACACTGCACTGAGATACACCATCCCAAACATACACTGCACTCAGATACACCAACCCAAACACACACTGCACTCAGATACACCATCTCAAACACACAGTGCACTGAGATACACCATCTCAAACACACACTGCACTCAGATACACCAACCCAAACACACACTGCACTCAGATACACCAACCCAAACACAGTGCACTCAGATACACCATCTCAAACACACACTGCACTCAGATACACCAACCCAAACACACACTGCACTGAGATACACCATCCCAAACACACACTGCACTGAGATACACCATCCCAAACACACAGTGCACTGAGATCTACCATCTCAAACACACAGTGCACTCAGATACACCATCTCAAACACACAGTGCACTGAGATACACCATCCCAAACACACAGTGCACTGAGATACACCATCTCAAACACACAGTGCACTGAGATACACCATCCCAAACACACACTGCACTGAGATACACCATCCCAAACACACACTCTGCTCTGAGATACACCATCCCAAACACACACTGCACTCAGATACACCATCCCAAACACACAGTGCACTCAGATACACCATCTCAAACACACTGCACTGAGATACACCATCTCAAACACACACTGCACTGAGATACACCATCCGAAACACACACTGCACTGAGATACACCAACCCAAACACACGCTGCACTGAGATACACCATCTCAAACACACACTGCACTCAGATACACCATCGCAAACACACGCTGCACTGAGATACACCATCCCAAACACACACTGCACGGAGATACACCATCCCAAACACACACTGCACTCAGATACACCATCCCAAACACACGCTGCACTGAGATACACTATCCCAAACATACACTGCACTCAGGTACACCATCCCAAACACACACTGCACTGAGATACACCATCTCAAACACACACTGCACTGAGATACACCATCCCAAACACACACTGCACTGAGATACACCATCTCAAACACACACTGCACTGAGATACACCAACCCAAACACACAGTGCACTCAGATACACCATCCCAAACACACACTGCACTGAGATACACCAACCCAAACACAGTGCACTGAGATACATCATCCCAAACACACACTGCACTCAGATACACCAACCCAAACACACAGTGCACTCAGATACACCATCCCAAACACACACTGCACTGAGACACACCATCTCAAACACGCACTGCACTCAGATACACCATCCCAAACACACTGCACTGAGATACACCAACCTAAACACACAGTGCACTCAGATACACCAACCCAAACACACAGTGCACTCAGATACACCATCCCAAACACACACTGCACTGAGATACACCAACCCAAACACACAATGCACTCAGATACACCATCCCAAACACACATTGCACTGAGACACACCATCTCAAACACACACTGCACTCAGATACACCATCCCAAACACACCGCACTGAGATACACCAACCCAAACACACAGTGCACTCAGATACACCAACCCAAACACACAGTGCACTCAGATACACCAACCCAAACATACACTGCACTGAGATACACCATCCCAAACACACTGCACTGAGATACACCAACCCAAACACACAGTGCACTCAGATACACCAACCCAAACACACAGTGCACTCAGATACACCAACGCAAACACACACTGCACTGAGATACACCATCCCAAACACACACTGCACTGAGATACACCATCCCAAACACACACTGCACGCAGATACACCATCCCAAAAACACAGTGCACTGAGATACACCATCCCAAACACACACTGCACTGAGATACACCATCCCAATCACACAGTGCACTGAGATACACCATCCCAAAAATACAGTGCACTCAGATACACCATCCCAAACACAGTGCACTCAGATACACCATCTCAAACACACACTGCACTGAGATACACCAACCCAAACACACACTGCACTCAGATACACCATTCCAAACACACACTGCACTGAGATACACCATCCCAAACACACAGTGCACTGAGATACACCATCTCAAACACACAGTGCACTGAGATGCACCATCCCAAACATACAGTGCACTCAGATACACCATCCCAAACACAGACTGTACTGTGATATACCCAGCTCCTCCCTAACCCATTTATTTTCCATGACCCTGGATCTGATAACAGCAGCACTTACGACATTCCTGGGAATCCTTTCCACATATCAGCAATAATGTTCACAATGGCCCCACCATTATCCTTCATCCAGGCGGAATAGACTGGAACATACAGAGAACTGGCTCAGAGATTGGGAAAGAAATTCCAGCAGTTTTACTCATTCCAACTCCCAGACAGGATCAAACCCCCATCAAACAATCACAACTCAGGCCCCATGGATTCAACTAGGAGGAGAGTCTGTGACTCAACATGCCCATACCCCCACCCCACCCACACCCCCTTCTTCACCACAGTCCACCCACTCCCCCCATCACCCATCCTTCCCCTCCTCACACAGCCATACCCCACGTCCCCCATCTCGACCCACACCCCACTCACCTGATCCTCTCTGGCCCCTGTTCCAGAGCCCCTCCCCCCATCCCACTCTCCCATCTCCCAGCTCTGTACACAGCCCCCTCCCCTCCTCCGTTGCCTCCTCTCCTGCACCGTTGTTCCTACTGATTCTCTCCTAAACCCTCCACTGCATCCCCTCTCCCATTCCTTCCAACATCCACAACCTTCTCTCCCACACACACTTCCTCTCCCCTCCCCTTCCCACGCATCCTCCTACACACACACACACCAGTCCCCACACACACACACATTCCCCTGTACACCAGTCCCCACACACACACATTCCCCCTGTACACCAGTACCCACACACACACATTCCCCCTGTACACCAGTCCCCACACATACACATTCCCCCTGTACACCAGTCCCCACACACACACATTCCCCCTGTACACCAGTCCCCACACACACACATTCCCCCTGTACACCAGTCCCCACACACACACATTCCCCCTGTACACCAGTCCAGACACACACTAGTCCCCACACCCACCTCACACACATCCCATCCTCCACACACACATCAGTCCCTCCCCCCCCAACACACATACCAGTCCACATACACACATACCCTTCACCACCGCCCTCTGACACACACACACACAACCAGTCCCTACACCCACGCCACACACATCCCATCCTCCACACACCCCATTCCCTACACACACGCCAGTCCCTCCCCTCCACACACACATCAGTCCCTCCCCTCAACACACACACACCCTTCACCACCACCCTCTGTCCCACACACACACGCACACACACAACCAGTCCCTACACCCACCCCACACACATCTCATCCTCCACACACCCCATTCCCTACACACACCATTCTGGACCCCCCACACACACGCACCATTCCCCCCCACCCCACACACAAGCACACCATTCACCCCACACACACACCATTCCCCCCCCCACCCCACACACACACCATTCACCCCACACACACACCATTCACCTTCACCACACACACACACCATTCACCCCACACACACACCATTCACCCCACACACACACCATTCACCCCACACACACACCATTCCCCCCCAACCCCACACACACACCATTCACCACACACACACACACCATTCACCCCACACACACACCATTCACCCCACACACACACCATTCACCACACACACACCATTCACCCCACACACACCATTCACCCCACACACACACCATTCACCTTCACCACACACACACACCATTCACCCCACACACACACCATTCACCCCACACACACACCATTCCCCCCCAACCCCACACACACACCATTCACCACACACACACACACCATTCACCCCACACACACACCATTCACCCCACACACACACCATTCACCACACACACACCATTCACCCCACACACACATCATTCACCCCACACACACACCATTCACCACACACACACACACCATTCACCACACCCACACACCATTCACCCCACACACACACCATTCACCCCACACACACACCATTCCCCCCACCCACCCCACACACACACCATTCACCCCACACACACACCATTCACCTGCACCACACACACCAGTCCCCACACACACACCATTCCCCCCCAACCCCACACACACCATTCACCCCACACACACACCATTCACCCCACACACACACCATTCCCCCCTCCACCCCACACACACACCATTCACCCCACACACACACCATTCACCCCACACACACACCAATCCCCACACAGTAGAGTTCGAGACCCTGGAGGTGGATCTTGTGGAAAGCGTCTGAAAAAAAACGTGATTTAGGAGAAGATTCCAGAGTGAGTTCTTCGAGAATGGAGATTGGAAAACCTTGTGTAAAAGACAGAGTTCAGTGAGACAGATTGTCTTATGGTGTGATAGGCGTCTGGGAGGAGTTGATGACAGATCCATAGTATCTTTTTGGGGCAGCATCTGTCACTCGGTTTCAGGGTGTGATGTGTCTGACCACCTATTGGTTTACATGGACTATGTACTTACTGTGAACATGAGAGTATAAGATAGCTTTTGCAATCTGCGTTATCCTTACGAATCTGTATATATCTGTAAAGCTGTAGTTGTGGGTGAAGGAGTAGTGTAATATAGTTCTTTTCTTGTTTAATAAATGTTTTATTCTTTTGTTAAAAGTTCATCCGCTGACTCCTGTGACTCTGTTCAGTAGCTACTCTCCACGTTTCTAAACAAAAAATAAAAGTTAGGACCTATCAAGCTGGGCTCCACCCAGGAATCTGGCTTGTCCAGTAGTAACATCAGCTGGGATCATAACAAAGTGGGGGCTCATCTGGGGTTACTATTATAAGGCTCTTGTGGGATTGGAAATCCTTGGCTTTTGGCGGGATCGGTGAACCCTTAAAAAATGAGTATGAGGTACTGGGCATAGGAATTAGAGTTGCTATGAGGTTTATTATACAGGTTGGAATCCTTGGAGGTTGCCAAGACTTTTTTACAGATGGAAGATGTTATCTGGTTGGTTTGCAGAAATTAACCAAGAATAAGCTAATGGAATTGGCGGATAAGCAGGAGTTAGAATTACCCAAAAGGGCAAGGAAAGCAAATATAGTTGAGATAATAGCGCAGCACTTGAAACTATAAGTGAAAGAACCAGAAGACCCTGCAGAATCAGAAGTTTACGTGGGCACAGTTTCAGTTAGAACAGAAGAAGTTGAAATTAGAATTTTGGGTGATGGAAAAGGTAAAAGAGAGAGAATTTCAAAGGCAGCAAACAGAATGGCAGGAGAGAGATAGGGAGCGAGATAAGGCAAGAGAAAAAGAACTAGAAATGCGAAACCCAGAGGGAGAAGTTAGCAATGGAGGGAAGAGAGAAGGAACGAGAAAGGGAATACCGGTTTAGATTGCTGGTCTTGAATCTAGGCAAAATATTAATAGGAAAGAAACTACCTCCAAATCAGAACCTTGTGGGGAGATAATTAAACTTGTACAAGTCCTCCCGATGTGGGAGGAAAAGGGTGTGGAGGCATTTTTTATCTTCTTTGAAAAGGAGGCTAAGTAAATGAAGCGGCTTAAAGAAAACTGCACATTGCTCTTACAGAGTAGGTTGGTGGGCAGAGCTTATGAGGCTTATGCATCGCTGTCAGAAGAGGTTTCTGTGGATTATGATGCAGTGAAAAAGGTTATTCTTAGTGCAGATGAATTGATCCCTGAGTCACACAGGCAGAAATCTTGGAACATAAGGAAACAGCCTCAGCAGACCTATACTGAGTTTGAGAGGGTAAAGCAAAGTAACTTTGACCGTTGGATATGGGCATTAAAGGTAGAGACAACGTGTGAAACTCTTAGGGAAATAATTCTTCTGGAAGAATTTAAACATTCACTTCTACTAGTAGTTGGAACCCATGTTGAAGACCAGAGGGTTAAACAGCTAGACAGGCTGCGGAGGTGGTTGATGATTATGAGCTGGTCCATAAATCTAAACCATTTGTCTGTCACCCCCCTCCCCGCCAATAAATCCGAGAAGGATAGAGGGTGAGAAGATGAAAGGAAGGCAAGTAGCCAGGGATGAGAAGGCACAGCTGGGAATTCCCAAGAAATTTCTCCTCAGGCCAGAAAGGAGAGTGCTGAGGGTTCTGAACAAAGTGGGACATGTTAGGGCAGATTGTTGGGAATTAAATGGTAGACCTATTGAAGTAGTAGGAATGCCTATGGAATCCTCAGGAAAGATTGCATCAGAAAAGGAAATGGCTGTTAAAATGTAGCAGTGGCACAGGTGAAACGTGTTCCCTCAGAACCTAAAGTAGAGGGGGATATGGTTCATGATAGTCCAGAGAATTCCTCTTTAATTACTGGTGAAGGAAATCAGGTTATTAGAGGTTCTGGATTTTTTGTCTCGAAGGGAGAAGTGTTCTCTTACTCCTCCAACAAAATAAGTAAACAGATTAAAATTTTGAGAGATAATGAGGTAGGTGGATCAATCGTTGATGATACAATTTGTGTTCCAGGCAGTTTTATGAAGGAAAACGTATTAATAAGAAGTATTAATGGAATTTATGAACATGTTTCTTTGTGTAAAGTCAACTTACAAAGTCACTATGTAATTGGAATTGTTACGATGGGAATTGTTCCTAGATCAACCATTGAAGGGGTAGATTTTATTCTGGGTAATGATTTGGCTACTGGAGACAGTAATGTGGCAACAACGGTATTGTAGTAGGTGGTTGATCATGCTGATCTTTTCAAACTTCTGAAGACTACCGTGGCCAAAAATGAGATGCTTATTGCAGGATAACGAACAATTAAAGGCAAACCCAATCAATGTAGGGAGCCAAATTTTGTGTGTGAAAGCGGAGTTTGCTAATGAGAAATGAGAATTGGTGAGAACAATTGAGAAGCAGTCATAGGAAGTGGAAAACTTGACTGAGGACTTGAAATGACTAAATTTTAAACTTGTAGGAGCAAATGTAACACAGGTCAACCTTCACTGGATGAACCTTAAGCTTCAGAAGTTGCTATGAAATATCAGGGGAAATGCCTTGAACAAGAAAAGGAATTGTTGGTAAATCAGAATAGCTGGTCGAGTGCAGAATTAAAAACCAAAACGAACAAATTGTTAGAACTTAGTCAGGGAACGAGCAATGAGATACTTGATCTGTGAATCAAACAAGAGAAAATGAAGGAGGAGATGTGGTGAATCAGTTCTGAAGTCGTTCCCATGAATAAAAATTCCTTGCTGAATTGTGGCCTAGTTGAGCAAAGAACTGATCCAAGTAACATTCTTGGTGTATCAACCTCCGTAATAAGCTGTAGAGAAACAACTAAACTGCAACATTGGAAATTAAGAATTGTCAATAAAAAGTACTGAGAGTGCAAAATGACCTTTCCAGGTTGATGACCAAGGGGCAGTGATTTACAAGCGCTTGCTGGTGTTAATACACAAGATACAGCAGCTGGAATCCAGGCAAGTGAGCAGTTCGCAAAATACCATTTAAAACCTGCTGAGGAGGGGAATGATATAGTTTGTAAACTACGCAAAAGAGTTGAAGGGTTAGAATGAACTATGAAACGCCAGAGAGAGAAAGTGATTGACGCTGCTCAAAAAGAAGTGGAAAAGACCTGTTCAAAATGGGATTAGGAGAAAGAACGAGATCACAAAAAGTTTAAAGATCAAACCAAGCAGGAGTATGAAAGCCTTTTGTATGAATGTAAGAAGAATCTCAACAACATCTTTGAAACGGCAAAATAAGATTCTGATCAGAGAAGAACTGAGATGCTAATGCACACAGAAATGCCAGTTTGACTTTGCGAAGTCAAAATGAGCATTTTTCGCATTTGAGTTCAGAAAAAGGAGCTTGAGGATGGGATTATGCCTCCAGCTAACAAAAAGGATGACTGGGCTGTGCACTTAAATGAAACATTCTTCGCTGAGTTAAAGATTGGGAATAAGAGGAAAAAGAAACACAAGGGTTGAGTTATGATAATGCTATGATGTATAAATTCTACTAATCTTATTACGTTAATGGACTTTGTTTTGCTTAAATTTTTGCAATTGCATAGTGTGATGTGTAATTGTGAAACGTGATGGAAAATGTATTTATATTGACTGTAATAAGCTATAGTTAGAGGTTTATGATGTTAAGTTTGTGTGGCAGATGTAAGGCATTGTAAAGAAACCTTCACTGTTGTGAGGCTTTCTTTTAAGGGGAAGGTGTTAGGAACTAGAGATGGTTTTAAGTAAGTTATATATGTATTTGTGTGGGGTTAGGAATAAGGTATATCTTTAAGTTTAATTTGTATTTCTGTATTGGCATGTTAAGGGGGGACTTGAGTTTTAATTTCACTTTAAAAGATGCCTGCATTTTAATGAGGTTTTACGACTCTTGAATGGAAGTTAAAACAAACACAAGGTAGGAAAAACTGGGCTGTTGCCTAGCAGCAGAAGGCCCACAGAGACACAGAAAAGCAGAGAAGTAGTTTCAGTTCAGTTGAAGCCAGGAGCAAAGAGAGCGGATTTCCCAAAAGAACCAAAAGGTCCCAAGGTCCCAAGAGAGACGGAAAGGAGGGGTCCCAAGAAAGCCTTCAAATCAAAGGAAAAGAACAGGAATCTGGAAAAGGTCCTGTTAAGTGAAGTTAACAGTGAGGAGCAGAGGAAGGCTCCAAGCTTAAAGGGAGAAAGCTGCAAGATGCAGACTTAAAAGCAAAATAGGCTTGCGAGAAGCCAGAAGATTTGAGGAAACAGCCAAAGGTTGGTGACTCCTTATTATGGGCAGTGGTGTTCTGTTGGCACGGCTGGGCATCTGAGGAGAATGCGTGGAAAGCAAAGTTTGAATGCTCTTGGCGATCCAGGAGAGAGGAACACCGGAAGGAGAGTTTGGACCCTTGTGGAAGGCATCGGAGAAAAGGCATTGTTTGGGAGAAGATTCCAAAGCAGGTTCTTTGAGAGTGGAGATTGGAAACCCTTGTGCGAATGGAATTCAGTGAGACCAGTTGGCTCATGGTGTGACAAGCGTCTGGGGGGGTGGGGGGGAGGAGATGAGGAGAGATCCATAGCATCTGGTTGAGGTGGCATCTGTCACTTGGTTTCAGAGTGTGGTGTGTCTGACCACAGGTCGCCCATTGGTTCACATGGACTGTGTACTTACTGTCAACATAAGAGTATAAGATAGCTTTTGTAGCTTGTGTTATCCTTACAAACCTGTATATATCTGTAAAGATATAGTTGTGAGTGAAGGAATATTGTAATACAGTTCATTTTTTCTTGTTTAATAAATGTTTTATTCTTTTATTAAAAGTTCATCTGCTGACTCCTGTGACTCTGTTCAGTGGCCACTTTCCACATTTGTAAACAAATAAATAAAAGTTAGGATCTATCAATCCAGATTCCACTCTGGGATGTCCAGTAGTAATATTAGCTGGGATCATAACACACAGACACACACACACAGACACACACACACACACACACACACACCATTCCCCTCCCCCCCTCCACACACACACACAGATACAGACCATTCCCCTCCTCCCCTCCACTCACACACACACATACACACAGACACGCACATACACAGACATACACAAACACACATACACAGACACACACATAGACACACACACACACCATTCCCCCCACCCTCCACACACACAGACACACAGACACACAGACACACACATACACACACACACACACACCATTCCCCTCCTCCCCTCCACTCACACACACACATACACACAGACACACAGACACACACATACACAGACACACACATAGACACACACACACACACACACACCATTCCCCCCGCCCTCCACACACACAGACACACACATACACACACACACAGACACACACACACACACACAGACACACACATACACACACACAGACACACACACACACACACAGACACATACCATTCCCCTCCCCGTCCTCCACACACACACACACACATACACACACACACAGACACATACCATTCCCCTCCCCGCCCTCCACACACACACAGACACACACACACACAGACACATACCATTCCCCTCCCCCCCTCCACACACACACACACACACACAGACACACACACACACATACACAGACACACACACACATACACACACACACAAACACAGACACAAACACACAGACACACACACACACACAGACACACACACACACACATACACACACACACATACACACACAGACACATACCATTCACCTACCCCCCCTCCACACACACACACACACACACAGACACACACACACATACCATTCCCCTTCCCCCCCCTCCACACACACACACACACACACACACACATCCTGAACTTTTCCTTTCTGCACTCAGCCCCCACCCCTCCTTGGTGCCACGTTCCTCTTGCTGAGACGCTGGTGCTTTTACCTTCTCTGGAACAGTAGAACGTTCCAGTCAGGTTGGTCTCGATCACAGCGTTCCAGCCTTTGGCTGTGATGTGTTCGGCCGGACTGAGAAACTGGCCTCCTCCATTATTCACCAGGTAGTCAATACGACCATGTAACTGCAAGGCAGCTTTCATCAAATTCCTCACCTGAACAGATAAGGAAGGGCATCAGCTCGAGAATGGACACAATCACATTCTCATCAATCACTCCTGAGTTCCATGTCTTTGTGTTCACATCCCCCCATTGTCTCGCCATTCCCTATCTCTGTAACCCCCCCCACCCCCCACCCCCCCCACCCCACAAGCCTCCAAAATCTCAGCGCTCCTCTAATTCTGGTCACTTGCTCATCCCTGATTCCCATCGCTCCACCATCGGCGCCCGTGCCTGCAGCTGCCTGGGGCCCCCAGCTCTGGAATTCCGTCCCTAAACCGCTCAGCCTCTCTCCCCTTCCTTTAAGACCATCTTTAAAACCTACTTCAAGTCTTTACTCACTTGTCCTTTGTGGATTGGTCTCAATTTTTTTTTTTTGAGAATGCTCTTGTGGTGTTGCCTTGGGACACTTCACAAAGGGGTGATATATAAATGCAAGCTGAAGTTGTAAGCGACTGGAATGGATTTTGCACAGAATTTGTAATGTGTAACTGTTCTCCACCTGTTGAAGGAATAATCCTGCTTTTATCAGGTGTAGCTTCGGTCATTTGTTTGTAGAGACTCTTTTTAAATAAGACTCTGTAGACTGTTTGCTGCACTTTGCAGAGAAGTTTGATGATCAGGGGGTCATGGGTCAATATTGTAGGTGATTGGGGGGGGGTTGATGTTGAGGGGAGTGGATGGTGTGTGGGGGAGGGAGGTTGACGGTGGGGAGGGGTTTGGGGGTGTCCTGGAATGTTCCGGAATTATCTGCAGGGTCACTGCTGGGTGAATAAGGAGCTGCTGTAAGATGTGGATTCACCCTGATCTCGGGATTCCCACAGGTGCAGGCCCGCACTCATGTGGCGCTCAGGTCTCTGTCGCTACACTCAGTGGATTTCATTAACCACAAGGGCTTCCACTCACTGAACATGCAGCTGGTGTGCGGCCACCAGAAACGCATCCTGCAGGTATGCGCATGGTTTCCAGGGAGTGTGCACGACGCCTACATCCAGAGTCACTCACAGATCCCTGCAGTCTTCCAGGATCCACAGAAGCTGCAGGGTTGACTCCTTGGGGACAAGGGCTACCCACAGAGGCCATGGCTGATGATACCCGTGCGGTGGCCTCAGACTGCAGCAGAGCGACACTATAATGAGGCTCATACTGCAACTCACAACTTGGTGGAGCAGACCATCAGGATGCTGAAGATGAGGTTCCGGTGCCTGGACCTGTCTGGTGGAGCCCTGCAGTACAGTCCACAGAGTGTCATGCATCACTGTCGTCGTCTGCTGCGCCCTTTACAACCTGGCGCTGCAACAGGGAGAGGAGCTGGCTGAGGAGGAGATGGAGGGGCTGCATATCTCCTCCTCCAGTCCTTCAGGAGCTGGTGCCCAGCATCACTGGTCACAGATGCTGGTGTGATGGGGGCCAGCTCCACCTTAAAGGTGCTGAGAGCTCACAGAGAGAATGATGGAACTCTGTGACACCTGCCCACTACATCCTGGCAGCAATGACCAGCACCGCTGAGGTGCAGACATCAGTAATGTGTCCAGGGAGTGTGAGGCTGGACCATTCTGTGGTCTGAAGGCTGCACGAAGCACAGGGAAGAGGCCCTGGACTGAGATACCTGCCTTTATCTTGTGCAGAAAGGCTTCACATCTGAGTGACAAGGACCCTGCTCATCAGAACAAGGAGTCACAGACAGGGAGACATTCTTGAGAGTTTATTGACAATAGTGAACATTAGGCAAACTCAGGAACATCAGGAAGGGATGTCCGCTGCACTCAGATTGCAAGGCACGATGGAGGAGTCTATCTGTCTTCAGGCTGAGGTGATAGTGCCGGCATTGAAACACACCGAGGCCAACACTGGCAGGATGGTGGTCGCCATGGAGACAGTAGTCCAAGCCGTCGCTCCTGCACTGCTGCACAGGCTCAACTCCATGTACAAGTGATTAACACTCATGCCCAGACTGTGCAATTAATTCTCCTTAACTTTCCTAACCCTGCCGCTATGTCTTGGTACTCCCCGAACCTCCACAGCGGAGGTGGGGGCAGCCTGCTCATTGTGATGGCCTGTCCGTGATGAATTTGACGGGCGTCCTCTGGAGGGCCGAGACTTGGAGGGTCCCGGCCTGCTTTCAGGGTCCTGCTGTGTGGCAGTAGCACCCTCCTCGGCCTGTGGAGCTGGAGCTGCTGGGGTGACAGGAAGAGGGGAGTTGGATGGACCGGTCACTCCCAGAGTCACCTGGGTGGATGGGCCCGGAGTGTGCACCTGCTGAATCTCCTCCCTACGGGTGCCCGAGGGGCCCTGGCTGACTCCGTGAGCGGAAGGGGCAGCCGGAGTGAGATCGAGCTGCCCAGCACCCCTCTCGCACATACACTGTTGGAGGCCAACTATGGCAACAGCGAAGGAGTTGAGCCTGTGCAGCAGTGCAGGAGCGATGTCCTGGACTAAGGTCTCCATGGCGACCACCATCCTGCCAGTGTTGACCTCGGTGCTTTGCAATGCTGGTGCTATCACCTCAGCCTGAAGATGGACGGACTCCTCCATCGTGCTTGGCAATCTGAGGAGTGCAGCAGACATCGCTTCCTGACGTTCCTGAGTTTGCCTTTGCAGCTCCAGCAACTGTGACATGACCGAGTCCAGAGGCTCCTCATCCGATTCGGACTCAGCAACGTTCTGGCCTCCAGCAATCCTCCGAGTGCCTGGGACCTGGGGAGTCCCTGCCTCCCTGCTGTGGATTAGACAGTGCGATGTGCTCACCAGATTGTGGTCCCGAGGCTACTCTAAAGCTCGGTCCCACCGAGGTGTGTGTCTCTGCGCTGGTGGGGGGTGTGGGTGAGGCTGTGACAGGACTTCAGGGAGGGTGCCTCCAGATTCCTCTGTGGAGGTTTCTTTGGGGCTTGATTGGAGGCCCTGGGTCATGGACTCCGCCAGCTGTTTCCCAGAGGTGCCTGTGAAAGCAAGGGGAGATAATTAGTGCATGGCAGTGACCTGTGAAACAGGACACATCACTCACAGCATGGTTATCTGATGGATGTTGCACTGCTGGACCCTCACTTGGTAGAGCAGTGTCGACCTCACCGTCAGCACAGGACCGGTCCCAGTCATCGCCGGACAGCTGGATGGCTCTGTTTCCAAATTCTGTGAGGACTTTGATTTCCGGCATCCCTCCTCCTGTCTGTGACCTTTCCCTCCTGCTGTGAGCCAGTTTGTCCTGTATGAATAGAGATGGGGAGAGTGTATCAGGACTCCTGCCGGGCCAGATGATAAGTATACCTGTCCTGTGTGGGTGGTGAGTGGTCCCATGGGCAGGATGAGGACAGTGAGGGTGAGTGTGAGAGAGTGAATGGCGATGTCCCTCGCACCGGCAGTGAGTGAGGGCCCTGTGGGTGTGTGAGTTGGGAGCGATGAAAATGGTGACTTACCCTGGTGGAACGGAGGAGATCGTCCATCCTTTTGCGGCACTGGGTGGCTGGCCACTTCTGAAGGGCACTGGCACTGACCACCGCTGCCATCATCTCCCAAGCCGGGTTGGTGACATTCCTGCCCATTCTGCGGCCAGAGCGGGGGTAGAGCACATCCCGGGGGTCTCCATGGCACCCAGCAGTCGCTCGAGGGACCTGTCGTTGAAGCGGGGTGGGTGGGGGGGGGGGGGGCTGCAATCTATTTGCCTTTGCTGGCCGTGTCTCCTAGGCAGCGGTGGTGAGCTGGTGGTGATGAGCGCTTTACTGGTGGCTCCCTTTTAAAGATGGCAGCCGGCGTGATGCACCAGCGGGGTGATTGCGAGTGGGCGAATGAGAGCCCACCCACCGGTGAATATATAATGAGGTGGGCTCGGGAAGATACAGCGTGAAAACCCGCCATCTTATATTGGCGGGTAGGATTCCATTTTACCCACTCGCTGCTGCACTTAGTGCAATTTTGGGAAAATTCAGCCCGTTAACTCTGCTCCTCTCTCCACAGACACTGCCAGACATAGAAACATAGAAACCAGGCGCAGGAGTAGACCATGAGACCTGCTGAGTTTTTCTAGCACGTTCTATTTTTATTTCAGATTTCAAGCATCTATCGTATTTTGCTTTTATTTAAGAAGTTAGACCATATGATAAGACCATAAGACGTAGGAGCAGAAGTAGGCCATTCGGCCCATCGAGTCTGCTCCGCCATTCAATGAGATCATGGCTAATCTGATAGTCCTCAACTCAACTTCCCTGCCTTGTCCCCATAACCCTCGATTCCCTCACTGATTAAAAATCTATCTCGGCCTTGAATATACTTAACGACCCAGCCTCTACAGCTCTCTGCAGTAAAGAATTCCACAGATTCACTACCCTCTGAGGGAAGAAATTCCTCCTCATCTCTGTTTTAAATGGGTGCCCCCTTACTCTGAGATTATGCCCTCTGGTCCTAGACTCTCCCACAAGGGGAAACAACCTCTCAGCATCTACCCTGTCAAGCCCTCTAAGAATCTTATATGTTTCAATAAGGTCGCCTCTCATTCTTCTAAACTCCAATGAGTACAGGCCCAACCTACTCAACCTCTCTTCAAAAGAAAATCCCTCCATACCCAGGATCAACCTAGTGAACTTTCTCTGGACTGCCTAAAATGTCAGTATATCTTTCCTTAGATAAGGGGACCAAAACTGTTCACAGTATTCTAGGTATGGTCTAACTAGTGACTTGTAGAATTTTAGCAAGACTTCCCTATTTTTATATTCCATTCCCTTTAAAATAAAGGCCAACATTCCATTTACCTTCCCTATTACCTGCTGAATTTGTATGTTAGCTTTTTAGGATTCATGCACGAGGACCCCCAAATCCCTCTGTGCTGCAGCTTTCTGCAGTCTTTCTCCATTTAAATAATACTCAGCTCCTCTATTCTTCCTGCCAAAGTGTATAACCCCACATTTTCCCACATCATATTCCATCTGCCAAGTTTTTGCCCACTCACTTAACCTGTCTATATCCCTCTGTAGACTCCTTGTGTCACCCTCACCACTTTCACCTTCCCACTTATTTTTGTGTCATTCACTTCTCTCATCCAAGCCATTAATATATATTGTAAATAATTGAGGCCCCAGTACTGATCCCTGTGGCACTCCGCTAGTTACAGGTTGCCTTCCTGAAGATGCCCCCCTTATCCCAACTCTGTTTCCTATTAGTTAGCCAATCCGCTATCCATGCTAATATACTACCCCCCATCACCATGGGCTGTTAACTTATTAAGTAGCCTTATGTGCGGTATTTTACTGAATGCCTTTTGGAAATCCAAATATATTACATCACTGGTTCCCCTTTATCTATCCTCCTCAAAGAATTCTAATAAATTTGTCAGGCATGATTTCCCCTTCATGAAGCCATGCTGACTCTGCTTGATTAGATTATGTATTTCTAAATGCTCTGCTGTTACATCCTTTATAATAGACTCCAACATTTTCCCAATGACAGATAACTGTCCTATAGTTACCTGTATTTTGTCTCCCTCCCTTTTTGAATAACATTGGCCGTTCTCCAATCCTCTGGGACTTTTCCAGAATCTAAGGATTCTTGGAAGATTACTACCAGTGCATCCACTATCTCTGTAGCTACTTCCTTTAATATTGTGGGGTGAATCCCATCAGGTGGGTCCAAGGGACTAATCGGCCTTTAGCCCATTAGTTTCCCTAGTACTTTTTCTCTAGCGATGGTTATTGTATTTATTTCCTCCCTCCCCCCCCCAACTTTATTTAGTATTTTTGGAATGCTATTAGTGTCTTCCACCGTGAAGACTGATGCAAAGTATTTATTCAACTCCTCTGTCATTTCCTGGTTCTCCATAATTATTTCCCCAGCTTCATTTTCTAAGGGGCCTATGTTCACTTTGGCCTCCTTCTTCCTTTTTATATATTTAAAGAAGCTCTTACTGTCCATTTTTATATTACTTGCTAGTTTAACTTCGAAGTTTATTTTCTCCCTCTTTATTATTTTTTTGGTCATCTTTTGTTGGTTTTTAAAACTTTCCCAATCCTCTGGCTTACCACTAATCTTTGCCACATTGTATATTTTTTCTTTCAATTTGATACTATCCTTAACTTCCTTGGTTAACCATTGTTGGTTTATCCCCTTCCTAGAATCCTTCTTCCTCACTGGGATATACCTTTGTGTGAGTCATGAACTATTTTCTTAAACATCTGCCATTGATCATCAACCATCTTTTCTGCTAAACTCCTTTCCCAGTCCACTCCAGCCAACTCTGTCCCCATTCCTTTGTAATTACCCTTATTTAAGTTTAGTACGGTTGTTTCTGACCCAATTTTCTCACTCTCAAACTGAATACTATATTCTACCATGTTATGGTCACTGTTTCCTAAGGGATCCTTTACTCTGAGATCAATTATTAAACCTACCTCATTACACATTACCAGATCCAAAATAGCCTGATCCCTGGTTGGATGCACAATATATTGTTCTTGGAAACTGTCCCGAATACACTTTATAAGTTTTTGCCTGTGATTACCTCTGCCAATTTGATTTTCCCAAGTTATTGCTAAACTCTTTGTATACTAATGTCCTTTAGGGAAGGAAATCTGCTGTCCTCACCTGGTCTGGCCTGCATGTGACCCCAGACCCACAATAATGTGATTGCTCTTAAATGCCCTCTGCATTTAAGAGGAGGTGGCATAGTGGTATTGTCACTGGACTAGCATTCCAGAGACCCAGGATAAATGCTCTGGGGACTTGGGGTCGAATCCCACCACGGCAAATGGTGAAATTTGAAATTCAATAAAAATCTGGAATTAAAAATGTAATGATGACCATTGTCAATTGTTGTAATGTGTTTTAGGGAAGGAAATCTGCTGTCCTTACTTGGTCTGGCCTACATGTGACTCCAGACCCATAGCAAAGTAGTTGACTCTTAAAAAATTGCACTCTGAATGAGGACAATTAGGGATGGGCAATAAATGCTGGCCTGGTCAGCGGCGCCACATCCCTTGAATGATAAAAAAAAATGTTCTAGCAAGTCACTCAGCTGTATCACTCCACCAAAAAGTCAATAAAAAGGACTGAAACAGAATGGACAACCCAGCAATGACAACAACGACAGACCAGCCTTGTGGCCCTGCAAAGTCCTTTTTACACACATCTGGGGACTTGTGCCAAAATCGGGAGAGCTGTCTCACAGCCTAGTCTGCAAAGTCCTTTTTACACACATCTGGGGACTTGTGCCAAAATCGGGAGAGCTGTCTCACAGCCTAGTCAAGCAACAGCCTGACATAGTCACCCTCATGATATCATATCTTACAGATAATGTCCACCATCTCCATCCCTGGGTATGTCCTGCCCCACCGGCAGGACAGACGCAGCAGAGGTGGTGACACAGTGGTATACAGTCAGGAGGGAGTTGCCCTGGGATCCTCAACATTGACTCTGGCCCCCATGAAGTCTCATGGCATCAGGTCAAACATGGGCAAGGAAGCCTCCTGCTGATTACCATGTACCCCCCCTCCCTCAGCTGATGAATCAGTGCCCCTCCATGTTGAACACCACTTAGAGGAAGCACTGAGGGTGGCAAGGGCGCAGAATGTACTCTGGGTGGGGGACTTCAATGTCCATCATCAAGGGTGGCTCGGTAGCACCACTACAAACCAAGCTGGCCGAGTCCTGAAGGACATAGCTGCTAGACTGGGTCTGTGACAGGTGATGAGGGAACCAGCAAGAGGGAAAAACATACTGGCCACATCCTCACCAACCTGCCTGCTGCAGGTGCATCTGTCCATGACACTATTGGTAGGAGTGACCACCGCACAGTCCTTGTAGAGAAAAAGTCTCACCTTCACATTGAGGATACCCTCCATTGTGTTGTGTGGCGCTAACACTGTGCTAAATGGGATAGATTTCGAACAGATCTAGCAACTCAAGACTGGGTAACCAGGAGGCGCTGTGGGCCATCAGCAGCAGCAGAATTGTACTCAATCACAATCTGTAACCTCATGGCCCAGCATATCCCCCATTCTACCATTACCATCAAGTCAGGAGATCAACCCTGGTTCAATGAAGAGTGCAGGAGGGCATGCCAGGAGCAACACCAGGTATACCTAAAAATGAGATGCCAACCTGGTGAAGTCACAACACAGGACTACTTGCGTGCCAAACAGCATAAGCGGCAAGCGATAGACAAAGGTAAGCGATTCCACAACCAACGGATCAGAACTGAGCTCTGCAGTCCTGCCACATCCAGTCATGAATGGTGGTGGACAATTAAACAGCTCACAGGAGGAGGATTCTCCATATATATCCCCATCCACAATGATGGAGGAGCCCAGCACATCAGTGCAAAAGATAAGGCTGAAACACTCACAACAATCCTCAGCCAGAAGCGCCAAGTGGATCGTTCATCTCAGCCTCCTCCGGAGGTCTCCAGCATCACAGATGCCAGTCTTCATCCAATTTGACTCACTCCACGCGATATCAAGAAACGGCTGAAGGCACGGGGTACAAAAAGGCTATGGGCCCTGACAATATTCTGGCAATAATACTAAAGACTTGTGCTCCAGAACTTGCCACACCCCAAGCCAAGCTGTTCCAGTACAGCTACAACACTGGCAACTACCCAGCTATGTGGAAAATTGCCCAGGTATGTCCTGTACACATAAAGCAGGACAAATCCAACCCGGCCAATTACTGCCCCATCAGTCTACTCTCAATCATCAGTAAAGCAATGGAAGGGATCATCAACAGTGCTATCAAGCAGCACTTGCTTAGCGATAACCTGCTCACTGATGCCCAGTTTGGGTTCCACCAGGGTCACTCAGCAGGAGGAGCAATACCAGAAGGACATCAAGGCAGCATTTGACCGAGTGTGGTATCAAGGAGCCCTAGCAAAACTAGAGTCAATGGGAGTCAGGGGGAAAACTCTCCGCTGTTTGGAGTCATACCCAGCACAAAGGAAGATGGTTGTGATTGTTGAAGGACAGTCATCTCAGCTCCAGGACATCACTGCAGGAGTTCCTCAGGGTAGTGTCCTAGGTCCAACCATCTTCAGCTGCTTCATCAATGACCTTCCTTCCATCATAAGGTCAGAAGTGGGGATGTTCACTGATGATTACACAATGTTCAGCACCATTTGCGACTCCTCAGATACTGAAGCTGTCCATGTCCAAATGCAGCAAGACCTGGACAATATCCAGGCTTGGGGTGACAAATAGCAAGTAACATTCACACCTCACGTGTGCCAAGCAATGACCATTTCCAACAAAAGACATTCTGACTATTTCCCCATGACATCCAATGGCATTACCATCACTGAATCCCCCACTATCAACATCCTGGGGGTTACCATTGACCAGAAACTGAACTGGACTAGCCATAAATACTGTGGCTACAAGAGCAGGTCAGTGGCTAGGAATCCTGCGGTGAGTAACTAACTCCCTGACTCCCCATAGCCTGTCCACCATCTACAAGGCACAAGTCAGGAGTGTGATGGAATACTCCCCACTTGCCTGGATGAGTGCAGCTCCCACAACACTCAAGGAGCTTGACACCATCTGGGACAAAGCAGCCCGCTTGATTGGCACCACATCCACAAACATTCATTCCCTCCACCACCGATACACAGTAGCAGCAGTGTGTGTACCATCTACAAGATGCACTGCAGGAATTCACCAAGGCTCCTTAGACAGCACTTTCCAAACCCACGACCACTACCATCTAGAAGGACAAGGGCAGCAGATAGTTGGGAACACCACCGCCTGGAAGTTCCCCTCCAAGTCACTCACCATCCTGACTTGGAAATATATCACTGTTCCTTCACTGTCACTGGGTCAAAATCCTGGAACTCCCTCCCTAACAGCACTGTGGGTGTACCTACACCACATGGACTGCAGTGGTTCAAGAAGGCAGCTCACCACCACCTTCTCAAGGGCAATTAGGGATGGGTAATAAATGCTGGCCCAGCTAGCGAAGCCCACATCCCATGAATAATTAAAAAGTAAAAGACACTGGTTACACCCCAGCTGGATTATTGTGTCCAATTCTGGGCACCGCCCTTTGTCAAGGCCTTGGAGAGGGTACAGAGGAGATTCACTAGAATGGGACCAGGGATAATGGACTTCTGTTAACGTGGAGAGACTGGAGACGCTGGGATTGTTCTCCTTAGAGCAGAGAAAGTTAAAGGGAGAATTAATAGAGGTGTTCAAAATTGTGAGGGATTTTGATGGAGTAAATATTTCCAGTGGCAGGAGGGTCAGTAACCAGAGGGAGACAGATTTCAGGTGATTAGCAAAAAAACCAGAGGGGACATGAGAATTTTTTTCCACAGTGAGTTGCTGTGATCTGGAGGGCGCTGCCTGAAAGGGCAGCGGAAGCAGATTCAATAGGAACTTTCAAAAGGGGAATTGGATCAATACTGGGAAAGGAAAGAATTGCAGGGCATTGGGGAAAGAGCAGGGGGGAGTGGGACTCATTGGATGGTTCATTCAAAAAGCCAGCACCAGCACAATGGGCTGATTGGTCTCCTTTTTTGCTGAAGAGTTCCAAGTACAGACAGATGCTCCCAGTACTCAATGGAAACCATTCCCCAGGGAGTTAGTACTTGAAGGAACTAAGGGAAGATAATTGGCGATAAAAAGAAACATTTACAGTACCTCATCCTCCTTGCGAATATTACACTGAATTGGTGTAACCTTTGCAGAACTGGATGGAGGAATTGAAGCCGCCAGTTGGTGTGCAGCTTCTCTCAGTCTCTCTATTTTCCTGGATGCAATCACAACGTGACATTCTGAGGAGATTAAACGAGGAGCTAAATTATACACTGAGCACAACCAGAGTCAAAAACAACTTAAATATCAGTGATTCTTCCTAAATCATTTTAATACTGATATAAACAAATGCATATTAATTGTTCCCTTCCTCAGTCAACAGCAAACCCACATAATAAATGTTTAAAACAGTCTTTGTCATTTCAATTAATTGCACAGTGTCATTCATTATTCCATTAGTCAAGGGTAACTGTACACTTGTACAGAGTCACTCTTTATTCAGGATAAGGGTCACTCACTGTGTAACTGTAGAGAGTCACTGTTTATTCAGGGTAAGGATCACTCACTGTGTAACTGTAGAGAGTCACTGTTTATAAGACCACAAGTATGTAGGAGCAGAAGTAGGCCATTTGGCCCATAGAGTCTGTTCCGCCATTCAATGAGATCATGGCTGATCTGATAATCCTAAACTCCACTTTCCTGCCTTGTCCCCATAACCCTTGATTCCCTCACTGATTAAAAATCTGTCTATCTCAGCCTTGAATATACTTAACAACCCAGCCTCTACAGCCGTCTGCGGTAAAGAATTCCACTGATTGACTATCCTCTGAGATTATGCCCTCTGGTCCTAGACTCTCCCACAAGGGGAAACAACCTCTCAGCATCTACCCTGTCAAGCCTCCTAAGAATCTTATATGTTTCACTCAGGTTGTCTCTCATTCTTCTAGACTCCAATGAGTACAGGCCCAAAATACTCAACCTCTCCTCATAAGAAAATCCCTCCATACCCGGGATCAACATTGTGAACCTCTTCTGGACTGTCCCCAATATCTTTCCTTAGATAAGGGGACCAAAACTGTTCACAGTATTCTAGATGTGGTCTAACTAGTGCCTTGTATGGTTTTAGCAAGACTTCCCTATTTTTATACTCCCTTCCCTTTGAAATAAAGGCCAATATTCTATTTCCCTTCCCTATTACCTGCTGAACTTGTATGCTAGCTTTTCAGGGTAAGGATCACTCACAGTGTAACTGTACAGAGTCACTCTTTATTCAGGGTAAGAATGGTCGTCGGCAGTCCCTCAGAATCAGGGATGATATCTGTCAGGTTTGGTGAGACTTCACATGACTGAGGAGTCCAATTCTGGATCCCCATGTTCTTTGGCAGTGGGGGCACGTTGTTGCGCAGGGGAGTGGAAATCGCAGCCCCGGGTTGGCTTCTTTCTCCTTCCTTTGCTGCCGCTGTTCCACCTTGCTGTGGAGTCACTGAGCCTTGAAGTGGCTTGCGCCTCGATGGACGAGATGGTGCCATGCTGAGTGATTGGCAGCATTCTCCTCCCAGTCAGTGGTGTTAATGTCTCCGTGCTTTATGACGACCTTGAGCGTAGCCTTACACCTTTTCCTTTGGCCACCCTCTGAGCGTAGGCCAACGGAGAGCTGAGAGAAGAGAACCTGCTGAGGTTTGCGGGCATCTGGATGCAATGGCCCATCCATCGGAGTTGGTACCACTGGAGCAGGGCTTCAATGTTGGTAGACGCAGCTTCATGGAGGATGTTTGCATAGTCCAGCGGTCCTCCCATTTGAACTCCAGGATTCGACACAAGCACCGCTGATGGAATCTCTCAAGGATCTTAATGTGGCGTCGGTAGACAGTCCATAATTCACTGCAGTAGAGCAGGGCACTCAGCACAACGGCCTCATAAACCAGAACCTCTGTTGACTTGCAAAGGTCCCTGTGGTGAAAGACACATTGGTGCAGCTTGAAGAAGACAGTGGACTCGGTGTTGGACATCTTGTCGATGGTAATCCCTTGGGAGAGGTGGCTGCTGAGATAAGGGACTTGCTGCACATACTCCGGAGACACCCCCTCTACTTGGATGGCATAGGGGATGCTCAACTGGTCCGGGGACGTTTGGTGAAAGACCTTCGTCTTGGTGATGTTTAAGGACAGGCCAAGCCTCCTATAGGAAGTGTTGAAGAGGTCAAGCATCCTTTGCTGGTCCTGTACAGAGTGAGCAGGTCACCCGCAAACTGAAGGCCATGGATGTCCACGGTGGTGAGATTTGTTTTTGCCCCGGAAGCGACCGAGGTTGAAGAGCTTCTCGTCCAGACGATACTGAATGTGGACACCAGGAGGTAGGCCATCTCGGATGAGGTGGGTGATGACGATCAGGTAAATGGTGAACAAGGTGGGGGCGATCGACCACACAAGCGTGTTTGACCCGGTCCGATGTGAAAGGTGTCAGTTTCAGATCCTCCGCTCAGGACAGTGACGGCCATGTTGTTATGCAGGAGTCTCAGGATAGTGACAAACTTCAACAGGCAACCAGAGCTTTGGAGGACGATCCATGGAGCTTCACAATTTAAAGAATCAAACACCTTGATCAGGTCACTGAAGGCGAGGAACAATTCTTAATTTTGCTCCTGACATTTTTCCACTGATCTGTCTAGCCACTAAGATCATTTCTGCAGTACCCTGGGATGGTTGGAAGCTACATTGGGTTTCTGGGAGGATCTCCTCAGCAACCAGATGTAGGTGGTTCAGGAGGATGTGGCCAGCATCTTACCCATGATGGACAGGGTAAGAATCACTCACTGTGTATCTGTACAGAGTCACTGTTTATTCAGGGTAAGGATCATTCACTATAACTGTACAGTATCACTCTTTAATCAGGGTAAGGGTCATTCACTGTGTAACTGTACAGAGTCACTGGTTATTCAGGGTAAGAATCACTCACTGTGTAACTGTATAGAGTCACTGTTTATTCAGGGTAAGGATCACTTACTGTGTAAATGTACAGTGTCACTGTTTATTCAGGGTAAGGGTCTCTCACTGTAACTGTACAATATTACTGTTTATTCAGGGTAAGGGTCGCTCACTGTAACTGTACAGACTCACTGTTTATTCAGGATAAATGTCTCTCACTGTGTAACTGTACAGTATCACTGTTTATTCAGGGTAAGGGTCACTCATTGTGTAACTGTACAATATCACTGTTTATTCAGGGTAAGGATCACTCACTGTAACTGTACAATATCACTGTTTATTCAGGGTAAGGGTTGCTCACTGTATCTGTACAGTATCACTGTTTATTCAGATTAAGGGACACTCAGTGTGTAACTGTACAGTATCACTGTTTATTCAGGGTAAGGGTAACTCACTGTAACTGTACAGTATCACTGTTTATTCAGGGTAAGGATCACTCACTGTGTAACAGCACAGTATCTGTTTATTCAGGGTAAGGATCACTCACTGTAAATGTACAGTATCACTGTTTATTCAGGGTAAGGATCACTCACTGTAAATGTACAGTATCACTGTTTATTCAGGGTAAGGATCACTCACTGTAAATGTACAGTATCATTGTTTATTCAGGGTAAGGATCACTCACTGTGTAACTGTACAGTATCTGTTTATTCAGTGTAAGGATCACTCACTGTAACTGTACAATATCACTGTTTATTCAGAGTAAGGATCACTCACTGTAACTGTACAGTATCACTGTTTATTCAGGGTAAGGATCACTCACTGTGTAACTGTACAGTATCACTGTTTATTCAGGGTAAGGAACACAGTGTGTAACAGTACAGTATCACTGTTTATTCAGGGTAAGGGTCACTCACGGTGTAACTGTACAGTATCTGTTTATTCAGGGTAAGGATCACTCACTGTAAATGTACAGTATCACTGTTTATTCAGGGTAAGGATCACTCACTGTGTAACTGTACAGTATCACTGTTTATTCAGGGTAAGGGACACTCAGTGTGTAACTGTACAGTATCACTGTTTATTCGGGGTAAGGGTAACTCACTGTAACTGTACAGTATCACTGTTTATTCAGGGTAAGGGTCACTCACTGTAACCGTACAGTATCACTGTTTATTCAGGGTAAGGATCACTCACTGTAACTGTACAGTATCACTGTTTATTCAGGGTAAGGGTCACTCACGGTGTAACAGTACAGTATCTGTTTATTCAGGGTAAGGATCACTCACTGTAACTGTACTATCACTGTTTATTCAGGGTAAGGATCACTCACTGTAACTGTACTATCACTGTTTATTCAGGGTAAGGATCACTCGCTGTAACTGTACAGTATCACTGTTTATTCAGGGTAAGGATCACTCACTGTGTAACTGTACAGTATCACTGTTTATTCAGGGTAAGGGACACTCAGTGTGTAACTGTACAGTATCACTGTTTATTCAGGGTAAGGGTCACTCACTGCAACCGTACAGTATCACTGTTTATTCAGGGTAAGGATCACTCACTGTAACTGTACAGTATCATTGTTTATTCAGGGTAAGGATCACTCACTTGTGTAACTGTACAGTATCATTGTTTATTCAGGGTAAGGATCACTCACTGTAACTGTACAGTATCATTGTTTATTCAGGGTAAGGATCACTCACTGTGTAACAGTACAGTATCTGTTTATTCAGAGTAAGGATCACTCACTGTAACTGTACAGTATCACTGTTTATTTAGGGTAAGGATCACTCTGTAACAGTACAGAGTCACTGTTTATTCAGGGTAAGGATCACTCGCTGTAACTGTACAGTATCACTGTTTATTCAGGGTAAGGATCACTCACTGTGTAACTGTACAGTATCACTGTTTATTCAGGGTAAGGGACACTCAGTGTGTAACTGTACAGTATCACTGTTTATTCAAGGTAATGATCACTCACTGTGTAACTGTACAGTATCACTGTTTATTCAGGGTAAGGGTAACTCACTGTGTAACTGTACAGCATCACTGTTTATTCAGGGTAAAGGTCACTCACTGTAACTGTACAGAATCACTGTTTATTCAGGGTAAGGATCACTCATTGTAACTGTACAGAGTCACTGTTTATTCAGGGTAAGGGTCACTCACTGTGTAACTGTACAGAGTCACTGTTTATTCAGAGTAAGGATCACTCACTGTAACTGTACAGTATCACTGTTTATTCAGGGTAAGGATCACTCTGTGTAACAGTACAGTCACTGTTTATTCAGGGTAAGGATCACTCGCTGTAACTGTACAGTATCACTGTTTATTCAGGGTAAGGATCACTCACTGTGTAACTGTACAGTATCACTGTTTATTCAGGGTAAGGAACACAGTGTGTAACTGTACAGTATCACTGTTTATTCAGGGTAAGGGTCACTCACGGTGTAACTGTACAGTATCTGTTTATTCAGGGTAAGGATCACTCCCTGTAAATGTACAGTATCACTGTTTATTCAAGGTAAGGATCACTCACTGTGTAACTGTACAGTATCACTGTTTATTCAGGGTAAGGGACACTCAGTGTGTAACTGTACAGTATCACTGTTTATTCGGGGTAAGGGTAACTCACTGTAACTGTACAGTATCACTGTTTATTCAGGGTAAGGGTCACTCACTGTAACCGTACAGTATCACTGTTTATTCAGGGTAAGGATCACTCACGGTGTAACAGTACAGTATCTGTTTATTCAGGGTAAGGATCACTCACTGTAACTGTACTATCACTGTTTATTCAGGGTAAGGATCACTCACTGTAACTGTACAGTATCATTGTTTATTCAGTGTAAGGATCACTCACTGTAACTGTACAGTATCACTGTTTATTCAGGGTAAGGATCACTCTGTGTAACAGTACAGTCACTGTTTATTCAGGGTAAGGATCACTCGCTGTAACTGTACAGTATCACTGTTTATTCAGGGTAAGGATCACTCACTGTGTAACTGTACAGTATCACTGTTTATTCAGGGTAAGGGACACTCAGTGTGTAACTGTACAGTATCACTGTTTATTCAGGGTAAGGGTCACTCACTGCAACCGTACAGTATCACTGTTTATTCAGGGTAAGGATCACTCACTGTAACTGTACAGTATCATTGTTTATTCAGGGTAAGGATCACTCACTTGTGTAACTGTACAGTATCATTGTTTATTCAGGGTAAGGATCACTCACTGTAACTGTACAGTATCATTGTTTATTCAGGGTAAGGATCACTCACTGTGTAACAGTACAGTATCTGTTTATTCAGAGTAAGGATCACTCACTGTAACTGTACAGTATCACTGTTTATTTAGGGTAAGGATCACTCTGTAACAGTACAGAGTCACTGTTTATTCAGGGTAAGGATCACTCCCTGTAACTGTACTGTATCACTGTTTATTCAGGGTAAGGATCACTCACTGTGTAACTGTACAGTATCTGTTTATTCAGGGTAAGGATCACTCACTGTAAATGTACAGTATCACTGTTTATTCAGGGTAAGGATCACTCACTGTGTAACTGTACAGTATCACTGTTTATTCAGGGTAAGGGACACTCAGTGTGTAACTGTACAGTATCACTGTTTATTCGGGGTAAGGGTAACTCACTGTAACTGTACAGTATCACTGTTTATTCAGGGTAAGGGTCACTCACTGTAACCGTACAGTATCACTGTTTATTCAGGGTAAGGATCACTCACTGTAACTGTACAGTATCACTGTTTATTCAGGGCAAGGGTCACTCACGGTGTAACAGTACAGTATCTGTTTATTCAGTGTAAGGATCACTCACTGTAACTGTACTATCACTGTTTATTCAGGGTAAGGATCACTCACTGTAACTGTACAGTATCATTGTTTATTCAGTGTAAGGATCACTCACTGTAACTGTACAGTATCACTGTTTATTCAGGGTAAGGATCACTCTGTGTAACAGTACAGTCACTGTTTATTCAGGGTAAGGATCACTCGCTGTAACTGTACAGTATCACTGTTTATTCAGGGTAAGGATCACTCACTGTGTAACTGTACAGTATCACTGTTTATTCAGGGTAAGGGACACTCAGTGTGTAACTGTACAGTATCACTGTTTATTCAGGGTAAGGGTCACTCACTGCAACCGTACAGTATCACTGTTTATTCAGGGTAAGGATCACTCACTGTAACTGTACAGTATCATTGTTTATTCAGGGTAAGGATCACTCACTTGTGTAACTGTACAGTATCATTGTTTATTCAGGGTAAGGATCACTCACTGTAACTGTACAGTATCATTGTTTATTCAGAGTAAGGATCACTCACTGTAACTGTACAGTATCACTGTTTATTTAGGGTAAGGATCACTCTGTAACAGTACAGAGTCACTGTTTATTCAGGGTAAGGATCACTCGCTGTAACTGTACAGTATCACTGTTTATTCAGGGTAAGGATCACTCACTGTGTAACTGTACAGTAACACTGTTTATTCAGGGTAAGGGACACTCAGTGTGTAACTGTACAGTATCACTGTTTATTCAAGGTAATGATCACTCACTGTGTAACTGTACAGTATCACTGTTTATTCAGGGTAAGGGTAACTCACTGTGTAACTGTACAGTATCACTGTTTATTCAGGGTAAGGGTCACTCACTGTGTAACTGTACAGTATCACTGTTTATTCAGGGTAAGGGTCACTCACTGTAACTGTACAGAGTCACTGTTTATTCAGGGTAAGGGTCACTCACTGTGTAACTGTACAGTATCACTGTTTATTCAGGGTAAGGGTCACTTGCTGATTTGTTGCTGACTCTGGGCCCTCTCCAATCGCGGAGTTTTTGATGGATTTGTTGCCCCCACCCTCTCCCAGGCTGTAAGTGACTCTGGGCCATTCTATGAATATTGAAGAGCGAACCTAATCGTAACAGCTCGGCAGCCACGGCAGCACCGATCCCGCTCCCTCCGCCCGTCACCAGTGCCACTCGGTCCCGGAACAAAGCCGCACGGAAAACACTGCGCGCCGCCATCTTGGACACATCACATGACCCAGCGGGATTGTTACAGCGGGGTCAGAGGTGACCCTGTTCGTCTCACAACATCAGAAATAGCCGGAGAAACTCAGCAGGTTTGGCAGCAGCTACTGATAGGAACACAGTTAACGTGTCGAGTCCGAATGACCCTTCATCAGAGCTAAGTAAAAATAGAAGAGAGGTGAAATATAAACCGGATTAAGGGGGGATGGGACAAGTAGAGCTGGATAGAGGGCCAGTGATAGATGGAGACAAAGAAGAGATTTCCAAAAGATGTCATAGGCAAAGAAGTGTTGATGGTGGTGATATTATCTAAGGAATGTGATAATAGGTGACATTAAGGGTAGAAAGCAGGACAAGCAAGGTACAGATAGCCCTAGTGGGGGTTGGGGGGAAGGGATCGAAATAGGCTAAAAGGTAGAAATAAAACAATGGATGGAAATACATTTAAAAATAATGAAATAGGTGGGAAAAGAAAAATCTATTTAAATTATTGGAAAAAGGGGAGATTGAAAAGGGGGTGCGGATGGAGGAGAGAGTTCATCATCTAAAATTGTTGAACTTAATCTTAAGTCCGGAAGGCTGTAAAGTGCCTAGTCGGAAGATGAGGTGCTGTTCCTTCAGTTTGCGTTGAGCTTCACTGGAACATTGCAGCAGGCCAAGGGTGGACATGTGGGCATGAGAGCAGGGTGGAGTATTGAAATGGCAAGCGACAGGGAGGTCTGGGTCATGCTTGCGGACAGACTGAAGGTGTTCCGCAAAGCGGTCACCCAGTCTGCGTGTGGTCTCTCCAATGTAGAGGAAACCACGTTGGGAGCAGCGAATGCAGTAGACTAAATTGAAGGAGGTGCAAGTGAAATGTTGCTTCACTTGAAAGGAGTGTTTGGGCCCTTGGATGGTGAGGAGAGGGGAAGTAAAGGGGCAGGTGTTGCACCTTCTGCGGTTGCATGGGAAGGTGCCTTGGGAGGGGGTTGAGGTGTAGGGGGTGATGGAGGAGTGGACCAGGGTGTCCCAGAGGGCACGATCCCTGTGGAATGCTGCCGGGGAGGTGAAGGGAAGATGTGTTTGGTGGTGGCATCATGCTGGAGTTGGCGGAAATGGTGGAGGATGATCCTTTGAATGCAGAGGCTGGTGGGGTGATAAGTGAGGACAAGGGGGACCCTATCATGGTTCTGGGAGGGGGAGGAAGGTGTGAGGGCGGATGCGCAGGAGATGGGCTGGACACGGTTGACAGCCCTGTCAACTACCGTGGGTGGAAAACCTCGGTTAAGGAACAAGGAAGACATGTCAGAGGAACTGTTTTTGAAAGTGGCACCATCTTTTGGCTATCTCCACCTATCACTGGCCCTCTATCCAGCTCTACTTGTCCCCCCGCCCTTAAACCAGCTTATATTTCACCTCTTTTCTATTTTTCCTTAGTTCTGCTGAAGAGTCATATGGACTTGAAACATTAACTGTGTTTCTCTCCGCAGATGCTGTCAGACCTGCTGAGTTTTTCAAGGTATTTTTGTTTTTGTTTTGGATTTCCAGCATCCGCAATTTTTTGCTTTTATCATAATATCTCCTGGTCTGGGGATTAATCCCTTTCCCAAAAGTACATCCTCTTTTAAGATATTTGGGTTTTTTGGGGGACTGACTGATGTTAAAGATTAAATTTTTAAGTCTTTACCCTTTCCTCTCAGTCCTGGCGGTAATTTTCCAAATTATTCAATTTAGCCGGATTTTTGCCGTGTCATTTGGCGGGTGGGTCCGATTCCTGGATTCCCCCCACCCTCCCCATGCCTGGCGCTAGTTCTTTTTGCCAGGGATAAGGATGTGGGTTTCGAGCTCGCTTTCCCAGCCTGGCCAGCTCCATCATGGGGAGAGGACTCTCCTAGGCCCCGCAATCTTTGTGGAATCAGACCAGCTTCTCCATGACTGCTGCTTCAGGGTCCCTCAGAGGAATCCTGAACTCCAGTCTGGATTCGGGAATCTTTTGAAAGTTAAGATCAAAAAGTCTTAGCAATGCTCCCATGCCACGTCCCATGTTCCTTTCTGCCCGTTCACCTAGTGTGCACTATGTACAGAACCCATCAGCCATATAATAACATAAAAGCAAAATACTGCGGATGCTGGAAATCTGAAACAAAAACAAAAATTGCTGGGAAAACTCAGCAGGTCTGACAGCATCTGTGGAAAGACAGAGTTAACGTTTCGAGTCTGTACGACTTCATCAGAACATGTAATGGCAAGTGTTGAAATGCTGAATAAAAAACACACATTCAGAAATCTTCAGAAAACTTCTATCCCTATACTGTATAAAAGGCATGGAGGTTATGGGGAATGAGTGTCTTAACAGGTTCTAGAACAACTGGGACAATGCTCCAGAGATGAGAGGCAGGCCTTCTAACCAGCCTGCCATGGCACTCGCTCAGCTCCGTGGCCAATTAGGATCTGCTTTCAGTAGAGCTGTCCGTAGGGCAACTGCCCTGGGCCCCAGGCTTTAGTGGGAGAGGTCCCCATGCTTGAACATCATGGTGTCAGATGTAATACAGCCTTTTCTTTAATTCATTCGTGGGGTGTGGGCATCACTGGCCAAGCCAGCATTTGTTGCTCATCCCTAATTGCCCTTGTTTAGAGGACATTTAAGAGTCAACCACATTGCTGTGGGTCTGGAGTCACATGTAGGCCAGAGCAGATAAGGACAGCAGATTTCCTTCCTTAACGGACATTAGTGAACCAGATGGGTTTTTGCTACAATTGACAATGGTTTCATGGTCATCATTAGACATTTAATTCCAGATTTTTGAAAAATTGAATTCAAATTCCACCATCTGCTGTGGTAGGATTCAAACCCTGGGTCTTTGGATTACTAGTCCAGTGACAACACCACTATGCCATCACCTCCCCCACTTGCTGTGTTAACTTTTAGTCCGGGGCAATTTAAATCCTCCGCTTATTTTATTTTTCTTCCAGTAAGCATTTGCAACTAACATTTGCTTAATGTTGGAAGATGGGCAGTCATTTTTTTTTAAGTCGAATTATTTATTGCATCGTGTTTGTATTTTTAAAAAAAAAGTTGAATGCAGTGAGGCATTGAAATCTCCGTTCACATCTGCGGGATGGAAGATCCCTCCGGCATGAGGGGCTGAAAAATTCTAGCCTTTAAGTTTTCTCCAGTTGGGATGTGGGGTCCGTTAGTAAATTGTTGTCACGCAATCCCATACAGATCATGGATTTCTCCTTAACAAAAGGTGAGCTAACAATTACATTCAGCCTTGGAGGCAAGGTGCAGTTTTACATGCAGCACAGTTATCACCGTCAATAGTGCAGTACGAGCTTGTAACTGAGCGCTCAGTAGCTGGGGACGCTGCTGCTGCTCCTTCTCACACACACGCTCAGGAGCCCAGGCGTCAGATGAAACTTGTCTAATATGTTATGGGGGACCCACAGTGTGATTTGCTGAGGGCCCAGCACCCTCTCTAGGGATGGCCCTGGTTTCCAGGGTCAATGGGCCTGATTCTATCCCGCGCCTGCCTCTCTGGAGTGAAGTTTGGGTATAATGGGGCCCTTTAAGCCAAGGTGGGTCTGCCGAGTCAGGAAATTTCCTGACTCAACTCACCTCGGTAGCGCAAATCCAGCCCCAAGTATTTATTTTAAATACTTTTTGAACTTTTGAATTAACTTTTTGAAGGTTAATATTGAATCTGCTTCCACTGCCCTTTCAGGTAGCACACTCCAGATCGCTACACACTGCTTTAAAAAATATTTCTCCTCATCTCAACTCTGGTTATTTTTATCAATTACCTTAAAGCTGTACTTTCTGGTTACTGAGCCTTCTGCCACTGGAAGTAGTTTATCATTATTCTATTAGAACTATTCATAATTTTGAATACCTCTAAAAATTCTTACCATAACTTTCTCTGCTTTAAACAAAATCCCAGCATCTCCAGCATAATGAAAGCAAAACATTGTGGATGCTGGAAATCCGAAATAAAAACAGGAAGTGCTAGAAAAGCTCAACAGGTCTGGCAGCACCTGTGGAGAGAAACAAAGTTAACGTTTCTTGTCAAATAAGACTCTTGAAGAGCCTGAAGGACATTTGACTCGAAACGTTAACTCTTTCTCTCCACTGATGCTGAGTATCTCCAGCACTTCCTGATTTTGTCCCAGCTTTGCCAGTCTCTCTACATTGCTGAAGTACCTAATCTCTGGCACCATTCAAGTAAATCTCCTTTGTTCTTTCCAGGTTTTGACATCTTACTTATAGTGTGGTGCCCAGAACTGGACACAATATTCCAGCTGGAGTCTAACCAGTGATTTATAAATACTTAGCCAAGCTTCCTTGTTTTTATACTCTTCCTGTATTAATAAAGCCAAGAATATTGCTGAAAAAAGAGACATGTCTAAGCTTTTCGTCTTGCACTCATCAGGACACTTCACAAGAATACCAATATAAGGGGAAAACAACAATTTATACAGTATGTGAAGTGAGTGCTGATTGGTTGGCAAGTGGCACTGCCATGGAGAATGTGCCAATGATGGTGACAGACAGTTATCTGCCAAGCATTGCTGAAATTTAAACCAGGCAGCTTAACCCTGATTGCGCAAGGCATTGCCCTGAGGAATGAGTCAGCGAATGGCTGTCACTTATTTTGTTTAGCTGAAACAGGCACAATGTGTGTACATGTTAATTCTGTCTGCAAAGAACAGGGCCCCGTGTATTAATATATGTAGCTTCCAGTACACGCAAATGCGCCACACTGAGAGCCCAACTGACAATCTTAAATTGATTGTCAACGTAATTCTTAGCACACAGGATTATTTAGCAAATGTCCAATAGCAGAATCCAAGCAAAGAATCCCATACGATTTAACGGTGCTCTCAACTTATCCTGGCACCTTCAAAGAATTGGCTGCATACACCCCAGCATTCTTCATTCATGTACTTGTTCAAAATTGTATCATTTAGTAACATGTACCATATTGTGCAAACTTGAAAATTACTTAAGGCAATTTTTCTTGAGTCATTATCTAGACAGCTAACCTTTGCTTCTGGCAGTATCTACAGGGCAAGGGAAATTATATGTTTGTATGAAGCAAAACCACGCACTGGACTCAAATTTCCTAGGAAGCAATCAAGAAACTCTTAAACACTGACTTCACCCTTTGAGGACAATCCTGAAACCTATGTAATCCTTTCAGCAGCTGTGTTTTATTTGTCCATCCCACTACCTGTCCCTGCCCTTGTCTGCCATCTCAGGTGGACATAAAAGATCCCTTGACACTAGTTCAAAGAAAAACATAAAAAGAAAAACATGTTTCCCCAGTGTCCTGGCTAACATTATCCTTCAACCAACTTCACCATAAATATTGCATCATCTGTCATGCTGTTTGTGTGCAAATTGGTTGCTGTGTTTCCTATATTACAACAGTGATTTCATTGGCGGTAAGGTGCTTTGGTCCCACAACCCTAAGTGAAGAGTAGTATAGAAATGCTAAAACAAAAACAGAATTACCTGGAAAAACTCAGCAGGTCTGGCAGCATCGGCGGGGAAGAAAAGAGTTGACGTTTCGAGTCCTCATGACCCTTCGACAGAACTTGAGTTCGAGTCCAAGAAAGAGCTGAAATATAAGCTGGTTTAAGGTGTGTGTGTGGGGGGCGGAGAGATAGAGAGACAGAGAGGTGGGGGGGGGGGGTGTGGTTATAGGGACAAACAAGCTGTGATAGAAGCAGATCATCAAAAGATGTCAACGACAATAGTACAATAGAACACATAGGTGTTAAAGTTGGTGATATTATCTAAACGAATGTGCTAATTAAGAATGGATGGTAGGGCACTCAAGGTATAGCTCTAGTGGGGTTTTTTTTATATATATAATGGAAATAGGTGGGAAAAGGAAAATCTTTATAATTTATTGGAAAAAAAAGGAAGGGGGAAACAGAAAGGGGGTGGGGATGGGGGAGGGAGCTCACGACCTAAAGTTGTTGAATTCAATATTCAGTCCGGAAGGCTGTAAAGTCCCTAGTCGGAAGATGAGGTGTTGTTCCTCCAGTTTGCGTTGGGCTTCACTGGAATAATGCAGCAAGCCAAGGACAGACATGTGGGCAAGAGAGCAGGGTGGAGTGTTAAAATGGCAAGCGACAGGGAGGTTTGGGTCATTCTTGCGGACAAACCGCAGGTGTTCTGCAAAGCGGTCGCCCAGTTTACGTTTGGTCTCTCCAATGTAGAGGAGACCACATTGGGAGCAACGAATGCAGTAGACTAAGTTGGGGGAAATGCAAGTGAAATGCTGCTTCACTTGAAAGGAGTGTTTGGGTCCTTGGACGGTGAGGAGAGAGGAAGTGAAGGGGCAGGTGTTGCATCTTTTGCGTGGGCATGGGGTTGTGCCATAGGAGGGGGTTGAGGAGTAGGGGGTGATGGAGGAGTGGACCAGGGTGTCCCGGAGGGAGCGATCCCTACGGAATGCCGATAAGGGGGGTGAAGGGAAGATGTGTTTGGTGGTGGCATCATGCTGGAGTTGGCGGAAATGGTGGAGGATGATCCTTTGAATGCGGAGGCTGGTGGGGTGATAAGTGAGGACAAGGGGGACCCTATCATGTTTCTGGGAGGGAGGAGAAAGCGTGAGGGCGGATGCGCGGGAGATGGGCCGGACACGGTTGAGGGCCCTGTCAACGACCGTGGGTGGAAAATCTCGGTTAAGGAAGAAGGAGGACATGTCAGAGGAACTGTTTTTGAATGTAGCATCATCGGAACAGATGCGACGGAGGCGAAGGAACTGAGAGAATGGGATGGAGTCCTTACAGGAAGCGGGGCGTGAGGAGCTGTAGTCGAGATAGCTGTGGGAGTCGGTGGGTTTGTAATGGATATTGGTGGACAGTCTATCACCAGAGATTGAGACAGAGAGGTCAAGGATGGGAAGAGAATTGTCAGAGATGGACCACGTGAAAATGATGGAGGGGTGGAGATTGGAAGCAAAATTAATAAATTTTTCCAAGTCCTGACGAGAGCATGAAGCGGCACCGAAGTAATCATCGATGTACCGGAGAAAGAGTTGTGGAAGGGGGCCGGAGTAGGACTGCAACAAGGAATGTTCCACATACCCCATAAAGAGACAGGCATAGCTGGGGCCCATGCGGGTACCCATAGCCACACCTTTTATTTGGAGGAAGTGAGAGGAGTTGAAGGAGAAATTGTTCAGCGTGAGAACAAGTTCAGCCAGACGGAGGAGAGTAGTGGTGGATGGGGATTGTTCGGGCCTCTGTTCGAGGAAGAAGCTAAGGGCCCTCAGACCATCCTGGTGGGGGATGGAGGTGTAGAGGGATTGGACGTCCATGGTGAAGAGGAAGCGGTAGGGGCCAGGGAACTGGAAATTGTTGATGTGACGTAAGGTGTCAGAGGAATCACGGATGTAGGTGGGAAGGGACTGGACAAGGGGAGAGAGAAAGGAGTCAAGATAACGAGAAATGAGTTCTGTGGGGCAGGAGCAAGCTGAGACGATCGGTCTACCGGGGCAGTTCTGTTTGTGGATTTTGGGTAGGAAATAGAAGCGGGCCGTCCGAGGTTGGGCGACTATCAGGTTGGAAGCTGTGGGAGGGAGATCCCCAGAGGCGATGAGGTCAGTGACAGTCCTGGAAACAGCGGCTTGATGTTCAGTGGTGGGGTCATGGTCCAGGGAGAGGTAGGAGGAAGTGTCTGCAAGTTGACGCTCAGCCTCCGCGAGGTAGAGGTCAGTGCGCCAGACAACAACAGCACCACCCTTGTCAGCGGGTTTGATGACAATGTCAGGGTTGGACCTGAGAGAATGGAGTGCAGTAAATTCAGAGAGAGACAGGTTAGAATGGGTGAGAGGAGCAGAGAAATTGAGACGACTAATGTCGCGCCGACAGTTCTTGCAGAAATGCTTGCCTTTTTCGAGAAAAGTATACATAAGATCAACTTTTGAAAATTGCACACAACTTACCAGTAAAATTACCACTTATTGTTACTAACCTTCACATCTGTGGGGATCTCCCTCCCACAGCTTCCAACCTGATAGTCGCCCAACCTCGGATGGCCCGCTTCTATCTCCTACCCAAAATCCACAAACAGAACTGCCCCGGTAGACCGATCGTCTCAGCTTGCTCCTGCCCCACAGAACTCATTTCTCGTTATCTTGACTCCCTTCTCTCTCCCCTTGTCCAGTCCCTTCCCACCTACATCCGTGATTCCTCTGACGCCTTTCTGCTCTTAAAGAACAGAATCATATAGCTGGATTTTACACTCACCCGCCAGCAGGTTTGAAGATTGGGGGGGGAATACTTTAAAGCAGGCTTACGTTTGTGCATGTGTATGTTTGTGTGTGTGAATACTTTAAGTAAGCTGTAGACTGTTAGACTGCAAGGTTTGAATCATCAAAAGGGGTTAGGTGTAAAACAAGCCTTTGAAATGGAGGTGGGTAAGCTAGGACGAGGTCTTGGCAGATACAGCGTGAATGGAATTTGCATTTTTAGATAAGTGGAAAGGCTGTTGGCTTTTCAAAGGGACATGGTAAGATGTTTACAACTGGCAAGATAAATAAGGCAAAGTTATTATGTTTATTTTTCCCAAAAGTGCTGGCCATAATGACAACATGAAAGATGTTTATATTCTGGGAGAAGTAACGTCCAAAGACAGGTTGAAACGATGGAATTTACGATCAAAAAGGAACAACTATATATAAAAAAGGATGGAAAACTGAATGGGTGTGGCTGTGTGAGATCTTGAAAGGTGCACTGAGTGAAACAAGCTTGTGGAAAAAGCCTCTAGCCACCCTGGAGAAGTTCGCTGTTCCAGTAGCCAAGGTTGTGTTAAAAGCCTTTAAAGTTTCCCTGTCGAGTGAGAGGGAGAAAGAAGCTGTCAAATACCTCCTTTACAGCAACAGTGAGTGCCTGTGGTATTCTTGCTGGATGTTTCATAGATTAATAATCTATTTTGGACTGTTGCCTGAAAGGGGCGTGTAATTGGGAGTCTAGTTAAGTATAAATCTTGTGGGAACTGTTATAAAACTAATTATAACTGTGTAACAGAAATCTTGTGTCTAAGTGTTCTTTTCTTTTGTTAATAAATATTTTAATTTAATCTTTAAAATCTCTAAAGGTGGTAGTGGACTCATTACTTGTTGCTTCAGTGCACAAACCTTCTCGTAATAAAGACAAATTGCAAAATCATTGTGATAGCATTGCCAAGTTTCCCTCTGGGATTTGGTCAGCCTGGCACATACCACCTGCCACATCATAACATTCTGCACACGTCTTGCCTTCAGATTATGATCCAACCCTCTTTTGAAAGCCATGATTAAATCTGCTTCAACATTTTCTGGCAAAACATTCCAAATCCTAACCACTTGCTACATGATAACATTTTTCCTCAAATCGCCATGCCTCTTTTGCCATTCAGCTTAAATCTGTGTCCTTTGGTTCTTGATCCTTCCATCAATGAGGACAGTTTCTCCCTATCTGCTCTGCCAGACCCCTCATGTTTTTGAATATCTCTAACATATCTCTCTCAGCCTTCTCTTCCAAGAACAGTCCCAGCTTCTCCAATCTATTTACGGTAACAAGTTCCTCATCCCTGGAACCATTCTCATGAATCATTTCTGAATCTTCCCAAATGCCTTCACATCCTTCCTGAAGTGTACTGCCCAGAACTGCATGCAATACTCAATTGAGGCCAAACCAATATTTGATACAGGTTTATTATAACTTCCTTTGTACTCTTATGTACCCCTATTTAAAAAGGTCAGGATCCCATACGATTTATTAACCACTCTTTCAACTTGCCCTGCTGTCTTCAATGATTTGTGTCCAGAAAATGCAAGGTATCTCTGCTCCTGCAGCCCCTTTAGAATTTTATCCTTTATATCGTATCTCTTTGCCCTTCCTATCAAAATGAATCACTTCACACTTCTCTACATTAAATTCCATCTGCCAGTTGTCCGCACATTCCACCAGCATGTCTTATGTCCTTTCAAAAGTTTAACACTATCCTCCTCATGGTTCACAATACTGCCAAGTTTCATGTTATCCACAAATTTTGAAGTGGTGCCCTGTCTAAGTCATTAATATGCTGGCAAGGCTGGGATCCCAACACTGATCACTGGAGAGCCCCACTATAAACCTTCCTCCAGTCCGAAAAACAACCATTCACCGCTACCCTGTTTCCTGTCACTCAGCCAATTTCATTTCCATGCTGCTACTGTCCCTTTTATTTCATGAGCTTTAACTGCTCACAAGCTGGTGGTGTGGCATTTCATCAAATGTCTTTTGGAAGTCCATGTACTGCTCACTTCCTGGGACTCTATCTATCTGCTTGGTGTTCTCTGCAGTTCCCTGTTATTTTTATATTTGTCAATGTGCAATTTTTGCTGCTTCAATCAGTCACTAGCTGACCTGCAGTTTCTATTTACTTTTTTTTCCTGATTAGTATGCTCTAACTTATTTAATTCTAATTTATTTAATTTAATTATTTAATATATTCCTTTTTGCTGGTTTCTCTCCTCCAATGACATTTAGTTTTATGACTCATTTTACATTGTTTTCACCCTGCTCTGCTTTTTGTTCCAGGATTGTTCCTTTAGCCTGTTCATTCTTTCTTGTTTGGGCCTCTGGTATTTATAGCTCCATGAGTAACAGTGTGCAAGAACCACCATAGTATGTAAGATAAATTATATTACATGAAATTTTCATGGTTTCCTTTATAATTTGATAATAAAAACATTAGAGGAGCTATGTATGATGTTATTTGTTAAATGTGGAGAGTGGCAATACATTGAGGATATTACACTGAAAGGCATCTCTTTGAGGTCCAAATCATGAGACTTATTAAGTACATTTGGACTCAAAAAAGATTAGGCTTCATATAGCGTCTTCTATGACTGCAAGAATATCTCAGAGTGCTTTAAAGCCAATGAAGTAGGGTGAGTTGTAGTCACTTATGTAACGGAACATTACATAACATCAACTTACATGTTTGTTTGAATTTTTCATTCAGACAACCCGCACCCGTCTAAACTTCCCCAGCCATGGCCTTATTGAATGGCGGAACAGGCATGAGGTACCAAATGGCCTACTCCTGCTCCTAATTTGTATGTTTGCATCCTCAACAGCATCACTTCCAGCTAGCTGCCTTTTTTATGCCATGACCATAGACCTCAATTTCCCTTCTTCTGCACCCTCAACTTGGTTGAAGTCATCCTCACCTGCCCACCTTGTCACCTGCCTTCTCTCCCTTCCCACTCTGGTCCACTAATTCTACAAAACCTTGCTTGGTGGGAATACAGCTCCTGGTTGACTCCCTATTCTCAAAATCACTCAAGATCAACTAGTAATATATCAAAAATCTTACCTGTGTGCACGCTGCATTTACCTTTTCCATAATGTTATGTAAACCTGCAATTATACCTATTTCCAGTGGTGGGACCATAGAGTACCAGTTTTGGATCTCCCAGCTCCTTAACAAAGAAATTCCACTGCTAAAACCAATTCTACTTTGCTTCACAATTGCTGTACATTTTGTTATTTAACTATACATATAAAATGAAAGTATATCAAAATAATGACAGAATAAATTACTTTAAAGTGAAGACACAATTATATCTGTGTACTCTGGTCCAATAGTTCCAAGCACTCCGACTATATTTCATTTCTTTTTCTAAAGATGTGAGTAAAACATGCAAATCTGCCCATCCCTGTGCCTTTTTCTTAAATTGCTGTGGTTCTTGTGGTGATGGTGTCCCCAAATTGATGTCAGGTAGGGAATTCCATGAGCAATGGTGATACATGTCCAAATCAGGATGGCTGTGACTTATTTGGGGTGGCAGTGGGGGGTGAACACCACAATATTACTGCTCTTGCCCTTCTTGGTGGTACAGAGAGTATAGGTGAGAGGGACTATGTTGAAATGACCCTGGTGCATTGCTGCAATACATCCTGTTGATGATACATGTCCACAAACACAGTTAGTGGTGGAGGAGGCGATTACTGAGTTCAGTGGCAGGGGCACTAGACAAATGAATTGCTCTTTCTGGATGGTGTTGAGCTTTTTGAGTTGTTGCCATTGCAAATATTCATACAAGTGGTGAGCACTTGTCTATTACACTCCTGAAGAATCTTTGAAATGGTGGAGACCTTAAAGGAAACAGGAAGTGAGCTGCAGATTACCAGCTTTGCTCTTGTAGCCAAAGTGTAGCTATGGTTAATCCGCTGAAGCTTCTAGTCAATGGTGACACCAAAGATGTTGGCATTGCAAACTCAGCAATAGTGATGAAGTTGTAGGTAAAGGTGGTTGGTAGCTCTCTTTTTGGAGACAGTTGTTACGAAGCATGAGTATTGTCAGCTACTTATTGGCCTGTCTGAATGCTGTTGAGGCCCTGATGTAGGCTGTCATGGGTGGCTTCATTATCAGAGGAATAAGGAGTGGAGCTGAACACTGTGGACAGCATAGTTATCTGCCCCAATTTGCAGATGTTTTTCATTATTTTCGAAATTATCTATCTGGAGGTATACTTCACCCCTTATCCAATCACTTCTTGCACTATCCAGAAATTGCCAATGTGGGCTTTTGTCAAAATATTTCTCATGCCAGTAACAGTTTCAAAATACACCAACAGGTTGGTTAGGTGTATTTCCATTTCCTGAATCCCTGCTGTCTCTGCTTTGACAAGTTATGGTTTTCAACAGATTAGTTAAAGTTGTTTCTACAACTGAAGTGTATTGGCTTTAACTTAATTAAGAAGGTTATGTGAGCTACTTTCCTATCCTGTAAAATGCTTCCCTAATTTAATAAATACTAAGACAGTGGAAGATTGAAAAACATACAAAATGCTTTCAGGTTTTCAATTTGATGATTCCCAGCTACTTGTGGTGAACCCAGCCATTTAAAATATAAGTCTCTCTCTCTCTCTTTCTTGGCCCTTAGTAATGTGGATGTGGAGGATACATGCAACCTGAAATCCAGTATTGCTCAGGCACAAATGATGGAAAAATGGCCACATGCATCCACCTCATTACTAGTGAAAAGTTATGCAGACAGGAACTGGGATTTCTGGGGCCTGCCTGCTGAAGTTACACTATTTTTGTCTCATTGTGGACAGAAATTTTGGAATTTTAATTTTTGTGTGTTTCACATCAGGAGTTGTCCCTTACAATAAATATACAATCCCCAAGAAACTGTCTTAAAAATTATGAGTGTGTTTCTAATAAACACAAAAAACAAAGCTTGGAAGTCACTACCATTAGATGAAAATGAATTTCTCAGTCAATCAGCACTTGAAATTAGTTCTGTTGAAGAGTCATACAGACTCGAAACGTTAACTGTATTCCTCTCCACAGATGCTGTCAGGCCTGCTGAGTTTTTCCAGGTATTTTCGTTTTTGTTTTGAAATTAGTGTGCCTGATATCAGATATGGTGGTGATTAACTCACATTTATTCAAGTAATTTAATAGTGAAACATGTGAATTTTCTGGTGATGTATTTGAGATTAGAGCACTTTTTATACAATGTAACTGTGAATCTATGAAAGGCACTCAGATCTGCTTGCCATTCCATTTTCTACTGTTAATCTTGATCAAGGGCACACAAGTCTTCATTTTCCTGCAAGAAACAGAATTAGCATAAAGGAATTATAATTAATTGTGAACAATTTTATGAAAGCATATTCTCACCAAGGAGCCCCATCTATCCTGGGAACTGTGGGTGCGCCCCCCCCATGTGTTTTTTATCCAAATAAATCTTAAATAATCATTCATGGATTGCATTGCCAATTATAATTCTGTGGCTTACCAGTGACTCAGTAATAAAAGGATATAATTCTCAACGATAGTGAGTTTTTTTTTTAGTTAATTTTCTCTAAATAAGCACAGCTTCTGAGTCCTGTTTAAATAAACTCAGCATCAAAACCCAGGGCCGTGATTTTCTGGTCCCGTCAGAAATTCCTGCTGAAATTCAACGGATGCCAAATTTTCCATCCTGCCCGCTACAGGTCCCACCCATCCTGGCCCAAGGCTACTCCATCACCAAGTGCTTCATAACGTTGCCCGCCCACATCTCTTCCTCATCCATGCCTTTATCAGTTTACACTACACAGAGTATCCAATCAATCCTCTCCTTGTCAGCCTCCTGAGCTTTACTCAAACTCCAACTGATCTAGAACATTGTTGCTCATATCTATATTAGATCTTGAATCCTAAAATCCCATACTCACTGACTTCTGCTGGCTTCCATTCCATCAATAATTTAGTTTAAAAATCTCAAGATAAATCCCTCCTTCACAACAATAACAACTTGTATTTATATAGCATTCTTAGTGTAAAAAAAAATGTCCCAAGGTGTATCAGAGTAGTGTTAGAATGCAAAAATTGATATCGAAACACACAAAGTGATATTAGGGCAGATGACCAAAAAGTTGGTCAAAGAAATAAGTTTTAAGGATTATCCTCGAAAGAGGAGAGAGAGGTAGTAGAGTTTTAGGGAGGGAATTACAGAGATTAGGGCCCAGGTAGCTGAAGGCACAGCCTCTAATAGTGGAGTGATTAAAATTGAGCATGCTCAAGAAGCCAGAATTAGTTGGATGAGTGCAGAAACCTTGGAAGGTTGTAGGGCTGGAGAAGATTGCAGAGATAAGGATGGGTGAAGTCATGGAAGGATTTGAAACAAGGATCAGAATTTTAAAATGAGACGTTGCTTAACTGGGAGCTAATATAGGTTAGCAAGCATAAGGGTGACAGGTGAGCAAGACTTGGTGTGAGCAATGACATGGGCAGCAGAGTTTTGGATGATCTTAAGTTTACATAGGGTAGAAAATGGGATGCTGGCCAGGGTACACTGGAATAGTTAAGTCTAAAGGCAACAAAGGCATGGATGAGGGTTTCGCAGCAGATGAGCTGAGGCAGGGGAAGAGCTGGGTGATGTTACAGAGGTTGAAATGGGTGGTCTTAGCGATGGTGTGGATATGTGGTTGGAAGCCGGGTTCAGGATCAAATGTGACACCAAGGTTGTGAACTATCTCAAACAGTTACCAGGGAGGGAGACAGAGTTGACAGCTAGGGAACAGAGTTTGTAGAGGTGATCATAGACAATGGCTTTGGTCTTCCCAATATTTAAGTGGAGGAAGTTTCTGCTCATCTAGCTTTTGTTATCAGATTAGCCGTCTGATAACTTTGAGACAATGGAGGAGCTGAGAGAACTGGTGGTGAGGTAGAGCTGGGTGTTATCAGCTTGCATGTGAAAACTTTTTGATGATGTCATTAAGGAGCAGCATGTAGCTGAGAAACAGGAGGAGGCCAAGATTAGGTCCTTGGAGGGTACCAGAGATAACATTGTGTGAGTGGGAAGATAGCTCTAACTTCATTTCAATCTATCTCTACTATCTTCTCCAAATCTGTCCATTTGAGAGGACAGACAGTTTTTTAAAAACAAAATACAAAGACAAAATACTACAGATGCTGGACATCTGAAATAAAAACAGCCCCGGTTATATAATCGGCCAGGACACTAACCCCAGCCCAGTTTAAGCGGAACCCATCTTATCGGGACAGCTACTCATTCCTGAGCAAAAAATAAAAAATACCTGGAAAACCTGAGCAGGTCTGGCAGCATCAGCGGAGAAGAGCACAGTTGACATTTCGAGTCCTCATGACCCTTCAACAGAACTAAGTAAAATAGGAGAGGGGTGAAATATAAGCTGGTTTGGGGGGGGAGGTGGTGGTGGTGGTTGTTGGGACAAGCAAGCAGTGTTAGGAGGAGATAACCAAAAGCTGTCACAGACAAAAGAACAAAGAGGTGTTGAAGGTGGTGATATTATCTAAAAGAATGTGCTAATTAAGAATGGATAGCAGGACAAGCAAGGTATAGATAGCTCTAGTGGGGGTGGGGTGAAATAAGAATAAAAGGGCATAAAAGGTATACATAAATGATCAGTGGAATACATTAAAAATAATGGAAATAGGTGGGAAAAGAAAAATCTATATAAATTATTGGAAAAAAACAAAAAGGAGGGGGAAGAAATGGAAAGAGGGTGGGGATGGAGGAGGGAGTTTAAGATCTAAAATTGTTGAACTCAATATTCAGTCCGGAAGGCTGTAAAGTGCCTAGTCGGAAGATGAGGTGCTGTTCCTCCAGTTTGCTTTGAGCTTCACTGGAACATTGCAGCAAGCCGAGGACAGACAGAGAGCAGGGCGGAGTGTTAAAATGGCAAGCGACAGGGAGGTCTGGGTCATTCTTGCGGACAGACCGCAGGTGTTCTGCAAAGCGGTCACCCAGTCTGTGTTTGGTCTCTCCAATGTAGAGGAAACCGCATTGGGAGCAATGAATGCAGTAGACTAAGTTGAAGGAAATGCAGGTGAAATGCTGCTTCACTTGAAAGGACTGTTTGGGCCCTTGGACGGTGAAGAGAGAGGAAGTGAAGGGGCAGGTATTGCATATCTTGCGTTCGCAGGGGGAGGTGCCGTAGGAGCGGGTTGAGGAGTAGGAGGTGATGGAGGAGTGGACCAGGGTGTCACGGAGGGAACGATCCCTACGGAATGCCGCCGGGGGGGGGTGAAGGGAAGCTGTGTTTGGTGGTGGCATCATGCTGGAGTTGGCGGAAATGGCAGAGGATGATCCTTTGAATGCGGAGGCTGGTGGGGTGATAAGTGAGGACAAGGGGGACCCTATCATGTTTCTGGGAGGGAGAGGAAGGCGTGAGGGCGGATGCGCAGGAGATGGGTTGGACACGGTTGAGGGCCCTGTCAACTACTGTGGGTGGAAAACCTCAATTAAGGAAGAAGGAGGACATGTCAGAGGAACTGTTTTTGAAGGTAGCATCATCAAAACAGATGCGACGGAGGCAAAGGAACTGAGAGAATGGGATGGAGTCCTTACAGGAAGCCGGGTGTGAGGAGCTGTAGTCGAGGTAGCTGTGGGAGTTGGTAGGCTTGTAATGGATATTGGTGGACAGTCTATCACCAGAAATTGAGACAGAGAGGTCAAGGAAGGGAAGGGAAGTATCAGAGATGGACCATGTGAAAATGATGGAGGGGTGGAGATTGGAAGCAAAATTAATAAATTTTTCCAGGTCCCGACGAGAGCATGAAGTAGCACTGAAGTAATCATCGATGTACCGTCGCATTCTGAGATCCACACTCAGTGCCATACACCGCCATATGAACACACTCGACCTCTCCCTCCAGCAGCACCGCCGTACCCTTTTCCAAAGCTGCGCGTGCCCCCAATTTCATTTTATTCTTCGTCTCATCCGACACCTCAACGAGAAACTTTGTCTCTTTCTCTCAAGTGCTAAGGAATGCAAGCTCCAACAACTCATCGACACTAACACCCATCCAGGACCCTCAACCCCTGCCTGTCCCTCTGTCCCCACCCCATCTTCCAATCCCAGCCCTAGCCGGGTATTCACTATACCCCTGTCCTTCCCCTCTCCGACACTGAACGTTCAGTGCTCAGCAAAGGACTCAGTTTCATACCCTTATGCCCTCATCTCAATGAATTTCGGGCTCGGCACGATGCTGAACTCTTCTTCCGCCGCCTTCGTCTCTGTGCTCACTTCTTTGGGCAGGAGTCCTCTCCCTGTTCAACGGATCCTTTTACCCACCTCCAATATTCTCCCTCCACTTGGACCCCTCCCTCTGAATTCTTACCTTCTCTTGATCCTTTCATTGAGAACTGTCGGCGTGACATTAGTTGTCTCAATTTCTCTGCTCCTCTCATCCATTCTAATCTCTCTCCCTCTCTGAACTTACTGCACTCCGTTCTCTCAGGTCCAACCCTGACATTGTCATCAAACCTGCTGACAAGGGTGGTGCTGTTGTTGTCTGGCGCACTGACCTCTACCTCGCAGAGGTTGAGCGTCAACTCGCAGACACTTCCTCCTACCTCTCCCTGGACCATGACCCCACTACTGAACATCAAGCCATTGTTTCCAGGACCGTCACTGAACTCATCTCCTCTGGAGATGTTCCTTCCACAGCTTCCAACCTGATAGTCGCCCAACATGGGACGGCCCGCTTCTACCTCCTACCCAAAATCCAAAAACAGGACTGTCCTGGCAGACCGATCGTGTCAGCTTGCTCCTGCCCCACTGAACTCATTTCTTGCTATCTTGACTCCCTTCTCTCTCCCCTTCAGTCCCTTCCCACCCACATCCGTGATTCCTCTGACACCTTACGTCACATCAACAATTTCCAGTTCCCTGGCCCCAAGCGCCTACTCTTCACCATGGACATCCAATCCGTCTACACCTCCATCTCGTAGCTGGATGATCTGAGGGCTCTCTGCTTCTTCCTCGAACAGAGGCCCAAACAATCCCCATCCACCACTACTCTCCTCCGTCTGGCTGAACTTGTTCTCACACTGAACAATTTCTCCTTCAACTCCTCTCACTTCCTCCAAATAAAAGGTGTGGCTATGGGTACCCACATGGGCCCCAGCTATGCCTGTCTCTTTATGGGGTATGTGGAACATTCCTTGTTCCAGTCCTACTCCGGCCCCCTCCCACAACTCTTTCTCCAGTACATCGATGATTACTTCGGTGCTGCTTCATGCTCTCGTCGGGACCTGGAAAAATTTATTAATTTTGCTTCCAATCTCCAAACCTCCATCATTTTCACATGGTCCATCTCTGATACTTCCCTTCCCTTCCTTGACCTCTCTGTCTCAATTTCTGGTGATAGACTGTCCACCAATATCCATTACAAGCCTACCAACTCCCACAGCTACCACGACTACAGCTCCTCACACCCCGCTTCCTGTAAGGACTCCATCCCATTCTCTCAGTTCCTTTGCCTCCGTCGCATCTGTTCTGATGATGCTACCTTCAAAACCAGTTCCTCTGACATGTCCTCCTTCTTCCTTAATTGAGGTTTTCCACCCATGGTGGTTGACAGGGCCCTCAACCGTGTCCAACCCATCTCCTGCGCATCCGCCCTCATGCCTTCTCCTCCCTCCCAGAAACATGATAGGGTCCCCCTTGTCCTCATTATCACCCCACCAGCCTCTGCATTCAAAGGATCATCCTCCACCATTTCCGCCAACTCCAGCATGATGCCACCACCAAACACAGCTTCCCTTCACCCCCCCGGCGGCATTCCATAGGGATTATTCCCTCCGTGACATCCTGGTCCACTCCTCCAACACCCCCTACTCCTCAACCCCCTCCTACGGCACCTCCCCCTGCGAATGCAAGATATGCAACACCTGCCCCTTCACTTCCTCTCTCCTCACCGTCCAAGGGCCCAAACTCTCCTTTCAAGTGAAGCAGCATTTCACTTGCATTTCCCCCAACTTAGTCTACTGCATTCGTTGCTCCCAATGCGGTTTCCTCTACATTGGAGAGACCAAACGCAGACTGGGTGACCACTTTGCAGAACACCTTCGGTCTGTCTGCAAGAATGACCCAGACCTCCCTGTCGCTTGCCATTTTAACACTCCACCCTGCTCTCTTGCCCACATGTCTGTCCTTGGCTTGCTGCATTGTTCCAGTGAAGCTCAAAGCAAACTGGAGGAACAGCACCTCATCTTCCAACTAGGCACTTTACAGCCTTCTGGACTGAATATTGAGTTCAACAACTTCAGATCATGAACTCTCTCCTCCATCCCCACCCTCTTCCTGTTTCTTCCCCCTCCTTTTTGTTTTTTCCAATAATTTATATAGATTTTTCTTTTCCCACCTATTTCCATTATTTTTAATGTATTCCACCGATCATTTATGTATACATTTTATGCCCTTTTATTCTTATTTCACCCCACCCCCACTAGAGCTATCTATACCTTGCTTGTCCTGCTATCCATTCTTAATTAGCACATTCTTTTAGATAATATCACCACCTTCAATACCTCTTTGTTCTTTTGTCTGTGACAGCTTTTGGTTATCTCCTCCTAACAATGCTTGCTTGTCCCAACAACCACCACCACCACCTCCCCCCCCAAACCAGCTTATATTTCACCCCTCTCCTATTTTTACTTAGTTCTGTTGAAGGGTCATGAGGACTCGAAACGTCAACTGTGCTCTTCTCCGCTGATGCTGCCAGACCTGCTCAGTTTTTCCAGGTATTTTTTATTTTTTGTTTTGGATTTCCATTATCTGCAGTTTTTTATTTTTACTCATTCCTGAGTACTGATGCCAGTGCCGCATGGATTAGGTAACAATTCAGAGATTATTATATTTGATGTTCTGCATTTTAATTTGGACCCTAACTCCTCAAACTTTCTCAGCAGAACATCGTTCCTATTTCTACCAATGTTGTTGGTTCCTATGTAGATCACTGCAACTGGTTCCTCCCCCTCCAAGTTTATCTCCAGCTGCAAGATGTCCTTAATCCATCAGGTAGGTAACAAAGGACACAAGAAAGAGGAGCAGGAGTAGACCACCATGGCCCTTTGAGCCTGCTCTGCCATTGAATACGATCATGGCTGATCTTGGGCTTCAACTCCACTTCCCTGCCCACTCGCCATATCTCGAATCCTGGAAACAATCTCTCAGCCTCTAGCCTGTCAAGCCCCTTTAGAATCTTGTACGTTTCAATGAAATCACCTCTCAATCTTCCAAACTCCAGAGAAAATAGCTCCAATTTGCTCAGCCTCCCATCATATGATAAACCCCTCATCCCAAGGACCTTTGCTGTATCCAATGCAAGTATATCCTTTCTTAAATGTGGAGATCAAAACTGTACAAAGTATTCCAAATGTGGTCTCACCAAACCCAGTACAACTCTAGCAAGACTTCTTTATTCCTGTACACTAATCCTCTTGCAATAAAGGCCTACATGCCATTTGCCTTCCTAGTTGCTTACCGTACCTGTATGTTAACTTTTTGCGTTCCCTGTGTGGGCACTCCCAAGTCTCTTGAACATCCACACTCACAAGTTTCTCACCTTTTAAAAAATATTCTGCTTTTCTGTTGTTTTGACAAAAGTGAATAAATTCACACTTCCCTACATTATAGTCCATCTGCCATTTTGTTGTCCACTCACTTAACCTCTATATGTTGTGTCCTCTCCACAGCTTACCTTTCCACCTATCATCAGCAATATTAGATACATTACTCTCTGTCTCTTCATAGAAGGTTTACAGCACAGAAAGAGGCCACTTGGTCCATTGTGACTGTGTGGCTGAAGAACGAGCCACCCAGCCTAATCCCACTTTCTAGCATTTGGTCCATAGCCCTGCAGGTTACAGCACTTGAGGTGCATATCCAAACACCTTTTAAATGAGTTGAGGGTTTCTGCCTCTACTACTCTTTCAGGCAGTGAGTTCCAGATCCCCACAACCCTCTGGGTCAAAACATTTTTCCTCATCGCCCCTCTAATCTTTCTACCAATCACTTTAAATCTATGCCCCCTAGTCACTGACCTCTCTGCTATGGTATATAGGCCTTTACTATCCACTCTATCCAGGCCCCTCACAATTTTGTTCATCTCAAACAAATCTTCCTTCATCCTCCTCTGTTCCAAGCAGAACAACTCCAGCCTGTCCAATCGTTCCTCATAGCTTTAATTTTCCAGTCCTGGCAACATCCATGTAAATCTACTCTCTAATGCAATTTCAGCCTTTCTGTAATGAGGTGGCAAGAACTGTGTAAGTTGTCACCTAATTAATATTTTATATAGTTCCAGCATAAACTCCCTGCTCTTATATTCTATGCCTCAGCTAATAAAAGAAAGGGATTCCATATGCCTCCATAACCACTTTATCAATTAACCCTGCTACCTTCAGGGATCTGTGGACATTCATTCCAAGGCCCCTCACTTGCTCTACACCTCTCAATATACTTCAATTTAATGTGCAATCCTTTCCCTTGTTTGACTTTCTCAAATACATTACCTCACACTTCTCTGTGTTGAATACCATGCCGCTTTTCTGCCCAGCTGACCAGTCCATTGATATCTTCCTACAGTCTACAGCTTCCCTCCTTGCTTTCAGCTGCGTGGCTAACTTTTTGTGTTGTCTGCAAACTTCTTATGATTCCCCTTACATTTACATCCGTTATATTCCATCTGCCAAATTTTTGCCCACTCACTTAACCTGTCTGTATCCCTTTGCAGACTCTCTACCTCTTGACAACTTAATTTCCTACCTATCTTGGCATCATCAGCAAATTTAGCTATATATTCAGTCCCTTCATCCATGTCATTGATATAGGGCTGGGTTTTCTGGCTCTGCCTATGGTGGGCATCAAGGCAAATGGGGTAGAAAATATCGCGAGGTCAGAAAAATGAGTTTACCGCTGTTGTAAAAGCAGTCCAGGATTGTCCGCTCCAGATGTCAATAGCGGGCCGTGTTTCCTGGCATGGCATGACAGGAATGTCATTTTAATACATTTGCCTCTCATTGTAATGGTTGCTTGCTGGAATTGTACCCCCCACACTGGATCAAGAAGGCATGTCGGCATCAACTTGTTTTACAACGGTATAGAAGTGACGTGCATCTGGCAACCTGCACTTCGCTCATCACAAGGTCTTCAAGGTCTGTTCCCCTACCTTGCATTGCAAAGTGTTCACGGCAACTCAGACTCAGTACCAGGCTTCGTAAGCAGCACCACATCGTTTTCAGGCGGGTGTCAGAGGTAAATCTCTACCTACCAGACCAGTGTGCTGGGGGTTAAGGCCTCCACCGTGGAAGGTGGGTACTAGCCTGATGCAAGGGAAGGGCTGCAGGGTAAGGCCTCCACTGGGGGGTATGAGTGGTCAAGGTTGCACACAGACACATGACTGGGGTGGGGGCATGGTGATGGGGAAGCATCTTTAGTGCCAGGATAGGGAGAGAGATAGTTACAGAATGACATATGTGACTTTGGGCCAGAACGAGAGGATTGCTGAGTGAAGAAGTGCTTGAATGTTGAGTCTGCAAAGACTGTCCTTGCCCTGGTCCAGGCAGGAGGAGGGCATGTCAGTCCAATCTCAGTCATGCCCAGGATGTTGTGCACAGGACAGTTTGGGGGGGGGGGGTGGTGGTGGTGGTTCCTGGCATCATACTGAGCCGCAGATGCAACACTCAGTTGGGGGCGGCATCTGCAGCCTTTATATGGGCTAAAGGTATTGTGGGGGCATTTGAGGTTGTTGGAAGTGGGGGTTGGGGTGTATGTCAGACAAGTGTCCTCAAGATGGGGAGGGGTGAGGTCTACATGGGGCATAGGCACATCTACCTCACCATGTTCTTGGGGTAACAAAGGGTATATCCACCACAATCACAACGGGATCAAGGAATACAGCGGGAGCATTGAGATATTCTTGGAGGGAGAGAAACCTGAACATTAGGCTCCTGCTGGACGATGGGAGGGATATTTCCACACTCACAAGGGTGAGTCCAAGCTGGTCAGATTGTGAGACCTCAGCACCACCACCTTCCGACTTGTAGCGATGGCTCAGTACAACATTAAAATGGGGAGATACTTGGCTGGTGAGGGCTCTGAGAGCCCACTGGATGGCAGATGCAGGCACAGGGGGGCCAATTAAAGGGGCACCCACCTGAACACTGCATTCCCAAATGAGAAGAAATGCACAGCTGAGACATGTTAGGAGCCATTCAATGACTGTGCAGGGAATCAGGAAAGTGAAGCTATGATGTGCATTCATGCAAGGCTAATCCCGCAAAGTGGCACTAATCAATCTTCAGAAATTCCCCAGAGCGATAATGAACTCCAGAGCAATTGGGCAACTGGAGAAGCTTTAGATATGTGTTACCATCATGGTGCTAGCAGCTTCACAGAAGAGAAGCCTCCAGCCCTCCTCAAATAATCTCAGTTCCTGACTAAATATTTTCCCTCATGTGTATTCCAAAGAGTGTGGTATTAGAGTGCAGTGAATGAAGATCCAAGCACCTGGGCTGAGAGCAGCACATCCAAGCACCTGGCCAAAGTAATCTCATAGCAGTTGGTCATGTAAAGTTGGTGGGGAGGGGGGTGGGGGTGGGGGGAAGGCACACCTTGAAACAAACCCTGTGCTGGCCTGGATTTTTGGGGTGATTAGTTTCTGGAATTAAGCCCTTGAACCCACATTCACTGCCGAGTCATTGACAGAAATAGGACCTTTGCAGGCTGATGCTGACTCACGTCTGTTTCTCCTTGATGGAGAGGAGACCATTAGGGAGATGGCTTTATTGCTGCCTGCATAATCACAAACAGGCAGGAGAGTAGACGACAACTGCGATGGAGGAGCCAGGCTCACCGAAGGGAGGAGCCAAACCCTCAAGACCAAGAGGTAGCAGGGCCCACTTCGGACGCAGAGCATGAGGCTCATAGAGACGTTGTGCTTGGGGGGGCTAGAAAGACCAAGGGTGTACAGAATTTGCATGTCTTATCTGCAGATGAGTGAGAGACAGTGTTGCTGATGCCTCCGCATGTGACTCAAATTTGCCACATACTCCAGGAACTGGCATCACAGGGACTGGAGGCCATCCATTGTCACTGGCTGTGAAAGAAACCGCTGCACTGAACTTATATGCAAGTGGCTCCTTCCAAGGCTCTAATGGTGATCTCTGAAGCATCCACTCACAAATGCATACATGAGGTGACAGATGCTCTTTTTGCCAAGGCCCGCAATTACATCCACGTCGACAGAGATCAAGCAAGCAGGGTGCCAAAGCAGTGGGCTTTGCAGTGATTTCCGGATTCCCACAGGTGCAGGGTGCCATCGACTGCACTCATGTGACTATTAAAGCTCCTTGGCACAGGCACTCCAACATACAAACAGAAAATGCTTCCATTCGATCAATGTACAGCTGGTCTGAGAACATAGGAAACTTATCATGCAGGTTTGTGCCAGATACCCAGGAAGTGTCCACGACTCATACATCTTGAATAGATCGCAGATCCTGGAAATTTGGGGGACTACACAGGACCTAGGGTTGGCTCCTCAGTGACAAGGGTATCCACAAAGGACGTGGCTGATGACACCCATGCAGCAGCCACAGAATCCTGCAGCGAGAAGGTACGATGCTCATGCCGCTACTCAAGCATTGGCGGAGCAGACCATAGGCATCTTACAGATGCGATTCCGATGCCTGGACAGACCTGGCGAAGCACTCCAGTACGGTCCCCAGAGCGTCTCATGGATTATTGTGGCTTGCTGTGCGCTGCACAACCTGGAACTGCAAAGAGGGAAGGACTTGCCAGATGCTGACATGGAGAAGCTGCAAGTCTCCTCTGATGAGGAAGCATCGAAGGAGGTGAGGGCATTGAGTTCGCAGAAGTCGAGGCTGCAGGGAAAGAGGCCATAGCATGGGCCAGATGAGGCAGACATGCGTGTGGGGGCCTTATAGCCACCAGATTCCACAAGGGGGATGGCGAGTTGCAGTGAGTACCCCCTTGGACAAGTGCCCTCCATCATGGGCCAACATTAACACCAGTGTTGCTATTCCTCTCATTTCAACTATGCACTTTAATATTAGAGTGAACAACTACACATCAGGGTCACATTGTCCTGTTCGTTTGAAAGATGATGAAGCCTTGGGAGCATGTGTCCTTACTTAGATGAGGTGCTAACTGGAGGAGGGAGTCCCGGCATCAGACATCAGAAGGTATTGTCTCTTCAAGTGTTTCTCCAGCATTCCAGTAGCAATGGCAACCTAAAAGAATCAGGAGCTGTTCCACTATCCTCAGTGGCTCATAGTTGTCTGCCTTCAATGTAACAAACCTCCTCAAGGAGATCCATCTTCAGCAACAAGGCAACGGATTCTGTGTAACCTCGATGGTGAAACTATTATGTAATCTTGGGCCAAGGCAGCCGAGGACGTTCTACAGGTGTGCATCTAATCAGAGATGGCTCATTTCTGTGTCACCTTCTTCTCTATCACATTAACATCCGGCACTCTCAGTTAGGAATGCTGGCCTGCTTTTATCCTCACCTTACTACACATGGACCGCCTGAAGATGACAACGTTCAACCACTTGCATGCAAGACATTAAAATGCCTCCTCTTTAAGACACACTTTGTACCTTCATTGCCAGTCCTGGCCCTTGCGAACTTCAAAATTCTCAGAGGCCATGAGGCCCTCAAGATGACAAGTCATTGCTAGTAAGGAGCAGACTTCAGTACATCCTCGCTCCTATCCCATCGCTCCCTTCAGCATTGTCTAAAGCTAAGATGTGCAGTTCCAGAGCATGCTCAAAGGCTCTGTAGACTGCCAAAAGTCATCATTTGCAATTAGCAGCACACGTCTCAATGATGCTAAGGTGATGGGATGCACAGCGCTGCATCCAACATTGTGACAAGAGCCATGAGGCCACAATACAGACAATTACAGTTTGAGAAGTGATCAAGGTTGTAGATTTGAGTGCCAGGGCAATAAAGTGGCTCAGAAGGGCAGAGCTTCAGCATCTTGAGGTGGCAAGGTGCTCTCACTTATTGCTGACTATTCAGTTGTACACTTGGAAAGTCGGAAACGTGGTTGGCAGACAGGAGCTCTGAATAGCAATATCTGCGCTAAGTGAGGGGGTGCACCATGGTATCACACCCAATTGACAGCAACACAGCTCATCATGAAAAGGAGGTATATACACAAGAGGAAATGTGAAATGTTTACATTTGTGAATATTATTATTACATGTGGTGAACACTCGTGCCACTGTTGTGCTCCTAAATTTTTTTTTTACTTTCCTAACGCTACGTCTGGGTGCATCCCTGACATTGACAGCAGAGGTGGAGACAGCCTGCTACGCCCTGTTTCTGTGATGACTTTTGCAGGCATCTCTGGAGGGCTGAGACCTGGAGGTCCCCGGCTTGCTTTGAGTGTCCTGCTGTGGGGTAGGTGAACCTTTCTCGGCTTGTGGAGCTGGAGGTGATGGGGTCACAGAAAGCGGGGTTTGAGAACGGATGGGCATTCCTGGAGTCACCTGGGTGGATAGCTCTGGTGTGTCCATCTGCTGATTTCCACACCTGCCAACGCATTTAGTGTACTAACAGGAAAATCCCACCCACAGCTTGAAAAAAGTTGAGGACCCAGCACTGAACCCTGTGGCATAGCCACAGCTTACAAGTTCCAGCTTACCAATCTGAAATAGCCCCATTTATCCTGCTTTCTGCTTCTTGTTAGCTAACCAATGCTTTATCTATGCTAATATATATTACCCCCTACACCATGTGCTCTTAGTTTGTGTAGTAACTTTTGATGTGGCACCTTATCAAAAGTGTACCTTATCAAAATTGGAAATCCAAGTATACCACACCTACCAGTTCCCCTTTATCCGCCTTAAATGTTGCTTTGTCAAAAACTCTGATGCATTAGTTAAACATGATTTCCCTTTCACAAAGCCATGTTGGCTCTGCAGGGTCGTATTGTGATTTTTTAAGTATCCTGCTATAACCTCCTTAATAATGGATTCCAGCACATTCCCTGTGACAGATGTTAGGCTAACTGACCTCTAGCACTTCCTTAATAGGTTCCAGCATTTTCCCAACAACTGATGTCCGGCTAACTGGCCTGTAGTTCTGTTTTCTCTCTCCCTCCTTTCCTGAAAATTTCCTGTCAACTTGCACATTTTAGTGCCTTAAATTTCTCCAAATCTTTTTCTCTGTTGATATTAATTTCCCTAATTTTCTCACTCTTCTTAGCCCCTAGGTTACCATCTATTTCTGCTATGTGCTTGTGTCTTCTACTGTGAAGACAGACACAAAATATTTGTTCAATGCCCCTGCCATTTTCTCATTCCCAATGATAATTTCTCCTGTCTCTGATTCTAAAGGACCAACATTAACTTTAGCTACTCTCTTCCTTTTTATATACTTATAAAAGCTCTTACAATCTGTTTTTATATTACTGACAGGTTTACTCTCATATTCTGTTTTTTCCCTTATATCAACTTTTTGGTTTCCCTTTGCTGGTTTCTAAATCACTCCCAATCCTCAGACTTGTTACTGTTTTTTGCAACATTGTAAGCCTTTTATTTTAATCTAATAGTTAACTTCCTGAATGAGCCATGGATGGGTCTTTCTTGCTGAGATTTTATTTTTCAATGGAATGTATTTTTGCTGGATATTTTGAATTGTTTCTTTAAATATTTCCTGCTGTTCAATTACATCCATACCTTTTAGCCAACTTACCCTAGTTTACCTTAGCCAGTTAATGCTGGCTCATCCAGCGAAGTCCACATCCCATAAATGACTGAAAAAGACCTCCAAAGCTGAAGGGTTGGGGAAAATATGCCACCGTTTATAAAGGGGGAAATCATAAATCAAAAATGCCTTTCTGTTTACGGATGGTAGTGAGAGGAGAAATCAGGGCTATTAAAATTAATCCCTGTCCTGTCCATAACAATCCATGTACTTCTGGGGTAGAGAATTCCAAAGACTTACAATCCTATGATTAAAAAACTTCTCATCTTAGCCCAAAATGACTCACTCTTTATCCTGGGACCAATGTTCCCTTTAAGCTATATGGCTGAGCCCAAAATTTCCAGCGCAGGCTGCACAAAAGGCAGCTCCTTTAGCTTACCATGAGTGTGTAGCTGCACAAAAAAAATTAAAGGGTATGTTGCCTGGCACAATGATTCCTCGCCCTAGACGCCCTAGTCAGGGAAAGCAGCATTTCAGCATCTACTTTGTCAAACTCTCAAAGAATTTTAAATGTTTCAGTGAGACCACCCCTCATATTCTGCGAAATGAGCACATTCTGCTCTATATCTCATAGGACAACCTTTTCATCCCCAGAATCAATCTAGTAACTGTTCTTTACACCCTCTCTAAGGCTAGTATATTGTGCCTTCGGTAACGAGGCAAAAAACAGTATACAGTACTCTAAGTGTGGTCTTACTGAAGCCTTATGTTATTGCAGCAAGGCTTCCTTATTCTTACACTGTGACTCCTTCCAATAAAAGCTAACATACCATTTTCCTTCCTATTTTCTTACTGTACCTGCATGTTAACTTCCTGTGATTCATGTACAAGGACACCTAAATCCCCCTGAATACCAACATTAACTAGTCCCACAGTTTAAAAAAATCTGCGTTTCCATTTTTCCCACCAAACTGGATAATTTTATGCTTCCCCACATCATACTCCATCTACCACCTGCTTCCCCAATCATTTAACTTGTCTTTATTCATTTGCTGTCACTTTGTGCCCTCCTCACAGCTTACTTTCGACCCCATTTTCTATCGTCAACAAACTTGGAAATGTTACACTTGGTACCCTCAACTAAATCAAAGGATGGGACTTGCCACTGACCTCAAAAAAGTTGCCCACAGAGATTTAGCAGGCTCCAGAGTATTGAGTTTTTTCTATTCCGGCAATACTTGGAATTTAGTATCTATAGTGTCTTGCAACAGTACAGACAGCAGGCAAGCTAATCAGCCAATTAAAATGAAGAAATCTCATGGACAGAAAAGCAAGAAGTAAAAGGTTTGTGATTAAAGATCACTTTTTAATCATTGTACATAAATATGAACTAAAGATTGGGACATACACATGGGATTAAAATAGAAGATGAAATATCATAAATAAACATAAAAAATATTATTTTTAAAAATCTGGGATGTTTAAACACTATTTTGAGTGTCCATGCATATAACATTAATTTTCATGGCTAGAGAGGTGTTCATCAATAATTATGACTTAGTATGATATTAGAAACTCAGTTACACCTCATCCAACAAGACTTAATATTTACAATGTTTTTTTACAGCAAGAATAGTGCATAAAAAGTTGAAGTTCTGACTGGATAGGTTGGGATTATTTTCCTTAGAACAAAGAAGGCTGAGAGGTGACTTGATTGAGGTGTACAAAATTATGAAGGGAATAGATAGAGTGGACAGGATAAAATTGTTTCCCTTGATGGAGAATTCTAGAACCAGGGGACATAGATTCAAGATAAGTGGCAGAAGGTGTAGGGGGGACATGAAGAAGAACTTTTTTTACACAGAAGGTAGTGGGTGTCTGGAATTCGCTGTCCAAGTTGATGATAGAGGCAGAAACTCTAAACTTTTTTTAAAAGTACCTGGATCTGCACCTAAAGCTGCAGTGCTATGGGTCAGGTGCAGGAAGGTGGGATTAGAAAGGGCACCTGGGTGTCCTCGGGCTGGCATGCAGAAGTTGGGCCGAATGGCCTCCTTCTGTGCTGTAACTTTTCTATGGTTCTCCCCTCACACCAGAAAACAACCTTTAGAACTTCTTGCTGTGGCTGAAATCTATCCCCTGACTATACTGTCCCCTATCACTACTGCAATCCTTTTCACTCTCAGCAATTGAATGGTATACTGCACCATGGTTAGTTTGCTTATCAGCCCTGTAGTCCTTGTTCTCATTCACACAGATAACAAGTATCTTGTATCCGTTGGTCAAAGTCAAGGGATGAGGCATCTCCATCACTACATGCTGATCCCCATACCTGACTGACCTGCAGTCACACCCTCCGGTCCTGACCACTGACCAATTCTAAACTTCTACTTCGCTAAGATGTGACTGCATCCTGGAACTAAGTGTCCAAGTAACTCTCCACTTCACTGATGTCCTGCAATGTCTGCAGCTTGGAATGCAGTTCAGCAACTCTGAGTTGAAGTTGCTCTACAATTTAAATTTCTCACCTCAGATTCCTTGTCTTCATCAGATGACGACATTATACATGTCTCAGTCGTGTCTCTAGGTTCAGCTTCTAAAAAGGAACAATTATTCACCACATTATTCATGAAATCAAATTTACTTTTGGTTTTAGAAATGCTTATTTTGTATTTGGATTTAGAATTCAGACAGCAATCTTTAGCATGAATTGCTCCTTCTGGATTTTAAAAGTACCTACCTGGTAGAACAAGTTTGATATTATGTTTGTGATCATTCAGTGTCTTTACTGACACAGCAAGTTCTGGAGTGGAAAATCTGATACTCCACTATCCACTGCGTGAATTGAAAATTCATGATGAAATGATTATTGGCACCTGCTATAGGCCTCCAAGTCAACAGGCTTGTTAAAATGAAGAATACCGTGAACAAATTAAAAAGAACTAGAGGACAAGGTAACATTTGTATAATGGGACCTTTTGATTACCTAACCATTGAGTCGTCTGATGGGAAGGTTACCAAGTCTCAAAGGATGCAAAACAGCAATATTTACTGAGCATGCTAATTGATGTGATTTAGTCTTTAGCAGTGCTTCTGAGACGATGTCTAATCTAGAGCATCTGACCAACAGTGAGGACACTACACCAGACTTCAATTGTCCAGACAAATTACTGCTGCAGATAATTTGTATTGGTTCCAGATTTCAGAAAGGTTCAATTTACAAGAATGAAATTGGTAGAGTGGGAAGTGGTACTAGACCAGAATTATTTATATTCATGAATGGAAACATTTTCTATGTTCCTTGGATCAACAGGAGGGCACAGGGTGAAGTGAAACCAAATTGATTAGATCGTGAAGTTTATCGGCAAATTAATCTCAAGAGGAAAAGGTATACTGAATATAATAATATATAATGATAGTAACTGTGAATAGGGGAAATATTAAATGTAAAACAGCACTGTGAATTAGTGCATTAATGATGATAAATAGATTTTCATTTAGGCCAGAAGCCAATAAGTAATTGAAAACCACATAAATCCTTTGAGCAGGATAGGACAGTTTTAAGACACAATATGCCTGAGGTGTTCAGTGGATATTTTGCATTTGCTTCACAAATGAAGATATTGCTATGGTGTCAGTAGTGTCACACAGGTGTACCCCTAAAATTGATTCTACAGAGATAAATGCTGAAATGGTCTTGGCTAGGATCAAGACTATCCAGGGCCAGGAACAGGTACCCTAATTTTAACAATCCCTAATCTCTCAACTCCTCATACCAGTGGAAAGCGCCTTAAGCGCCCACCCTAATGGAGAGACTGCAAATTGTGGCTTTGGTTCCCTTCCTACCCAGAAATATTTGAATCCCATATCCATCAGCCCCCTTTATAAAGAGCCTAGGAAAAAAATGGGGGGAGGGCACAGGCCATGATCCTAAAGTGGACCCCATTTCCACTAATCATCAGCCCAGTATGCCTGTTTCTCTTGGGATGCTAACTAACATCCATTAACATCCTCCAGACCAAGGATGTGGTCTGAATGTCTCTATCCTGTCCACATTCCTCCTTCTTCCTGACTTGGGTGGGTGGAAGGTATACTTTCTGCACAGTTTTGCAGAAATTCTTGGCAAGGTCACGACCGGGACTTGCTAGATCACAGGCTGGTCACACTCCTATTGGGAGTTATGGCACATTTGTGACAAAAGTTCATGGATTTTCAGCTCCATGGTCTTGACCTTGGTGTTGAAGCAGTCCATGAGCTCTTCATGCTTACTATTGGAAATTTGGCTGGAAAGGATAGAAAAACTTGTGGAAAGAGCGAGGGAGTGGAGCTGTTTCAATAGCTTTTCAAAGAGCCAGCAAAGGCCAAATGGCCTCTTTTTGTGATACAAGATTCTATGATATGTTTGATGAGGCTGTTTGTTGTACTGAGTTATGGGTCAACTTTATTCTCCAAGAGAAGTAAGGCGGTTTGACTATAGAGGGGGTGGCATGGCAATGCTTGACAGGATTAAATCAGTTGTGTTATTGACCCCCTGTGATCCTTAGACTTTAAGGAGTAAAGGTGGAAGCTAACCAGAGGAATTAGCAGGTTGGAGACAGTAAGTAATTTGGTGAGAATAAGGGAACTAAAGGGAAGACACTGAGCAAGTTAACAGTGGCAGTGCTGTCTTTTAACTGGAAGGCCAGAGGAATGGTAGTTCTAACTCAAGGTAGCTTTGGAAAGTTTTTCTCCAGAGTTGGAAGGCCAAAGTAATGGGGTTGGAAGGAGAGAAATGTGAGTGGTAAGGAAGTAAAGAAAATGCTTAGAGATAGCTTTATTGCTTAAGATGTAGCAGTGGCGAGGCAATAGCATCATTATCATCGTGAAGAGAAGACCTGAAGGTAGTAAGCATTTTAAATTAAATTCTGAGAATAAATTAGAGTAGGGAAAATGCATTAAGTTTGGATTTTAACATACTGGAGAGGAAGAAGAGAGGAAAGTTAAGAGCAAGTATCATAGATTTTACTGATATATCATCTTGAAAGAATCTGAACAAAAGGGACAAAGAACACTTTTTGTGGCAGGGAGTAAAATTTAAACTTACACATGGATTTGTAGGAAATGCTGCAAGGAAGTGACCATGTGGTCAACACCCCTTCTCCTAAATGTCACCACCATCAAACTGTCTTGGTGGGACACTATCCCATGCAAACTTCCCCCACCCCGTAACTTAACAGGCATCCCGGCTAATTCCAGAGATGTGTGTTCAATGCACAAGAGAAGTAAAAAAAGTAACATCATTCACAACATTAGTTTAATATCAAACTGACTTTAAAGTTATACACACCTTTATCAGCTATAGAGGGCTGAGAAGTATAGTCCCTAGAAAGCAATAAAATACAGTCAATTTATTAAATGTGCTAACATGCCAGGTTACTGATTTCTGATTTAGCTTTTCTCATTCTTCAAACTGTTATCCTCCTTATAGGATGGGTAACTCTAGCAACCTATCAAGGAATCACAAAAGCAGTTTTACCTTTAAAAAGATTTTTCCATACTGGACGCATTTCCTTAAGTCACCCTCTCCCGGCCATCTTCATTTGTTGACCACAGGAGGGAGTGTAGCAGATGGGTAAGTAAAATCACGAGAACCGGAGTTTACTTTGTCTTTTTCAAAAAAACTTAGTTCAATAACCTTTACAAAAGTTGCTCAATACATGACAACAATGTTAGAAAAAGAACATTTAAAAAAAAATAAAAACATTCCCCAACATAATTGAGGAAGATTTTTGTGACTGGTCAAGTTCAGCTATGACTCTTCTCGATGATATTACATTCACTGTCCATAGAAGATGCCAGAACTTTACTTCAACTCATTTGCTAACATTTTGAGATTGTGTATTTTGTTGTACACTTGTAGCACCTTTCGGTGTGTGCTATTTTTAGCCAGGCATTATATTCAATGGAAAATTTATCCCAACAATACTTTATAATGTTGGTTACAGGGAATTTCTTTTTGACTGTCACAAGTAGAATTACTCATCTGAATATAAGCATCAGGGATTAGATGAGCAGTTCAGTTAAGTAAGATACTTAGGATGTGAATGACTGGCAAGATTGAACTAAGGCAAAACTAAAGCCATCTCTTCCTGAGGTCCCCAAATTCAAAGGCGCCAGCCTTCAAACATTTCGATTCACACCAAGTGATATCAAGAAACAACAGAAGGCACTGGATACGGCACAGACTATGGGCCTTGACAACATCCTGGTTGGAGTACCAAGACTTGTGCTCCAGAACTAGCTCTTCCGTTAGCCAAGCTGTTCCAGTATAGTTACAACACTGACACCTACCCAACAATGTGGAAAATTTCCCAGTTATGTCTTGCCCACAACGATTCCAATCTGACCAATTACTGCCCCATAAATCTACTCTTAATCATGAGCAAAGTGATGGAAGGTGTTGTTGACAGTGCTATCAAGTGGTACTATTCAGCAATAAATTGCTAACCAATGCTCAGTTTCTAGCAAGGCCACTCAGCTCCAGACCTCATTACAAGCTTGGTCCAAACATAGACAAAAGAGGTGAATACTAGAGGTGAGGTGAGAATTACTGCCCTAGATATCAAGGAAATATTTGATCGAACATGGCATCAAGGAGTTGTAGCAAAATTGAAGTCATAGCAATCAGGGTCAAAACTCTTCACAGGTTGGAGTCATACCTAGCATGAAGGAGAATGGTTTTAGTTGTTGGAGACCAATCATCTCAGTCCCAGGATATCGCTGCAGGAGTTCCTCAGGATAGTGTCCTAGAACCAACCATCTTTAGCAGCTTCATCAATGACCTAACTGCCATCATAAGGTCAGAAGTGGGGATATTTGCTGATGATTGCAAAATATTCAGCACCATTCGCAACTCCTCAGATACTGAAGCAGTCCATGTCCAAATGCAGCAAGAACTGGACAACAATCAGACTTGAAGTTGACAAGTGGTAAGTAACATTCATGCCATTCAAGTGCCAGGCAATGACGATCTCCAATAAGAAAGATTCTAAACATCCCACATGACATTAAATGGCATTACCATTGCTGAAACCCCCCATCAACATCCTGGGAGTTACCAAGGCCAGAAACCCAACTGGACTATACATAAGACCATAAGACCTAGGAGCAGAAATTAGGCTATTCGGTCCATCGAGTCTGCTCCGCCATTCAATCATGGCTGATAAGTTTCTCAACCCCATTCTCCTGCCTTCTCCCCGTAACCTTTGATCCCCTTACCAATCAAGAACTTATCTATCTCCGTCTTAAATACACTCAATGACCTGGCCTCCACAGCCTTCTGTGGCAATGAATTCCATACATTCACCACTCTCTGGCTAAAGAAGTTTCTCCTCATCTCTGTTCTAAAAAGTCTTCCCTTTACTCTGAGGCTGTGCCCTCGGGTCCTGGTCTCTTCTACTAATGGAAACATCTTCCCCATGTCCACTCTATCCAGGCCTTTCAGTATTCTGTAAATTTCAATCAGATCCCCCCCTCATCCTTCTAAACTCCATCGAGTATAGACCCAGAGCCCTCAAACATTCTTCATATGTTAAGCCTTTCATTCCTGGGATCGTTCTCGTGAACCTCCTCTGGACCCTCTCCAGGGCCAACACATCCAGGGCCAGCACATCCTTCCTGAGATACGGGGCTCAAAATTGCTCACAAGATTCTAAATCTGGTCTGACCAGAGCCATATAAAGCCTCAGCAGCACATCCCTGCTTTTATATTCTAGTCCTCTCGAAATAAATGCCAACATTGCATTTGCCTTCCTAACTACCGACTCAACCTGCAAGTTAACCTTAAGAGAATTCTGGACTAGGACTCCCAAATCCCTTTGCACTCCAGATTTCTGAATTCTCTCCCCATTTAGAAAATAGTCTATGCCTCTATTCTTCCTTCCAAAGTGCATGACCTCAGACTTCCCCACGTTGTATTCCATCTGCCACTTTTTGCCCATTCTCCTAACCTATCCAAATCCTTCTGCAGCCTCCCCGCCTCTTCAATACTACCTGTCCCTCCACCTATCTTTGTATCATCTGCAAGCTTAGCCAGGATGCTCTCAGTTCCTTCATCTAGACCATTAATGTATAAAGTAAAAAGTTGTGGTCCCAACACTGACCCCTGTGGAACTCCAATAGTCACCGGCCGCCATCCTGAGAAGGACCCCCTTATCCCCACTCTCTGCCTCCTGCCAGACAGCCAATCTTCTCTCCATGCTAGTACCTTGCCTCTAACACCATGGGCTCTATCTTACTGAGCAGCTTCCTGTGCGCATCTTGTCAAAGGCCTTCTGGAAGTCCAAGTAGATAACATCCCTTGGCTCTCTGTCTAATCTACTCGTTACCTCCTCAAAGAATTCTAACAGATTTGTCAGGCATGACCTCCGTTTGATGAAACCATGCTGACATGGCTCGATTTTCCATGCACTTCTAAGTATTCTGAAATCTCATCCTAAATAATGGACTCTAAAATCTTACCAACGACCGAGGTCAGGCTAATCGGCCTGTAATTTCCCGTCTTTTGCCTCAATCTCTTAAACGGGTGGGTTACATTAGCGATTTTCCAGTCCTCTGGGACCCTCCCTGACTCCAGTGATTCCTCAAAGATCGCCACTAACACCTCCACTATCTCTTCAGCTATCTCCTTCAGAACTCTGGGGTGTAATCCATCTGGTCCAGGTGATTTATCCACCTTCAGACCTTTCTGTTTTCCTAGCACCTTCTCCTTGGTAATGGCCACCATACTCACCTCAAGTGTCAAGGTGAGTCACCCCAACTCTCTTGAACTTTGGGGATGTTACTCATGTCTTCCACCGTGAAGACTGACACAAAGTACCTATTCAGTTCCTCCGCCATTTCTTTGTTCCCCACTACTACTTCTCCAGCATCATTTTCCAGCGGCCCAATGTCCACTTTTGCCTCACTCTTACCCTTTATATATCTAAAAAAAACTCTTGCAATCTTCTTTTATATTACTGGCTAGTTTACCCTCATATTTAATCTTCTCCCTCATTTCTTTTTTAGTTGTCCTCTGTTGGTCTTTGTAGGCTTCCCAATCCCCTGGTTTCCCACTGTTCTTCACTGCACTGTATGCATTCTCTTTAGCTTTAATGCTGTCCCTGACTTCCCTTGTCAGCCATGGTTGCCTTGTCCTCCCTTTAGTATGCTTCTTCTTCCTAGGGATGAATTTTTGCTGTCTCTCCCAAATTACTCCCAGAAACTCCTGCCATTGCTGTTCTACTGTCTTTCCTGCTAGGCTCATCTCCCAGTCAATTATGGCCAGCTCCTCCCTCATGTCTCTGTAGTTGCCTTTATTCAACTGTAGTACCGTTACATCTGATCCCAGCTTTTTCCTCTCAAATTGCAGGGTAAATTCTATCATATTATTGTCACTTCCTCCTAAGGGTTTCTTCACCTTAAGTTCCCTTATCAAATCTGCCTCATTACACATCACTAAATCTAGAATTGCTTGTTCCCTAGAGGGCTCCACCACAAGCTGCTCCAAAAAGCCATCTCGTAGACATTCCACAAATTCCTTTTCCTGGGATCCACTGCCAACCTGATTTTCCCAGTCTACCTGCATATTGAAATCCCACATGATCAATGTAACCTTGCCTTTCTTACATGCCTTTTCTATCTCCTGGTGTATCTTGTGCCCCACACCCTGACTACTGTTTGGAGGCCTGTACATAACTCCCATTATGGTTTTTTTACCTTTGCGGTTCCTCAACTCTACCCACACAGATTCTACATCATCTGACCCTACATCATTTCTTGCTATCGATTTAATTTCATTTCTTACTAACAAAGCAACCCCACCCCCTCTGCCAACCTGCCTATCTTTTCGATTGGATGTATATCCTTGGATATTTAGCTCATAGTCCTGATCCCCTTGCAGCCATGTCTCCATGATGCCCACCACATCATACCTGCCAATTTCAATCTGCACCACAAGCTCAGTTACCTTATTTCGTATACTGCGTGCATTCAGATACAACACCTTCAGTCCTGTATTTCCCGTCCCCTTTCTCATTGTCGTCCCTTTATCTGATGTGCTTGAAGTTAGATTCCTAGCCCTTTCCAAACACTCTGTCCTATTTAGTGTTCTGGAGACTTTAATAGCCTCTCCTGGGCTCTCCTTTCTTTTCAGTTTTTTCATAATTTTCCATGAAGTTCAATCCACCCCCCACACTAATCTGCTGCTTTGTTTCCCATTAGTTATACTTATTGGAGTTTTATCCTTCCCTTCTCCCCCATTTTCTAGTTTAAAGTCCCGTTGACCACCCTATTTACCCTTTTCGCTAGAACATTGGTCCCAGATTGGTTCAGGTGGAGACCGTCCCAATGGTACAGATCTCTCCTGTTCCAATACTGATGCCAGTGCCCCACGAAATGAAACCTCTTTTTCCCGCACCACTCCTTTAGCCACGTGTTTACTTCCCTTACTCTTGCGTCCCTATGCCAATTTGCACGTGGCTCGGGTAGTAATCCAGAGATTATAACCCTTGAGGACCTGTTCTTTAATTTAGTTCCTAATAATCCCCAAACATGTCCTCTTTCTTAGTCTTACCTATGCTATTTGTCCTGACGTGGACCACAGCAACTGGATCCTCCCCCTCCTTCTCCAATATTCTTTCAAGCCGGTCAGAGATGTCCCTCACCCTGGCACCGGGCAGGCAACATACCATGCAGGACTCTTGACCCTGCTTACAAAGGATGCTATCAATTCCCCTAATTATAGAATCCCCTACAACTACCACTTATACACATAAAACTTACCTCCTGACTCCCCACGGATTGTCCATTATCTACAAGGCACAAGTCAGGATTGTGATGGAATACTCTCCAATTACCTGAATGAGTGTAACTCCAACAACATTCTAAAATCTCGGCACCATCAAGAGCAGCCCACTTGACTTGCACCCCTTCCACTACTTTAAACATTCACTCCCTCCACCGCTGGTGCACAGAGTGTACCATCTATAATATGCACTGCAGTAATTCACCTATACTCCTTTGACATTACCTTCCAAACCTGCGACCTCTACCATCTAAAAGGACAAGGGCAGCAGACTTATGGGAACACCACCATCTTCAAGTTCCCCTCCAAGTCACACACCATCCTGACTTGGAACTATATTGCTGTTCCTTCACTGTCACTGGGTCAAAATTCATGATCTCCCTCCATAACAGCACTGTAGACATCCCAACACTGGACTGCAGCACTTCAAGAAGGCAGTTCACCACAACTTTCTCTAGGCAATTAGGGATGGGTAATAAAGGCTGGTCTTGCAATGACGCTCACATCCCAAGAACAAAAAAGAACAGTTATAAAGCAAAGGCAGGGAACTATACTGTAACTTCTCTAGTCTGGAAATCTACTGTTTGGAAACACCAGGAACGCTAATAGAGTGTTATCATTTATTGCGAGGGGAATTGAATACAAAAGTAGGGAAGCTATGCTTTAGTTATACAGGGCACTGGTGGGACCACATCTGGGGTACTGTGTACAGCACTGGTCTTCTTCCTTAAGGAAAGATGTAAATGTGTTAGAAGCAGTTCAGAGGTTTACTGAGCTCGTATCAGGAATGGGTGGGTTGTCTTATGAGGAAAGGTTGGACAGTTTAGGCTTGTATCCATTGGAGTTTAGAGGAGGTGACTTGATCGAAACAAAGGTCTTGAGGGGTTTTGACAGAGTAGATGTAAAGAGGATGTTTTCTCTTGTGGGAGAATCTATATAACTAGGGATCATGGTTAAAAATAAGGGGTCACTCATTTAAGACAATTTTTTTCTCTGAGCGTTGTGAGTCTTTGCAACTCTCTTTCTCAAAGGGCATTGGAAGCAGTCTTAGAATATGTTTAAGGCAGAGCTAGATAGATTCTTGATTAATAATGGGGTGAAAGGTTATCAGGGTTAGACGGGAGTTTACAATCAGATTACTAGTGATCTTATTGAAAGGTGGAGCAGGTTTGAAGGGCCAAGTGGCTTACTCCTGCTCCTAGTTAATATGTAACATCATTCTATAATCCAGAAAATTCCAAAATCCAGAAATGATTTGATCCAAAGCATTCTGGACTGGAGAGGTTACAGTTTATCTCATAAGTTGATTAGAACGCTGAGCTATAGAGACCTGGATTTGAATATAGCTCAGAATGAATGAATATAAATCTCTGTTGATCAGCTCTAAGGTCTTTCATCTAATGAATGTGATCCAGCAATACTTACTTCCAATTGTATGCAAACTGGGAATATACAACAGCCCATAATTTGAAACTAGCAAGCAATGCTACACCAAAGAGCTAATGTGGGAAATGCAAAATTCTACTGGTGCAATGTAGAGTATTGTTTCACTAATTAATGGGATAACTCAGACAGACCTAACCCCCATTTTATCATGGGTGGGAAACAGTAAGACTTTGAAGGATTTAAAGGCTTGCAGCAGCTTAAAGGTACAGACAATGTCAAAAATGATGAAACTTAGGGCAGGAAATTTTTTTTAATCATTCATGGGATGTGGGTTTTGCTGGCTGGATTAGCATTTATTGCCTATCCTGGTTGCCCTTGAGAAGGTGGTGGTGAGCTGCCTTCTTGAACTGCTGCAGTCCATGTGGTGTAGGTACACCCACAGTCCTGTTAGGGAGGGAGTTCCAGAATTTTGACCCAGCGACAGTGAAGGAACGGCGATATATTTCCAAGTCAGGATGGTGAGAGACTTGGAAGGGAACTTCCAGGTGACAGTGTTCCCATCTATCTACTGCCCTTCTCCTTCTAGATGGTAGCCGTCATGGATTTGGAAAGTGCTGTCTAAGGAGCCCTGGGGAATTCCTGCAGTGCACCTTATAGACGGTATACACTGCTGCTACTGTGCGTCGGTGGTAGAGGGAGTGAACATTTGTGGACGTGGTGCCAATCAAGTGGGCTGCTTTGCCCTAGTCGGTGTCAAGCTTCTTCAGTGTGTGGGAGCTGCAATCGTCCAGGCAAGTGGGGAGTATTTTCCACTCTGGCATAATTCTGAGCTAGGATACCAGAAGTCTTTGAAGGAAGCATTGATCTAGTGACCACACATGGGAATTTATAGCAGAAAGAAAGGTACTTCATCACCAATGACAGAAAAGTGAAACAGGAGACACTGCCTTCCATCAGGCTTATATAAATAAAGACAGGGAAGTGAAAAGGAGTCCTCAAAAAGGCGTGAGAATGGATCAACGATCATGCACAATAATCCCACAATAACATGAGATCACTGTTCCAAATTAGAAATAAGATTTCAGGCAGTATTAAAGAAAGGGTGGAAATGATTACAGTGAGATACGGTACACTTATCTCGAAAGCTGAAGACAAGTCATCATGGTGGGCAGAAAACTTCGAGGAGTCCTCAACAGGTCTACTCCAACCAAATCAGCCCAAGCTGATCAGCCTCCAACTGAGCTTCCCTTAAGCGTAGAGAAGTTCATTGATAATTAGATGAGAAAGGCAACTGCTACACCAAGAGCAAAAAAATCTCCTGGTATAGATGATATTACTGCAGAACTGCTCAAGGCAGGCGGAGAAACAACTGTACAGTGACAGTGTCAACTTTCCAACCAGTAAGGGACTCTGGTGTTCTTCCCCAAGTCTGGAAAGATGGGTCAATTGTGTGCATCACAAAAAAGGCAATCTTACCAAATGTGACAAATTGATGGGAGTACTCTATCAATACCAGCTAAAGTACAATGCCAAATTATCCTTCATTGTTTTTGAAATATAGTGAATTGTGTACTCCAAGAACAACAGGCAGCTTTCAGACCAAGATGCTCTTGCGGCTAAGCAGATTTTTACACTGAGGTACATCGTTAAGAACTGCCAAGAGCACCAAGTCTCCTGGCCATTAGCTTTATTGACTTCATCAAGATCTTTGATAGCCTACATTGGCCTTCACTCTGGAAAATTCTCTCTTTATACAGCATCTCAGCAAGGATGGTTTCAGCAACTGAGAAGATTTATGAGAATTCCAGGTACTGTGTCAGGACAGAGGATGGTTACAGTGACTGGTTCCATGTGTTGTCTGACATCAGACAAGGTTGCATCCTTTTCCCTTGTTGTCACCATTGACAGAATATTAAGGAAGCCAGCCAAGGACAATCTTGGGTTGAAATGGATCAATAATGGTCGGTTTACAGACTTGGACTTTGGTGATGACATCGCTGCCCTGTCAGATAGCATAACAGGGTTTCAACAGCTCACCAACTCAATCAATGATCAGGCTGAGAAAGTGGCACTCAATAAATGCCAAGGAAACAAAAGATATGATAGGAGAGGATTTCACTTATCTGTGCAGTTCCATTAATGCCCAGGGAGCCACAGACAAAGAACTCAATATGAGAATAGGTAAAGCATCATCAGCTTTCAACTAAATTAAAAAGTTTTAGAACCATTGAAAAGTTACAGCACAGAAAGAGGCCATTCAGTCCATCGTGTCTGTACCAGCTGAAAAAAAAAAAATAAAAAAACTAGTTGCCCATTTTAATCCCACCATCCAGCATCTGGTCCGTAGCCTTGGCAGGTTACTGCACTTTAGGTGCAGATCCAGGTGCCTTTTAAATGAGTGAAGGGTTTCTACCTCCACCACCAAACCAGGCAGTGAATGCTAAACACCCACCACCCTCTGAGAAGTTTTTCCTGATGTCCCCTCTAATCCTTCTGCCGATCACTGTGCCCCCTGGTAATTGACCTCTCTGCTAGGGGGAAATAGGGCATCCCTGTCTACTCTATCTAGGCCCCTCAATCTTGTACTCCTCAATCAAGTCACCCCTCAGCCTCCTCAGTGCCAGGGAAAACAACCCCAGCCTATCCAATCTTTCTTCATAGCCGCACTTTTCAAGCCCTGGCAACATTCTTGTAAATCTCCTCTGTACTCTCTCCAGAGCAATTATGTCCTTCCTGTAATGTGGCGACCAGAACTGTACACAAAATTCCTGCTGTCGCCTGACCAGCATTTTATAAAGTTCCATCATTACATCCCTGCTTTTGTATTATATATCTCGTCCAATAAAGGAAAGCATTCCATATGCTTTCTTTACTGCCTTATCCACTTGTCCTGTCACCTTCAGGGACCTGTGGACATGTACTCCAAGGTCCCTCACTTCCTCTACCCCTCTCAATATCCTCCCATTTAATTGTGTATTCCCTAGCTTTGTTTGCCCTTCCCCAGGGCATTACCTCACACTTCTCTGCATTGAATTCCATCTGACACTTTTCCACCCACTCAACCATTGATATATTTCTGGAGACAACAGCTATTCTCTTCACAATCAATTACATGACCAATTTTTGTGTCATCTGCAAATTTCCCAATCATGCCGCCCACATTTAAGTCCAAATCATTAATATATACAACAAACAGCAAGGGATCCAACACTGGGCTCTGTGGAATGCCACTGGAAACTATTTTCCATTCGCAAAAACATCCATCAACCATTGATTCTAATAATTTGCCCATCACTGAAGTCAGACTGACTGGCCTATAATTATTTCATCTATCCCTCGCACCCTTTTTAAGTAATGGTACAATGTTCGCAGACCTCTAATCCTCTGATACCTTGTCTGTATCTAGTGAGGATTGGAAAATGATCCTCAGAGCATCCTCTATTTCCTCCCTGGCTTCCTTTGACAGCCTGGGATACAATCCATCTAGCCCTGGTGACTCATTGGAACAATAAAAAGCTTTCCATGAAAACAAAGATTAGGTTCTACAATGCAAATGTGCTCTCCACTCAAAATGGTTGTGAAAATTGGAACCTGAAAACCTGCCAGGAAAGGAAACTGGATGTCTTTGATACGAGCTGTCTTCGAAGGATTACAGGCAACACTGAAGTAAGAAAGAATTCAGAACAGCCTCCAGTTTCATCCATCTGTAAAAGATGGTTCAGCTGGCCTGGCCATGGACCCTGACTTCCAACATCGCAGCCTGCCCATCAGGTCATGCAATGGGCTCCTACTGGATACAGAAGATAGTGACCCAAGATGAACTGCCACCAGACTGACAGTAGTGATCTCTAGCTGATCAACAGATGCTGGAGTGACACATGAACATTGTCTAGGGACAGGGGAGAATGGAGTGCTTTATCTACCACATGCATCTCTAGACACAGGAGCTACTAGGTCATAAGCCTGAGCAACGTAATGGTGGAACAGGATTGCTGCCTGACAGATACAAGTGGTATGACCATGCCAGATTTCACAAGCCCAGCTTAATTTTGGTAGTTGGCAAGCTCCCAGCAGTGGCTTTTGATTGGAAGTTCACCATTTGAGGGCTGGTAATTGTATGCAGTTGAATTTGAAGGACTGCAACAGCTTAAAGGGGGCACACCATCAAAAATCATTTTCACAGCAACCTTCTATTTACTTACCTCAAGAATATTTATGTAGCCTACAAAAGGGCTGAGACCACTCCTCCTTGTTCAGTGAGGAAAGGTAGCAGATAGCAAATTCCGAGTTATGAAGGCACTGTCTATACTGCCTTATTTAAAGCTGGATGCTGCTGATGGTTGGAAGTAATTCTGGAAAAATGAGGTGGATGTGAAAGTAAGTAGTAACCTGGTGTTACTGACCCTAACCAAAAATCAGGTGGTGTGGAGATCTGAGGCCTGAACATATGACGTAATGTTTTTTTATTATTCTTTAACAGGATGTGGGTGTCACTGGCTAGGCCAGCATTTATTGTCCATCCCTAATTGCCCTTAAGGTGATGTCGAGCTGCCTTCTTGAACCACTGCAGTTCATGTGCTATAGGTGCACCTATGTTGCTGTTAGGGAGTTTCAGGATTTTGACCCAGCAACAATGAAGGAACGGTGATATGGTTTCAAGTAAGCACAGTATTGGAGGGGAACTTACGGGTAGTGGTGTTCCCATGCATCTGCTGCCCTTATCCTTCTTGTTGGTAGAGGTCGTGGGTTTGGAAGGTGTTGTTGAAAGGAGCCTTGGGGAATTGCTGCAGTGCAACTTGTAGATGGTACACACTCCTAACACTGTGCGTCGGCGGTTGAGAGAGTGAATGTGCAAAATGGTGGATGGGGTGCCAATCAAGCTAGCTGCTTTGTCCTGGATAGTGTCCAACTTCTCGTGTTGTGGGAGCTGCACTCATCGAACCAAGTGAAGAGTATTCCAAGCCACTCCTGACTTGTGCCTTGTGGGACAGCCTTTGGAGAGTCACCACAGAATTCCCAACTTCTGACTTGCTCTTGTAGCCACAGTGTTTATATGGCTGGTCCAGTTCAGTTTTTGGTCAATGGCAACCCCCAGGATATTGATAGTGGGGGGATTCAGCGATGGTAATGCCATTGAATATCATGGGGAGAAGTCGGATTCTTTCTTGTTGGAGATGGTCATTGCCTGGCATTTGTGTGTCACAAATGGACTTTCTTCTATGCGGAAACACAAAAGATCAAACCTGAAGATTATCCACTTTAACACTTAGCGATTGAGATGAGGGCCCCTCAATTCCAAAAGGCAACACGGCAGCCAGCCTAGCTCATGCATATTTATTATTGAAGGGAACCCAGGAAAAGCATAAGAGTAGGTTTAAAAGCACATTCTTAAAACATTGGCAGCAAGTGATGGCACTGTTGCACGAAACATTATACCCACAGACAATATATAATTAAGGCTATACCGAAGTTCCTCATGGTATGAAAGATGATTTTATGTGCCTACAGAGAAAGGCCAGTAGATGTTGCCATATCTGTGGAAGGAATGAGAAGATGTACACAATGAACTAGCCCATTTGTTACCCAGACCTCTTATTGTTGTTCTCTTTAATGAGGCCTTTCAATGAAAGATCTGCTCCCGCTGTTATTTGGATCATTCATGACCAGTTCTTCTACCTTCCTTAACAACCTGCATTGACATAACATCTTTTATGTAGAAGAATATCCAAAGGTGCTTCACAAGAGTGACACCAAAGGCTGACACAGTCCCATTCAGAGGCATTAGGACAGATGACAAATAGCCTGGTCAAAGGTAGGTTTTAAGGATCATCTTTAAAGGAGAGATGGAAAGCTTTAGGGAGCGCATTTCAGAGCATAGAGCTTAGGGAGTAAAAGGTACAGCTGCCAATAGTGGAGCAATTAAAATCATGGGTGCGCAAGAAGCCAGAAATGCTGGAGCACAGGTCTGTGTGGCTGAGGAGGGTACAGAGAAAGGGAGAGGCAAGATCATTGAAGGACCTGAAATCAAAGAGGAGAATTTTAAAATTGGGGTGTTGGCAGACTGGGAAAGGATGAGTTAGTGAGCACAGGGGTGATATATGAACGGGATTTGGTGTGTGTTTGGATATTGGCAGTTAATTCAGTTAAGCCTAAATTTATGTAGGGTGGAAGAAGAGAGCATTAGGATAGTCAAGTCTACAGGTTAAAAAAAGGCAAGGATGAAGGTTTCAGCAGCAGATGGGTTGAGGTAGGATGTTAGAGGTGGAAGTAGGTCATCTTGGTGATGAAGTAAATATGTGGTCAGAAGGTTATTTTGTGGTCAAATATAACATCAAGGTTGCAAATGGTGCAGTTCAGGTTCAGACAGTTGCAGGGAGAGGGATAAAGTGAGCGACTAGGGAACAGAGTTTGTGGCAGAGACTGAAGGCAATTGTTTCTGCCTGACCAATATTCAACTGCAAAAAATTTCTGCTCACCCAGTACTGGATATTGGACGAACATTTTGTCAAATTAGTGATGCTGGATGGGTCAAGAGAGGTCGTGGTGAGGTAGAGCTAAATGTCATCACTGAACCTGCGGAATCTAATGTGTTTTTGGATGATGTCATTGAAGGGCAGAATGTAGATTGGAATAGCAGGGGTTCAAAGATAGATTCTTGGGGATCACCACAGGTGCAGGTGCTGGAACAGAAGCCATTCCAAGTGATTCTCTGGTTCCTAATAGGTGGATAATAATGGAATCAGTGAGGGAAATCCCATCCAGCTGAATGGAGGAAAACAGGCATTGGATGGGGATGCTGTGTCAACTGTGTCTTATCCAAACCTTTTGATATTTGTTCTGCACCTTTACCTATCCAGACTTTTAAGGACATAAGAAATAGGAGCAGTATCAGGCCATTTAGGCTGCTCCCATTCAATAGGATAAAGGCTGGTCTTCTACCTCAACACTGCTTTCTTGTCCTAACCCTTGATTCCTTTAGTATCCAAAATCTATCAATCTGTCTTGAATAAACTCAATTACTGAGCATCCACAGCTCTCTCGGGTACAGAATTCCAGAGATTCACAACCCTTGAAATGAATACATTCTCATCTCAGTGTTAAATGACTGACCCATTATTCCAAGACTGTGACTCATGTTCTAGGTTCTGCTGCCAGGGGAAACATCTTCCCAGCATCTACCAACTTGTCAAGCCCCTGGTTATGGAACCCTCAAATCAGCAGGAATAGGACCTTCCTATTCAGCCCATATAGACCCTTCATAATTTTATACACTTTAAATATGGCTCCCCTGAGCCTTCCCTGTTCCAAAGAAAACAACGCTCACCTGTCTAATTTTACCTCATAACTAAAATTCTACAGTTCAGGCAACAGCCTCGTAAATTTCTCTACTCTCGTGTATACTACGGTATAGTATAGGAAAGAACTACATGACTGGTTCTGGAGCTCCTTGTCCAGACCTTTTATTATTGGTGCTTGACTTCTTTATCTAAATATTTCATCATTGACACTGTTATCCATCCCCATTTATTTCTGGTTCTCCTTTTCTCTTATACAGTTGCGTCCCTGCTCTCACCTTATCCAAATCTTACAAGGCTAGTTAGATTCTCCACTCCTTTTTTATTCTTTAATGGAACATGGTGTCACTGGCTAGGCCAGAATTTTTACTGCCCATCCCTAATTGCCCTTGAGAACATGGTGGTGAGCCACCTTCTTGAGCTGCTGCAGTCCATGTGGTGTAGGTACAGTCAATGCTGTTAAGATGGATGTTCCCGGATTTTGACCCAGCAACAGTAAAGGGAAGGAGATATAGTTCCAAGTCAGGATGGTATGTGGTTTGGAGGTTAAACTTGCAGATGGTGGTGTTTCCATGCATCTGCTAATCTTGTCCTTCTAGGTGGTGCAGGGCACAGGTTTAGAAGTTGCTGCCTAAACAGCCTTGATGAGTTCCTGCAGTGCATCTTGTAGATGGTACACACTGCTGCCACTGTGCGTCGGTGGTGGGGGAGTGGATGTTGAAGGTGGTGAATGGGGTGCTGATCAAGCAGGATGCTTTGTCCTATGTGGTGTCGAGCTTCTTTACTGTTGTTGGAGCTGCACTTATCCAAGCAAGTGGACAGTATTCCATCACACTCCTGGCTTGTGCCTTGTAGATGGTGGACAGGCACTGGGGAGTAGGATGAGTTACTCTCTGCAGAATTCCCAGCCCCTGACCTGCCACAGTACTTATATGGCTGGTCAAGTTCAGCTTCTGGTCAATGGTAACCCCCAGGATGTTGACAGTGGGGGAATTCAGTGATAGCAATGCCAATGAATTTCAAGGAGAGATGGTTGGATTCTCTCTTGTTGGAGATGGGAGGTGTCAGAGGATTAGAGAACAGCTAATGTGGTTCTGCTATTTAAGAAGGATTGTAGAGATAAGCCAGGGAACTACTGGCCAGTGAGTCTCACGTCAGTGGTAGGGAAACTATTGGAGAAAATTCTGAAGGAGAGAATCTATCTCCACTTGGAGAGGCAAGGTTTGATCAGGGATAGTCAATATGGCTTTGTCAGAAAGAGGTCATGCCTAACAAATTTGACTGAATTTTTTGAGGAGGTGACCAGGTGTGTAGATGAGGGTAGTGCAGTTGGTGTAGTTTATATGGATTTCAGCAAAGCCTTTGACAACGTCCCACATGGGAGACTTATAAAGAAGGCAATTGCACATGGGGTACAGGGAATTTGATGAGGTGGATTCAAAATTGGCTTAATTGTAGCAGACAGAGGGTGATGACAGAAGGATGCTTTAGTGACTGGAAGCCAGTGTCCAGTGGTGTACCACAGGGATCTGTGCTGGGTCCCCTATTATATGTCTATGTTCGGGGGAGGATTAGTAAATGCGGATGACACAAAGATTGGCCAGGTGGTTAACATTGAGGTTGAGTGTCTTGGGCTACAGGAAGATATAGACAGGATGGTCAAATAGGCAGGTAAATGGCAGATGGAATTTAACCCTGAAAAGTGCGAGGTGATACACTTTGGAAGGAGTAAATTGACAAGGAAGTATTCAATGAACGGCAGGACACTAGGAAGTTCTGAGGAACAAAGGGACCTTGGCATCTGTGTCCATAGATTACTGAAGGTGGAGGGGCATGTTAGTGGGGTGGTGAAAAAGGCATTTGGGACACTTGCCTTTATCAATCGAGGCATAGATTATGAAAGTAGGGAGGTCATGTTGGAGTTGTATAGAACCTTGGTGAGGCCACAGCTGGAGTATTGTGTATAGTTCTGGCTGCCACATTGTAGGAAGGATGTGATTGCACTGGTGGGGGTGCAGAGGAGATTCACCAGGATGTTGCCTGGGATGAAACATTTAAGTTATGAAGAGAGGTTGGATAGACTTGGGTTGTTTTTGTTGGAGCAGAGAAGATTGAGGGGTGACCTGATTGAGATGTACAAGATTATGAGGGGCATGGACAGGGTGGATAGGGAGCAGCTGTTCCCCTTAGTTGAAGAGTCAGTTACGAGGGGACATGGTTAAGGTGAGGGGCAGGAGATTTGGGGGGGATGTGAGGAAAAATGTTTTTACCCAGAGGCTGGTGCCGGTCTGGAATGCGCTGTCTGGAAGGGTGGTGGAGGCGGGTTGCCTCACATCTTTTAAAAAGTACCTGAATGAGCACTTGGCACGTCATAACATTCAAGGCTATGGGCGAAGTGCTGGTAAATGGGATTAGGTAGGTAGGTCAGGTGTTTCTCACATGTGGGTGCAGACTCGATGGGCGGAAGGGCCTCTTCTGCACTGTGATTCTATGGTCATTGTCTAGCACTTGTGTGGTACGTATGTTACTTGCCACTTATCAGCCCAAGCCTAATGTTGTTGTCCAGGTCTTGCTGCATATGGGCACGGACTGCTTCAGTGTCCGGGGAGTCTCAAATGGTGCTGAACATTTGAGCAATCATCTGCTAACGTCCCCACCTCTGATCTTACGATGGAGGGAGGGTCATAGATGAAGCAGCTAAAGATGGCCGTGTCTAGGACACTACCCTGAGGAACTTCTGCAGTGATATCCAGTGATTGCCAACAACCACAACCATCTTCCTTTGTGTTAAGTATGGCTTCAACCACTGGAGAGTTTACCCCGATTCCCATTGACTCCAGTTTTGCTAGGGCTTCTTAATGCCACACTTGGTCAAATGTTGCCTTGATATCAAGAAAGTCACTCTCACCTCACCTCTTGAGTTCAGCTCTTTCATCTATATTTGGACTAAGGCTGTAAGGAGGCCAGGAACTGAGTGGGCCTGGCAGAACCCAAACTAAGCAACAATGAGCAGGTTATTGCTGAGTAAGTGCTGCTTGATAGCTATCGACAACCCCTTCGATCACTTTGCTGATAATTGAGAATAGACTGATGGGCAGTAATTGGCTGGGTTGGATTGGTCCAGCATCTTGTGGACAGGAGGCAGTGGCATAGTGGTATTGTCACTGAACTAGTAATCCAGAGAACTAGGGTAATGCTCTGGGTTCGAATTCCACCATGATAGACGGTGAAATTTGAACTCAATAAGAAAAAAACTTAGAAGTCTAATGACGACAATTAAATCGTTAGCATCACTGAAAAAACCCGTCTGTCTCACTAATCTCATTTAGAGAAGAAAATCTGCTGTCCTTACCTCTGAAATGGCCTAGCAAGCCAATCAGTTGTATCAAACCACTAAAAAGCCTGAAAGGAATGAAACTGGAAGGACCACCTAGGCACTGGAAACAACAACAGCAAACTCAGCCCTGTTGACCCTGCAAAGTCCTCCATACTAACATGGAGGCCATTGGGAGAGCTGTCTCATAGACTCGTCAAGCTCACAATGTCCCTGACACCACCATCACCATCCCTGGTGAGGTGGCACCAAAGTTTTGTGCAGCTGGGAGGGAGTTGTCCTGGGAGTCCTCAACATCGACTCTGGACCCCATGGAATTGGGATAAACATGGGCAAGGAAACCTCCTGTTGGTTACCACCTACCATGTCCCTGCCCTCAGCTGATGAATCAATACTCCTCCATGTTGAACACCACTTGGAGGGTGGCAAGGGTGCAGAATGTACTCTAGGTGGGGGACTTCAATATCAATCACCAAAAGTGGCTCAGTAGCACCACTACAGACCGCGCTGGTTGAGTCCTAATGGACATAGCTGTTAGAATGGATCTGTGGCAGATGGTGAGGGAACCAACAGGAGGGAAAAACATACTTGACCTCATCCTCACCAAACTGCCTGCCGCAGATGCATTTGTACATGATAGTATCGGTAGGAGTGACTACCACACAGTCCTTGTGGAGATGAAGTCCTGTCTTCAAAATGAGGATACCCTCCATCATGTACTGTGGCACTACCACCATGGTAAATAGGATGGATTTCGAACAGATCTAGCAACTCAATACTGGGCATCCACAAGGCGATGTGGGCCATCAGCAGCAACAGAATTGTACCCGAACACAATCTGTCATCTCATGGCCCGGCATATCCCCCACTCTAACATTACCATCAAGCCAGGGCATCAACCCTGTTTCAATGAAGAGTGCAGGAGGACATGCTAGGAGCAGCACCAGGCATACCTAAAAATAAGGTGTCAACCTGGTGAAGCTATAACACAAGACTACTTGCATGCCCATAAGCAGCAAGTGATAGACAGAGCTAAGCAATTCCACAATCAATAAATCAGATCTAAGCTCTGCAGTTCTGCCACATCCAGTCGTGAATGGTGGTGGACAATTAAACAACTCACTGGAGGAGGAGGCTGCACAAATAGCCCCAGCCTCAATGATGGGGGAGCCCAGCACATCAGTGCAAGAGAAATGACTGAAGCAGGACAAATTCAACACGACCAATTACCCGATTTTGCTGTTGTCATTTCTGGTGCCTAAGGGTGGTCCCTCCGGTTTCATTTCTCTTAAGACTTTTTAACGGTTTAATACTCTCAATCATGGAAAGGGGTTTCAACAAGTGCTATCAAGTGGCACTTGCTTAGTAATAGCCTGCTCACTGATGCTCAGTTTGGGTTGCGTCAGGGCCACTCAACTCCTGACCTTATTACAGTCTTGATTCTAACATGGACAAAAGAGCTGAACTCCAGAGATGAGTTGAAAATGACTGCTCTTGACGTCAAAGCAGCATTTGACTGAGTGTGGCATTAAGAAGCCTGAGGAAAACAGGAGTCAATGGGAATTGGGGGAAAACTCTCCACTGGTTGAAGTCATACCTAGCACAAAGGAAGATGGCTGTGGTTGTTGGAGGTCAACCATCTCAGCTCCAGGGTATCACTGCAGAAGTTCCTCAGAGTAGTGTCCTAGGCCCAACCATTTTCAGCTGCTTCATCAATGACCTTCCTTCCAACACAAGGTCAGGAGTGGGGATTTTTGCTCATTATTGCACAATGTTCAGCACTATTTGTGATTCCTCAGATACTGAAGCAGTCCATGTCCAAATGCAGCAAGACCTGGACAATATCAAGGCTTGGGCTGAAAAGTGCCATACAAGTGCCAGGCAATGACCATTTTCAACAAGAGAGAATCTAACCATTGCCCCATGGCATTCAATGGCATTACCATTGCTAATTCCTCCACTATCAACATCCTGAGGGTTATCATTGACCAGAAACTGAATTTGACTAGCCATATAAATACTTCAGCTACAAGGGCAGGTCAGAGGCTAGGAATCCTGTGGCTGGTAACTCACCTCCTGACTCCCCAAAGCCTGTCTGCCATCTACAAAGCACAAGTTAGGAACGTGATGGAATACTCTTCCCTTGCCTGGATGAGTGCAGCTCCAATAACAATAAAGAAGCTTGACACCATCCAGGACAAATCAGCCCGCTTGATTGGCACCCTATCCACAAACATTTACTCCCTCCACTACTGACGTACAGTGGCAGCAGTGTGTACCATCTACAAGATGCGCTGCAGGAATTCACCAAGGCTCCTTAGACAGCACCTTCCAAAACCACAGCCTGTTCCACCTAGAAGGACAAGGGCAGCAGACACATGGGAACACCATGAGCTGAAAGTTCCCCTCCAAGCCAGTGACCATCCTGACTTGGAAATATTTCACTGTTCCTTCACTGGTTGCTGGGTCAAAATTCCCTACCAGATAGCATTGTGGGTGTACCTACTCTTTATGGACTGTAGCGGTTCAAGAAGGCACTCACCACCACCTTTGAGGACAATAAGGGATGAGCAATAAATGCTGGCCTAGCCAGCAACGCCCACATCCCAATAATTTAAAAAATGGACATACCTGAGCAGTTTTCCACACTGCCGGGTAGATGCCAGTGTTATAGCTGTACTGGAACAGCTTGACTAGGGGTGTGGCTAGTCTGGAGGGCAAGTCTTCAGTTCTATTGCTGGAATGTTGTCAGGGCCCATAGCCTTTGCAGTATCCAGCGCCTTAAGCTACTTCTTGATATCACTGGAGTGAATTCAATTGACCAAAGACTACGATGCACAGGACCTCAAGAGGAGGCTAAGATAGATGATCCATTCTGCACTTCTGGCTGAAGATGGCTGCAAATGCTTCAGCCTTATCTTTTGCACTGATGTGCTGGGCTCCCCCATCATTGAGGTTAGGAGTATTTGTGGAGCTTCCTCCTCCAGTGAGTTGTTTAATTGTCCACCACTATTCACAGCTGGATGTGGTGAAGGCATTGAAGTCCCTTACCCAGGGTACATTTTGTGCCCTTGCCACCTTCAGTGCCTCCTCTAAGTGGTGTTGAATATGGAGGTGTATTGATTCATCAGATGGGTGGGTCGGGGGGGTGCGGGTGTGGAAGGCAGTAGTTGGTAATCAGCAGGAGGTTTCCTTGCCCATGTTTGACCTGATGTTATATGATTCCATGGTTCTGTAAATTAACCATCCAACCATAGAAAAATTGTGATGCAGAAAGAGGCCATTCAGCCCATCATGTCTGTGCCAGCCAGAAAAAGAAACTAGCTGCTCATTTTAATCCCACTTTCCAGCACCTGGTCTGTAACCTTGTAGCTTACAGCATTTCAGATGCAGAGCAAATACCTTTTAAATGAGTTGAGCGTTTCAGTCTCAACGACCAATTTAAGCAGTGAATTCCAGATGCCCACCTGGGTGAAAAAGTTTTTCCTTAAGTCCCCTCTAATCCTTCTACCAATCACCCCAAATCTATGCCCCCTGGTAATTAACCCCTCAGCTAGGGGAAATAAGTCTTTACTGTCTACTGTATCTAGGCCCCTCATTATTTTGTACACCTCAATTAGGTCACCCTTCAGCTTCCTCTGTTCTAAGGAAAACAACCCTAGCCTATCCAAACTTTCCTCAATTTTCATGCCCTGACAGCATTCTTGTAAATCTTCTCTGTATTCCCTCCAGAGCAATTATGTCTTTCCTGTAATGTGGTGACCAGAACTGTACACAAAATTCCAGCTATGGCCTAACCAGCATTTTATACAGTTTCATCATTACATCCCTGCTTTAATATTCAATACCTCGTCCAATAAAGGAAAGTATTCGATATGCTTTTTTTAACCGCCTTATCCACCTGTCCTGCCACCCTTAGGGACCTGTGGATGTGCACTCCAAGGTCTCCCACTTCCTCAACTGGCTCTCAATGTCCTGCTCTTTATTGAGCATTCCCTTGCTTTGTTTGCCCTCCCCAAATGCATTAGCTCACACTTCTCCAGATTGAATTCCATTTGCCACTTTTCTACCCACTCGACGAAACCACTGATATCATTCTGGAGACAACAGCTATCCTCTTCACTATCAACTACACGACCAATTTTTGTGTCATCTGCAAATTTCCCAATTATACCTCCCACATTTATGTCCAAACCATTAATATATGCAACAAACCACATGGGCCCTAACACTGAGCCCTGAGAGCACCACTGTAAACTGTTTCCATTCACAAAAATATCCATCGACCATTACCCTTTCGTTTCCTGTCACTGAGCCAATTCTGGATCCTACTTGCCCCCTTCCCCTGTATCCCATGGGATCTCACTTTTCTGACCAAGCTGCCATGTGGGACCTTGTCAAATGCCTTACTAAAATCCATGTAGACAACATCCATTGCATTACCCTCATCAATGCTCCTTGTAACTTCCTCAAAAAATTCTATTCAGTTAGTAAGACATGATCTTCCCCTAACAAAACCATGCTGACTATCCCTGATCAACCCGTGCCTTTCTAATTGACAGTTTATCCTGTCTCAGAATTGATTCCAATAATTTGCCCACCACTGAAGTCAGACTGACCAGTCCATAATTTTTTGGCCTATCCGTTGCACCCTTTTAAAATAATGGTGCAACATTTACTGACCTTCAATCCTCTGGGACCTCGCCTGTATCTGATGAGGGTTGGAAAATGATCCTCAGAGCATCTGCTATTTCCTCCCTGGCTTCCTTAAACAGCCTGGGATACAATCCATCCAGCCCTGGTGACTTATCCATCTTCAAGGATGTCAGTCATATCAGTACTTCCTCTCTCACTATGCTTATTGTATCTAAATGTTTCAAACTCCTCCTCATTAATTAGAATGTCTGCATCATCCCTCTCCATAGTGAAGACAGAGATAAAGTACTCGTTGAGAACTCTGCCCACATCTTCAGCATCAACGCACAAGTTACCATGTACATCTCTGATAGGACCTATCCTTTTCTTAGTTATTCTCCTGCTCTTAATGTACTAGTAAAACATCTTTGGGTTTTCTTTGATTTTACCTGCCAATACTTTTTTGTATCCTCTCTTTGCTTTCCTAATTTCCATTTTTACTTCACCCTGTACTTTCTATACTCTAGGCTTTCTACAGTATTAAGTATTTTGTAACTGTCATAAGCTTTCTTTTTCTGCTTTATCTTCTGAATAACCAGGGGGTTCTAGATTTGGCAGGATCACTTTTTTTTGTGGGGACATGTCTACACTGTGCCTGTAGAATCTTGCTTTTGAATGCCTCCCACTGATTTGACACTACTTTCCCTTCTAATGACTGTATCCAGTCCACTCTTGCCAGCTCACCTCTGAGCTTCATAAAATTTGTCTTATCCCAATTTAGAACTTTCACTCCTTTTCCATAATGTTGCTAAATCTAATTGTATTATGGTCACTAGCTCCAAAATGATTCCACACTGCTACTTCATTCCCTTGCCCAGCTTCATTTCCTAAGACTAAATCTAGAATTGCACACCCTCTCATTGGACTTATGAGCTGGCTAAAAAAGTTCTCTTGAATGCAGTTCAAGAATTTTGCACCCACTGTGCCTTCACGCTGTTCGTATCCCAATTGATATTAGGGTAGTTGAAGTCCCCAAATATTACTGCCCTATTGTTTTTATACTCAGAAATCTGCCTACATATTTGCTCTTCTAACTCTCTTCCACTATTTGGGGGTCTATAGCACACTCCTCACAGTGAGGCTGCCCCTTTTTTATTTTTGAGCTCAACCTATATGGCCTCATTTGATGCCTCATTTAGAACATCATCCCTCCTCAAAGCTGTAGTTGATTTTTTTAACCAATAATGCTACACCCCCACCTTTTTTATCCTCTACCCTATCCTGTCTGAAATTTCTATATCCAGGGATGTTGAGCAGCCATTTTTGCTCCTCCTTAAGCCAAGTCTCTGTTATAGCAATGATATCATGTTGCCATGTGTGTATCTGTGCCCTCAGCTCATCGGCTTTATTTACTATATTCCTTGCATTTACATATATACTTTTTAACGCTGCCAAATTCCTGTGCTGTACACTTTTTAACCTGTGCTTTCAGAGTCACTTACTAATTCTCCATCTCCCATTCCCTGCTCTAACTTTGCTCTCATCCCCTGCCCATCTAGTTTAAGCCTCCTACTAGCAAACCTCCCTGTGAGGATATTCATCCCAGTCCTGTTCAGGTGTAGACCTTCCAGCTTGAACAGGTCCCAACTTCCCCAGAACCAGTCCCAATGCCTCAGAAATGTAATGCCCTCCCTCCTACACCAGCCTTCCAGCCAGGTTTTTAAATTGCCCAATTCTCCTATTTCTATACTCACTTGCACGTGGGACTGGGAGTAATCCTGAGATTACTGCTTTAGAGGTCCTGCTTTTCAATCTTCTTCTTAGCTCCCTAAAGTCTGCCTTCAGGACCTCATCCCCTTTCCCACCCAAGTCATTGGTACCAACATGGACCATGACCTCTGGCTAATCACCCACGCCTAGAAGAATGTCCCGCAGCTGCACCATGATATTCTTGACCCTGGTACCAGGGAGACAACATACCACCCTGGAGTCATGTCTATGGCTATAGAAACACCTGTCGTTCCCCTAACCGATGAATTCCCTATCACTATAATACATCCTTTCTTCTTGCTCCCCTCCAGTACAGCTGAGCCACTTGTGGTGCCACAAACTTAGCTCTAATTGCACATCTCTGAGGAACCAATGCCCTCACTAGTTTCCAAAATGAAAAACTGATTTGTCAGCGGGACCCCAGGGGACTCCTGTACTACGTTCCTATTTTCTTGGACTGCTTGGTGGTCACCCATTCCCTTTTTATCTCCAGGCTCCTAAGCTGTGGTGTGACCACCTCTCTGAATATGTTATCCACGTAGCTCTCAGCCTTGCAGAAGTGTCACAGTGTCTCCAGCCGCCATCTAGGACATCGGGAGCATCCATAGCTTCCTTCATACTATAGGACATGTATTCCACACGACCGAGCTGTCCTGCCATGACTTCGATTTACTTCTTTTATGTTTACTTTATTTTAATTTGGTCTACTTCTATTTACTTTATATTACTGGGTCCTGCTTAATAAACCTTACCAAAAGTACAGTTCCTACTTTATTTTAAACCTTAGGAATAGAATAAACCTCAAACACTTAATAGATACTCACCAGATACTCACCAAACAGCTAGCTTCTTCTCCAACCAACCAAATTGCTTCTTTCCTGTGATGTCATAATTGGTTTTCTTTTACTCTCCTTTCGAACTCAGCACAGGCCGGTTCCAAGCAGCTGACTCTCTGACACAAAAACAGAATTACCTGGAAAAACTCAGCAGGTCTGGCAGCATCGGTGGAGAAGAAAAGAGTTGACGTTTCGAGTCCTCATAACCCTTCGACAGAACATTCTGTCGAAGGGTCATGAGGACTCGAAACGTCAACTCTTTTCTTCTCCGTCGATGCTGCCAGACCTGCTGAGTTTTTCCAGGTAATTCTGTTTTTGTTTTGGATTTCCAGCATCCGCAGTTTTTTTGTTTTTTTACTCTCTGACTGCTCTTCCCAAAGGTGAGTGATGTAGGCCGCGCTCTCCTGGATGTATTTATTCTCTCACCACGCCATGTGTCTCCCGCAGATCCGCCTCTCTGACTGCTCTTCCCAAGGTGAGTGGCCATGTGGAATATTAAATTGAACATAAATTTCTGTAAATACTCAGTAGCCACTAGTAAACTATCTTTAAAATAATTTATGATGCCACTGGCAAAGCCAAAACTTATTAGCCATCCCCAATTCCTAAGATGATCACAGAATCGTTACGGTGTAGAAGGAGGCCATTCAGCCCATTGTGTCTGCACCAGCTCTGAGCATTTTAACTTAGTGCCAATCTCCTGCCTTTTCTCTGTAACCTGCACATTGTTTCTATTTGAATAATCATCCAATGCCCTCTTGAATGCCTCAATTGAATCTGCCTCCACCACACTTCCAGGCAGTGCATTCCAAACCCCAACTACTCGCTGTGTGAAAAAGGCCTTTTCTCACCTTGCATTTGCTTCTTCTGCAAAACACTTTAAAACTGTGCCCTCTGGTTCTCGATCTGTTTACAAGTGGGAACAGTTTCTCGCTATCTACTCTGTCCAGACCCCTCATGATTTTGAAAACTTCTATCAAGTCTCCTTTTAGCCTTCACCTCTCCAAGGAAAACAGTCCCAACTTCTCCAATCTTTCCTCATAACTGAAGTGTTCCATCCCTGGAACCATTCTTGAAAACTCTTCTGCACTCTCTCCAATGTTTTCACATACTTCCTATAGTGTGGTGCCCAAAACTGTACACAATACTCCAGTTGAGGTCTAACCAGTGTCTTATATAAGTTTATCATAACCTCCCTGCTCTTGTACTTTATGTCCCTGTTAACGAAGCCTAGAATACTTTATGCTTTAAAAACAGCTCTCTCTACCTGTCCTGCCACCTTTAATGACTTATGTACATATACACCCAGGTCTCTCTGCTCCTGCACACCCTTTAGAATAGTTTATTTAGTTTAGAATCTTTTATTTTATATACTGTCTCTCCATGTTCTTTGTACCAAAGTATATCACTTCACATTTCTCCGCATTGAACTTCATCTGCCACCTATCTGCCCATTCCACCAATGTGTCAATGTCCTTTTGAAATTCTACACTATCCTCCTCACAGTTTACAATTCTCCCAAGTTTTGTGTCGTCTGCAAACTTTGAAATCGTCCTCTACACACCAAGATCTAGGTCATTTATACACGTTAGGAAAAGCAAGGGTCCCAATACTGACCCCAGGGGAACTCCACAACAAACCTTCTTCCAGCCTGAAAAATACCTATTAGCCAATATTCTGTTTCCTATCCCTCAGCCAATTTTGAATCCGTGTTGCTACTGTCCTTTTTATTCCATGACCTATAACTCTCCTCACAAGTCTGTTGTATGGCACTGTATTGAACGCCTTTTGCAAGTCCGTATGCACCACATCAACGGCCTTGCCCTCATCGACCATCTCTGTAAACTCTCCGAAAAACTCCAGCAAGTTAGTTAGGCACGACTTTCCTTTAACAGACGGTGGGCGTTCTTAAACAGCTGCAGTCCATGTGGTGGAGGTGTTTCAACAATGCAGTTAGGTAGTGAGATCCAGGATTTTGAAAAAAGTGATTTATGCCTATGCTAGGATGATGTATCACTTAGAATGGAACTTTGAGGTGACAGTATTCCCATGCAGTGCTGCCTTTAGACTTCCAAGCATTGGAGGTTTGGGAATTGGTGTCAAAGAATCCTTGGTGAGTTGGTGGTGTGTCCTGTAGCTACTGCAAACTGCTGCCAAAATGCTTTGATGGTGGAGGGTTCGGATATCGAAGCTAGTGGACGAGGTGTTGAACAAGTAGATTGCTTTATTCTGGATATTACTGAGCTTCTTGAGTGTTGCTGGAGCTGCATCCATCCAGGCAAATGAACAGTTTTCTATCACACTACTAATTTGCACCTTCTAGAAGTTAGGGGGTGAATCACTTGCTGCGGAATTCCCAGTCTTTGACCTGCTCTCTATGCCTCAGTATTTATATGGATGCTCTAATTGAGTTTCTTTCTAGGTAATGGCAACCCCAGGATGTTGATTATGAGGGATTCTGTGATGGTAATGCCAATTAATGCAATTGGAAGGTGACTAAGATGTCGTAGGGCATGGTCATTGCTTGGCACTAGTGTGGCATAAATGTTCCTTGCCATGTTATCAGCTCAAATCTGGACATTTTCTCAATCTTGCTAGATATGTGCATGGACTGTTTCATCAGCTGAGGAATTGTGAATGGAGCTGAACATTGTGCAATCATCAGTGAATGGCTACCACTTCTGACCTTATGATGAAGCGGAGGCCATTGATGAAACAGCGAAAGATGGTTGGAGCCAAGTTGCTGCTCTGAGTTCTTGGAGCCATATCCTGGAATTGAGATGATTGGCCACTAACAACCACATTTTTCTTTGTGCCAGCTGCTGTAAGGGATTTCCCCTAATCCCCATTGACTTCAGAGCTTCTTGGTTCCATGCTCAGTAATGTACTGCCTTCATCTTAAAGGCTGTCACTCTCATCTCCTGTTTCACACCACAGGAACCATTTACTCTCACTATTTCATAAGAAAACAATTATTTTAAAAAGCCACAAATGAAGTCCAGTTGATGTCTTTAGCAGATCTAGGAAATATCAATACTAACCTTGCTTTCTTTTCCACTTGACCCAGTAAGTTTTTGTAAGCAGCAATCTCTTGCTCAAGCTGTGTCTTCATATTTAATAGTTCCTGATATTCACTTGAGTGACGGACAATCCTTTTTTCCAGTACTTTACTGCATTCTTTTTGTCTGTATATATCTTTGTCCTTTTCTAACAGTGAGTTCTTCATTAATTCATCCTTTTGAGAAATAGTGATTTCAAATACACCAGTTATGGATGCATTACATATATTAGAATAGCTATGCTTATTATATCTAACCAAATACCATGGCAAAAACTATGACATTAGTTTCGCTAAACAGGTTTGTTAACTGAATGTCAATGATATTGATCATAAATTAAAGAACAGGTCCTCAAGGGTTATAATCTCCGGATTACTACCCGAGCCACGTGCAAATTGGCATAGGGACGCCAGAATAAAGGAAGTAAACACGTGGCTAAAGGAGTGGTGCAGGAAAGAGGGGTTCCATTTCGTGGGACACTGGCATCAGTATTGGAACAGGAGGGATTTGTACCATTGGGATGGTCTCCAACTGAACAGATCTGGGACCAATGTTCTAGTGAAAAGGCGGTCAACAGGATTTTAAACTAGAAAGTGTGTGGGGGTGGCGGGGGGGGGGAGAGAGGGTAAAATTCCAAGAAGTATGACTAATGGGAAACAAAGCAGCAGGTTAGCATGTGGAGGGGTGGATTCAACTTCATGGAAAATTATGAAAAAACTGAAAAGAAAGGAGAGCCCAGGAGAGGCTATTAAAGTCTCCAGAACACTAAATAAGACAGAGTGTTTGGAAAGGGCTAGGGATCTAACTTCAAGCACATCAGATAAAGGGACGACAATGAGAAAGGGGACGGGAAAAACAGGACTGAAGGTGTTATATCTGAATGCACGCAGTATACGAAATAAGGTAACTGAGCTTGTGGCGCAGATTGAAATTGGCAGGTATGATGTGGTGGGCATCATGGAGACATGGCTGCAAGGGGATCAGGACTATGAGCTAAATATCCAAGGATATACATCCAATCGAAAAGATAGGCAGGTTGGCAGAGGGGGTGGGGTTGCTTTGTTAGTAAGAAATGAAATTAAATCGATAGCAAGAAATGATGTAGGGTCAGATGATGTAGAATCTGTGTGGGTAGAGTTGAGGAACCGCAAAGGTAAAAAAACCATAATGGGAGTTATGTACAGGCCTCCGAACAGTAGTCAGGGTGTGGGGCATAAGATACACCAGGAGATAGAAAAGGCATGTAAGAAAGGCAAGGTTACATTGATCATGTGGGATTTCAATATGCAGGTAGACTGGGAAAATCAGGTTGGCAGTGGATCCCAGGAAAAGGAATTTGTGGAATATCTACGAGATGGCTTTTTGGAGCAGCTTGTGGTGGAGCCCTCTAGGGAACAAGCAATTCTAGATTTAGTGATGTGTAATGAGGCAGATTTGATAAGGGAACTTAAGGTGAAGAAACCCTTAGGAGGAAGTGACAATAATATGATAGAATTTACCCTGCAATTTGAGAGGAAAAAGCTGGGATCAGATGTAACGGTATTACAGTTGAATAAAGGCAACTACAGAGGCATGAGGGAGGAGCTGGCCATAATTGACTGGGAGATGAGCCTAGCAGGAAAGACAGTAGAACAGCAATGGCAGGAGTTTCTGGGAGTAATTTGGGAGAGACAGCAAAAATTCATCCCTAGGAAGAAGAAGCATACTAAAGGGAGGACAAGGCAACCATGGCTGACAAGGGAAGTCAGGGACAGCATAAAAGCTAAAGAGAATGCATACAATGCGGCGAAGAGCAGTGGGAAACCAGGGGATTGGGAAGCCTACAAAGACCAACAGAGGACAACTAAAAAAGAAATAAGGAGGGAGAAGATTAAATATGAAGGTAAACTAGCTAGTAATATAAAAGAAGATTGCAAGAGTTTTTTTTAGATATATAAAGGGTAAGAGAGAGCGGCAAAAGTGGACATTGGGCCGCTGGAAAATGATGCTGGAGTAGTAGTAGTGGGGAACAAAGAAATGGCGGAGGAACTGAATAGGTACTTTGTGTCAGTCTTCACAGTGGAAGACACGAGTAACATCCCCAAAGTTCAAGAGAGTCGGGGGGGCAGAGGTGAGTATGGTGGCCATTACCAAGGAGAAGGTGCTAGGAAAACAGAAAGGTCTGAAGGTGGATAAATCACCTGGACCAGATGGATTACACCCCAGAGTTCTGAAGGAGATAGCTGAAGACATATTGGAGGCGTTAATGGCGATCTTTCAGGAATCACTGGAGTCAGGGAGGGTCCCAGAGGACTGGAAAATCGCTAATGTAACCCCCCCTGTTTAAGAAGGGATTGAGGCAAAAGACGGGAAATTACAGGCTGATTAGCCTGACCTCGGTCGTTGGTAAGATTTTAGAGTCCATTATTAAGGATGAGATTTCAGAATACTTGTAAGTGCATGGTAAAATCGGGCAAAGTCAGCATGGTTTCATCAAGGGAGGTCATGCCTGACAAATCTGTTAGAATTCTTTGAGGAGGTAACGAGTAGGTTAGACAAAGGAGAGCCAAGGGATGTTATCTACTTGGACTTCTAGAAGGCCTTTGACAAGATGCGCACAGGAAACTGCTCAGTAAGATAAGAACTCATGGTGTTAGAGGCAAGATAATAGCATGGATAGAAGATTGGCTGTCTGGCAGGAGGCAGAGAGTGGGGATAAGGGGGTCCTTCTCAGGATGGCGGCCGGTGACTAGTGGAGGTCAGTGTTGGGACCACAACTTTTCACTTTATACATTAATGATCTAGATGAAGGAACTGAGGACATCCTGGCTAAGTTTGCAGATGATACAAAGGTAGGTGGAGGGACAGGTAGTATTGAGGAGGTGGGGAGGCTGCAGAAGGATTTGGACAGGTTAGGAGAATGGGCAAAGAAGTGGCAGATGGAATATAACGTGGGGAAGTGTGAGGTCATGCACTTTGGAGGGCAGAATAGAGGCATAGACTATTTTCTAAATGGGGAGAGAATTCAGAAATCTGGAGTGCAAAGGGACTTGGGAGTCCTAGTCCAAGATTCTCTTAAGGTTAACTTGCAGGTTGAGTCGACAGTTAGGAAGGCAAATGCAATGTTGGCATTTATTTCAAGAGGACTAGAATATAAAAGCAGGGATGTGCTGCTGAGGCTTTATATGGCTCTGGTCAGACCACATTTAGAATATTGTGAGCAATTTTGGGCCCCGTATCTCAGGAAGGATGTGCTGGCCCTGGAGAGGATCCAGAGGAGGTTTACGAGAACGATCCCAGGAATGAAAGGCTTAACATATGAGGAATGTTTGAGGACTCTGGGTCTATACTCGATGGAGTTTAGAAGGATGAGGGGGGATCTGAATACTGAAAGGCCTGGATAGAGTGGACATGGGGAAGATGTTTCCGTTAGTAGGAAAGACTAGGACCCGAGGGCACAGCCTCAGAGTAAAGGGAAGACCTTTTAGAACAGAGTTGAGGAGAAACTTCTTTGGCCAGAGAGTGGTGAATCTATGGAATTCATTGCCACAGAAGGCTGTGGAGGCCAGGTCATTGAGTGTATTTAAGACGGAGATAGATAGGTTCTTGATTGGTAAGCGGATCAAAGGTTACGGGGAGGAGGTGGGAGAATGGGGTTGAGAAACTTATCAGCCATGATTGAATGGCGGAGCAGACTCGATGGGCCGAATGGCCTAATTTCTGCTCCTATGTTTTATGGTCTTATGATGAAAAGAAACGAGTACTTATGTGTCAGCTTAGTAGCTGCCAACAAAAAGTTATGGGGAGAAATTCAGATTTACCTCAATGCATCAGGGCAGGCATGGCTGAGAACCGCAGATGGTGTGGCTTGCATGGTTTTCTTCAATGATATCAACATATGAATTTCTCCCCCATAGACTAAAGAATTCAGATCAATTTGGGCTAACACTTTAGCACAGTGCTGCTGAAATGCTGCATTGTCAGAGCTGTTTCTTTTGGAGATGTTAAACCAAGACCATCTATCCTGTGATCTCTCAGTGTCCTGAAAGACAGTCATCACTCAAAAGATCTGCAGAACATTACAAGAGAACCAAAAGGTTTGAATAGAGTGCAGCTGAGGCACAGCATTGGGAAGAATCGGAGCATTTAAATAGACCACAGCAGAGGCAGTTCTCTGTGGGAGAACTGGCACATTTAAAAACATGGCTAGAGTGCCTAAAACAAATGTAGGGAAAAATCTGTAAAAGTGAACATGGTGCAGAGGGAGGAGCAGCAGAACCAGAAAGATTTTATACTTACTCAAATCTATCATCTTAGTTAAATAAGTAAATAAATAAATATCCTCATCCATGCTTTTGTTACCTCTAAACTTGACTTCTCCAATGCATTCCTGGCTAATCTCCCACGTTCTACTTTCCAGTAACTTGGTCATCCAATGCTGTGGTGTCTGTGTCCGAACTCGCACCAAGTCCTGTTTTCCTATCACCCCTGTGCTCACTGACTTACACTGGCTCCCAGTCAACAATGCCTTGATTTTAAAATTCTTATCCTTGTTTTCAAATCCCTTCATGGTCTCGCCTCTATCTCTGTAATCTCCTCCATCTCCACAGCTCTCAGACATCTGTGCTCCTCTAATTCTGGCCTCTTGTGTGCCTCAGATTTTAACTGCTCCACCATTGGTGGTCCTAAACTTTGGAATACCTTTCCTACACTTCTCTGCTTCTCTACCTTGCTTACCTACTTATAGACACTTGATCAAGATTTTGGTCATTTGGCCTAATACCTCCTTATGTAGGCTGGTGGCATACTTTGTTTTATAACCCTCCTGTGATGCGCCTTGTGACGTTATTACATTAAAGGCAGTGTATAAGTTGTTGTTACAATTACTGATTAATTTGAAATCAAGCTAAAATCCATGTAAAAATATTGTCTGGATATTAAGTTATTCTACCGCTGACTAATACATAAATAATAGTTACTGCACAGATTGCAGTTTGTGGGAGATTGTGGACAGTGGGATTCTCCTGGATTGCCACTTATGCTGGAAATGTGGAACGTGAGTTAGAGACACTCAGTAAATATTATGTAATACATTAGGGAGAAGGAGGAATTTCTAGATAGTTTTCTCTAGGATAGCTATACCTCAGAGGATAGCATAGGTACAAGAAGGGGAGAGCATGACAGAGTTGCCACTACAAAGTTCTATATATAATTTCAATAAGAGTCCCCAAATGAAGCAAGGAATTTGAATCGTTATAAAATATTGAAATGATGCACTTGCTGATTTTGTCCAGCAACAGCTTTAATCTCTCCTCCTTGAAAAATTCTGAACATGAAGTCAAAAGATTAGAAAATAACCTGGGCCTTTTAGGTATGCTTTTGTGAGATTGTGCTTTCCTGAGATGCAGGACTATCTGGCAATTTGGCACAATATGTTTTTACAGAATGTCAAGAAAATTCTTGTCAGCCCTGTAAAATTAGAGATGGGCAATAAATGCTGGCCTAGCCAGCAATACCCATATCCCTTGAATGATTTAAAATGAATGAATGATAAAAAATGACTCATGACTTGCCCAGAGTCAGGAAATCAATCCTGGAGGATTACATTAATGGAAATGTTTTACATTCGAACAGGAGCTGAAAACTACAAGTGCCAGGCAATGACTGGGGTCAGCTAAAAATATTAAAACTGAGATTGATAGATTTTATTTAGATAACAGAACCAAGGCAGGTAGATGGAGTTAAGATACAAATCAGCCAAAATTTAAATTAATGGCAGAAAAGGCTCAAGGAACTCCTGTTCCCATGACTAATACCACTAGGAACAAATAAACTGGAAATTCATGTCATTGCTACATGTGAAATTATGATGCTGGATCTTTTGCTGCATCGGGATGACTCGGGAGCCCTTTAAAAATGGTGGCTGGAACCCAATTCTGGGATTCCTGATCCATTCCTGGGGTTTCCGATTTTCAGGAATGCCTTTTAAGGGCGTGGCTGGTTCAGGTCGCAAGCCTGAGCCCTGCACTCCTGCCTTGGTTGGCTCCATTGAGGCATGTTCTAGTTGGCTGCAAATATCATGGAGTTGAGCCAGGTTTGCAAAGTGTTGTGGTTTACAGCACCTCAGAGGTGTCGTGAACCATAGTATGCATGAGGCGATCTTTTGAAATGTAAGTTCAAAAGGTCCTTCTCATCACCCTATGCCAAGGTGTGACCCCCCAAACATTCCCTATGAGCCCTTGTGCCCCCAATGCCAAGGTATGCCTCCCCAAACAATCCCTATGGCCCCTCATGCTGCCATGCCAATGTATGCCCCCCAAACATCCCTATGGCTCTCTTCCCCCAGGCCAAGCCCATTCACTCACTATACACTGTACTGAACCAATGAATCTGTAGTGACTTTGGGTGTGTTAAAATCAGGCACTCATTACTAACATTCCAATTTCCTAAAAAGCTCTTTTTTACTAGAGCCCAAAAGGTGTCAATCATCCAGACCCTTTAAAATATCAATGACTGAAACTGCAAGCACTTCAAACATTTTTATCTTGTGTAAATAAACGTTATGAAATTGACACCATAGATCAGAGATTCAGAGCTGTCAATCAAGCAATGTTTTTTCTGTGGCTGAGGTGTTTTAGAACTCTAATGGATGTCTAGGATCTCAGCCGAGAATATATAATAAGGCTTGGCTGAGAACCCAGAAATCCATTAGCCTGTTAGATGTTCCAATCCGCCATTGGGTCCAACATCTGTGAGTAGTACTCTGCCCTCCACCCCACCACTTTCCTATTGGCAGCTGCAGCCTTCCATGTGGCTCCCCAACTTGCCTTGACCCTGCACTTTCTCCCCAGTGATGCTTGGATGATGCCAACCCTTGTAATGCCCGAGTGCTTACTGCCCACTCTCTCTGCCACCTGTGTTGCGCCAATGGCATCAGTCGCCCCAGTGGAGTGGTGCCTCCTCTGTTCCATTCACTTTTTAGGCGGCCCAGCTAATTCCCTAGGAGAGCATCGACTGGCTCCCCAATGCATATCCACCTTCATTCAGCTGATCTGCTTCAGACAGTGGGTGCAGCCTGTGCACCCAAATGAAAATCACAACATTCGCTTTAATAAGTTCTTAAACCATCTTATTTTGTCTTTGTCATAAATCAGACAGGATTACCAGGCTGCTGTTCTTTGCAATTGTGAAAGCTGCCCTCCAACACCCCACCCATCAATTGCTGTATTTTTGAAGCCCACCTGCATCCATTTCTGCCCAGGCGAGACCTGGAAATTCAGCCCAATACCTCAGACCGAGAAGGAGGAAATCAGTCAAGGGTTATAGCTACCTAGTTATGTGCTCAGGTGATGACAAGGTCAGGCTCTGATGCTGTTCACAGTAAAATAGTTTGCTGCCACTTACTGCCTGTGGAACTGACATGAATTAGTTCTTCATGGAAAGATGCAGCAAAATATAAAGAGTGATTACTTTAAAAACGTAATACAACTAATGAAGAAAGAACTTCCATTCTTGAAGGGATAAATATTGGCCAAGACTGGGGGCAAGCTGCCCTGCTCTTCTTTGAATAGTGCCATGAGATCTTTCATGTCCTGAGGGGTAAGAGGGGGTTTGGTTTAAAGTCTCATCCAAAACCTGCAGTGTAGCACTCCCTCAGTACTGCACTGGAGTCTCAGCCTAGATTATGTGTAAATTTTTGCAGTCACAAATGTCTGACTCAGAGACAAGATTTATCAAGTGAGTTGCGGTTGACACTAGGCAGACATACATATTAGTAAACAATGTTCAAAAGATTAAGAGAGGATTCATTAGGCCACCAGGATGACAATGTATCTATCAATAAATTATGGGTAAAAATTTGCACATGTTTACATGAACCCAGACATTCCAAGTGCGGAGGGTTGGAGCCATGCAGCAGTAACCTCAATGAAACAAAATGGACACACAACAGAAATGGCACCTGACAAGGTACTTACTTTCAATTTTAGCTCATTCACCTCTTTACGATAGCACTCAAGTTCCTTCTTTGCATTTTGCAGTGCAGTACTGTTTGCTTCCTCAAACTGTGAATGCAGTAAGAATAAATTATGCACCACACGTGGAAACATATCCTTTAAAAATTAGCTTGAAAGCTCATGAATTTTACTTATTTTTTTATTTTATTACAAGTAGAAAAAGTTGAGTCTGGATTTTTCACAAACACAATATTTTAAAAGCACTTCAACAAAAATAAAGGTTTACTTACCATACAGTCACCAGGTTATCTAACTAAATGGGAACAATCAGAGCTATTGAGTATTTTCCATAGCAATTTGCACTCATGTGATCAAATAAATCCTTTATGGGATACAAGGCTGTCAGATATCAGCCCCTACTTTTCCAAGTTTTATTAGGTTTTAGGCAGTCAAGTTCATTAGGTTTGATTCTAGTTATTGGGCTAGAATTGTTTTTATTCAATGTCCACAGTAGGGGTCTTAGTTAAACAGACTGTGCAAGTTCTCATATCAAGGGCCTGAGATTTCATAAAAGGTCGTAACTTGACAGCTTAGATATTTTGGTGCAGAAGAAAGTGGAATAACAGGGCTCATTCTCTCTTTCTCTAGCCTGAGACACAGAGAGACTCCAGGAAGAGAAATGCAGCCTGTAGCAGGGTAAATCACAATCAGTTTAATTCAGCTAAATTGAAAATTAATGTCTATCTAGCACATTGTGCAAGAAGTTGAAATTCATCACTTCTTTCCAAGTGAAAACTGTATTCTGTTTACATCACATACAATTGTATGTTGGTAACAGGGATTCTATGTTACGACCCTGGGCTCATTCTATAATTTATTAGATTTTGGGCAGTAAAGGCATGCTCTGTATCATAGGGGATGTGAAGTCCACTGTTGGGAGTAACTAACAACAATGAACAGATGAGCATTGTCCATGAACCACATGGTCACTGTAACAGTTCAAGAAGGCAGCTCAATATCATCTTCAAGGGCAATTAGGGAGGGTAATAAATGCTGACCTAGCCAGCGTTGCCCACATCCCATGAATGAATAAAAGACTTGCAAAATATGTAGTAATTTCTTTGAGACTTTCTTAAATCACTTAATGACAAAAACATTTCAGAGTGCAATAATAAACACAACAGTAAATGAAGACCAAGAAGTATGTCTGGAGTAATAAGTACAGAGACAATACTTATTCATTTTCAGGATATGGACTGCACTAGCATCATAGGAACAGGGGAACATAGGACTTCACAGAATTGTTACGGTGTAGAAGGAGGCCATTCGGCCCATTGTATCTGCACTGGCTCTCTGAGCATTTTAACTTAGTGCCAATCTCCTGCCTTTCCCTGGAAATCTTGAAAAATGTTTCTATTTAGACAATCATCCAATGCCCTCTTGAATGCCTCAATGGAACCTGCCTCCACCACACTTCCAGGCAATGCATTCCAAACCCTAACTACTCGCTGTGTGAAAAACGTTTTTTCTCACCTCGCATTTGCTTCTTTTGCAAAACACTTTAAAACTGTCCCTTCTGGTTCTTGATCCATTTACGAGCGGGAACAGTTTCTTAATATAGACTCTGTCCAGGCCCCTCATAATTTTGAAAACTTCTATCGAGTCTCCTTTCAGCCTTCTCCTCTCCAAGGAAAACAGTCCCAACTTCTCCAATCTTTCCTCATAACTGAAGTTTCTCACCCGTGGACCCATTCTCATAAACCTCCTCTGCACTCTCTCCAATACGTTCACATCCTTCCTATAGTGTGGCGCCCAGAACTGTACACAATACTCCAGCTGAGGTCTAACCAGTGTCTTATGTAAGTTCATTATAATCTCCCTGCTCTTGTAGTCTATGCCCCTATTAATGAAGCCTAGAAAACCATATGCTTTAGAAACAGCTCCCTCCACCTATCCTGCCACCTCTAATAGCTTACATAGGGGATGGCGTAGTGGTATTGTCACTAGACTAACAATCCAGAGACCCATGGTAGTGCTCTAGGGACCCAGGTTCAAATCCTGCCATGGGTGATATACAGTGGTATACAGCCAGAAGGGAGCGCCCTGGGAGTTGAAGACATTGTCTCTGGACCCCATGAACTCTCATGGCATCAAGCCAAACATGGGCAAGGAAACCATGTACCACCCTTCCTCAGCTGATAAATCAGTGCTCCTCCATGTTGAACATCACTTGGAGGAAGCACTAAGGGTGGCAAGGGTGCAGAATGTACTCTGGGTGGGGGACTTCAATGTCCATCACCAAGAGTGGCTCAGTAACACCACTATTGACCGAGCTGGCCAAGTCCAAAATGACATAGTTGCTAGACTGGGTCTGTGGCAGGTGGAATAGATGATCACCAGACAGTTGAAGAGATGTTGATAAGGCACCCAGACCGGATGAGATGCATCCAAGAATATTGACAGAAATGAGAGTGGAAATTGCAGAGGCACTGGCAATAATCTTTCAATGTTCCCTGGATTTGGAGAAAGTGCTGGAGAATTGCAAACATTGTGCAAAAAGAGTTGTAAAGATCTGCCCTGCAATTACACACCAGTCAGTTTAACTTCAGTGGTGGGGAAGCTTATAGAGACAATTATACGGGATAGAATTAATAGTCACATGGAAAAAAATGAATTTATTCTGAAGAGTCAGCATGGATTTGTTAAAGGAAGATTGTATCTAACAAACTTGCTGTGGTTTTTTGAAAAGGTAACAGAGATGGTTGATGAGGGTAAGGCCGTTGATGTGGTGTAAATGACTTCCAAAAGACATTTGATACAGTGGCACACAACAAGGTTTGTAGTGGAGCTCCCCAGGGGTCAATAATGGGGTCCTTGCTTAGGAGCAGATGTAGGATATTTCGCCCTTCGAGCCTGCTTGGCTATTCAATAAGATCATGGCTGATCTGGTTGTGGTCTCAATTCCACTTTCCTGTCTGCCCTCATAACCTTTGGCACTCTTGTCTATCAAAAACCTGTCTAATTCAGCCTTGAATAAATTCAATGACCAGCAAACAAGCACTGATCTCTGGGGAAGAGAATTCCACATACTAATGACCCTCAGAGAAAAAAATTCTCCTTACCTCTGTCTTAAATTATATCCCCTGGTTCTAGCTTCCCTCACAAATGGAAAACTCCTCCCGGTATCTACCCTTTTAAGTCCCCTCAGGACCTTATATGTTTCAATAAGATTACCTCTCATTCTTCTAAACTACCCAACCTGTTCAATCTTTCCTCATGAGATAAGCCCTTTAGCCCAGGAAATGAGTCAAATGAACCTTCTCTGAACTGCTTCTAACAGGATTATATCTTTTTTGAAATAAGGAGACCAAAACCGCACACAGTACTCCAGATATGGTCTCTACAAGGCCCTGGACAGCTGCAGTAAAACTTCCCTACTTTTATATTCCATTCCTCTTGCAACAAATGCCAATATTCCATTTGCCTTCCTAATCACTTGCTGTACCTGCATTCTAACTTTTAGTGACTCAGATACCAGAACACCCAGATCCCTCTGTAGCACCAAGTTTTGCAATCTCTCTCCATTTAAATAGTATGCTGTTTTTCTATTCTTCCTGCAAAAGTGGACAAGTACACGTCTTCCCACATTATAGTCCATCTGTTGAATTTCTGCCCACTCATTTAACCTATCTATAGTCGTTTGGTAGTACAGAACTTGAGTTTTGCTGACAAAGAGACATGTCTAAACTGACTTACACTCATCAGCACATTCACAAGTATACAAACCAATATAAGGGGAAAACAACAATTTATACTGTATGTAAAAAGAATGCTGATTGGTTGGCAAGTGGCGTTGCCGTGGAGAATGCATAAGTGATGGTGACTGACAGTTAACTGCCAAGCATTGTTTGAAAGTTTAAACCAGTCAGCTTGACCCTGATTGGTCAAGGCATTGCCCTGATGAACGTGTCAGCGAATGGCTGTCACTTATTTTGTTTAGTTGAAACAGGCACAATGTGTGCACATGTTCTTTCCATCTTTTTGAATGGGCCCAAGGCTGTCACTGTTTGCCCTGAATAGTGCCCAGTCTACCTCAGATTACCCTGGAAGGGCAAGGTATCTCAAAAATTTGAGCAACAGGTGGAGTCAGCTGATTTACACTGCAGTAGCAACATGATTGGTATTCACCATGAACAGGATGCTGCCATCAAGCCAAAAAGATGTTCTGCCTATAACACAAATGAGTAATGTGGTATATGAATTTTAGTGCCAGTGTGATGCTAGGTATTTAGGCCATATGTCCCAAAGACTGGCGGATCATATCAAACAGTTTGTCCCAGCCACTGTTCGCAAAGGGCTGGGTAGAGACCATTCCCAGCCAACCCGTTTTTGCAAAACTCAAAACAGTGTCCAACATTAGATGTGACTCCGCAATTGGACAACATTTACTAGATAATCCTCAGTGTGCTAAGAATGACACTGACAACCAAATTAAGATTGTCAGTCGGGCTCGCAATGTAGCGCATTTGCATGTACTGGAAACTACATATATTAACACACAGGGCCCTGTTCTTTGCAGGCAGAATTAACATGTACATACATACATGCGCCTGTTTCAGTTAAACAAAATAAATGACAGCATTTCGCTGACTCACTTCTCAGGTCAATGCCTTGACCAATTAGGGTCAAGCTACCTGGTTTAAATTTTCAAACAATGCTTGGCAGTTAACTGTCAGTCACCTTCATTCGTGCATTCTCCACGGCAACCCCACTTGCAAACCAATCAGCATTCTCTTCACATACAGTATAAATTATTGTTTTCCCCTTGTATTGGAATCCTTGCAAGGATCCTGATGTGTGCAAGACAAAATCACAAAGTCACAGTGCGGAAAAGGCCCTTCAGCCTATCGAGTCTGCACCGACATATGAGAAACACCTGACCTACCTACCTAATCCCATTTACCAGCACTTGGCCCATAGCCTTGAATGTTATAACGTGCCAACTGCTCATCCAGGTACTTTTTAAAGGATGTGAGGCAACCTGCCTCCACCACCTTCCCAGGCATTGCATTCCAGACTGTCACCACCCACTGGGTAAAAAAGGTTTTCCTCACATCCCCCCTAAACCTCCTGCCCCTCACCTTGAACTTATTCTCCCTTGTGACTGACCCTTCAACTAAGGGGAACAGCTGCTCCCTATCCACCATGTCCATGCCCCTCAATCTTGTACACCTCGATCAGGTTGCCCCTCAATCTTCTCTGCTGCAACGTAAACAACCCAAGTCTACCCAACCTCTCTTCATAACTTAAATGTTTCATCCCAGACAACATCCTGGTGAATCTCCTTTGCACCCCCTCCAGTGCAATCACAGCCTTCCTATAATATGGTGACCAGAACTGCACACAGTACTCCAGCTGTGGCCTCACCAAGATTCTACACAACTCCAACATGACCTCCCTACTTTTGTAATCTATGCCTCGATTGATAAAGGCAAGTGTCCCATATGCCTTTTTCACTGCCCCATTAATGTGCCCCTCCGTCTTCAGAGATCTATGGACACACACACCAAGGTCCCTTTGTTCCTCAGAACTTCCTAGTGCCATGCCGTTCATTGAATATTTCCTTGTCGAATTACTCCTTCCAAAGTGTATCACCTCACACTTTTCAAGGTTAAATTCCATCTGCCACTTATCTGCCCATTTGACCATCCTGTCTATATCTTCCTGTAGCCTAAGACACTCCACCTCACTGCTTACCATCCAGCCAATCTTTGTGTCATCTGCAAACTTACTAACTCTACCCCCCACATAGTCATCTATGGCATTTATATAAATGACAAATAATAGGGGACCCAGCACAGATCCCTGTGGTACGTACGCCACTGGACACTGGCTTCCAGTCACTAAAGCATCCTTCTGTCATCACCCTCTGTCTCCTACAACTAAGTCAATTTTGAATCCACCTTATCAAATTACACTGTATCCCATGTGCATTTGCCTTCTTTATAAGTCTCCCATGTGGGACCTTGTTAAGGGCTTTGCTGAAATCTATATAAACTACATCAACTGCACAACCCTCATCTACACACCTGGTGACCTCCTCAAAAAATTCAATCAAATTTGTTAGGCATGACTTCCCTCTGACAAAGCCATGCTGACTATCCCTGATCAAACCTTGCCTCTCCAAGTGGAGATAGATACTCTCCTTCAGAATTTTCTCCAATAGTTTCCCTACCACTGACGTGAGACTCACTGGTCTGTAGTTCCCGGGCTTATCTCTACAAACCTGCTTAAATAGCGGAACCACATTTGCTGTTCTCCAGTCCTCTGGCACCTCCCCTGTGGCCAGAGAGGAATTAAAAATTTGGGTCAGAGCCCCTGCGATCTCTTCCCTTGCCTCCCTCAGCAGTCTGGGACACAAATCATCCAAACCTGGAGATTTGTCCACTTTTAAGCCTGCCAACACCTCCAATACCTTGTCACTCCCTATATCAATTTGCTTAAGAACCTCGCAGTCTCTCTCTCCAAGTTCCATACCTTCATCCTCATTCTCTTGGGTGAAGACGGGTGTGAAGTATTCATTCAACACTCTAGCGATGTCCTCTGGCTCCACCCATAGATTGCCCCCTTGGTCCCTTATGGGCCCTACTCTTTCCCTGGTTATCCTCTTCCCATTGATATACTTATAGAATATCTTGGGATTTTCCCTACTTTTACCAGCCAGAGCTTTATCATATCCCCTCTTTGCTCTCCTAATTGCTTTCTTAAGCTCCACCCTGCACTGTCTGTACTCCACTAATGCCTCTGCTGATTTGCTTCCCTTGTACCTGCTAAAAGCCTCTTTTCCTTCTCATCATAAGCTGAATATCTCTGATCATCCATGGTTCTCTGGACTTGTTACTCCTTCCTATCACCCTAGAGGGAACATGTTGAGCCTGTACCCTCCCCATTTCCTTTTTGAACAACCCCCACTGTTCCTCTGTAGATTTCCCCACAAGTAACTGTTCCCAGTCTACCTTGGCCAGATCCTGCCTCACTTTACTAAAATCCACTCTCCCCAATCCAAAACATTTTTTTGTAACTTGTCTATTTCTTTGTCCATAACAAACTTAAACTGTTGTAGTCACTATCACTAAAATGCTCACCCACCACCACCTCAGCCACCTGTCCGGCTTCATTCCCCAGAATTAGGTTCAGCAATGCACCGTCCCTTGTTGGACCCTCTACATATTGACCTAAAAAGTTCTCCTGTACACATTTCAAGAAATCCACTCCATCCAAGCCCTTAACACTATGTCTATCCCAATTAATGTTGGGAAAGTTGAAACCACCTAATATAATTACCCCATTGTTATTGCTTTCCCCCCCCCTCCACAAAATGCTTACACATATCTCTTTTTTCAACAATAACCTGTCTAAATCCTTTGGAAGACTCTCCCTCCTCTTGACAACTTACTTTCCTACCTATCCTGGTGTCATTGGCAAATTTAGCTACCATAAATTTGATCTCTTCATCCAAATCATTGATGTATTGTGTAAATAGTTGAGGACCTAGCACTGATTCCTCTGGCACTCTACTAGTTACAGCTTGCCAACCTAATAAAGACCCATTTATCCCTACTTTCTGCTTCCTGTTAGCTGAACAATTCTTTAACGATGTTAATATGTTACCCCCCACACCATGTTCTCTTATCTTGCGTAGAACTTTTGATGAAGTACCTTATCAAATGCCTTTTGGAAATCCAAGTACACCACTTGACAGGTTCATTTTATACACCTTGTTTGTTATTTACTCAGAAGGCTCTAATAAATCAGTTAAACACGACTTTGCTTTTGCAAAGCCATGTTGACTCTGCCTGATCACATTATGATTTTCAAGGTATCCTGCCATAGCCTCCTTAAACCTCCTTAGCAATAAATTTTAGCAATTTCCAACAAGGCCAGTATTTACAGCCCATCCCTAATTGTCTTTGAGAAGGTGATGGTAAGCCTTCTAAAACCACTGCAGTCCATGAGGATGGTAGACAGTGGTATTCCCAAGAGTCAGTGCCAGAACCGATGTTCTTTTGATGAGTGAGTGAGTGAGTGAGTGAGCGAGCGAACAAATGGAGGGAGGGAGGGAAGGGAAAGGACTTGGATCTTGGAATACAGAATAGAATTTCAAAAGTTGCCAATGATACCAAAGTTGGAGTGGCAAACACTAAGGATAATAAAAATCACCTATAACAGAACATAGACAGGCTAGCAGTTTGGGCAGATAATTGTCTGTGGCAGAAGGGAAAGGGAAACTTAGTGCCACAGTTTTAAAGAATGTGCAGGAACAGAGGGACCCGGGGTTGCATGTGCATCGATCTATGAATGCAGGACACACTGAGAGATTGGTTAGCAAAACATATATGATCTTGAATGGAGACATTGCAAAGAATTTATACTGAACGTTTATAAAGCTCTGGTTAGGCCACAACTAGTGTACTGTTCCCAGTGTTGGTTACCACACTTTACAAGGGATCTGAGGGTCCTTGATAGGGTGCAGAGATTTACCAGAAAGATTACAAGGATGGGGTATTTTGGTTAGAAGGTTAGATTGGACAAGTTGGGGTTGTTCTCCTTAGAACAAAGGAAGTTGAGAGAGAGGTTTGATAAAGGTGCACAAGATTATGATAGGCAAGAAAAAACCGTTCCCATTAAAACACAAGAATCCAAGAAATATGAGCAGAAATGGACCATATATCCCGTTGAGCCTGCTCTGCCATTCAATACAATCATGGCTAATTTTGGACTTCAACTCCACTTTCCCCCCTGCTCCCCATATCCGTTGATTTCCTGAGTCTCCAAAAATCTGTTTATCTTAACCTTAAACATATTCAACGAAAGGGCATGCACCACCCTTTGGGGCAGTGAATTCCAAAAATTCACAATCCTTTGAGTGAAGTAATTTCTCCTCATTTCAACGATCTAAATGATAGCTAACTTATCGGCTCTTTATCTTGAACGTGTGCCCCCGTGTTTTAGATTCCCTGACCAGTGGAAACAATCATTCAGTGTCTGCCCTATCAAGCCTCTTCAGAATCTTGTATGTTTCAATGAGAATGCCTCTCATTCTTCTAAACTCCAGAGGATATGGGCCCAATTTACTCAGCCTCTCATCATAGGACAACACCCTCTTTGTAGACGCTCTGTGAAATCTCTACATCTGACAAAGCTAGGTGGGAAAGTATCGTCAGCAAACTTAGATGCATTACTCCCTGTCTCTTCACCTAAATCATTAAAACAGATTGTAAATAGCTGAGGCTCCAGCACCAATCTTTGCAGCACTCCACTAGTCATATCCTGCCATCTTGGAAATGCTCCATTTATGCCCACTCTTTGATTCCTGTCCATTAACAAATCCTCTATCCATGCTAATATATTACCCCCAATTCCATGAGCCCTTATCTTGCCTATTAACCTTTTGTGTGGCACCTTATTGAATGCCTTTTGGAAATTCAGTTTTACTCCATCTACTGATTCCCCTTTATCTACCCTACTAGTTACATCCTCAAAACACTCTAATAAATTTGTCAAACAAGATTTCCCTTTTGTAAAACCATATTGACTTGTCGTAATCATGTTATATTATTCTAAGTGCATCGTTAAGAATTCCTTGGCAATAGATTCCAGAATTTTTCCGTTGACTGATGTTAAGTAATCTGATCTGTAGTTCCCCCTTTTCTCTCCCTCCTTTCTTGAAAAGCAGTGTTACATTTACCAACTTCCAATCTGATGGGACCATTCCCGAATCTAAGGAATTTTGGAAAATCATAGCTAGCGCAACCACTAGCAGCTATCTCTTTTAGAATCCTTGAGTGTAGGCTATCAAGTCCCGGGCATTTGTCAGATTTTAGTCCCTTAAATTTCTCCAATGCTTTTTCTCTGCTGATATTAATTACCTTAGTTTTCTCATCCTTTTAGCCTCTGGGTTACCCTCTATTTCTGCTATGTGCTTGTTTCTTCTACTGTGAAGACAGACACAAAATATTTGTTCAATGCCCCTGCCATTTTCTCATTCCCAATGATAATTTCTCCTGTCTCTGATTCTAAAGGACCAACATTAACTTTAGCTACTCTCTTCCTTTTTATATACTTATAAAAGCTCTTACAATCTGTTTTTATATTACTGGCAGGTTTACTCTCATATTCTGTTTTTTCCCTTATATCAACTTTTTGGTTTCCCTTTGCTGGTTTCTAAATCACTCCCAATCCTCAGATTTGTTACTGTTTTTTGCAACAATGCCTCTGCCATTTCCTCATTCCCCAGGATAATTTTGCCCATCTCTGTCTAAGGAACTGATGTTTACTTTAACTACTCTCTTCCTTTTAATTGATGCTTATAAAAGCACTTACAGTCTGTTTTTATATTTCTGGCTAGTTGACTCTCATATTCTATTTTTTCCCTTTTTATGAAATTAACTGATAATACAAGCAAATGGGACACGAATTTAAGGTCTTGGGCAAGAAGCAGAGGGAATACGAGGAAGAAATTTTTCACGCAGTGAGTGGTAATGACTTGGAACTCTCTGCCCACAAGGGTGGTGGAAGTGGAAACAATCCATGCTTTCAAAAAGAAATTGAGAGGAAATAAACTTGCAGAGCTTGGGGGTTGAGCGGAGGAGTGGGCTTGGTTGGATTGCTTCGTGGCAAGCTGGGCCGAATATCCTCCTTGTGCTGCAATTGGCTCTATGGGTGGAATCTTGTGGTGGCAATGGAGGTGTTCATCTGCAGTTGGAGAGCATTACCTCTTTTCAGAAAGGCCCATTACCCAACTCCTGATGTTGGGTCCCTTGCTCATGCACTAAGGAATTTTTGAAAATCATAGCTAGCGCATCCACTATCTCTGCAGCTATCTCTTTTAGAATCCTTGAGTGCAGGCCAACCCCCCACCGCACCCCGAAGAGCCTGCTCCCTGCATGGTAAGCCCCTTTCACATTGCAGAGTTAATATCAGTAGTGGCAGGTTCCAGCTCTTAAGTTGGTATGAATTGCACACTTAAGGATCACAATTGGTGGCGGGTTGGATAGGTCATCCAGGGACCCTCCCACCACGGATTTAAATCGGGATGGGGGCAGAAAGGTGGTTAAATGCTCCCAGCCACCAAACCCACCATGGGGGAGGGCACAAGATTGAGCTATTTGACTAGATGTGTTGAATGTATCCACATAGTTCTGTTAGGTAAGGAATTCCAGGATTTTGACCCAACAACAACGAAAGAACATTAATATATATCCAAGTCAGGACGGTATGCGACTTGGATAGGAGTTTGGAGGTGATGATGTTTCCAAGCACCTGCTGTCCTTGTCCTTTTAGGTGGTGGAGGTCAAATGTTTGGGAGGTGCAGCTGAAGAAGTGTTGATGTTTTGCTGCGAGGCATCCTGTAGATAGTACATACTGCAACCACTATGAACTGGTGGTGGGGAGAGTAAATGTTATAAGGTGGTGGAGGGGTTTCCCAACCAAGTGTCTTGGAGAGTGTCAAGCTTCTTCAGTGTTGCTGAAGTTGTATTCATCCAGACAGGTCAAGAGAATTCCAGATTTATACTGCTAGATAGTGAAGTGGCTTGAGTCACCCAACGCAGAATACCACATCCTTGACTTGTGCTAACAGCCACAGTATTTATGTGAATGCTCCAATTGAGTTTTTGGCTAACAGTGATCCCCCAGGTAGTTGATGGTGGGCGATTCAATGATGGTAATGCCATTGAATGTTAAGGGAAGATTCTCTCTTGTTAGAGATGGTAATTTGTGTCACCTATTTCCTGCTGCATTATGGACATGGACTGCTTCAGTATCTGAGGAGTTGTTCATGGTACTGTGCAATCATCAGCGAGCATCCCCACTTCTGACCTTATGATGGAGTGAAGGTCATTGATGAAGCAGCTGATGATTAATGGGCCTAGGATACTGCCCTGAAGAACTCCTAGTGATTCCTGAGGTTGAGAGGATTGGGCTCCAAAAAACACAACTATCTTCATTTGTGCTACATATGATTCCAGCCAATGTAGAGTTTCCCCTTGATTCCCACTGACTCCAGCTCCAGACTGAGACAGAGGTTTGAATTTTCGCCACAGAGACAGGAAACAGGCGGTGGGTCTATTTTTGGGTCAGAAACCTGCCTCTGGTGAGATACTCTTAAAGAATAAGTTTTCACAGGGCTGAACTAATTTATAGGGAGACAGGTTTCCTGTTCGCTTAGTACCAATAGAGGGCAGGAATGGAGGCGAGTCAGATCAAGGCTGTTGGCAGTTTTTAGAGAAATTTGCAGTTTGTGACAAAGCCTTCCACTGCAACAGAGGAAAGCAAGATGTCACAGGAGAGCTGGAGACCTGGAACCTAGGGCAAGGCAAACCCTCACATCATTGATACCAACCTGGATCTAAAGCTTGAGGCCATAAGGCCTCAGATTGTGGCAGAAGACGACCACCTTGTCATCCAGCAATGGCACCTCTCTGTTCAGTGTCATTTCACTCTGCCTTTTTTTCCTACTTCACTCATACCATCGATGAGCTGTCTCCTTCCAGGGACTCATCATCCTCAAGGTCCACACTTCACTGGTGGGCAGCAGACCACCACAATGATCAATATCCTTGCAGGAGGTTATTGGAAGCTACCAGCTAACCGGTCCAGTCACTGGAATCGCGTTTTCAGAGGAACAATGGTCTGCTCAATGTCCTGTCCAGGTTGTCCTGCCAATCAAGTGGCATTGGTTGTATCACTTCTTTCTGGGCATCCGTAGATGTGTTAATAACCATCTCTTTATGATTTTCCCTTGTTCCCTAGGATCCATTCAAGCACAATGAGAGACTGGAGTAAAGATCTGAGACAGCATGGACTGATGGAGAATGAAAGAGTCATGACAATACAGTAAGCGCGTACAAGAGGTTTTGTTGTAATCGCAGACCAATTAGATGTTGCGGGAGTGAAGCTATTCCTGTTGGTGGATCTCATGGCCAGTCGCTGGGTGCCTTGATGGCCACATGGGTGCAGTTGATGACCCCCTAAACCGGAAGAAATCCAGTGATGGAGGCAAAACCCAACGCTGCTTGTGCTTGTTGTTAAATGATTGTGCTGTCCAGCACTGGCAAAGGGAACATAGTGACCAGGAACTGCAGTAGTGTACAGGTGTTTGAGCTGCCTCTAAAGGTCCACAGCTGATCCTTGGAAGGCGCTAGAAGCAAGGAAGTTCAATCCACAGTGACTTTGATGGCCATTAGTAGCGCATAGAGATCAGTAAAGTGAAGGCAGGTCTTTGGTGACAAGGGCACAAATGTCTGACAGAATCTGCAGCACCGATTCTTGGTCATCTCCAGGTAGTTCCACCTTTGGTGGTCAATCCTTTGTTGAGGTTTTGGCCTTTATTGCCTTCCTGTTGTTCTTTCCTCTCCTGTGTCTCCCTGTGAAGCCTATTGCCCCACATCATTACTGGGCCCAAAATCTGACAGCAGTGCCCTCATTGTCAGCTGGAGCCTTCCTTCTGGGCAGATATTCACCCAATTGTCCTTGGCAGCCTTGCCCCCTGTAGTTCTGCCCTGTGACGCCAGGTGGATGCCGACAGCGTTCAAAGCCTGGGAGTTGGGTGCCCTCTATTCCTGCCACTTGTCCAGTTCCAAGGGCGCCCCTTTAACAGGTGCACAGACCCCATTTGCCCATCTGATGGGACCCTCACCTGCCTACCTTCAGCTGGTTAGTTTCTTAAGATGCAGATAACCTGTCTGACACTTTAAAAATCATGCCTTCTAGCATTTGCAAGCTTGGTGAGAATTTTAAACTATATTAACTGTTCTGAATCGAAGTGAGCGCCCTTCCCCCTGTGCAGCTCATTATTGCCAGCACTGGGATCGGCATCTTGAAATTGGTACACAACTCCCCCCCATTATTGTCGGAGCGCCCCCCTCCCTCCCACCCACCCGTGTTCTCATCTTCAAGGGACTCTGAAAATTCAGCCCATGGTTACGGTCAAGACTGGAGTTTAAATAAGACCAGAGGACGTACGAGCAGAAGTAGGCCATTCAGGCTATCGAGTTTGCTCCAACATTCAATGAGATCATGGCTGATCTGATAATCCTCAATTCCACTTTCCTGCCGTGTTCCTGTAACCTTTGATTCCCTTACTGATTGAAAATCTGTCCATCTCAGCCTTGAATATACTTAACGACCCAGCCTCTACAGTAATGACTTCCACAGACTAACTATCCTCTGAGAGAAGAAATTGTTTTAAATGGTGTCCCCTTACTCCAAGATTATGCCCCCTGGTCCTAGATTCTCCCACAGTGGGAAACAACCTCACAATCCTGTCAAGCCCTCTAAGAATCCTATATGTTTCAATAAGGTCGCCTCGCATTCTTCTAAATTCCAATGAGTACATACACAACCTACTCAACCTCTCCTCACAAGAAAATCCCTCCATAGCCAGAGATCAACCTAGTGAACCTTCTCTGGACTGCCTCCAATACCAGTATATCTTTCCTTAGATAAGGGGACCAAAACTGTTTACATTATTCTAAGTGCGGTCTTGTATAGTTTTAGCAAGACTTCCCTATAATTATACTCCATTCCCTTTGAAATAAAGGCCAACATTCCATTTGCCTTCCCTATTACCTGTTGAACTTGTATGTTAACTTTTTGGGATTGATGCACAAGGACTCCCAAATCCCTCTGTGCTGCAGCCTTCTAAGTTTAAATAATATTCAGCTCCTCCATTCTTCCTGAAAAAGTGCATAACCTCACATTTTCCCACATTATATTCCATCTGCCACTTTTTTGCCCAATCACGTTCTATATCCCTCTATAGACTTCTTGTGTTATGCTCACCACTTGCCTTCCCACCTATTTTTCTGTCATCTGCTAACTTGGCGATAGTACATTCATTTCCCTCATCCAAGTCATTAATATATATTGTAAATAACTGAGGCCCCAGCACTGAGCCCTGTGGTACTCCACTAGTTATAGGTTGCCATCCTGAAAATGCTCCCCTTATCCCAACTCTGTCTTCTATTAGTTAGCTAGTCTTCTATCCATGCTAACACTGTGGGCTCTTATCTTATTAAGTAGCCTTATGTGTGGTACCTTATTGAATGCCTTTTGGAAATCCAAATATATTACATCTACTGGTTCCCCTTTAGCTATCCTGCTTGTTACCTCCTCAAAGAATTCTAATAAATTTGTCAGGCATGACTTCCTCTTCATGAAGCCATGCTGATTCTGCTTGATTAGATTATGTATTTATAAATGGTCTGCTATTACATCCTTTATAATATACTCCAACATTTTCCCAATGACAGATGTTAATTAGTTACCTGTATTTTGTCTCCCTCCCTTTTTGAATAAGGGTGTTACATTGGCCATTCACCAATCCTCTGGGTTCTTGAAAGATTACTGCCAGTGCATCCACTATCTCTGTAGCTACTTCTTTTAATATCCTAGGATGCAACCCATTAGGTTGGTTTATCCCTTTCCTTGAATCCTTCTTCCTCACTGGGAAGTATCTTTGTTGAGAGTCATGAACTATTTTCTTAAACATTTGCTATTGTTCACCAACCATCTTTTCTGCTAAACTGCTTTCCCAGTCCACTCCAGCCAGCTCTGTCCTCATTTCATTGTAATTACCCTTATTTAAGTTTAGCATTGTTGGATCTGACCCAATTTTCTCACTCTCAAACTGAATGCTAAATTCTACCATATTATGGTCACTGTTTCCAGGGGATCCTTTACTCTGAGATCATTAATTAAACCTGCCTCATTACACATTACCAGATCCAAAATAGCCTGATCCTTGGTTGGATTCACAACATTTTGTTTGAAGAAACTGTCCTGAATAACTCTATGAATTTGGGTTGTAAGGGTCGATGGGAAAATGGCAGAGTTGAGGAGTAGCCTTAGTGATTAAGGATGAAGTTACTTCAATGATAAGAGAGAGTACAATAAAAGATAAACAGATAGTGGAGACCTTATGGGTAGAATTAAGAAGTACAAAAAAGGTTTAAGACAGTAGTGGGTGTTGTGTATAGGCCCCTTAATAGCAGCTGTGAAGTGTATAATTTTTTCAATGTAAAGATTTAGAAATTGCCAGAAATATGTAGTAAAGGCAGAGTGGTTTAAATGGGGAATTTAAATTTCATATAGATTGGGATAGGCCAACTTGCTGCACATACCAGAAAGATGGTAAATTTCTTGAGTGTATTGGGATATTTTTCTGCAGCAATATGCCTAAAGCCAAAAAAGGGTATGCCATATTAGGCTTAGTTATGAGTACTGAACCAGATTTTGTCAACAGCCCAATGGCCTGTGAACATTTATCTAAAAGCGATCATAATATGATTGCATTCAAAGGGAGAAATGCGAAACAGCTACTATGATTCTACATTTAGATGAGGATAATTGTCCACAGCAAATGGGGCATATCTGTTAACGGCTAAAATAACAGAAGATCAGTTGCCATCATTATCAGTCCCTCGAAACAAGGATGATGTCTGTCAAGCTTCACGATTTTTGTGTCCTCAGGTGACTCAGCAGGCCAATCCAAGGAGCCACAGGTCTTTGGGCAGAGAGGACAAGAGTTTCCCTGAAGGAGGTGGTTTCTTGAGCCAGGTTCTGTTTCTCCCCTTCACTTTCACCATATCTCTGCAGCAGCAGCATACAGAGAGTAGAGATAATGGGCAGGTACTCCAATTGGGAGATCTTGCAGCGCAGTGGGTAGCGTCCCTGCCTCTAAGCCAGAAGCTTTGGGTTCAGGTTCCACTCCAGAACTTGATGGCCAAACAGATTGCAAGTCCTTTCAACATACACCAACGGCAGGCAATAAGAGTGGGAGAGATTCCTGGACAGCTATGTGGTGTAATGAAGTTTGGAATTTCTACCATTACTATTGACAGCTCCAGACTGCAACATACATGTAAAAGTGCATGTTTCCACAGCAAATTGGAGTACTTTTTGGGGGAGGGGTAAGGTGAGGAGGAGCTGGGGGGGGGGGGGGGGGGGGGGGGGTGGGGTGCTTGGCTCAGTTGGCTGGATGGCTAGTGTGCATCAGATTGGTGCCAACAGCATGGGGTTCAATCCCCATTCCAGCTGGGTTGGATTTGGGACCTGCCTCCTTGGAGGTCATGGTGCTGTGGGTCAAGCAGAAAACAGAAGAAAACTCTAATTGGCAAATGTGACCGGTGGTGTCCTGCAAGTATGTGTTGGGGCTTCAACAGTTCACTGTTATTTATTAATAATGGGACAGAAAGCCAAGTATCCAAAAGTGCTGATGACATGAAGATAGACAACACTAAGCAGTGTAGATAGAAGCATAACATTACGAAAAGATATTCACAGAATCTTAATGCCACAGATGGAGGCCATTCAGCTCACCGTGCCTGCACCGGCTCTTCAAATGAGCTCCATGACCGAGTGCCATTGCCCTGCCTTTTCCCTGTACCCCAGGTATATCGATCATTAAAATGATCTAAATTATTAAAACAGGTATAGAAATACTCAAAATGGAACGTCCCTTATATCTAAAGGACTAGAATACAAGAGGGTAGATGTCATGCTTCAGCTACACAAAGCCCTGGTTAGACCACATCTGGAGTACTGTGAACAGTTTTGGGCACCACACTTAGGAAGGCTATGCTGGCCTCGGAGGAAATGCAATTTAGATTTACCAGAATGATACCTGGACTCCAAGGTTAAATTACGAGGAGAGATTGTACAAACTAGGGTTGTATTCCCTGGAATTTAGAAGGTCAAGGGGTGATCTGATCAAAGTTTAAGATACAGATGGATAGACAGGGCGAGAAATTATTTCCAGTAGTTGGGAGTCTAGAAGTTTGGAACTTTCTTCCACAGATAGTAACTGATATTATATCAATAATCTACTTTAAAACTAAGATACTAGACTTGTAAACCATAGAAGGGCGTATGGAGTTAGGTTGCAAATTAATCATGATCTCAGGCTCAAAAGTTAAATGGCTTACTCCATGGGCAGAATTTTTACAGGTAGCAGGGTTTACCACCCAGCCAGTCAGACAGTCAACAGGGAATGCACCTTGGCTGATGCTGGCTGCCCTGCAGTCATCAGCTGGAGGTGAGATTTCTGTTCTTCACTCAGGAGAAAGTCCCGCCTAAGAGAACTGCTGGCCAATCTGATTGGCTGGCAACTCTGTAGTTTTTTTAAAAATTCATTCATGGGATGTGAGCGTCACTGGCTAGGCCAGCATTTATTGCCCATCCCTAATTTCCCTTGTTCAGAGAGCATTTAAAAGCCAACCACATTGCTGTGGGTCTAGATTCACATGGAGGCCAGACCATGTAAGGACAGCAGATTTCCTTCCCTAAAGGACATTAGGGAACCAGATGGATTTTTACAACAATGATTTTGTGGTCATCAGGCTTTCAATTCCAAATTCTTATTGAACTCAAATTTCACCATCTGCCATGGTGGGATTTGAACCAGAGCATTACCCTGGGTATCTGGAATACCAGTTCAGTGACAATACCACTACACCATCATCTCCCTAATCCCACCACCGAGAGTGGTGGTGACTTCTGGGACTACAAGCAGTCTCCACAACTGTAGCCCACAGGACCAGTGTGGAATCTTGTGGCGGGAACAGAAGGGGAAGCCCTGGGACGGTTGGGCAAGGAGGTCTGGGATCTAGTTAGAGAAATTGAAGGAGGTAGGGAGCATTTGGTGGGGGTAAAGGTGGGATTCCCTTATGTAGAAAGGGGCCAGTGATGAAATAACCGCTAACCCCCTGTCCTCCTCCGAGACTTGAGCAGTATGATCTGCTGGGCTTTCCTGCCCCCCTCCCCAGTCTCTGAATCCCTCATGCCAGCTGAAAAATTGCAGTTGGGTGGAAAGTTGCTAACAATTGGCCACTTAAGGGCCTCAAATGGACAGGGGTGGTAGGGCTGCCAAATGGCCTTGTCCGCTCTTGTAAAATTGTGGCTAGGTCGGGGGTGGGAGAAAAGGCAGCAGGAAGGCCCTCCAGAGAATTTTATGGAACGCTCCCCCAACCTGCAAACCCGCTGGTGGGGGACCGTAAAACTCTGCCCGTGTTTCTAAATGGGGGAAGGCTAATTACATTTAAGTAATTCATAACTGATAGCTGATGATTGGTGTATAGTGATACATGTTTCCAAAAGGTAATGAATATGAGGCTATTTTCCAAACCTACCTTTTGCTTATATTTGTCCATATCCTCTTTATTCTTTTTAGCGAGTTGTTCATATTCTGCATGAATCTCTTTCAGAACCTGTTCTAGGTCTGCTCTGTTTGTATCTGCTTGCTCAAGGTTCTGTATGTGCTCTACCTTCTTCTGCCAGTAAATGCGCTCCTGTAAGTCAAAACGTTTGTAAAATCAAGGACCATAAAAGGCCACTTGGTTCATCATATCTCATCCCATTGAGTTACTGTATGTGAAGCAGTTTGAGAGTTGAGATACAATAAGACTTTATGTATTTTTTAAAGCTTAATTTACCTAGTTTAATACGTGGATGCATTTTGAACCCTCTTAATGACTTTGACTCTACCATCTCGTCTGTTAAAACGTTTTAATCTCTTGATGAAAAAGCTCTTTCTAACATCTGTTCAAAATTAACTTCATTAATTTAAATTTCTGTCATCTGGTCCTACTGGCCTGCCTTACCTTGACATCATGTTCTGAGTTTACCATATCTGTCATTTTGACACTTCATAGATTAAGTTTAGTGACATGCAGTCTGCACCTTTTGGAAAATTATAGTTGTACTGGCTGTGATTTTCCAAATTGCTTTGATGGCAAACAGCCTCACAATTTACACTTAAGAGATGTCTTCATTTCATCCTTCAGTTAACTTTCTTTCTCAAGACTCAAGTGTCTTATCTTATCTCAGTTTATTTCATTAAAGGAAACAAGGGATGTGGAGCAAAGGTAGGTAAATGGAAGTGAGGTAAAGAATCACAGAATTGTTATAGCACAGCCATTTGGCCAGCTGTCTCTCCGAATGAGCAATTCACCTAGTGCCACTCTCCCGCCTTCTCCCTGTAACCCTGCATATTCTTCCTTTACAGATAATCCAATTCCTATTGGATGCCTCTTTTGATCCTGCCTCCACCACACTCTCAGGCAGTGCATTCCAGGCCCTAAACATCTGCTGCATGAAAAGGTTTTCTCATGTCATCATTGCATCTTTTGCCAATTATCTTAAATCTATGCAATCTTGTTCTCAATCCTTCCACCAACAGGAACAGTTTTTCCCTATCTACTCTGTCCAGACACCTCATGATTTTGAATACCCCTAACAAATCTCCTCTCAATGCTAATACAAAAGGAATATACTGCAGATGCTGGAAATCTGAAATAAAAATAAGAAATGTTGGAAATACTCAGTAAGTCAGGCAGCATTTGAGGAGAAAAAGAGTCAAACGGGTGGCTTTTTCCTGCATGGTGTCATTTCAGGTCGAGATAATTTTCATGATAACCACAGCTGAGAGGAGAGGATTGTTTAAAAAAAAGACGTTAACCACTTCCACAATAGGCATGTAAATGGCAAATTAATTTCATTATAGATTCGAGTGAAGCGACACAGTTTGGCAAGAACATTAAATAGGAAAATAAGAGTCTAAATAGTTTAAAGATGTAAAGGGATTTAGTGTTCTGAAGAAGTCATATTCAACTAGAAATGTTAACTCCATTTCTTCCTCCACAGATGCTCTCAGACCTGCTGAGTTTTTCCAGCACTTTGTTTTTATTTCAGAGTTCCAGCATCCGCAGTATTTTGCTTATGTATTTAAGGGATTACTGTGGCTCACTTCTAGAGAAACAGAATTGAAAAGCACAGATGTTTTATGTTAAACATATAGAAAATCATAGTTATACCACTTAAAGCACTGTGCATAATTCTGTTCTTTTCATCTGTTCATGGGATGTGGCTGTCCCCATTGTCTATTCCTATTTGCCCTTGAGAAGGTGGTGTTGAACTGTAGATTGTATGATGTAGGCACTCCCACAGTGCCGATGGGAGGTCAAGATTTTGACCTAGCAATGAAGAAATTTTGATATTTTTCCTAATCAGCTGGATGTGCAACATGGAGGGGAACTTGCATGAGGTGGTGTTCCCTTTCGCCTGGTGTCCTTGTCCCTCTAGGAGGTAGAGTTCACAGGTTTGGGAGGTCCTGTGGAAGGAACTGTGTGTAATTGCTAGTGTATATCTTGTAACTGGTACACACTGCAACCATGGTGCACTAGTGTTGGAGGGACTGAATATTTAAGCAGGTGGATGATGTGCCAATCAAACAGGTTGCTTTGCCCTGCATGGTGTCAAGTTTCTTGAGTATTGTTGGAGATGCATTTATTCAGTCAAGTGGACCGTATTCTATCACACTCCTGTGTTGTAGATGATGAAAAGGTATTGGGGAGCCAAGAGCTAAGTTGCTCGCTGCAGAATACCCAGTTTCTGACCTGGTCATTCGGCCGCAGTATTTATGTGGCTTGTCCAGTTGAATTTCTGATCAGTGGTGACTCCCAGAAAGTTGATGGTGGGGCAGGGGGTTCAGGGATGATAATGGCGCTGAATATCATAGGGAGGTGGTCAGAGTCTTTCTTGAGATGGTCATTGCCAGATGCTACTTAACACTTAGCAGCCCATGCGTGAATGTTGTCCAGCTCTTGTTACATCCGGGCACAAACTGTTTCATTATCAGAGGAATAGTGAATCAATGAACAACCCACTTCTGATCTTATGATGGAAAAGCAGCTGAAGATGGATTGGCCTAGGACATTACCCTGAGGAACTCTAGCAGCGATGTCCTACGACTGAGATGATTGATCTCCAAGAACCTCCGATATCTACCTTTTTTGCGAGGTATGACTCCAACCATTGAAGAGTTTTCCCCAATTCCCAGTGACTTCAATGTTGCTAGGGGTCTTTGATAGCACATTGGTTAAATGCTGTGTCCATGTCAAGGGCAGTCACTCTCACCTTACATCTGGAATTCAGCTCTGTCGTCCATGTTTGGACCAAGATTATAGTTAGTTCTGGAGCCAAATGGTCCTGGTGGAACCGAAATGGAGCATCAGCAAATAGGTTTTTAGGGTGTAAGTGCCATTTAATAGCATTGTTGTCGACACCATCCATCATTCTGCTAATGATTGAGAGTAGACTGACGGGGCAGTAGTTGGCTGGATTGGATTTGTCCTTCTTTTTGTGGATAGGACATTCCTGGACAATTTTCCACCTTGTCTGGTACTTGCCAGTGTTGTAACTGTAAACAGCTTGGCGTGGGGGTGGCTAGTTCAGGAGTACAAGTCTTCAGCACTACAGCCAGAATGCTGTCAGGCCCCATAATCTTTGCTGTATCCTGTGCCTTCGGGCATTTCTTGATATCATGTGGAATGAATTAACTGAAGACTAGCATCTATGACGCAGGGGACCCTAGTATTTTTAGTTTTATTAGGAATCTTTCACATGGGACCCTGTCAAAGATTTTATAAAAGGTAATTATTGAGGGTGATGTGTTGAAATGGCAAGCGACAGGGAGGTCTGGGTCGTGCTTGTGGACAGACTGAAGGTGTTCCGCAAAGCGGTCACCCAGTCTGCGTTTGGTCTCTCCAATGTAGAGGAGACCGCACTGGGAGCAGCAAATGCAGTAGACTAAATTGAGGGAAGTACAAGTGAAGTGCTCCTTCACTTGAAAGGAGTGTTTGGGCCCTTGGACGGTGAGGAGAGGGAAAGTAAAGGGGCAGGTGTTGCACCTTCTGCGGTTGCATGGGAAGGTGCCGTGGAAGGGGGTTGAGGAGTAGGGAGTGATGAAGGAGTGGACCAGGGTGTCCAGGAGCGAATGATCCCTGCGGAAAGCTGCCAGGGGGGGTGAAGGGAAGATTTGTTTGGTGATGGCATCATGCTGGAGTTGGCAGAAATGGCAGAGGATGATCCTTTGAATGCAGAGCTGGTGGGGTGATAAGTGAGGACAAGGGGGACCCCATCATGGTTCTGGGAGGCACCCCTAGTTCTAGGTTCTCTTAAAAGAGGAAACACCCTCACCACAACCATCCTGTCAAGATCCCTCAGGATCTTAAAGGTTTCAATCATGTCACCTCCTATTCTTCCAAATTCCAGTGGATACAAGCCTAACCTGTCCAAACTCTCCTCAAAAGACAACCTGCCTATTCTTGGTATTAGTCTAGTAAGCCTTCTTTGAACTGCTTTTAACGCGTTTACATCCTTCCTTAAATAAGGAGGCCAGTACTGTACACAACACTCCAGATGTTGTCTCACCCATGCCCTACACAACTGAAGCGTAACCTCCCTACTTTTGTATTCAACTTCCCTCACAATAAACGATAACATTCTATTAGCTTTCCTAATTACTTGCTGTACCTGCATACTAGCCTTGTGATTCATGCACTAGGTCACCCAGGTCCCTCCGAATCTCAGAACTCTGCAATCTCTCACCATTTAGATAAGCTTCTTTTTTATTGTTCCTGCCAAAATGAACAATCTCACATTTGCCAGATCTTGGTCCACTCACTTAACCTATCAACGTCACTTTGTAGCCTCCTTATGTCCTCCTCACAATTTACTTTCCTACCTATTTGTGCTGCCAGCAAATTTAGCAACCATGCCTTCGGTTCCTTCATCCAAGTCTCAGACTCAGGCTTTTACAGCATAGAAGGAGGTCATTCGGCCCATTGTGCCCATGCTGGTCAACAAAGATCTGACAACACTGATCCCATTTTCTAGCACTTGGCCCATAGCTCTGGAGGCTATGGCAACGCAAGTCAATATCTAAATACTTCTTAAATGTTATGAAAGCTTCTGACTCAACCACTCTTTCAGACAGTGAGTTCCAGACTCCCACCACCCTCCGGGTGAAAATATTTCTCAACTCCCCTCTTAGCCTTCTACCTCTTACCTTGAATCTATGCCCCCTGGTTATTGACCCCTCTACTAATGGAAAAAGTGCCTTCTTATCCTCCCGATCTATGCCCTTCATAATCTTACACACCTCTCAGGTCCCCTCTCAACCTTCATGGAAAACAACCCCAGTCTATCCAATCTTTCTAGGCCCTCCAGCCCAGGTAGCAATCTCCCCTGCACCCTCACCAGTGCAACCATATCCTTCCTATAATGTGGTGGAATTACAATAGCTGCACTGATGAGATTTGAACCCTTGCCCCCAAAGAATTAGTCCAAACCTCTAGATTAGTCATCCAGTGACATTACCACTACACCACTATCTCCCCTTAAATAGTTCAGCATTTTTTGTATTTCTTTAGGACCTACTGAATAGCTTTGCACATCTAGAAACTATACTCCATGTCCCATCTTTGTGCTGTGACCTGTCTAAATTTTTTTGCAACCTATATACTCCCCATTTATATAAGTTGTAAAAGGTTGAAGTCCCAGCACTAATCCTTGTGGCACACCATTTGTCATATCCTGCCAACCAGAAAAAGACCCATTTATGCCAATTCTCTGCTTCCTGCTAGCTAGCCAATCTTCTATCCACACCAATATGTTACCCCCTATATCATGAGCTTTTATTTTTTGCAATAACCTTTGATGTGGCACCTTATCAAATGCCTTCTGGAAATCTAAGTAGAGTACATCCACTTTCATCTACAGCACATATGACTCCTTTAAAGAACTCCAGTAAGTTGGTTAAACATGATTTCCCTTTTACAAAACCATGTTGACTTTGCCTGATAGCAGGGCATTTAGAAAAATCCAAGGCAATAACATCTTTAATAACAGTGTCTAGCAATTTTCCTATGACAGAGGTTAGGCTAACTGGCTTGTAGTTTCCTGCTTTCAGTCTCCCTCTCTTTTTGAATAAAGGAGTTACGTTTACTATTTTCCAATCTAATAGAACCTTCCCCGAATCTAGGGAATTTTGGAAATGAAAACCAATGCATCAACTATCCCACTAGTCACTTCTTTCAGGACCTGGGGATTTGTCAGCCTGCAGCCCTAACAATTTGCTCAATACCACTTCCCTAATGATTGTAATTTTCTTGATTTCCTTCCCCACTTTCATTTCCTGATTTACAGCTATGTTGGGATGTTACTTGTGTCCTCTATAGTGAAGATTGACACAAAATACCTGTTTAATTGATCTACAAACTCCCTATTTTCCATTATCAATTCCCCAGTCGCACTTTCTATAGAATCAACACTCACATTGTTAACTCTTTTTATTTATCTATAGAAACTCTTATCTGTCTTTATGTTCCTAGCTAGCTTTCTCTCGTACTCTAATTTTCTACTCTTTATTCATTTTTTTGTCATTCTTTGCTGTTCTTTATATTCTTTCCAATCTTCTGGCCTGTCACCCATCTTTGTGCAATTATGTGCTTTTTCTTTAAGTTTGATACTGTCTTTAACTTTAGTCAACCATGGTAGTAGGCCCTCAACTTGGAATTTTTCCTTTCTCATTGGAAAGAATATATTCTGTGTATTCTGAAATATCCCTTTAAGTATCTGCCACTGAAACTCGATTGATCTAACCCTTAACCTCATTTGCCAGTTCACTTTAGCTAGCTCTGCTTTCATGCCCTCATAATTGCCCTTATTTAAGTTTAAAATACCAGTCTTGGACGCACTTGTTTCTCCCTCAAAATAAATTAAAATTCAATGATATTATGATCACTACTACCTAGGGATGCCTTCACTAGGAGGTTATCAATTAATCCTATCTTGGTACATAAGAAATAGGAGCAGGAGTAGGCCATTTGGCCTCTCAAGGCTGCCCTGTCATTCAATAAGATCATGGCTGATCTGTCCCAGGCCTCAACTTCTCTTTTGTGCCAGCTCCTCATAACCCTCAATTCCGATATTTCAAAAATCTATCTACCTCCTCTTTAAATATTTCCAGTGATCTGCAGGAGTTAAAAGTGTGGGAATGCAATAGTTATAGGGTATTCAATTGTAAGGGGAATAGGTAGGCGTTTCTGTGGCTGCAAACAAGATTCCAGGATGGTATGTTGCCTCCCTGGTGCTAGGGTCAAGGATGTCTCAGGACATTCTGAAGGGGGAGGGTGAACAGCCAGTGGTCATGGTACACATTGGTACAAACGTAAAAAAAGGTAAAAAAAGGGATGAGGTCCTAAAAATAGGATATAGGGAGTTAGGAAGTAAGTTGAAAAGTAGGACCTCAAAGGTAGTGATCAAGATTACTACCAGTGCCACGTGCTAGTCAGAGTATAAATAGCAGGATATATTGGATGAATACATGGCTGAAGAGATGGTGTGAAGGGGAGGGTTTCAAATTCTTCGGACATTGGGACCAGTTCTGGGGGAAGTGGGACCAATACAAACTGGACAGGTTACACCTGGGCAGGACCGGGACTGATGTCCTAGGGGGAACATTTGTTAGTGGTTGGGGAGGGTTTAAACTAAAATGGCAGGAGGATGGGAACCTATGTAAGGAGTCAGAGGAGGGGGAATCAAGGACAAGAACAAAAGACAGAAAAGGGGAATAAGAAAACTGATAGGCAGAGAAATCAAGGGCAAGAATCAAACAGAGCCTTAGTGAAAAATAGTGGAAACTGGATAAGTAACATTAAAAAGACAAGCCTTAAGGCTTTGTGCCTTAATGTGAAGAGCATTTGCAATAAAGTGGTTGAAATAACCCCACAAATAGACGTAAACAGGTATGATATAGTTGGGATTACTGAGACATGGCTGCAGGTTGACCAGAGATGGGAACTGAACATCCAGGGGCATTCAGTATTTAGGAAGGACAGACAGAAAGAAAAAGGTGATGGAGTTGCATTACTGGTTAAAGAGGAAAATAATACAATAATGAGGAAAGATATTAGCTCCGATGACGTGGAATCTGTATGGGTAGAGCTGCGAAACACTAAGTGGAAAAAAACATTAGTGAGGGTTGTATATAGACCCCCAAGGTGTAGTGGTGATGTTGGGAATGGTATTAAACAGGAAATTATGGACGCATGCAATAAAGGAACATTTGTAATTATGAGTGACTTTAATCTGCAAATAAATTGGGCAAATCAAATTAGTAAAAATACCGTAGAGGAGGAATTCCTGGAGTGTATATGGGATGGTTTTCTGGACCAATATGTTGAGGAACCAATTCTAAACTGGGTATTGTGTAATGAGAAAGGAATAATTGGCAATCTAGTTGTGCGAGGCCCCTTAGGGATGAGCAACCATAATATGATTGAAGAATTCATCAACATGGTGAGTGACGTAGTTGATTCTGAGACTAGGGCCCTGAATTTTAATCAAGGAAACTATGATGGTATGAGGTGCGGGTTGGCTATGATGGATTGGGAAGCGTTACTTAAAGGGATGACGGTGGATAGGCAATGGCAAACATTTAAAGAGTGCATGGGTGCACAGCAAGAATTGTTTATTCCTGTCTGGCACAAGCGTAAAACAGAAAAGGTGGCCAACCCATGGCTTACAAGGGAAATTAGAAATATTAGATCCAAGGAAGTGGCATACAAATTGGCCAGAAAAATCAACAGACCTGAGGATTGGGAGCACTTTAGAATTCAGCAAAGTGGGGCCAAGGGATTGATTAATGGGAAAGTAGAGAATGAGTGTAAGCTTGCAGGGAACATAAAAACTGACTGTAAAAGTTTCTATAGGTATGTGAAGAGAAAAAGATTGGTGAAGACAAATGTAGGTCACTTACAATCAGAAACAGGGGAATTTATAATGGGGAACAAAGAAATGGCTGAACTAAATACATACTTTGATTCTGTCTTCACAAAGGAGGACACAAATAACATACCAGAAATATTGGTGAACACAGGATTTAGAGAGGGAGGAACTGAAAGAAATCAGTATTAGTAGGGAAGTGGTGTTGAGGAAATTGATGTAACTAGTAGAATTGATGAGGGGGAGCCAGTGGATGTGGTTTATTTGGACTTTCAGAAGACTTTTGACAAAGTCCCACATAAGAGATTAATGTGTAAAATTAAAGTGCATGGGATTGGGGGTAGTGTTTTGAGATGGATAAAAAACTGGTTGGCAGACAGGAATCAAAGTAGGAATAAACGGGTCTTTTCTGAATGGCAGGCAGTGACTAGTGGGGTATCACAGGGATTGGTGCTGGGACCCCAGTTACTCACAATATATATTAATGATTTAGATGAGGGAACTAAATGTAATATCTCCAAATTTACAGATACACAAAGCTGGGTGGGAGGGTGAGCTGTAAGGAGGATGCAGAGATGTTTCAATGTGATTTGGACGAGCTGAGTGAGTGGGCAAATGCATGGCAGATGCAGTATAAGGTGGATAAATGTGAGGTTATCCACTTTGGTAGCGAAAACAGAAGGCAGATTATTATCTGAATGGCTATAAATTGAGAGAGAGGAATGTGCAGTGAGACCTGGCTGTCCTCGTACACCAGTTGCTGAAGGTAAGCATGCAGGTGCAGCAGGCGATAAAGAAGGCAAATTGTATGTTGGCCTTCATAGCCAGAGGATTTGAGTACAGGAGCAAGGATGTCTTGCTGCAATTATACAGGCCTTGTGAGACCACACCTGGAATATTGTGCAGTTTTGATCTCCTTATCTGAGGAAGGATGTTCTTGCTATAGAGGGAGTGCAGCAAAGGTTCACCAGACTAATTCCCGGAATGGCGGGACTGACATACGAGGAGAGATTGAGTCGGTTAGTATTATATTCGCTAGAGTTCAGAAGAATGAGGGGGATCTCAGAAACCTATGAAATTCTAACATGACTAGACAGGATGGATACAGGAAGGATGTTCCTAAATGTGAAGGGGTCCAGAACCAGGGGTCACAGTCTGAGGGTATGGACCATTTAGGATTGAGATGAGGTGAAATTTCTTCATCCAGAGAGTGGTGAGCCTGTGGAATCCGCTACCACAGAAAGTAGTTGAGGCCAATACATTATGTGTTTTCAAGAAGGAATTAGATGTAGCTCTTGGGGCAAAAGGGATCAAAGGATATGGGGAGAAAGTGGGAGCAGGCTATTGAGTTGGATGATCAGACATGATCACAGTGAATGGTGGAGTAGGCTCAAGGGGCCAAATGGCCTATTCCTGCTCCTATTTCCTATGTTTCTATGATCTAACCTCCATAAGTCTCTGGGGTAGAGAATTCCAAGCATTCACTACCCTCAAAAGAAATTCCTTCGCATCTCAGTTCTAAATTAGTGTTCCCTTATTCTGCAACAATGTCCCCTAGTTCGAGATTCCCCCACTAGTGGAAACATCTGTTCAATATCTACCATGTTAAGCCCCCTCAGAAACTTGCATGTTTCAATAAGATCACCCCTCATTCTTCTAAACTTTAATGAATAAAGGCCAAACCGGTTTAGCCGTTCTTGATAAGTCAACCCCTTCATCCCTGGAATCAGTCTAGTGAATCTCTTTTGAACTGCCTTCAATGCTAGTTTATCCTTTTAAATATGGGAACCAAAACTGTACACAGTACTCCAGGTGCAGCCTCACCAACACCTTGTACAGTTGTAACAAGACTTCCCTATTTTTAAACTCCAACCCTCTAGCAATACAGGCCAAAATTCCATTTGCCTTCTTATGCTAATTTGTGTTTCATGCACAAAAACATCCAGATCCCTTTGCGCTGCACTTTTTTTGGAGTCTCTCTCCATTTAAAAAATAGTCTGCCTTTTGTTTTTCCTACTAAGGTGCATGACCTCACACTTTCATACATTAAACTCCATCTGCCAAGTTTTGTCCACTCAACCTGTCTATATCCCCTTGCAGATTCCTTAGGTCTTCATCATGACATGCCCTCTCACCTATTTTTGTATAGTCAGCAAACTTGGCTACATTACACTCTACCCCTTCCTCCAAGTCATTAATATAGATAGTAAATAATTGGGGCCGTAGGACTGATCCTTGTGGCACTCCACTAGTTACGTCTTTCCAACCTGAAAAAGACCCATTAATCCCAACCCCGTTGTCTGTTGCGTTAACCAATCCTCAATCCATGCTAATACATTACCCCCAATACCGTGAGCTCCTATCTTGTGCAATAATCTTTTATGTGGCACCTTATCGACTGCCTTTTGGAAATTCAAATACACTACATCTACCAGTTCCCCTTTATGAACTCTGCTTGTTATATCCTCAAAGAACTCTAGCAAATTTGTCAAGCATGATTTCCCTTTCACAAAACCATGTTGACTCTGTTTGATTGCATTAAGCTTTTCTAAATGTCCTGCTATTTCTTCCTTAAGAATGGACTCTAGCATTTTCCCAATGACAGATGTTAGGCTCACTGACCTATAGTTTCCTGCTTTTTGTCTCCCTCCCTTCTTGAACAGGGGTGTCACATTAGCAGTTTTCCAATCCGCTGGGACTCTCCCAGAATCCAGTGAGTTCTAGAATATTTCGACCAATGCGTCCACTATTTTTGCAGCCACTTGCTTTAAAACCCTTGGATGCAGGCCATCAGGTCCTAGTGACCTGTCTGTCTTTAGTCCCATTAGTTTGTCAAATACTTTGTCCCTCGTGATAGAGGCTGTTACAAGATCATTCCTCCCATTAGCTCCTTGCTTATCTGATATCTTTGGGATGTTTCTAGTGTCCTCCACCATGAAGACCGATGCAAACTATAGGTTTAAATTATCTGCCATTTCCCTGCTCCCCCTTCTCAATTCTCCAGTTGCATCCTCCAAGAGTCCCATGCTCACTTTAGCTACTCTCTTTTTATATACCCATAGAAGCTCTTGCTGTTTTTTTTCCATATTTTCTGCCAATTTACTTTCATAATCAATTTTCTCCCTCTTTATTAGCTATTTGGTCATCCGCTGCTGGTTCCTAAAAAATTCCCAAACCTCTGGCCTACCACTAGTTCTTGCTGCTTTGTATGCCTTAGTTTTTGATTGGGTACCCTCCTTGACTACCTTTGTTAACCACAACTGATTTATCCTTCTCATCGAGTCCTTCTTTTTGACCGGGATAAATTTTTGCTAAGTGTTATGAAGTAAATGCATAAACGTCTGCCACTGCTCTTCCACTGACCTTCCCCTTAATCTATTTTCCCAGCTCACTTTAGACAACTCTTTCTTCATACCTCTGTAACTGTCCTTATTTAAGTTGAGGACACTGGTTTCAGACCCCAGTTGCTCACCCTCAAACTGAATTTAAAATTCTACCATGTTGTGATCACTACCCTCTAGAGGATCCTTAACTAAGAGATCTCTTATTAATCCTACCAGATTACACAGTACTAGATCTAAAATAGACTGTTCCTGGGTAGGTTCTGCAACATATTGCTCTAAGAAACAATCCCTGATGCACTCTACAAATTTGTCTTCCATGTTACCTCTGCCAGTCTGATTTGTCCAGTCAATATGCAGATTAAAATCACCCATGACAATTGTTGAACAAAAACAGAATTACCTGGAAAAACTCAGCAGGTCTGGCAGCATCGGCGGAGAAGAAAAGAGTTGACGTTTCGAGTCCTCATGACCCTTCGACTGAACTTGAGTTCGAGTCCAAGAAAGAGTTGAAATATAAGCTGGTTTAAGGTGTGTGTGTGGGGGGCGGAGAGATAGAGAGACAGAGAGGTGGAGGGGGGGGGGTGTGGTTGTAGGGACAAACAAGCAGTGATAGAAGCAGATCATCAAAAGATGTCAACGACAATAGTACAATAGAACACATAGGTGTTAAAGTTAAAGTTGGTGATATTATCTAAACGAATGTGCTAATTAAGAATGGATGGTAGGGCACTCAAGGTATAGCTCTAGTGGGGGTTTTTTTAAAATTTTTTTTTAAATAATGGAAATAGGTGGGAAAAGGAAAATCTTTATAATTTATTGGGAAAAAAAAGGAAGGGGGAAACAGAAAGGGGGTGGGGATGGGGGAGGGAGCTCACGACCTAAAGTTGTTGAATTCAATATTCAGTCCGGAAGGCTGTAAATTCCCTAGTCGGAAGATGAGGTGTTGTTCCTCCAGTTTGCTTCACTGGAACAATGCAGCAAGCCAAGGACAGACATGTGGGCAAGAGAGCAGGGTGGAGTGTTAAAATGGCAAGCGACAGGGAGGTTTGGGTCATTCTTGCGGACAGACCGCAGGTGTTCTGCAAAGCGGTCGTCCAGTTTACGTTTGGTCTCTCCAATGTAGAGGAGACAATTGTTGCGTCCTTCTTACACGCCTCCATTATTTCCTAATTTATACTTTGTCCTACAGTGAGGCAACTCCTGACGAGCCTATAGACAACTTCCACCCATGACTTCTTCCCTGTTTATTCCTTATTTCCATTCAAACGGATTCCAAATCATGATCTATTGCGCCTACATCACAACTCACCACCGCACTGATACTTCCTTTACTAACACCTCCTTTTCCTTTTTGCCTATTTTTCCCAGAATGTCGAATATCCTTGAATATTGAGTTCCCAGTCTTGGTCATCCTGGAACTGCATCTCTGTAATTGCTATCAAGTCATATCCATATATTTCTAACACAACAGACAATGCTGGAAAAACTCAGCAGGTCTGGCAGCATCTGTGGAGAGAGAAACAGAGTTAACGTTTTGAGCCCGTATGACTGCTCTCCAGAGTTCTGAAGGGTTATATGGACTCGAAACGTTAACTCGGTTTCTCTCTGCACAGATGCTGCTAAGTAGACCTGCTGAGTTTTTCCAGCATTTTCTGTTTTTGTTTCAGATTTCCAGCATCCACAGTATTTTGCCTCTATCCATTTATTTCTATTTGTGCCTTCTGCTCATCTATTTTGTTACAAATGCATTCAGATAAAGAACCTTAAGCTTTGACTTTTTACCATTATTACTCATTCTGGTTCTAATTTCTGCTGCACTCTTTTGCTTACATTTTCTGGCCCTTCCTGTCACACTCTGATTGTCATTTGCCTCTTCACTACCCTGCACCTCTGCTCTCTCATTTCTTTTTGGTTTTTTAAACTACCTTTCAATTGAACCCTGTCCCCCACCAATTGGTTTAAAGTCCTACTTGCAACCCTCGTTATACAATTCACCAGGGCACTTGTCCCAGCATGGTTCAAATGAAGCCCATCCCAACAGAACAGCTCTCTCCTTCCCCAGGACTGGTGCCAGTGCCCCATGAATCGGAACCCATTTCTCCTACACCAATCTTTGAGCCACGCATTTACCAATCTAATCTTATTTAACCTACGTCAATTTGCACACCGCTCAGGTAGTAATCAGATTAGAACCTTTGTGCCCCGAGCTGCTCAGTCCCTCAGCAGAACCTCTTTCCTAGCCTTACCTATGTCATTGGTACCTATGTGGATGACGACAACTGGATCCTTCCCCTCCCACTCCAAGTTCCTCCCCAGCCCAGAAGAGATATGCTTAACCTTGGCACCAGGTAGGCAACACAGCCTTCAGGACTCTGTCTTTGCTGTAGAGAACAGTATCTATTACCCTAACTACACTATCTCCTATTACATTTCTCTCCCCCACCTACCCCCCCCACCCCCAACTTGAATGGCACTCCGTACCATGGTGCTGTGGTCAGTTCGCTTATCCTTCCTGCAGTCTGTGCCCTTGACCGCACTGGGTGCAGGATCCTCATACCTATTTGACAATGGACTGGCTGAGGCTCCTCCAAAACTAAATTCTGGATTCCCATCCCTGCCTCACTCGCAGTCACACCCTCCTGTCCCTGACCACGGACCAAGTTTGATGTAATTAATCTAAAGGGTGTGACTGCCTCCTAAAACAGTGTCCAGGTAACTCTCCCGCTCCATGTGTCGGAATGTCCGCAGCTCGGACTCCAGCTCATCAATTCTGAGCTGAAGTTCCTCGAGCAGCCGCACTTACTGCAGATGTGGTCACCGGAGACCTCACCAGTGCCCATCAGCTCTCACATGCTACAGCTTTTTTTTTATTCATTCATGGGATGTGGAATTCACTGGCTAGGCCAACTGCAACACCTTGCCTGCCCCAGCCATCTCTATTCTATTTAATTATATAAGATATTATAAGATATTTTAAAAGTGAATTTCTTCAGCTGTAAATAATGTCTCCTGATTTAAAGCACTTGGTCAACCAAGAGACACAGAAGAAGTAGAAACATAGAAAATAGGAGCAGGAGTAGGCCATTCAGCCCTTTGAGCCTGCTCTGCCATTCATTATGATCATGGCTGATCATCCAACTCAATAGCCTGTTCCCACTCTTTCCCCATATCATTTCGCCCCAGCAGCTATATCTAACTCCTTCTTGAAAACATACAATGTTTTGGCCTCAACTACTTGAGCGAATTCCACAGGCTCACCACTCTCTGGGTGAAGAAATTTCTCCCCATCTCGGTCCTAAATGGTCTACCTTGTATTCCCAGACTGTGACCCCTGGTCCTGGATACCCACCAATCACCTACCAATTTTCTTGTACTGTCACACTTTGGCTCTGACAGGTAGAAACAGGCTGAAGGGGCTCTCTGCCGCCAGTTTTTATCTCCCGCCATTGCTGCCCTTCTCACACAGATCCGCTCCCATGTCCAAACTCCCGGCTCTTCTCTCGCTGTTTCAAGCTGAAAATACTGGCTCTCCTCTCGCTGTTTCAAACTGTAAAACTCCCGGGTCTCCTCTTGCTGTTTTAATTTGTTGCTCAATACCAGGTCCAGTATAGTGTGCTCTCTGGTTGGCTCCAGAACATGCTGTTCTAAGAAACTATCCCAAAAACATTCTATGAACTCCTCATCTATGCTATCTTTGTCCAACTGATTTCTCCAGTCTATATGTAGATTAAAATCCCCCATGATTATTGCTGTACCTTTCTGACAAGCTATTATCTGTTCTCTTATACTCCGTCCTACAATGTAGTTACAATTAGGGGGGCCACAAGTGACTTCTTGCCTTTATCATCTCAACCCAAACTGCTTCTACATCCTGGTTTCCTGAACTTAGGTCATCCCTCTCTAATGGGCTAATACCATCAGTAATTAACAGAGGCATCCCTCCACATTTTCCTAACTTCCTGCCCTTCCCAAGGGTCACATACCCTTCAATATTCAATCTATGTCATCCTGTAGCCAAGTCTTTGTAATGGCTATCAGGTCTTACTTACTTATTTCTATTTACACTATCAGTTTAATTGCTTTGTTTCGAATGCTATATGCATTTAGATACGGAGCCTTTAGTTTTGTCCTTTTATTATTTTTGTAGTGTCGAGCCTTATCTGCTAATTTACTGAGATTTGTACTCTTTGTCCCTTCCTGTCACAGTATATTTATCACTTCCCATACTAATACTTTCTCTCTTGTCTTATCTCTACTCTTTGGTTTACCACACCTTCCCAAATTCGATCCCTTGCTCCCACTATTCAGTTTAAATTCCTCTCTACACCCCTAGTTATGCGGCTTGCAAGGACATCAACCCCAGCAAAGTTCAGGTGTAGACTGTCCCAGTGGTACAGATCCCATGTTTCCCAATACTGGTGACTGTATTGTCACCACAATACTGCCCCACAAACCAGAGCTCACTTCTCCCACACCAGTCTTTGAGCCACACATTCATTTTTCCAATCTTATTTGTCCTATGCCAATTTGCATGTGGCTCAGGTAATAATCCAGAAATTACTACTTTTGAGGTTCTGCTTCTTAATTTAGTACCTAGCTCCTCATACTGACTATGCAGAACCTCCTTCCTCATCCTCATGGACCACAATCACTGGATTCTCCCCCTCCAAGTTCCTCTCCAGCCCTGAGCAGATGTCCCAAGCCTTGGAACTGGACAGGCAACAGCACCTTCTGGACTCTCATTCTTTGCTACAGAGAACAACATCAATCCCCCTCACTATACTGTCCCCTACTACCACTACATTCCTTTAAGCTCCCCCCAGTTGAATGGCTTCCTGTACCATGATCACTATTTTACCTTAGGGATAGAATAGAACTTACCCACTTACCAGATATTCACCAAACAGCTCCTTTCCCTGTAGTAGAACAAGAACCAATTCTTCTGGGAAAGACAGAAAAAGAAAACAAACTCCCTTTCACCAAACTCAAGTTTTCACTCAGTTAGCTTAGCTGCACACAGTTTGCATTGGTACCTACATGGACCACAATCACTGGATTCTCCCCCTCCAAGTTCCTCTCCAGCCCTGAGCAGATGTCCTAAGCCCTGGAACTGGACAGGCAACAGCACCTTCTGGACTCTCATTCTTTGTTACAGAGAACAATGTCAATCCCCCTCACTATACTGTCCTCTACTACCACTACATTCCTTTATGCTCCCCCCAGTTGAATGGCTTCCTGTACCATGATCAGTTTGCTCATTCACCCTGTAGCCCCTGCTATCATCCAAACAAACTGAGAGAACCTCAAGCCTACTGGACAATCGCAGAAGATCACACTCCTGCACTCTGGGTCCCCTTACCTGCCTCACTCACAGTCACACTCTCCTCTTTCTGACCACTGACCAAATCAGAAGATCCTATCCTAAGTGGTGTGACTGCCTCCTGGTATAACTTTCTCCCTCCCTAAAGTGTCACAGAGTCTGCAGCTCAGCCTCCAGCTCAATGACTCTGAGCCAAAGTTCCTCAAGCTGCAAACATTTACTGCAGACTTGTTTGCCCTGGATCACAATGTTATCCAGGAACTCCCAGATACTGCAACCTTGACGCATCACCTGTCCTACCATCCTTAATGTGTTTTAAATAATTGCTTAATTGTATTAAATCACTTATTTATGTTACTTTCTTATACATTTTATTAACTTTACCTCCACCACTATTTTAAACCTTAGGGATAGAATAGAACTTACCCACTTACTAGATATTCACCAAACAGCTCCTTTCCCTGTAGTAGAACAAGAACCAATTCTTCTGGGAAAGACAGAAAAAGAAAACAAACTCCCTTTCACCAAACTCAAGTTTTCACTCAGTTAGGTTAGCTGCACACAGTTTGCCTTGGCTATAGTAAAGAACCCTGAATTTATAATAAACTGAACTGGGGCTACAGTAACCAGATTCAATCAGTTAGCTAATTAACTACTCAGCTCCTACAGTTGCAAGTGAGTTTACCTTGTCTAAACTGCAAGGAAGAAAGAACTCAGCCTGTTTATACAGTACTTTCCAGTTACTGCTAACTATAGACTAGGTTAGATTTTAAGAGCAAAATTTAAGAACAAAATAAACACTTAAAACTCTCTCTCTCACCAAATCCAAGTATTCACTCAGTTAGCTCAACTGTACTCCATCTGACTAATTTAACTGAAATCTCAGTGGTGCCATGGATTTGCTTCTGACTGCATTGCCCTGAGGTGTTATTGCCCTCACTGCCGTTCAACACTGAATACCGGTTTGTGAGTGCCACACTCCCACAGGTCCCTGCACTACCTGCTTGATTTTCCATGTGACTGATGGTCACACACTCCTCTTCTCCCTCTCCATTTGAATTCCCTATAGCTACAGAGTGATCACCTGCTCAGCTTCTGTTGAGGGCGGAATTTTCCCATCCTGCCCGCAGTGGGTTTCGTGGCGAATGGGAGCGGAGAATCTAGTGGGGGCCAAAAAATTGGAATCTCGCTGTGTGAAAACTGTTTGCAGTTCTTTCGATGGCAGTTTAATGGCGTGTTGGGTATCCCGCTGACTAGTGGAGTGAACGCCATTTGCGTTCATTACCATCTCATGAATGCTCATTAAGTTAGCTGCTCGCCAGAATCATGCGCCGCCTTCCAATCTTGCATCACGCCAGTGGGCAATCACGTCAATTTGAATCTCGTTTGGAAGAGTGGTGTGCACCAGTGGGACCTCACCTCGCTCACTACTTCGAGGTGACTGCAACACACATAGCCTACCTGCCAGTCTCGTTGTGATGCCAGTAGAATGCCACACTGATGGGGTTTAGGGCTGGTCTGCTCCTGGTGACTGCCTCCGTAGTCACAAGGACACCGTTGTGCAGGAGTACTCAGGCATGGCTCAACAGTCAGTCAGAGACCAATATTGTGATCGGTGGGGTGGCGGCTGGTGAGGGGTGCATGGTGGGGTGGGTGTAGGGGTTGGTCTGCCCCAGGTGGGTGCCACCATTGTCCTGAAGGACACAACTGTGCAGTGGTACTCAGACAGGGCTAAACATTCAGAGACCAGTATTTCGACCAGGGATGGGGTGGAAGGAATAATAAGCACTGAGTGGGGGGGTGGGGTCAGGAGAGGGCAAAGGGACAGGAAGGCTTTGCAAGGGGTTAGGGTGGAAGGGGAACATTGGAAGGAGAGGGGTGGAAAGGCTTTGCATGGAGATGGGGAGGAGTGGGACAAAAGAAAGAAATGTGATGAGAAGGGATGGTGCAGAAGTTGGGAAACATGCATGCCACCCATGTGCGGTGGGCCCTCCCAGAAGGGACTGAAGTTTGTGCAGATTGTTAGATGAGATGGTGGTAATGTAAAAGTTTCTGTGAGACAATCAACCCACTATTGGTTGTGTGAGATTCCTGGAGGGAGTAGCCCCTTGAGTACATGATGCCATGATGAGAGTTTGACATTGGAGAGAGTTGAAGGATGACTTACCCTGGTGAGATCATTCATCCTCTTCCTACACTGGATCATGTTGTGGGTGTGGTGGCCAGCCACGCTGACATCCTCTGTGATGGCCTCCCAAGCAGGAGAGGTGTGGCTGGTGTGCTTTCTGGAGCTGGCCCTGGAGCACCTCCTTATGCTCACACTCTCCTCATATCAATACCTTGAGGGCATCAGGGCAGAAGCTGGGTGCTGACTTTTTCTTGTGGTTTGCTGCCTTCTTTCTTGGGTTGCCAGGCAGCTTGACACGGAACCTGACCCCCACTGCACTTAGTTTCAAAATCAGAAAATTCCACCTTGTAGTGATGCCGGCCACTCCTCAATATTTGAAGCTTCCTGCATATGCAGTTTTCGGGACACACAAAGTGTTCTGAAGTGTAAGAATACAGGTTTCATATAACTTGACCAAATTTTACTAGCATGTTTCCACAAGGTCAAAACCTTTTCAAAGTAAATTGTACTTTCAAATTCTGCAAGCTGTCATTCACAGATATGAAGAGGCCTAGAAAAGGCAGAAACACCTCCGATTTTAAACAGTTAAGGATATGCTGTACAGGGAAGTAGCCCTTGCCAAGAAACCAATAGTGCACCCTAAACTCTGATTCAAGGGTGCTGTCAAAAGAATCATGATAACCCTCAACATCAATCATGGCAAGTGGGAAAGTCTATCTGCCGACCAATACAAATGGTAACACCAGTTGTGGGGCAGGAGTTCACCATCACCACCATGACAACACGTAGTTTCAGAAGCTTCAAAGCAGAAGCCAGCTCTGCAAACAAGGTGCCAGCAGAGATCACCCTGCATCACTGGCAGCAGACAATTTCATGTGTGGTACTTTGCCTTTCCAGAATTAGATTGTTCAACCATAAGAAGTGCAGCAGATGATCTCATATGACTGCATCAGATTATGAGGATGCATTCCCATCATCTCTCACAGATGGAAGGCTGCCAACTGAGATCTCAGTATTGTTTCAGTAGTCTGACTGCATAGCATAAACACCTAATGATGGGTGGATACGAACAATGGCGCTTTCATTAGGCCTGAAAGCCAATAAGAATAAGGAACATGCTGTACATGCAAAAGGCTACAGCAGACTGCAGAATGTGAAAGGTAATTTAAAGGCAGGCTTTTACCCCATGGTTTAGATGAAGAATTGGACATGTTATTTGATATTTCATATCAAAAGGAACTTTTATTGGACCATAGAACCCTGTCAATATAACAACCTAGGTCCACCCCTGGAAAGGAATGCAAAAGATGTTGCAAAACATTCTGAGGCATAAAATCCCAGCCTTAGATTCTTAACTTAGACAGGGAACATTGATGATTAGCTAGTGCTGTGTTCAGTAATGTAAATAGATGTGACGCTTCACTGCTGAGAAAACATTTGAAAATTTCACTGACTTTAAACAAGTGCAGATATCCCCTAGTCCCTATTGACTTATTAAGGGGGAAGCATTCACTGTATTATGTGGTATTGGTCTCTCCAAATATATAGCAAGTAATGGCACTTTTCTTGTACTCACTTGGTCACGTATATCTTCCAACTGTGAGAGTTGTATTTCCATAAGTTTGACCTTACGCTGAAGTTTATCTACTGCAACATTGGTTTCATCACTTTTCTGTAAGTTCAATTTTACAGAATTAGTTCATTTCAACTAAAAAGGGCATATATGGAAACAGCTACAGAGCTAATTTTATATCCCTGACTCAGAATAATTTTCATACAGTGAGAGTGATTGTAGAGACAAGCATCGCACAAAAAACTGCACAAACCATTTCTGTCAGGGCTACAAATCTGTGAAAACAATCCACCGGTATGTATGTCTCTACTGCCTTAAGGTTTCACCCATATCACCATAATATCACAATATAACTTGCTGATTTTATTTCACAATCTATCTCATGTGCTGATGAAAATTTTATCAGTAAAGCTAGAAATAATTTAACAGGACTTTTAAAATCTATCACAACTGAATTCTGTAAAAAGTATTTTCCACCACCACCTAAACCCCTCCCCTGCCACTTGTAATCTCTAAATCTAGCATTGATGCCACATAAAGGTAAACCACTGCAGTTGCAGCCATGGCGATCAACTCGTGTTAAGCCTCTCTCCCATGTTGTGTTAATGCTCTGCAGTGAAACTGGTGTGTCCTCGTCAGGACGTAAGCCTGCGCAAAATTTATGGAGACCCTGGGCTCTCCAAACATCAGGGCCCTACACTCAACCTCCGTGGTTGAGTCCAAAGGAATGTAAAGGCACTGGCTTGGTTGCAGGAGTTGTTGGTAAGATGACATATTTAGAAATCAGTCCGCCTTTGGTCTCCACTGCAGGTTTTTGACAGGGTTTAATCCCTTAACCTTCAACTCTCCCAAGATATCCAGAAGGCAATGGAGCTATTCACCCCAAAGCTGGGAGTTTGGTTCATGAGTGCCATGGTATGCCCACATGCCAGTGGGCCTGCACACTGCTTGTCTGGGGGCAAAACCTCCAATGAGTTGCTCTGAAGCTTTAGCCTAGGACTGCGAGGGACCCAGTTTTATTTCTTTATTAATTTATTCATTTATCGGATGTACGCATTATTGGCTAGACCAGCATTTATTGCCCATCCCTAATTGCCCTTGAGAAGGTTGGTGGTGAGCTGCCTTTTTGAACTGCTGCAGTCCATGTGGTGTAGGTACACCCACAATGCTGTTAGGGAGGGAGTTCCAGGATTTTGATCCAGTGACAGTGAAGGAAAAGTGATACATTTCCAGATCAGATGATGAGTGGCTTGGAGGGAAACTTCCATGTGGTGGTGTTCCCATGTATCTGCTACCCTTGCCCTTTCAGATAGCAGTAGTCATGGGTTTGGAAGGTGGTCTAAGGGGGCTTGGTGATTTGCTGCAGTGCATCTTGTAGATGGTACACACTGCTGCCATTGTGCGTCAGTGGTGGAGGGAATGAATGTCTGTGGATGGGGTGCTAATCAAATGGGCTGCTTTCAAGCTTCTTGAGTATTGTGGGAGCTACACTCATCCAGGCAAGGGGACAGTATTCTATCACACTCCTGACTTGTGCCTTGTCGATGGTGGACAGGTTTTGGGCAGTCAGGAGAGTTAGTTACCATAGGATTCCTAGCCTCTGACCTGCTCTTGTAGCCACAGTATTTATATGGCTAGACCAGTTCAGTTTCTGGTGAATGGAAGCACCCAGGATGTTGATCGTGGGGGATTCAGCAATGGTAATGCCATTAAATGTCAAGGGGGGATGATTAGATTCTCTCTTGTTGGAGATGGTCATTGTCTGGCACTTGTGTGGCACAAATGTTATTTACTACTTCACATCCCAAGCCTGGATATTGTCCAGGTCTAGCTGCATTTGGACATGGACTGCTTCAGCATATGAGTCGTCGCGAATGGTGCTGAACGTTGTGCAATCGTCAGTGAACATCCCCACTCCGGACCTATGATGGAAGGAAGGTCATTGATGAAGCAGCTGAAGATGGCTGGGCCTAGGACACTACCCTGAGGAACTCTGCAGTGATATCCTGGGAGCTTAAACGATTGACCTCCAACAACCACAACCATCTTCCTTTGTGCTAGATGTGACTCCAACCAGCAGAGTTACCCCGATTCCCATTGACTCCAGTTTTGGTGGGGCGCCTTGGTACCACAATCGGTCAAATGCTGCCTTGATGTCAAAGACATCTCACCTCTGGAGTTCAGCTCTTTTGTCCAAGTTTGAACCAAGGCTTTAATGAGGTCAGGAGCTGAGTGACCCTAGGAGAACCTAAACTGAGCATCAGTGAGCAGGTTATTGCTAAGCAAGTGCTGCTTGATAGCATTGTTTATGACCATTTCCATCACTTTACTGATAATGAGGAGCAGACTGATTGGCAAATGGCCTGATTGGATTTGTCATGCTTTTTGTATACAGGACATACCTGGGCAATTTTTCACATCGCCAGGTAGATGCCAGTGGTGTAGCTGTACTGGAACAACTTGACTAGGGGTGGAGCAAGTTCTGCAGCACAAGTCTTTAGTATTATTATCGGAATGTTGTCAAGGCCCATAGTCTTTGCAGTATCCAACGCCCTCAACCGTTTCTTGATATCATGTGAAGTGAATTGAATTGGCTGTAAACTGGCATCTGTGATACTAGGGACCTCTGATGGAGGCCGAGATGGATCATCCATTCGACACTTCTGGCTGAAGATTGTTGCGAATGCTTCTGTAATGATGTGCTGAGCTCCCCCATCATTGAGGATGGGGATATTTGTGGAGCCTCCTCCTCCAGTGAGTTGTTTAATTGTCACCATCATTCACGAATGGATTGGGTAAGACAGCAGAGATTAGACTCGATCTGTTGGTTATGGAATTGCTTAGCTCTATCTATCACTTGCTGTGTATGCAAGTCATCCTGTGTTGTAGCTTCACCAGGTTGCAGTGGTCACTCCTACCCATACTGTCATGGAGAGATGCATCTGTTGAGGACTCCCAGGGCAACTCTCTCCCGAATGTAAACCACTGAACCACCATCTCTGCTGGGTCTGTCCCAGGGATGATGATGGTATCTGGGACATTGTCTGCAAGGTATTTTTCCATGAGTATGACTATGTTAGGCTGTTGCTTGACTAGTCTGTGAGACAACTCTCCCAATTTTGGCACTAGCTCCCAGTTGTTTGTAAGGTGGACTTTGCAGAGTTGACAGGGCTGAGTTTGCCATTATTGTTTTTGGTGCCTTGTTCGAAGCCAGGTGGTCCATCCAGTTCCATTCCTTTTAGGCTTTTTAGCAGTTTGATACAACCGAGTGGCTTGTTAGGCCATTTTAGAGGCCAGTTATTGCTGTGGGTAAGGAGTCACATGTGGGCTAGACCAGGTAAGGATGGAAGATTTCCTTCCCTAAAGGGCATTAGTGAACCAGATGGGTTTTTACAACAATGGTTTTGTGGTCATCCTTAGACTTTTAATTCCAGATTTTTATTGATTTCAAACTCTACCATGTCATGGTGGGATTCAAACCTGGGTCCCCAGAGCATTACCCTGGGTCTCTGGAATACTAGTTCAGTGACAATACCACAAGTCCAGCAACAATACCACTATGCTACTACCTACCCTACAAAGCTTTTGTGTGTTGCCACAAGAAGGCACAGCAGGGGACTTGGCAATGGAGAGACTGTGTGCTGACAGGAAGAGACTTACACATTTGGTTTTCCAACAGATTGATGTGATGCATCTAGTGTGTAGGTGAAGAGAATTAACATGCTTTTCGTTATTGTGTGCTCGTCTGCTTCTCATTTTCAGCCTATGCCGCTGGCTAGCAGCAATGTGCAAAAAATCTCTGCAGACCTGGGTGTTTTAGTATCCAAAGGCCTGCATTTTAAAATGGCAGTGTTGCACATCAGTTAACAATGCAATGTACAGGAGCACTGGGAACTAAATTCTAAGAGGGAATAGATTAGTTAGATCATGGATGGGAAGCTGAGGCCCGTTGCTTTCAATTCCTGCATCATAGGGAAACTTCAGGACACTTCATGTGTCTTGGAAGACCATGTGTGTAGGAAGTGTCTCCAGCTGCTTGAGTTCAAGGCCAGGATTTCTGAGTTTGAATAGCAGCTGGATTCACTGTGGAGCATCTGGAAGGATCAGAGTTCCCTGGATCATATGTTTCAAGAGGTGGTTATACCACAGGCAGTGAAAGATTAGGATAGTAGATGGGGGGGGGGGTGGTGCAATCCAGAAAAGTAGGAAGAGACAGGAAGTGCAGGAGCCTTCGGGGTGTGTGCCACTTTCAAATCGCTCCTCAGCATTGGAGACTGCTGGAAGTGTTTACCCTGAGGGAGTGCAGTCCAGTCCAAGGCACCAATAGGCAAGAGAATATATAAAGGAGGACAGCAAAGAGTATAAATGCAGTAGTGTGATAAAATTCATGGTTTAAAAGCTTGTATGTTTTAAGACGGACCCTAACTGAAAAGGGAAACTGAAGAGGGAAACTGACATCCCAGTTACCAAGGAAATGAAAACTAAAACTGAGATTGGAAACCAAAACTTCTGGAGAGACTGAAAGTGCTTGAGGTTATGTAAAGGGACACAGAGCCATCCAAGTTTAGTAGTAGAAGTTGACGACTCCAATGGTGCAGTACAGGCAAGCGGAAGAAGACACAAGCTAGATCCAGAAGCTGAGAATACGCAAACATACAGTTGCTGCAGCTGGTTCTATTACTTCAAGATACACTGATGGATCTACACCAACCAGACCAAATTGTGCAGGTTCTGCAGACAAGTACCATTTTTGGTGAAGACAGTGCCAGTGGACCTTGAGTTGGTTGTGCGCTGCTGTTGGCTGGGATGAGGCTAGCCCCTAGAAAGAGAGGAGCTGAAATTCTTCATAAGGAAGACAAGAGTTTTGAAGGACCTTGTGACTGGGTTTGATGACCTAAATGCTGAGTAGACTGCTGAGCCCATTTTAAGATCTGTCTTAGTTGTATCTGCCATTGAGTGTGTCATTTATAGTTTATAATCAACTGCAATTTGTCTGTTAATTTACTTTATCTAATGTTGACTTAGGGTTTTAGAGTATAGGTGATTAAAGTTTCCTTTGCTTGACTCTTGTAGAGTAAAAATTCTCCTGTTTTAAATTATGGAATCTTGTGGCTTCATTCTTCTGTAAAAAATGTCTTTTAAAAAGGAGTTATTAGTATCCACCGAGATTGTAACAATAATTATTGGAGATTGCATAGTTGTGTGGGAGAAAGACAGGCATTTCCATAACTGTCATCATCAGACTCCGCATGGTGTGTTGCCTCCCTGAGTAAAGGACATTACAAAAAGGGTGCAGAATGTTCTGCAGGGGGAAGGGAATAAGACAAAAATTGTGCAGATTGGTACCAATGACAGAGAGACGGCAGGTATTGATGTCCTAAGGTCAGATTTTCTTAAGGGAAATGGTGGTGTACTGGTAATGTCACTGGACTAATAATTCAGAGGTTCAGACTAACTATCTGAGGATATGGATTCAAATCTCACCAGGGCAGTTGGTGGACTTGGAATTAATCTGTAATTGAAAGCTAATCTCAGTAATGAAATCATTGTTGATTTTTGTAAAGACCCAACTGGTTCACTAATGCCATTTAGGGAAAGAAATCTGCTTTCCTTATTTAGTCAGCCCACAGCAATGTGATTGATTCTTAACAGCTCCCTGAAATAGCCTAGCAAGCCATTCAGTTCAAGGGTAATTAGGGAATGCAACAAATGCTAGCCTTTCCAGCAATGCGCACATTCCATGAAAGAAGAATTCTAAAAATATTCAGAAGCTAGGGTGGAGGGTAAAAAGTAGGACCTTGAAGTTAGTAATCTCTGGATGATTCTGATCTATGACTCTATGATTCCCAGTGCCATGCGAGAAAGAGAGTATAACCAGGAAGATCGTGAGGATCAAAATGTGGCTTGAGACATGGTGGAGGAGGGAGGATTTCAATTCTTGGGACCAGTTCTGGGGCAGGAAGCATCTATTCAAAAGGGAAGGGTTACATCTCAACAGGACTGTGACCAATGTGCTTGTGCTAAAATACATGAATGTGGTTGGGAAGAGTTTAAATTAAGTTGACAGGAGGTGAGAACAAACATGTGGGAGTAGAAAAGAGGAAAAGGTACATAAAAGATAGAGGGTTCTGGATAGCACTGGATACTGCAAAAGCAGTATGGGCCTTGACAATATTCTGGCAATACTACTGAAGGCTTGTGCTCCAGAACTAGCTGCGCCCCTAGCCAAGCTGATCCAGCACAGCCACAACACTGGCATCTACCTAGCAATGTGGAAAATTGCCCAGGTCTGTCCTGTCCACAAATACAGGGCAAATCCAACCCAGTCAATTACTGTCCCATCAGTCTACTCTTGATCATGAGCAAAGTGTTGGAAACTGTCGCTGACCATGCTATCATATGAGATAAGAACGGACTAAGAAGATCTACAAGGATTACAAAGACAGGTTGTATATGTAAAAGCATAAAGTGTGGTGAATAAGATTTGTGAACTACAAGCACAAATTGCCATGTGGGAATATGATGTAGTGACAATAACGGGAATGTGGCTTAAAAATGGTGAGGACTGGCAACTTAATATTCAAGGGTATAAAGTGTTCAGAAAGATAGGGAAGTGGGGTTGCAAAACTGATTAGGGAAAACATTGTAAGGAGACAATGTGCTGGAGAGGACAAAGACAGAATCCATCTGGTTAGAGTTGAGAAACAAAAAGGGGATGATTGCACTACTGGGGGCTATTCTGTCGGCCTTCAAATAGTGAGATGCAAAGGTGCAAAACTGCAGGGAAATCACAAAGATGAGCAAGATCTATACAGTGCTATTTACAGTGGTAATGTTGGGAGTCCTCAATTAGCCAAATTTGGATTGGGATAACAAAGGGTGAGGAGGGGGAGAATTTTCTGAAACGTGTACAGAACTTCCTTGACGAGTATGTTATTGGTCCAACTAGGAAGGATGCATTGCTGGAGCCATTGCTGCAGAGTGAAGTGAGCCAAGTGGACCAAGTGTCTGTGGAGGAACATTTAAGTTAGAGTGATCATTGTATCATGAACAATGAAAAGAGCAAGGGATAATCTAAAGTAGAACTTCTAAACTGGAAGAGGGCTAACTTCAAAGGGAAGAGAGGACATCTAGCCAGGCTAAAATAGAAAAAAACATTGGTGGGTAAAACCGTGACCAAACAATGGATGATCTTTAAGGAAGAGATGATTCAGGTACAGGCTGGAAATATTCCAACAAGGGCAAAATGTAAGGAAACCAAAATCAGAACTCCTTGGATGACAAGGGAAAAAGGGAATATGATGAAACAAAAAAAAAAGAGGGTGTACGATGTACGTCAGGTGAATACTTCAAGTGAGAACCAGGTCAAATACAATATGTTGAAAATGGGAAGTGAAGAGGAAACTATGACTGGTAGAGAGAACATGAGAATAAAATGGCAGTTAACACTTGACTAGTAATCCAGAGGCCCAGGCTAATGCTCTGGGAACATGAGGTGGTTGAATTTAAATTCAATTAATAAAATCTGGAATTTAAAAGCTAGTTTATTGGTGACCATGAATCCATTGTTGGAAAAATCCAACTGGTTCCCTAATGTCCTTGAGGGAAAGAAATCAGCCGTCCATACCTGGTCTGGCCTGCATGTGACTACAGACCCACAGCAATGTGGTTAACTGTTAAATGCCCTCTCAAATGGCCTGGCAAGCCAATCAGTCATATCAAACCACCATGAAGTCTAAATGGAATGAAACCAGGTGGACAACCCAGCATCGGCCTAGGCACTAAAACAACAATGCCACACCCAACACTTTGACCCTGCAAAGTCCTCCATATTAACAACTGGGGGCTTGTGCCAAAATTAGGAAAGCTGTCCGACAGACTAATCATGCAACAGCCGGACATGGTCAAACTCATGAAATCATACCTTACAAAGTCCCAGACACCATCTCCGGATATGTTTTGTGCAACCAACAGGATGGTCTCAGGAGAGGTGGCAGCACAATGGTTTACAGTTAGGAGGGAGTTGCCCTGGGAGTCCTCAACATCGATTCTTGACCCCATGAAGTCCCATGGAATTAGGTCAAACATGGGCAAGGAAACCTCTGGCTGATTACCACCTACCACACCACCCCCCACCCCCCCCCCTCTTTCAGCTGATGAATCAATACTCCTCCATATTCAACACCACTTGGAGGAAGCACTAAGGGTGATAAGGGCACATAAGGTACTCTGAGTAGGGGGCTTCAATGTCCACGACCAAGGGTGGCTTCAAAGTACCACTACTGACTGAGCTGGCCGAGTCCTAAAGGACATAGCTGCTAGACTAGGTCTGCGACAGGTGGTGAGGGAACCAACAAGATGGAAAAATCCACTAGACCTCATCCTTACCAATTTACCTGTCACAGGTGCATCTGTCCACGACAGGATTGATAAGAGTGACCACCGCACAAGTCCTTGTGGAGATGAAGTCCTGTCTTTACATTGAGGATACCCTTCATCATGTTGTGTGACACTATAACCATGCTAAATGGGATAGATTTTGAACGTTTCAAGTAACTCAAAACTGGCATTCATGAGGCACCGTGGGCCAGTAGCAGCAGAATTGTATTCGAACACAATCTGTAACCTTATGGCCTGGCATATCCACCACTCTACCATTAGCATCAAGCAGAGGATCAACCCTGGTTTAATGAAGAGTGCAGGAGGGCGTGACAGGAGCTGCACCAGGCATAACTAAAAATGAGGTATCAACCACAGAATCACATAATTTTAACTGGAGAAGCTACAACACTGGACTACTTGCATGCCAAACAGTATAAGTGCATGCAATAGATGGAGCTAAATGAACCCACAACTAACAGGTCAGATCTCAGCTCTAAAGTCCAGCCATATCTAGTCGTGAATGGTGGTGGACAATTAAACAACTAACTGGAAGAGGAGGCTCCACAAATATCCCCAGTGATGGGGAGGGCCCAGCACATCAGTGCAAAATACAAGGCTTAAGCATTTGCAGCCATCTTCAGCCAGAAATGCTGAGTGGATGATCCATCTTGGCTTCCTTCTGAGATCCCCAGCATCTGAGATGCCAGTCTTCAGCCAATTTGATTCACTCCATGTAATATCAAGAAACGGCTGAAAGCACTGGATACTGCAAAGGCAATGGGTCCTGATGACATTCCAGCAATAGTACTGAAGGCTGATGCTCCAGAACTTGTTGCACCCCTAGCCTAGCTGATTCAGCACAGTTACAACACTGGTATCTACCCGGCAATGTGGAAAATTGAACAAAGAACAAAGAAAAGTACAGCACAGGAACAGGCCCTTTGGTTCTCTTAGCCTGCGCCGATCATATTGCCCGTCAACTAAAACATTTTGCACTTCCGGGGTCCGTATCCCTCTATTCCCATCCTATGCATGTATTTGTCAAGCTGCCTCTTAAACACCACTATCGTACCTGCTTCCACCACCTCCTCTGGCAGCAAATTCCAGACACTCACTACCTTCTGCGTAAAAAACTTGCCCCGCACATCTCCTCTTTAGTTTTCTCCTCTTACCTTAAATCTATGTCCCCTAGTAATTGACTCTCCACCCTGGGAAAAAGCTTCTATCTACTCTGTCCATGCCACTCATAATTTTGTAAACTTCTATCAAGCCGCCCCTCAATCTCCATCGCTCTAGTGAGAACAATCCGAGTTTCTCCAACCTCTCCTCATAGCTAATAACCTCCAGACCAGGCAGCATCCTGGTAAACCTCCTCTGCCCCCTCTTCAATGCCTCCATATCCGTCTGGTAATGTGGTGACCAGAATTGCTCGCAATATTCAAAGTGTGGCCTAACCAAGGTTCTATACAGCTACAGCATGACTTCTCAGCTTTTATACTCAATACCCCTGCCAATGAAGGCAAGCATGCCATATGCCTTCCTGACTACCTTATCCACCTGCATTGCCACTTTCAGTGACCTGTGGACCTGTACACCCAGATCCCTCTGCCCGTCGATGCACTTAAGGGTTCTGCCATTTACTGTATAATTCCTGCCTGTATTAGACCTCCCAAAATGCATTACCTCGCATTTGTCCGGATTAAACCCCATCTGCTATGTCTCCACCCAAGTCTCCAACCAATCTATATCCCGTTGTATTCTTTGACAATCCTCTTCAATATCTGCAACTCCTCCAACCTTAGTGTCATCTGCAAACTTACTAATTAGCCCAGTTACATTTTCCTCCAAATCATTTATGTATACTACAAACAGCAAAGGTCCCAGCACTGATCCCTGCGGAACTCCACTAGCCACAGCTCTCCATTCAGAAAAGCACCCTTCCACTGCTATCCTCTGTCTTCTATGACCAAGCCAATTCTGTATCCATCTTGCCAGCTCACCTCTGATCCTGTGCGACTTTACCTTCTGTACCAGTCTGCCATGAGGGACCTTGTCAAAGGCCTTACTGAAATCCATGTAAATAACATCCACTGCCCTTCCATTGTCGATCATCTTTGTAACTTCCTCGAAAAACTTAATCAAATTAGTGAGACACGACCCCCCCCGCCCTTCAGAAAACCATGCTGCCTCTTACTAATACGCCTATTTGCTTCCAAATGGTAGTAAATCCTGTCACGAAGAATCTTCTCCAATAATTTCCCTACCACTGACGTAAGGCTCACCGGCCTGTAATTTCCTGGATTATCCCTGCTGCCCTTCTTAAACAATGGAACAACATTGGCCATTCTCCAATCCTCTGGGACCTCATCCGTAGCCAGTGAGGATACAAAGATTTCTGGCAATGCCCCAGCAATCTCCTCCTTTGCCTCCCTCAGTACTCTGGGGTGGATCCCATCTGGCCCTGGGGACTTATCCACCTGAATATTCTTCAAGACGCCTAACACCTCTTTTTTGATCTCAACATGATCCAGGCTATCTACACACTCTTCCCTAGACAAATCGATCGCTAAGTCCTTCTCTTTGGTGAATACTGATGAGAAGTATTTATTTAGTATCTCTCCCATTTCTTCTGGCTCCACACACAGATTCCCACCTCTGTCCCTGAGTGGGCCTACCCTTTCCCTGGCTACCCTCTTGCTTTTTACATATGTATAAAAGGCCTTGGGATTTTACTTAATCCTGGTTGCCAGTGACTTTTCATGACCCCTTTTAGCCCTCCTGACTCCTTGCTTAAGTTTCTTTCTATTTTCTTTGTATTCTCCACGGGTTTCATCTGTTCCCAGCCTTCTAGCCCTTATGAATGCTTCCCTTTTCTTTTTGACTAATCTCACAATATCCTTCGTTATCCAAGGTTCCTGAAACTTGCCATGCTTATCCTTCATCCTAGCAGGAACATGCTGGTCCTGAATTCTTATCAACTGACGTTTGAAAGCCTCCCACATGTCAGTTGTTGATTTGACCTCAAACATCCCCCTCCAGTCTAGATTCCTCAGTTCCTGCCCAATATTGCTATAATTAGCCTTCCTCCAATTAAGCACCTTAACCCGAGGACTCCAGTTATCCTTATCCACCAGTACCTTGAAACTTACTGAATTATGGTCACTTTCCCCGAAATGCTATCCTACTGAAACTTCGACCACCTGGCCGGGTTCATTCCCTAATACCAGGTCCACTATTGCCCCTTCCCTAGTTGGACTATCTACATATTGTCTCAGGAATCCCTCCTGGATGCACCTTACAAATTCTGTACCATCCAAACCCCTAGCACTAAGTGATTCCCAGTCAATATGGGGAAAGTTAAAATCACCCACCACAACAACCCTATTGCTTTTACATCTTCCCAAAATCTGCCTACATAACTGTTCCTCAATCTCCCGCAGGCAATTGGGAGGCTTATAGTAAACCCCCAACATTGTGACTGCACCCTTCCTATTCCGGAGTCTACCCATATTGCCTCGCTGCATGAGCCCACTGAGGTGTTCTGTCGTACAGCTGTGATATTCTCCTTAACCAGCAGTGCAACTCCCCCTTCTACATCCCTCTCTATCCTGTCTGAAACATCTAAATCCTGGAATGTTTATCTGCCAATCCTGTCCATCCTTCAACCAAGTCTCTGTAATAGCAATAACATCATAGGCCCAAGTACTAATCCAAGCTCTAAGCTCATCTGCCTTGCCTGTTATACTTCTCGCATTGAAACAAATGCATTTCAGACCCCCCAGTCCCACTGTGTTCGGTAATTTCTCCCTGCCTGCCCTTCCTCTTAGTCCTCAGTTGCTCAGGTATGTCCTGTTCATAAATGCAGCACAAATCCAACCCGGCCAATTACCGCCCCATCAGTTTACTCATGATCATGAGGAAAGTGATGGAAATGTTCCATGCTATCAAGTGGCACTTACTCAACAATAGCCTGCTCAGTGAATTCTGCCAATGCCACTCAGCTCCTGAACTCATTAACAGCCTTGGTCCAAACATGGACAAAAGAGCAGAACTCCAGATGTGAGTTGAGAGTGACTGCTCTTGACAGTAAGGCAGCATCTGACCATGAGTGACATCAAGGAGCCCTAGGAAAATTGAAGTCAATGGAAATTAGGGGAAAACTCTCCCTTGGTTGGAGTCATACCTAGCACAAAGAAAGGTGATTGTGGTTGTTGGATGGCAATCATCTCAATCTCCGGACATCACTGCAGGAGTTCCTCAGGTTAATGTCCTAGGCCCAAGCATCTTCAGATGTTTCTGCAATGATCTTCCCTCCATCATGAAGTCAGAAGTGGGGATGCTCATGGATGATTGCACAATGTTCAGCACCATTCGTGACTGCTCAGATCCTGAAGCAGTATGCAGCAAAACCTGGACAACATTCAGGCTTGGGCTGATAAGTGGCAAGTAACATTCAAGTCACACAACTGCCAGGCAATGACCAGTTCCAACAAGAGAGAATCTACCCATCTCTCCATGACATTCAATAGCATTACCATCACTGGATCCCCTTTATCGACATCCTGAGGGTTACCATTGACCAGAAACTGAGCTGGACTAGCCATATAAATAGTGTGCCTACAAGAACAGGTCAGAAGCTGGGAATTCTGCAGAGTAACTCACGTCCTGACTCTCCAAAGCCTGTCCACACAAGTCAGGAGTGTGATGGAATACTCTCCACTTGCTTGGATGAGTGCAGCTCCAACAATTTTCAAGAAGCTCGACACTATCCAAGACAAAGCAGCCCGCTTGACTGGCACCCCAACTACCACCTTCAACATTCACTCCCTCTACCACTGGCACATAGTGACATCAGTGTGTATCATCTACAAGTCCCTCACTGACGGTCCTTTGACAGCACGTTGCAAACCCGTGACCTCTACCACTTAGGACAAGGGCTGCAGATGCATGGGAATATCATCACCTGCAAGTCCCACTCCAAGCTAAACACCATCCTGACTTGGAACTATATTGTCGTTCCTTCGCTGTTGCTGGGTCAAAATCCCTGAATTCCCTTCCTAACAGCACTATGAGTATTCCTATGCCACATGGACTGCAGCAGTTCAAGAAGTAATGTGTGAGGTTTTAGTCACCTTACTTAATAATTGCCATAGAGGGAGTGCAGCAAAAGTTCACCAGACTGGGACGGCAGGATTGTCATATAAGGAAAGATTAGGCCGACTAGGCCTGTATTCACTGGAGTTTAAAAGAATGAGAAGGGATCTCATTGAAATGTAAAAAATTCTGACAGGGATGGACAGATTGCATGCAGGGATGATGTTTCCTCTGGCTGGGGGGTCTAGAACAAGAAGTCACCATCTCAAGATACAGGTTAGGTCAGTTAGGACTGAGATGAGGAGAAACGTCTTCACTCAGAGGGTGGTGAACCTGTGGAATTCGCTACCACAGAAGGCTGTGAAGGTCAAATCACTGAATATATTTAAGGAGGACATAGATAGATTTCTAGACTCTAAAGGCATCAAGGGGTATGGGGAGAGAACGGGAGTATGGTGTTGAGATAGAGGGTCAGCCATGATCACATAGAATGGCGGAGCAGGCCTGAATGATCTACTCTTGCTTTTATTTTCTATGTTTCTGAGGTAGCACAGCACCACCTTCTCAAGGGAAATTAGGGATGAGCAATAAATGCTGGCCTAACCAGTGATGCCCACATCCCATAAATAGACAAAAGTGATGTCCCATTACATCATATTTTATCAATGACCAGTTCGGCACAGCATGAATTGGCCAAATGTTTTTAGTGAATTACTACAGCCAGTTTTAAGTGACCTTTCCACATGCACAGTGAAGGATTCCTTCACTTTCACAAAGACTATATGTGACCTACATATTGATAGCAACACCCTATGTGCTCGTTTGACATTGCGAGCTTATTTACGACTGTGCGACTGAAGGAAGCCATAGACATTTGTGCCGCATCACTATATCATGATATTGAACTTACAAACTTAAGGGGGAATTTTATGGTCCAGCCGAAGTTGATGGGCTTTTGAATGGCTTGCTGCATTTTACTCTGCTGTGAGGGGGCCATAAAATTCTGCCCTTAGTACACACGCCGTTGAATTCAATTTTATTGAACCATGTATGACTAAATAGATAGTGTAGCCAAGGTATCCCCTTTAGATCCAGTGCACACTAATATTTTTGTTGGTTTCCATGAAAAACACGTTTTTAATGGGATTGAGCCCTAACCTCCTTCCCCATTCATATTTCCAATACATAAATAATACGTTCACGATCTTTGAATCTGCATCCATGTGTACACCTTAATAGGCTCCATCCCACACTGAAATTCATTTTTGAGATGGAACAGTCTAACATACTCTCCTTTCAAGTGAAGCAGCATTTCACTTGCATTTCCCCCAACTTAGTCTACTGCATTCGTTGCTCCCAATGTGGTCTCCTCTACATTGGAGAGACCAAACGTAAACTGGGCGACCGCTTTGCAGAACACCTGCGGTCTGTCCGCAAGAATGACCCAAACCTCCCTGTCGCTTGCCATTTTAACACTCCACCCTGCTCTCTTGCCCACATGTCTGTCCTTGGCTTGCTGCATTGTTCCAGTGAAGCCCAACGCAAACTGGAGGAACAACACCTCATCTTCCGACTAGGCACTTCACAGCCATCCGGACTGAATATTGAATTCAACAACTTTAGGTCGTGAGCTCCTTCCCCCATCCCCACCCCCTTTCTGTTTCCCCCTTCCTTTTCTCTTTTTTTTCCAATAAATTATATAGATTTTCCTTTTCCCACCTATTTCCATTATAAAAAGAGAAAAAGGAAAATTTTTTTATTTATTTATTTATTTTATTTTTTTTACATCTTTTATGCTCTCCCCACCCCCACTAGAGCTATACCTTGAGTGCCCTACCATCCATTCTTAATTAGCACATTCGTTTAGATAATATCACCAACTTTAACTTTAACACCTATGTGTTCTTTTGTATTATTGTTGTTGACATCTTTTGATGATCTGCTTCTATCACTGCTTGTTTGTCCCTACAACCACACCCCCACTCCACCTCTCTCTCTCTCTCTCCGCCCCCCCCACACACACACCTTAAACCAGCTTATATTTCAACTCTTTCTTGGACTCAAACTCAAGTTCTGTCGAAGGGTCATGAGGACTCGAAACGTCAACTCTTTTCTTCTCCGCCGATGCTGCCAGACCTGCTGAGTTTTTCCAGGTAATTCTGTTTTTGTTTTTGTTTTGGATTTCCAGCATCCGCAGTTTTTTTGTTTTTATAACATACTCTCTTTCCTAGTTAAGAAATCTGTTAATGGGTTCACCACTACTGTCTACCTCAAGCCTATACTTCACTGGTCAAAATACACATTAAAATTCATTTGGCTTCATGTGTTAATAGATTGACCTGAAAAGTGCCCAGTCTACCTCAAATTACCCTGGAAAGGCAAATGTCTCAAAAATTTCAAGACCAGGTTAAGGAAGCTGTTTCACACTGCTACAATGCAGTAGGCTACGCTAGTGGTATTTTCCACTAATAGCGTGCTACTGCCGGTCTAAAAGTTCTGCCAACCACAAAATTGAGCAATGTCATGTATGAATTTCAGTACTGATGTGATGCCAGGTATGTAGTCTGTACGTCCCAGTGATTGGCTGATTGAATCAAAAAGCATGTTCCTTTAGTTGTTCATAATAGGCAGAGTACAGACTATACTCAACCAGCCTTTGGCTTGCAAAACCCAAAACAAAATGTCAACTGTTAGATGTGGTTCTGTGAGCAGGCAGCACTTGCTGAACCATCCAGAGTGCGCCACTAGCTACACTAAAAACCAATTTAAGGTAATCAATTGAGCTTGCAAATGAGTTTGCATTTACATTTGCAGGAAGCGACATAAATTCATAGTTAGGGACCTGTTCTCTGCAAACAAAAGGAATATGTTCAAGTCTTGCATTTTTTTATTTGAATTACCCGCAAGGGCCTATAGTTCCCTGTTGTTTTCTCTGTGGCAACATCTCTTCCAATCAGAGTTGACTTGCTGACCAATCAGCACCCTTTTCTCCTGCAGTATAAATTGTTGTAATCCTCTCAAATTTGGCATTCTTGTGTTTCTCCTGATGAGCACAAGACTTTGGCAACAGGTCTCTCTTTTCGGCAATATTCAAGTTCAGTATGACCAAATGACTGTTTATTATTGATGCATTGCTGGATAAAGTTGTTGACTGAAGGATTTTTCCATTGGTCTTTAATGATTTAGGTTGGCCAAGAGGGCCTTGTACTGGGTGTCTGATATGGGTGTAAGGTTAAAGAATGATGGGTCCATGTTGAGGTGGGGAAGTCTCTTTTAAATGAAGTGAAGCTTCACAATATAGTCCATTTCACTCTCTCCAGTTGCAGGTGGCCTCTGGATCACAGGTGATAGTGGCTGGGTCCAGCACTAGGCCCACAGCCTTGTATGCCATCGCATTGCAAGTGCACATCCAAATACTTCTTAAATGTTATGAGGGTTTCCGCCTCTACCACACTTTCAGGCAGTGAGTTCCAGATTCCCACCACCCTCTGGGTGAAAAAATTCTTCCTCACATCCCCCAAAACCTCCTGCCCCTTACCTTAAATCTATGCCCCCTGGTTATTGATCCCTCTACCAAGGGGAAAAATTCTTTCCTGTCTACCATATCTTTGCCCCTCATAATTTTATACACATCAATCATGTTCCCCTTCAATCTCCTCTGCTCCAGGGAAAATAACCGTAGTCTATCCAATCTCTCTTCACAACTAAAACTCTCCAGCCCAGGCAACATCTTGGTAAATCTCCTCTGCACTCTCTCTAGTGCAATCACATCCTTCCTATAATGCGGATTCCTGAACTGCACGCAATACTCTAGCTGTAGCCTAACCAGCATTTTATACAGTTCCAGCATAGCCTCTCTGCTCTTATATTCTATGCCTCGGCTAATAAAGGCAAATATCCCATATGTCTTCTTAACCACCTTATCTACCTGTCCCGCTACCTTAAGGGACTGGTGGACATGTACACCAAGGACCCTCTGATCCTCGGTACTTCCCAGGTTCCTATCATTCATCATGCATTCCCGTGCCTTGTTTATTCTGCCCAAGTGCATCACCTCACACTTAGCCGGATTAAATTCCATTTGCCACTGATCAGCCCATCTGACCAGCCCGTCTATATCCTCCTGTAATCTAAAGCTATCCTCCTCACTATTTACCACCCCACCAATTTTCATGTCATCTGCGAACTTACTGATCAACCCTCCTACATTCAAGTCTAAATCATTTATATATACCACAAACAGCAAGGGATCCAACACTGATCCCTGTGGAACTCCACTGGACACAGGCATCCAGTCACAAAAACACCCCTTGGCCATCACCCTCTGCTTGCTGCCATTCAGCCAATTCTGGATCCAATTTGCCAAATTGCCTTGGATCCCATGGGCTCTTACCTTCGTTACCAGTCTCCCATTCGGGACCTTATCAAAAGCCTTGCTGAAGTCCAAGTAGACTACGTCAAATGCAATGCCCTCATCTACACACCTGGTCACTTCTTCAAAAAATTCAATCAAATTGGTCAGACATGACCTCCCCTTAGCAAAACCGTGCTGACTGTCCTTGATTAATCCCTGCCTCCCCACATGTAGATTAATTCTGTCCCTCAGAATTGCTTCCAATAGTTTCCCCACCATTGAGGTTAGACTGATTGGCTTGTAGTTCCCTGGTTATCTCTTCCTCCCTTCTTGAATAACGGTACCACATTGGCTGTCCTCCAGTCCTCTGGCACCACTCCTGTGGTCAGAGAGGTATTAAGAATTGTTGCCAGCGCCCCTGCAATCTCCTCCCTTGCCTCACTCAACAGCCTGGGATACATTTCATCTGGGCCTGGAGATTTATCTACTTATAAGCCTCATGATTTAGATGATGAGGTGGAAAACCACATATCCAAATTTGCTGATGGCACAAAGTGAGGTGACATTGTAAGCAGAATAGATTAAGAAATAAAATTACAAAGATTTGTTATGTGAATAGGCAAAGCTGTGACAAGTGGATTTGAATGTGAGGTCATCTACTGGAGCTAAAAAGGATAGCACAGAGTACTCTCTAAATGATGAAAAGCTAGAAACAGTGGAGGCCCAAAGAGACTATGGGGCCCCATCTAAATAGAACATTGAAATGCTGTTAGCAGGTACAGAAAAAAAAATCAAAATTAGAGCCAAACCTTTCAAGAGTGAAATTAGGACACACTTGCGCACACAAAGGGTGATACTCTCTCCTGCAATGGCAACTGACGTTACATCAATTGTTTAATTTTAAATTAGGTTAACAAATATCTATCAGTGTCAAAGATGCTAAAGCATTTGGGGCAAAGACAGGTATGTGAAATTAAGTCGCAGATTAGCTATGATGTCATTGAAAGGCGGTGGCAGAACAGGAATCGTTTACTCCTGTTACTACATTTGTCGCCAGAAAAGTTAAATTTCAAAAATGAATTACCTGAATTTGGTGCCAGGAAGAGAACTTCTGCCCCAAGTTTAAATCTTGAGCTGTTGCTGGCTACCTCTCACCCCCTTTGTGGTTCCTCTAGATTTCTTAACATTTTAACTTCTTTGTTGAGAAGGTAGATTCTTCAGGTGTACTGCAGAGGTGGAGGACAATAGATGCTAAGCCTGAAGGTTCTTCCCAGTTCAATATTGCCATTTCTTCCTTCAGAGTGATTTTAAAATATTTCAAGGACTGATGTCCATTAATGGCAGCAATTGAAAGTCCAATGAGCATTGATAAATTGATAAATTGATGTTGAAATTCAACTTGCCTTTATGTAACACTCTTCATGTGCAGATGTTGAGTCAGAGTGTTTTGCAATAAGATGGAAAAAGATGCAGTAAACACTAAGCATGGGAAAAGGAAGAGAATTGTAAAGACTAGGTTGGTAAACACTTAGAATGACCAAAGACAAACTGTGTGCAGTTCTGTTCGCCACATTATAGGAAGGATATGATTGCACTGGATGGAGTGCAGAGGAGATTCACCAGGATGTTACCTGGGATGAAACATTTAAGATATGAAGAGAGGTTGGATAGACTTGGGTTGTTTTCGTTGGAGCAGAGAAGACGGAGGGGCGACCTGATCGCGGTGCACAAGATTATGAGGGGCATGGACAGGGAGCAGCTGTTCCCCTTAGTTGAAGGATCAGTCACGAGGGGACATAAGTTCAAGGTGAGGGGCAGGTGGCTTAGGGGGGGATGTGAGGAAAAACCTTTTTTACCCAGAGGGTGGTGACGGTCTGGAATGCACTGCCTGGGAGTGTGGTGGAGGCGGGTTGCCTCACATCCTTTACGTCATAACATTCAAGGCTATGTGACAAGTGCTGGTAAATGGGATTAGGTAGGTAGGTCAGGTGTTTCTCACATGTCAGTGCAAATTCAATGGGCCGAAGGGCCTCTTCTGCACTGTGTGATTCTGTGACAGAGATTTTATGATAGTTTTTGAAGGCATGACGAGAGGTGATTCAACAAAAGAATATCTAGGGCGAACAGGGGACAGGAGTCGGCAATCCAGCCCTAAGACCCTATTCTGCCTATAAATTAGTTCATGGCTGATTGATACGTCAATTCCATTTACTTGCTGTTGCTTCATATCACCTCAGTACCCAACAAAGATCTATCAATCTCTATCTTGGGCAAGGGCATAGTCACAAAACAGCACATTAATAGTCCAAAGTAGGCAAGTGATGAGGAGGTGTTCAATGTTAGACAGTCTGCATGTAGGTATGTAAAGCAGTCAAAATAATTAAGGTAAGCAAGGTCTTCACAGAGTGATTTGAGAACAAGAACGAGAATTTTGAAATCAGCAGGCTGGGGCATTGAAGCTAGCGGCAATTGCAAAGAACCAAAGTGATGGGGGTATGGAACTTAGGGTTGGTGAGGATGTGAACTGTGGCATAGTGGTTGAGTTGAGGTGTGTGCGGGATTGATGCAGGAGATCATATCAGAGGGCAATGAAGAAGTTAAACTTTAAGGCGACGAATACAACATTAGTTATAACTGTTTACACTCAGAAAAATCCCATGGCATTCAAAGTATATTTCAAAGCCCAGAAATAGTTTATTTAAGGCAATGTTTTAATCAATATCCAAAAAATAAGGATTTTGAAATAAGGCAAAGCCAAGCAGTAGTAGTTTTTCTTTCTGTGGGCAGATCAGTCACAATAATTAAGTTTCAGGGCAAATCAAATTACATAATGTCATGTTATCAAATACATCTCAAAATGGGCAAAATCTTGGTGATTTCCCATTAATGGAGCACTGTGAACATATGAAGGATAATAAACTTATTGAATATTCATTTTCATACATCTAGTTAACAAAACAATGGGTTTAAGGATTGCACTTGCCTTCCTTAATTCTTCATAATCTTTTTCAGACTCCTTTCTTAGTTGAATTTCTTTTTCTAATCTGCAATGAGAAGTACAAAAGTTTTGCATGTGCTACAGCTCCTTACATAGCCATTACTAAGATGAGTACAATAAAACCCATTTTCTCTTTAGAATATATAAATATTACAACATGGAAACAAGCCATTTGGCCCAACTAATCCACGTTGGCATTGACCCTCCACAAGTAAAATTGTTGCCCAAATAGATGCAATTCATAAGAATCTGTCGACGATGGGACTTGGAACCCTCAGCCTGCCCAGTACAAGGGAATGTATGTCTATTATGAATAATGGTATTTTATTCAAGAAACACATTTGCAGTTCCAATTGCAGTGTAACTTATATTGAAAAAAAATCATATATAGTCAAAGTACAGTAACCAGGTTAAAAATGTGCAAACATGTAACAATCATGTGGTCACAAATATAAATAAGCTCAGCACATAACAAGAATTGGCAGGATATTAAAGAAGGTGTAATGCTGAATTAAAGTTATATTAATGTGACAAACCAATACACCATTCCTACATTATAGGCACTGAAGTACATATAAATTTCATCATTTAAATGCTTCATTGAGGACTCCAACCATGTATGGAATAGGGTTACACTGTCCATCCTACATCTTAAGGGATTGAACCTAGTTGAACTTCTGAGTTGCTTTGATTGCTTTAGGTGTGGTGCGGGTACCTAGCTCTGAAATTGCATAGATTTCATAAGGGATTTTCCGAACTTAGCATAAATGTTAACTATTCTTGTTTGTAAGGCTTCGAGCTTGGGTATTGTCGTACAAGAGGTAGTGATTAATCTCAGTGCCTGCTGCTGAATTCTTTACTTAATAATCCACTTTGCTACCCACTTAACATTTAACAGCTTTTCAATTGTTGATGACATGGGCATACCTCTGCCAGTTGATAAGATCATAAGAAGTAGGAACACAGCAGACCATTTGGCCTCTGGAGCCTCCTCCTCCATTCCATAAGAGCATGGCTGATTGGATTGTGGCCTTAACTCCACTTTCCTGCCTGTTCTCCATAGTACTTGGCTCCCTTGTCGATCAAAAATCTGTCCAATTCAGCCTTGAATATATTCAATGACCCAGCCTCCACTACTCTCTGTGGAAGACAATTCCGACCCTCAGAGAGGAAATTCGTCCTCAACTCCGTCTTAAATTGGAGGCCCCTGATATTGTAGCTGTGCCTTCTAGTTCTAGGTTCCTCCCATGAGAGAAAATATTCACTCAGCATCTACCCTGTCAAGCCCCCTCAGAATCTTATATGTTTCAATAAGATCACCTCTCATTTTTCTAAACTCCAGTGAGTATAAGCCCAACCTTTCCTCATAAGACAAGCTCTTCATCCCAGGAATCAAGCTAGCAAATCTTCTCTGAACCACTTCCAATGCAAGTATACTCATCCTTAAGTAAAGAGACCAGAACTGTACACAGTACTCCAGGTGTGGTCTCACCAATGTCCTGTACGGTTGTAACAAGACTTTCCTACTTTTATCTTTTTTATTCTTTCATGGGATTTAGGCATCATAGGCAAGGCCAGCATTTGTTACCCATCCCTAATTGCTCCTGAAATAAGTGGCTTGCTAGGCCATTTCAGAGGGCAGTTAAGTGTCTACCACATCGCTGTGAGTCACATGTATCACAGAATTGTTATGGCGGAGAAGAAGGCCGTTCGGCTCATCGTGTCTGCACCTGCTCTCTGAATGAGCAACTCACCTAGCACCAATCCTTTGCCTTCTCCCCGTAACCCTGCAAATTCTTCCTTTTCAAAAAATAGTCTAATTCCCTTCTAATTTTTTTTTTAATATTTGTTCATGGGATGTGGGCATTACTGCCTGGGCCAGCATTTATTGCCCATCCCTAATTAAGCGTCAATCACATTGCTGTGGGCCTGGAGTCAAATGTAGGCCAGACCAGGTAAGGATGGCAGATTTCTTTCCCCAAAGGACACTAGTGAACCAGATGGATTTTTTGCAACAATCAGCAATGGTTTCATGGTCATCATCAGACTTTTAATTCCAGGTTTTTATTGGATTCAAATTTCACCATCTGCTGTGATAGGATTCAAACCCAGGCCTCAGAGAATTACCCTGGGTCTTTAGAATGTTAGTCCAGTGATAATACCATCTATCTATCTATCTTCATAACTGAAGTACCCCATCCCTAGGGTCATTTTCGTGAATCTCTTCTGCACCCTCTCTAATGCCTTCACATCGTTCCTAAAGTGCAGCACCCAGAACTGGACTCAATACTCCAGCTGAGGCTGAACTAGTGACATACAAATTCAATATAACTTTCCTGCTGTAGGCCAGAAGAGGTAAGGACAGCATGTAAGGACAGGACCCTAAAAGGCATTAGTGAACCAGATGGGATTTTACAACAATTGATGATAGTTTCATGGTCACTGAGAATAACTTTCAATTCCAGGCTTTTGTTTATTAATTAATTGAATTTATTAATTAATCGAATTTAAATTCCACCAGCTGCAGTGGCAGAATTTGAACCCATATCCCCAGGGACCCGTAACCTGGGCCTCTGGATTATTTGTCCAGCGATATTAACACGATGCCACCATCTCCTCCATCCCCCTTGCAATAAAGGACAACATTTAATTTGCCTTCCTAATTACTTGCTGTACTTACATGCTAACTTTTTGTGATTCATGTACAAGGTCACCCAGATCCCTCTGTACTGCAGCATTCCGCAGTCTTTCCATTTAAATAAAATGCTGCTTTTCTATTCTTCCTGCCAAAATGGACAACCTCCCATTTTCCCAAGTTATACACCATCTGTCAAATATTTGTCCACTCACTTAACCTACCCCTCCACTTAATCCCTTTGCATAATCATTGTAAAATCAGCAAATCTGGCTGCAATAGTCATTGTGCCTGCACACCAGGATCATATACCAATGTCAAATTTATCTCCCGCGTCGGCGTGACTTCAGAACGACGTGATTTACAACTGCCTTTAAGCAGTGTGCACCTGGTGAGCTGAATTTCGAGGAGAACTCGGAGATGAGTGCACACAACATTGCTCAGCACTCACAAAAATCGCCAGTAGGACATCAAGGAAGAGGCGTTGCGCATTCAGGGTGCACAGGCAAGTGGCTTTTCCCCGGCTGGCTTTCAGTGTGGTGCCGGGGCAAGGGCTCCAGTGTGGGTGGGGCTGGGGTCGGTGGTGGGGGCAAGGCAGCACAGGCTGATGATACTACTTAAGCACATGCTGGGGGGTGGGGGTGCGATGTCTTTATTCAAGTTTGGACCGGTATCCCTCATAGTTCAAGCTAACAGCACAGCCTTGCAGTGCAGGTTAGGAAAATGCCTGCACCTGAGCTGAGAGCACAGCATGCAGTCCAGTGGCTGAAGCTGCAGCCAATCAGTCAAGTGGGGTGGAGGTGGGTGGGGTTTTGGACAGCCATGAAGTGTACTACACGCTGGCCATGCAGGCGGTCACCAGCACTCTCCAGCACGCATGAAGGGGCCTTGAGAGGCAGCCAGAGCTGGAGACTTAACCAAGGGAGGTCCTTAGAACACATATGCAAACCCATGTGTCTCTCTCTAGGGTGCTTTAGGGGGAGAACATCAGGATCATGGAGCTTGGTGATCTCGTGGTATGCCTCACGGCTTACAGCGAGCAGAGAAGGAGGAGAAGAGTGCGATGGAGATGCCAAGCTTGCCAATGGGATGAGCACCACCCTCAAGGTGAAGATGCAGCAGGGCCTGCTGCACCTGCAGCTGAAGACCCACAGCGAGCCGTCACTTGTAGGCACCTCGCTAGGCCCAGGGTCTATGGATGTTGCTTGTCATTCCTGCAGATGACTGAGAACCAGTGTCACTGAAGACGGCGCATGTCTAGGGAACTGGTCAGTCACATATGCCACCTACTGCAGGATTTGGTGCCACAGGGACATGGAAGGGTATCCACTGCCAGTGGCCGTGAAAGTGACTGCAGCGCTCAATTTTATGCCAATGGCTCCTTCCAGGGCTCCACAGGTGACCTGTGTGGGGTCTCACAAGCCTCCACCCACAAATGCATCCAGGAATTCATGGATGCCATCTTTGCAAAGGTACATAACTTTGTGCATTTCGACCAGGATCAGTCAAGTCAGGAAGCAAGAGCACTGGGATTTGCGGCAATCTTGAGTTTTCCACAGGTGCAGGGTGCCATCGACTGCACTCACAGGGCGCTTAGATCTCCTTGGCAACAAGCAGACCACTACATCAACTGCAAGGGCTTCCACTTGCTGAATGTTCAGCTGGTCGGCAACCACACAAACGCATCCTACAGGTCTGCGCACAATTCCCAGGGACGTCTGTGACTCCTACATCCTCAGCGGGTGTCAGATCCCTGAGGTCTTCCAGGGACCACAGAGGCTGGACGGCGGCATCTGACTGCAACAGAGAGACGGTATGACGAGACTCGTATTGCAACCCAGACTTTGATGGGCCAAGCGATTGGCACATTACAAATGAGGTTCTGGTGCCTCGACAGATCTGGTGGAGCACTGCAATACTGTTCCCAGAGGGTATCATGCATCATCATAGCTTGATGCACAACTTGGCGCTGCAACAGGCGGACGACCTGGCTGAGGAGGAGATGGAAGAGTTGCACGTCTCCCCCAGTGAGAAGGGCGAAGAGGATGAGGGTCATGAGGCCCTTGAAGGCGAGGATGCTGGCGATGGGGCCAATGCACTGGCCAGATGAGGCAAGCATGCAAGTGGGGCTCCAATAGCTGCAAAATTCGTGGAAGATGATGATGAGATGCAGTGAGGATAGTCCTGACATCCTCATCTTGCACCTGTGAACATTTGACTCCTGTGTGGCCGATGACAGCGCACATACTCTCACTGCTCAGGTTCATCATGAAGATGCAGTGGAGGTCCTACTGGTCGAAAATTACAGGAGGATGATGATGACGACGGCATGCAGTGAGGACACTCCATAGGTCTTCACATTGGCACTGTGAACATTTGAGTCCTGCCTGGCTGAGGGAAGCTTGCTTGTGCTCTGTGATCAGGGTCATATCATGAAGACGCAGCCCTGAAACTTAAAATGTACCTGATCCTTTGCCAGCCTTCATCATCTGTTCCCTTCAGGAACAAACCATCACTAGACACAGTTGCTGAAGGAATTGGGGGTGGGGGGGCAGCTCCATCTTGCAGGTGCTGAGAGCACACAGAGAATAAAGGAACTAGTTCCATCTGCCTATGACATTCTGGCAGCAATCACAAGCACAAACAAGGTGCAGCTATCACTGATGTACCCAGTGAGTGAGAAGCCAGAACATGACTTTGCTCTGAATGTTACACACTGCACAGGGAAGAGGCCCTGGACTGAGACAGTTGCCTTTATCTTGTGCAGGAACCAAGGTTTCACATCTGAATGACACGAATACTGCTCATCATAACAAGGAACCATAGACAAGGAGACATTCTTGGAAGTTTATTTACAATAGTGAACATGTTGTGCCAGTGATTAACACCTGTGCCCATGCAATGCAACTTATGCATTCCGGGGAAACACATCATTTCCATGGCGGGTGGGCTCTCATTCGCCCACCATGCCATCAACTCACCGCTTCATCAAGCCGGGCACCACATTTAAAGTCCAGCCGTGCGCACACATCTCAGTGCTTCTAGCCCACAACTGCTGCAGGGAAGATGTAAAAGACAAAAAGACGGCAGGTGCAGGTTTAGCGACGTGTGACTAGAATGCCTTTTGGATGCTGGGGAGGCCTGCTGCAATGTCCTCTATCCTCGCTTTCGCCGCAGAATGGGCAGCAGCATGACCAACCAAGCTTGGGAGATACTGTCTGCTGTGGTCAGCGAAAAATGTCCTTCAAAAGAAGGCAGCCACCCAGTGCCGCAGAAGGACGAATGATCTCCTCCGTTCCACCCGGATAAGTCACTCTTCTCACACTCCCAACTCACACACCCATCACACATTCACAGGGATCTCACTCACTGCCAGTTCAAAGGACAACACCATTCACTCTCTCATATATGCCTTCATTGCCTCATCCTGTCCATGGGACCACTCACCACTCACACATGCCAGGCATACTTATCATCTGTCCTGGCAGGCATCCTACTTACACTTTCTCCATCTCTATTCATGCAGGACAAGCAGGCACACAACAAGAGGGAGAGATTGCAGACTGGTGGAGGAATGCCTGAAATAAAGGTTTCATTTTGAAAACACAGCCATCCAGCTGGATAGTAACAATCTGGACCAGTCCTATGCTGATGGTGAGGTCGGCAGTGCTCCACCAACTGAGGATCTAGCAGTGCAACATCCATCAGACAACCATTCTGAGAGTGATGTGTCCTGTTTCACAGGTCACGGGCCATACACTAATTATCTCCCCTTGCTTCTGCAGGCACATCTGGGAAACAGCTGGAAACGCACTGAGGTCAACACAGGTAGGATTGCCGCCGCCATGGAGCTCTTGGTCCAGGATGTCTATGACCCAGGGCCTCCAATTAAGCCCTGAAGAAACCACTGAAGAGGAACCTGAAGGCAACCTCCTAAAAGTCCTGTCACAGCGCTCACCCATACTCTCCGCCAGCGCAGAGACACACACCTTGGTGGGACCTTGCTTTAGAATAGCCCTGGGGTCGCAATCTGGTGAGCATATTGCACTGTCTGATCCAGGTGGTGGCAGGGACTTCCCAGGTCTCCGGCACTCAGAGGGCTGCTGGTGGCCAGAAATTTGCTGAGTCCAAGTCAGATGACGAGCCTCTGGACTCAGTCAGGTTACAGTTGCTGGAGCTACAAAGGCAAGCCCGGGAACATCATAAAGAGATGTCCACTGCACTCCTCAGGTGGCAAGGCATGGTGGAGGAGTCTGACCACCTTCGGGCTGAGGTGATAGCGTTGGCATGCCGACGCACTGAGGTCAACACAGGTAGGATTGCCGCCGCCATGGAGCTCTTGGTCCAGGTTGTCCAGGCTGTGCAGGCTGAACTCCATCATTGATGCCATAGTTGGCCTCCAACAGTTTGTACGCGAAAGGGGTGCAGGGCATACGAACAAGGAGTAGGCCATTCAGCACTCAAGCCAGCTCCGCCATTTAATAAGATCATGGCTAATCTGATAGTAACCTCAAATCCGCATCCCACCTACCGCTGATAACCTATCACCCCTTTGCTTACCAAGAATCTATCCACCTCAGCCTTAAAAATATTCAAACTCTCTGCTTCCACCACCTTTTCAGGAAGAGAGTTCCAAAGACTCATGACCCTCTTGAGTGAAAAAATTCACCTCATCTATGTTTTAAATGGGAGACCACTTATTTTTAAACAGTGGCCCCTAGTTCTAGATTCTTCCATAAGAGGAAACATCCTCTCCACATCCACTTAGGATCTTATAGGTTTCAATTAAGTTGCCTCTTACTCTTCTAAGCTCCAATGGATCCAAGCCTAGTCTGTCTAACCTTTCCTCATTAGACAACTCACTATTTCCAGGTATTAGTCTGTAAACCTTCTCTGAACTGCTTCTAATGTATTTACATTCTTACTTAAATAAGGTGACCAATACTATGCACAGCACCTCAAATGTGATCTCACTAGGTGCCCTGAATAACTGAAGCATAACCTCCCTACTTTTGTATTCAATTCCCCTCGCAATAAATGATAACATTCTATTAGCTTTCCTAATTACTTGCTGTACTTGCATACTAGCCTTTTGTGATTCATGCAATAGCACACCCAGATCTTTCTGCACCTAAGCCATGCAATCTCTCACTATTTAGGTAATATGCTTCCCTTTTATTCTTCCTGCCAAAAGCACAATTTCAAATTTCCCACATTATGCTCCATCTGCCAAATCTTTGCCCACTCACTTAACATATCTATATCTTGATTGTAGCCTCCTTATATCCTCTTCAGAACTTACCTTCCTACCTTTGTCATCAGCAAATTTGGCAACCATCTCGTCAATCCCTTCATCCAAGTCATTTATATAAATTGTAAACAGTTGAGGTCCCAGCACTGATTCTTGAGGCACACCACTCGCTACATCTTGCCAACCTGAAAAGACCCATTTATGCCTACTCTCTGCTTCCTGTTAGCCAGCCAATCTCCTATCCATGCCAATATATTACCCCTGTACCATGAGCTTTTATTTTCTGCAATAACCTTTGATTTGGCACTTTATCAAATGCCTTTTGGAAATCTAGGTACAGTACATCCACTGGCTCCCCTTTATCCATAGCATATGTTACTTCCTCAAAGAACTCCAATAGGTTGAGTAAACTTGATTTTCCTTGCACATAACCATGTTGACTCTGCCTGATGATCTTGAGCTTATCCAAGTGCCCTGCTATAACTTCTTTAATAATAGCGTGTAACATTTTCGCTATGATAGATGTTAAGCTAACTGGCCTGTAGTTTCCTGCTTTCTGTCTCCCTTCCTTTTTGAATAATAGTTACATTTGCTATCTCCCAATCTAATGGGACCTTCCCTGAATCTAGGGAGCTTCAGAAAATTAAAACCAATGCATCAACTATCTCACTAGATACTTCTTTTAAGACCTAGGAAGAAGTCTATCAGGACCCGAGCTCTTGTCAGCCTGCAGCTCCAACAATTTATTCAGTACCACTTCTCTGGTGACTGTAATTTTCCTGACTTACTTCCACACTTCCATTTCCTGGTGTATAGGTGCTTTTGGGATGTTACTTGTATCCTCTATAGTGAAAACCGATGCAAAATACCTGTTCAATTCATCTGCCACCTCCTTGTTTTCCATTATCAATTCTCCAGGCTCACTTTGTATAGGACCAATGCTCACTTTGTTGACTCTTTTCCTTTTAAAATATTTACAGGAACTCTTACTATCTATCTTTATATTTCTGGCTAGCTTTCTCTCATACTCTAATTTTTCCCTCCTTATTAGTTTCTTAGTCATTATTTGCTGTTCCTTATATTCTGTCCAATCTCCTGGCCTTCCACCTATCTTTGCACAATTTATGCTTTTTCTTTAAGTTTGATACAATCTTTAAATTTTCTAGTTAACCACGCATGTTGTGTTAACTTGGATTTTTTCTTACTTGTTGAAATGTATCTATTCTGTGCATTCTGAAATATCCACTTAAATATTAGCCACTGCATCTCTATTGACCTCTACCTTAACCTAATTTCCCAATTCACTTTAGCCAGCTCAGCTTTCATGTCCTCATAATTGCCCTTAAGTTTAAAAACTTAGTCTCAGACTCATTCCTCTCTTGCTCAAACTGAATGTAAAATTCAATCATATTGCGTTCGCTGCTACCTAGGGGTGCCTTCACTATGAGATCATTAATTACTCCCATCTCATTGCACAGTACCAGGTATAGTATAGCCTGCTCTCTGGTTGGCTTCAGAACATGCTGTTCTAAGAAACTATCCTGAAAGCATTCAATGTACTCCTCATCTAGGCTATCTTTGACCATCTAACTTTTTCAGTCTATATGAAAATTAAAATCTCCCATGATTATTGCCATGCCTTTCTGACAAGCACCAATTATTTATTACTTTGATCTCACTTCAGCTACCCCTTCTCCTCGAATCAGCTTAGGGCCCTTGGGCACCCATTGGGAGCAGGCTCAGCAGGTGCCGCCCCCACCCCCCCTCCACCCCTCGGGGCCATCTATCCAGGTGATTTGGGAGTGTCCAGCCCATCCGAAACCCCTCTTCCTTTGATGTCAGCAGCTCCAGCTCCACAGGCCAAGGGGGATGCCACTGCCACATAGCAGTACCCTGAAAGCAGTCTGTGGCCCTCCACGTCTCAGCCCTCCAGAGGACACCCGCCAACATCACAGACAGGGCGTAGCAGTCAGCAGGCTGCCTCTACCTCTGCTGTGGATGTTTGGGGAGCACCAAGACATAGTGGCAGGGTTAAGAAAGTTAAGAAAATGTAGTTGCACAGCCTGGGCACGGGTGTTAATCACTTGTACATATGTTCAATTGTCAATAAACTCCCAAGAATGTCTCCCTGCCTATGGTTCCTCGTTCTGATGAGCAGTGTTGTTGTCACTCAGATGTGAAAACTTGCTGCACAAGCTAAAGGCATGTGTCTCAGTCCAGGGCCGCTTCCCTGTGCAGCCTTCAGACCAAAGCAATGGTCCGACCTCACAGTCCCTGGACGCATTACTGATGCCTGCATCTCAACGGTGCTTGTCATTGCTGCCAGAATGTAGTGGGCAGTTGTCACAGAGTTCCATCATTCTCTCTGTGTACTCTCAGCACCTTTAAGGTGGGGCTGGCCCCCGTCTCTTCTGCATCTGTGACCATTGATGCTGTGCTCCTGAAGGGGTCAGGTGCTGAAGGCGGACAAAGGATCAGGTGCTTCTAAAGTTTCATGGCTGCGACTCTATGATATAACCCTGATGACAGAGTGCAACCGAGCCACCCTGGGCCACACAGGAGTCAGACATTCTCAGAGGCTATGTGAAGATTTATGGAGTGTCCTTACTGCATGTCATCATTATTGTCCTGCAATCGAGTGACTATTAGGGCCTCCACTGCGTCTCCATGACAGGAGCGTTATCACAGAGGGTATGGGCACTGCCATAAGCCAGTTGCAATCTAAGGAGTGCATCAGACATCCCTTTCTTGATGTTCCGTAATTATCTTTGCAGCTCCAACAACTAATTGAGCATCGGGTCCAGAGGCTCATCTTCTGACTCAGACATTTCCTTGGCTCCAGCGGTCCTCTGGGTGCCGGTGACCTCAGATGTCCCTGCCCCCACCTGCTGAGGAACAGATTGTGTGCTGTGCTCACTAGATTGTGATCCCAAGGCTGCTCTACATCTAGGTCCCACTCAGGTGTGTTTTGTTGCACTGGTGGAGTGTGTGGGTGAGTGCTGTGACAGGTCTTCAAAGGTGCTGCCCTCAGGGTCCTCATCCAAGGTGCTCTTGACACGGAGGTTGAGCTCAAGGTTGTTTGAGGGCTTTGTGGCAGATGTATCTCAGAAAGAAAGTGCAGATTATTCATGCTTGGCAGCTGTGTTACACACAGAATAGTAGACTCAGAGTAGCTTTGATAGAGATATGATCTGGAGCAAGATCCTCATGTGGATGCTTGCCAGCGGCCTCACTGTTGCCGTAGCAACAGTCCATGTCCTCTCCAGCCAGCTCCAATGTGCAACCCTGGAGCGGAGTGAGGACCTTGATGTCTAGCACTCCATCCCCGGTCTGGGATGTCTACCGTCGATTATGCATTATGCAGGACAAGATCACGCACAAAGGCAGATGGAGAGATTGTGAGCAAGATGCATGCCAGGTCAAATGAGAAAGATGCCAGGCATGTATGTGCTGAGTGGAGCCATGGATGAGATGAGGAGACAATCTCCAGAGATGGGGCCAGATGGAGATGTGAGATTTTCAGGAAGATACAATAATTCTCATAATGTTATTGGAATTTATTGTAAAATAATGATAGGCATCAAATGAATATTTGCATTTTAAAATAAATCAGAATAGGTTGTATTCAAAGGAGGGGTGAAATGTGCCACCTAGCCAACTGAAGTTCAGAAACAGTGTGTTTATTTTTCCCAAAGATTACTGGGGAAATTGGTACTGTCATAAATTTTTATGATCAAGGAGGTAAAGTCCAAAGACAGTGAAACAAAGGGAATTTTCATTCAAAAGGGGAAAATATGTATAAAGGAGAGAAGGCTGTGTGTAAAGGCAAGCATTTTAAGATCTAAAAAGTGTGCAAAGCCTTGAGCATCTACATCTCAAGCTGCTGTCTACAATGAACTGAAGCTAAGAAAACTCAATGTGAATTGGATTGTTCAGGGTATCATGTTTCATTGCCTGGGACTTTTAAAATCTGTGTGTATTACTGTTGCCTTAATGGAGGTGTAACTAGGAGTCAGATTAATTAGGGGATTTAGAAGTTATTATAGTAGTAATTTGTAAGACATATGTACGTGCTTAGAATCATTTATTAATAAATGTTTAATCTAGTTTTATGAAAACCTATAACGCTCAGTGGTCTTATTACTATTGAATTCAAAGCCTGCATCTCAAAACATACAAAATGCAAAGATAGTTGTCTCAAGTTTCCCTCTGGGATTTGAAATCTCAGCACGTACCATCGGCTGTGCATAAGAGGTTGTGTGTGAGAGAGAGTGGTGATGTCCCTTGAGCTAGCAGTGAGATTCCAGTGACTGTGTGATGGGCTTGTGAATGGGTGAGTTGAGATTGATGAGATGGTTGGCTTACCCTGGTAGCATGGATGAGATCATTCATCCTTTTTCTGAACTGGATGGCTGACCTCCTGTGTGCAGCTTTGGCACAGACCACCTCTGCCACCGCCTCCCAAGCCAAAGTGGTAAAACTGATGGGCCTCCTGCAGCCAGACTGGGGGTAGAGGGCTTTGTGGCATACCTCCACCATGTCCAAAAGGCATTGCAGAGATGTATCAATGAATTGGGGAGGGGCTGCACTCTTCTTGCCATTTGGGGCCATACCTTCACTGGAACAGTCCTGGGCTGCAAGCATTGACAACTGTGCGCATGGCTGCAGTTTAAATATGGTGCCCGAGTGAGCAAATTGGAGGCCACCCGCCAACGAGATGGAGGTTTTTCCTGTGACTGCATAATTTATGAGGCAGGAAGGGGATGATATGGTGCAAAAATCCGCCATTGTGGCCAGCGGGTAAAACATAGTCTTTCACGCCCGCTAGCACACTTAGGTGGAATCATTCCAGAATTGCACTATTTGTGGACTCCTTGAAAAACCTCTGCAAATGCATGGGAGTCCAGGACCAGACCTTCATGATGAGAAAGTTAAGGAACTTTCAGCAGATGACTTGCTCTGGGCTGTATTGCAAAGTTGTCTGGAATGATTCAGGCAGGGGAAGCACAACAATTGTTTGTTTGCTTATATTTTCTACAGCAAAATGGCTCCAACTGTAGCTCTCCCAGGGTTCCTGACAGGAGTTCATGAGCTACATCTGTGCACTCTGAGAAATTCTCTTTGAATGCCTGTTGAGGGTATGGCCTCTTGCACAGTGTTCTCCTTTTCCCTGCATTTAAAGGTGCTCCTCTGTTTTCTTCCTTGCTGCTCTTCCTGCTCTGGCATCATGGGCCAGCCATAGCTATAGGTAAATTGTTTATTAAGAACCAAAAACAGTCCAACAGCAGCAAAATGATCTTTTCTGCAATCAAACTTAATATTCCAGAGCCAGAAAACAAAAAGTAACTAGTACTTATATAACACCTTTAACATAGTAAAATGTCCCAATGTACTTCACAGGAACATTATGAAACAAAACCAAACAAGTCATTTAAGGAGGCATTAGCACAGATGACCAAAAGCTTGGTCAAAGAGGTAGGTGTTCTCAGTCAGGTTGCTGTTGTTCCACACTCTCTTATGCAAGCTGCATAGCAGCAGCAGCAACTTGTGTGATGAGTGAGTTAGTTCGGCATCAGAAGACAGATTACTGATGATGTGGAGAAGTGAGAGACGTGAGAGAATCTGTCCATTTGCTGCTGAAGGTGTTCCTAAGTATGGAATGCTAGTGCAGCATTGTCAGCATAGGGCAAATCTCTGACGGGAGCTTGGGCACAACCTTGTCTTGGATTTCAGGCAAGCAGGCAAGGCTGAACACCATTTCATGAGTTCTGGTACATAAGTAGACACCTTCTGTAGATGACCTGAAGGAAGTGAGAGTGGAAATTGTGGGGGCACTGGTCATAATTTCCCAATCTTCCTTGTACTCAGGGCTGGTGTCAGAAAATCGAAGAATTGCAAATATTACACCCTTGTTCAAAAAAGGGTGTGAAGATAAGCCCAGCAACTACATGTCAGTCAGTTTAATGTCTGTGATAGGAAACAATAATTTAGTGCAAAACTAATAGTCACTTGGACAAATTGCAGGTTAATTAAGAAAAGCCAGTATGGATTTGTTAAGGGCAAATTGTGTTTAACTTTTTTGATGAGGTAACAGAGAAGGCTGATGAGGGTAATGCTGTTGATGTGGTGTACATGGACTACCAAATTGCATTTGATAAAGTGCTGCACAACAGACTTGTGAGCAAAGTTAGAGCTTAAGGAATAAAAGGGGTAGTAGCAACATGAATAAAAAATTGGCTGAGTGACTGGTAACAAAGAGTAGTGGTGAACATTTATGTTTTGGACTGGAAGGTTTATAATGGAGTTACCCAAGGATAGGTGATAAGACTTAGGCCTTGGTGTACAGGCATACGAAACTTGGAAGTATTTTGAAACATGAGAAGCATAGTGTAGAACTTCAACAGGGGGAGGGTGAACAGTGGTCGTGGTACACATCGGTACAATCGACAAAGGTGAAAAAAGGGATGAGGTCCTAAAAGCATGATATAGGGAGTTTGGAAGTAAGTTGAAAAGTAGGATCTCAAAGGTAGTGATCTCAGGATTACTACCAGTGCCATGTGCCAGTCAGAGTAGAAATAGCAGGATATATTGGATGAATACGTGGCTGAAGAGACGGTGTGAAGGGTAGGGTTTCAGATTCCTGGGGCATTGGAACCGTTTCTGGGGGAGGTGGGACCAGTACAAACAGGACGGGTTACACCTGGGCAGGAACGGGACTGATGTCCTAGGTGGAACATTTGCTAGTGGTTGGGGAGGATTTAAAATAAAATGGCAGGGGGATGGGAACCTATGCAAGGAGTCAGAGGAAGGGGAATCGAATACAAGAACAAAAGGCAGAACACAGAATAAGAAAAGTGATAGTCAAAGAAGACAAGGGCAAAAATCAAACAGGGCCTCAGTGAAAATAATTGGGAATGGGACAAGTAATGTTAAAAAGACAAGCCTTAAGGCTTTGTGCCTTAACAAGAGGAGCATTCGCAATAAAGTGGACGAATTAACCACCCAAATAGATGTAAACAGGTATGATATAGTCAGGATTATGAAGACATGGCTGCAGGGTGACCAGGGATGGGAACTGAACATCCAGGAGTATTCAGTATTTAGGAAGGACAGACAAAAAGGAAAAGGTGGTGGAGTTGCATTGCTGGTTAAAGAGGAAATTAACGTTATAGTGAGGAAAGATATTAGCTCCGACGATGTAGAATCTGTATGCAAAAACAGAATTACCTGGAAAAACTCAGCAGGTCTGGCAGCATCGGCGGAGAAGAGTTGACGTTTCGAGTCCTCATGACCCTTCGACAGAACTTGAGTTCGAGTCCAAGAAAGAGTTGAAATATAAGCTGGTTTAAGGTGTGTGTGTGGGGGGCGGAGAGAGAGAGAGAGAGAGAGAAGTGGAGGGGGGGGTGTGGTTGTAGGGACAAACAAGCAGTGATAGAAGCAGATCATCAAAAGATGTCAGCAACAATAGAACAAAAGAACACATAGGTGTTGAAGTTGGTGATATTATAGAATCTGTATGGGTAGTTAGTAGGGGTTATATATAGACTCCCAAACTGTAGTGGTGTTGTTGGTAATGGCATTAAACAGGAAATTAGAGACGCATGTAATAAAGGAACATCTGTAATTATGGGTGACTTTAATATGCATATAGATTGGGTAAATCAAATTAGTAACATTACCGTAGAGGAGGAATTCTTGGAGTGTATACAGGATGTTTTACTGGACCAATACATTGAGGAACCAACAAAAGAACAGGCCATCCTCGACTGGGTATTGTGTAATGAGAAAGGAATAATTGCAATCTAGTTGTGCAAGGCCCCTTGGGGATGAGCGACCATAATATGATAGAATTCTTTATCAAGATGGAGAGTGATGTAGTTGATTCTGAGACTTGGGTCCTGAATCTTAATCAAGGAAACTACGATGGTGTGAGGTGCGAGTTGGCTATGATGGACTGAGAAACATTACTTAAAGGGAAGATGGTGGATAGGCAATGGCAAACATTCAAAAAGCACATGGGTGAACTGCAACAATTGTTTATTCCTGTCTGGCGCAAAAGTTAAACAGGAAAGGTGGCCAAACCATGGCTTACAAGGGAAATTAGAGATAATATTAGATGCAAGGAAGAGGTATACAAATTGGCCAGATAAAACAACAGACCTGAGGATTGGGAGCAATTTAGAATTCAGCAAAGGAGGACCATGGGATTAAGGGGAAAATAGAGTACGAGAGTAAGCTTGCAGGGAACATAAAAACTGACTGTAAAGGTTTCTATAGGTATGTGAAGAGAAAAAGATTGGTGAAGACAAATGTAGGTCCCTTACAGTCAGAAACAGGGGAATTTATAATGGGGAACAAAGAAATGGCTGACCAACTAAATACATACTTTGGTTCTGTCTTCACAAAGGAGAACACTAATATCATACCAGGAATGTTGGGGAACACAGGGTTTAGTGAGAGGGAGGAACTGAAAGAAATCAGTATTAGTAGGGAATTGGTGATGGGGAAATTGATGGGATTGAAGGCTGTTAAGTCCCCAGGGCCTGCTAATCTACATCCCAGAGTACTTAAGGAAGTGGCCTAGAAATAGTGGATGCATTGGGGGTCATCTTCCAAGATTCTGCAGACTCTGGAACATTTCCTACAGATTGGAGGGTAGCTAATGTAACCCCACCATTTAAAAAGGGAGGCAGAGAGAAAACAGGGAATTATAAACCAGTCAGCCTAACGTCAGTAGTGGGGAAAATTCTAGAGTCCATTATAAGACCATAATAAGATGTAGGAGCAGAAGTAGGCCATTCAGCCCATTGAGTCTGTTCTGCTATTCATTGAGATCATGGCAGATCTGCTAATCCTCAACTCCACTTCCCTGCCTTTTCCCCATAACCCTTGATTCCCTTAGTGATTAAAAATCTGTCTGTCTCAGCCTTGAATATACTTAACAACCCAGCCTCTACAGCCCGCTGCAGTAAAGAATTCCACAGATTCACTACCCTATGAGAGAAGAAATTCCTCAACATCTGTTTTAAATGGGCAACCCCTTACTCTAAGATTATGCCCTCTGGTCCTAGACTTTTCCACAAGGGCTGCTCCTAGACTCTTCCACAAGGGGAAACAACCTCTCAGTATCTACCCTGTCAAGCACCCTAAGGATCTTATATGTTTCAATAAGGTTGCCTCTCATTCTTCTAAACTCCAATGAGTAAAGGCCCAACCTGCTCAACCTCTCCTCCTAAGAAAATCCCTCCATACCCTCGATCAACCTAATGAACATTCTCTGGACTGCCTACAATGCCAGTACTTCTTTCCTTAGATAAGGGGACCAAAATTGCAGTATTCTAGATGTGGTCTAACTAGTGCCTTGTATAGTTTTAGCAATACTTCCCTATTTTTATACTCCCTTCCCTTTGAAATAAAGGCCAACATTCCATTTGCCTTTTCTATTACCTGCTGAAATTATATGCTAGCTTTTTGGGATTCATGCATAAGAACCCCCAAATCCCTCCATGCTGCAGCTTTCTGCAGTCTTTCTCCATTAAAATAATATTCAGCTCCTCTATTCTTCCTGCCAAAGTGCATAACCTCACATTTTCACACATTATATTCCATCTACCAAGTTTTTGCCCACTCACTTAATTATAAAAGATTTAATAGCTGAGCACATGAAAAACAGTGGCAGAATCAGACAGAGTCAGCATGGATTTATGAAAGGGAAATCATGCTTGACAAATCTACTGGAATTTTTCGAGGATGTAACTAGTAGAGTTGATGAGGGGGAGCCAGCAGATGTAGTTTATTTGGACGTTCAGATGGCTTTCGACAAAGTCCCACATAAGAGATTGGCATGTAAAATTAAAGCGCATGGGATTGGGGATAGTGTATTGAGATGGATAGAAAACTAGTTGGTAGACAAGAAACAAAGCGTAGGAATAAATGGGTCTTTTTCCAAATGGCAGGCAGTGACTAGTTGGGTACCACAGGGATCGGTGCTGGGACCCCAGTTATTCACAATACATATTGAGTTAGATGAGGGAATTAAATATATCTCCAAATTTGCAGATGACACAAAGCTGGGTGGGAGGGTGAGCTGAGGAGGATGCAGAGGTGCTTCAGTGTGATTTGGACAAGCTGAGTGAGTGGGCAAGTGCATGGCAGATGCAGGATAATGTGGATAGATGTGAGGTTATCCATTTTGGTACACAGGAAGGCAGATTATTATCTGAATGGCTATAAATCAAGAGAGGGGAATGTGCAATGAGACCTGGGTGTCCTTGTACACCAGTCGCTGAAGGTAAGCATGCAGGTGCAGCAGGCGGTAAAGAAGGCAAATGGTATGTTGGCCTTCATAGCCAGAGAGCTTGAGTACAGGAACAGGGATGTCTTGCTGTAATTGTACAGGGCCTTGGTGAGACTATGCCTGGAATATTGTGTGCAGTTTTGGTCTCCTTATCTGAGGAAAGATGTACTTGCTATAGAGGGCGTGCAGTGAAGGTTTACCCGACTGATTCCTGGGATGGCGGGACTGACATATGAGGAGAGATTGAGTCAATTAGGATTATATTCGCTGCAGTTGAGAAGAATGAGGGTGGGGGGGGATCTCATAGAAACCTATAAAATTCTAACAGGATCAGACAGGGTAGATGCAGGGTGTTCCCGATGGTGGGGGAGTCCAGAACCAGGGGTCACAGTCTGAGGATATGGGGTAGACCATTTAGGACTGAGATTTCTTCACCCAGAGAGTGGTGAGCCTATGGAATTCGTTACCAGAGAAAGTAGTTGAGACCAAAACATTGTATGTTTTCAAGAAGGAGTTAGATATAGCTCTTAGGGCGAAAGGGATCAAAGGGTGGGGAGAAATCGGGAGCAGGCTATTGAGTTGGATGATCAGCCATGATCATAATGAATGGCGGAGCAAGCTCGAAGGGCCGAATGGCCTACTCCTAGTTTCTATGTAAAAGGACATAGGTTGGTGGAATGGATGAACAAGTGGCAGATGAAACTGAACGTAGTGCAATGTGAAATTATTCATTTCAGTAGGAAGAATAAAAAATAAAGGGTACAATTCCAAAGGCAGTGTGGGATCAAAGGGATCTAGGGTTATTTGTGCATAAATCAATGAAGGTGGCATGAAAGATTGAGAAAATGGTTAATAAAGCAATGGTAGCCCGGGCTATGTCAATAGGGGCATAACATACAAAAGCAAGGAAGTTATGTTAAACCACAAAATAATGGTTTGGCCTCAACTGAAGTATTGCACTAGTTCTTGGCGCCACACTTTAGGAAGAAAATGTAGGCATTAGAGAAATTGCAGAAGGGCTTCACAAGAATAGTTCCAGGAGTGAGAAACTTCAGTTAAGTAGACAGACTGGAGAAATTGGGATTGTTTTCCTTGGAGAAGGTTGGAAGAAGATTTGATAGAAGTATTCAAAATCATGAGTGATCTGTGTTGTAATGAAGTATTCATAGTCTTCTATATGTTAAGAGCAAGTCTTTATTAACTACTTGTAACTATATACAAATATACAGTAAAGGGTACAGGCATGGAGCCATCTCCATCTCTAGTTCTTAACACATCTCTGGCCAACACCATATTGACCCGAGGTCTGGGTCATGTGCCTTCTTAAGGTCCCACATTAATCCTGTATACTTATAATATAGTCTGGACAGAGTAGATATGGAGAAACTGTTCCCATTGGTGGAAGGATTGAGAATGGGAGGACACAGATTAAAGGTAATTGACAAATTAAGCAATGGCAACACAGCAAGCGGTTAGGATCTGGAAAGCACTGCTCGAGTGTGTGGTGGAAGCAGGATCACTTGAAGCTTTCAAAATGGAATTGGTTCATTATCTGAAAAGGAAAAATTTGCAGGGCTACGGGGAAAAGACCAGGGGAGTGGCAATAGGTGAATTATTCCTTCTGAGGGCCAACAGAGAAACAACTGGCCAAATGGCCTCTTTCTGTGCTGTAACTATTCTATGATAATGACAGCAACAACAAAAAGAGTGCACCAAAGAGTGTCACTACCAGAACAAAACCCTGTTTGACCCCACTGCGGATCTCAAAATATTGCCCCATCATAGCTGACCATGTTATCTTGGAAAAAGAAGCTCACATTGGGCAGCTTCAGGAGGCTGCCCATTTTCTCCTCCACTTCACTACACTGCTCACATCGTCGAATGCCTTGGTGGAATCGAAGACGGCAATATATAGTGGTCTCCTTTGTTCACATTTCTCTTGCAGCTGACGGACTGAGATCATCATTCAATTGTAGATCTCTTAGTTCTGAAACCATACTGGAAATTGATGTAGATGCGTTCAATCAGGATCTGCAGTCTGCCAAAGGCAACATGAGAAAATACTTTACCCACAATGTTCAGCAGGGAGATGCCTCAATAGTTGTTGCAATCACTGGAGTTGCCCTTGTTCTTGTACAGGGTCACAAACTTCGGATTAGGCCTATCCCGGATACTGTCCCCTCCCTCCAGCAGAGCCAGAGAAATTAATACAGATGCTGCAGGACTGCTGGTTTCCCATGATGAGTTCAGGCAGTATAGGATCAGCTCCTGGAGCTTTGCTCTTGGCGAGCAACTCAATAGCTTTGCTAATCTCCTCACTGAGAGTTCAATATCCAGCTCTGCCATGGCAGGCAGGCTTTCTATGGTGTCTAGAGCTTCCTCAGTAAGTGTTCTCCCTGGAGTACAACTCAAGACAGCATTCCACCCATTTCTCCAACTGTTAATTGGGTAATTTTCTCCCAGCCTTTGTTTTCAATTGAGCTGTTTTCTTTCCTGATGGACTTGTTACCTTTTGGATGCCTTCATTCATGCTCCTAACATTCCCTGTATTGAAGGGCATCTGGATATTCTGGCAAAGTTGTAACCAGCAGTCACTGGCGCACCACTTAGCAATCTGTTAGACTTTATGTCACGTGGCTCTTAGTGCATTTAGAGTCTTCTCACTTGGACTCTGAAGAGCCATTCGGACTCAAAACGTTAACGCTGTTTCTCTCTCCACAGACGCTGATGGACCTGCTGAGTTTTTCCAGCATTTTCTGTTTTTATTTCGGATTTCCAGCATCCACAGTATTTTGCTTTTATTTTCTCACTTGGATCTCTCTTCTAATTAACGAGAGTGGACTGCTTGGCTTTAGTGACAGGTTCCATCATAGTAATGTTAGCCTTGAACCAGGCAGCATTTTTTCACTCTTGTTTCCTATATGATGACAAAGCAGTATTGCAGACAGTGTCTCGAAGTACATTACACTTTGCTTCTGTACTCTGTGAGAATCTGGAGAGCACCTGTTCAATTGAGTCGAGGAACTATTGGTTTTTATCTGGGTAGGCAATATCGTTGACATTGATACGAGGATGGCATTTCTGCTTTGAATGGAGACACTACACGGGTTGCAACCTAACCCTGGTGCACACCAAAGAATGATTGGTATCACAGTCAGCACTATGGTAGCTGTGTGTTGAGAATACTGTTTAGTCACATCAGGTGATAATCAGGTTCAGCTGGTGCCAAAGCCCCAATCTTGGATGTCTCCAGGACACCTTGTGACATTGTCTGTTCTGAAAGGTGTTAGTTAAACAAAGCACATGATAGAAGCAAAGATCAAGTAGTCTCTGCCTGTTCTCATTTATCTTTCCCAGGCCATGATGTCCAAGGCAGGAGGGCCATGCCTCATGGTTTGTGCCTACACTTGCATTGAAATCCCCCAGCAGGTAAAGATATTCTGACTTAGGGATTCTGCTGATAGCAATGTCAAGCTCCTCAAAGCTAGTCTTTTGCCTCTGTAGTGGAGCACAGCATCGGAGCATAGACACTCTTGAGGTCATAAGGTTAACTGATCCTGTTTGAGTTGAAAGGTGGGTGGAGAGAACACGTCCTGAGCCATTTGTGAAGGTTTCTATCATTGAGAGTAGCGAAGTCCTTGCAGCAAAGCCTACACCTTGCCCATGCATTTCCTCTGAACTCTTCCACTGCCAGATGAATGTGTAATGATTTTCCAGTGGTTTTTCTAACTACTGGTAAGGAATATTTTGTTCATATAAGACTTCATGGGTTGAAATCAGTCTTTAGTTGTGAAATGATGAGTAAATCAGGACTGCACTTCATCTGACTGAATTGAACAGAAAAGAAAATTGTACGCATTGTAAAGTGAGCTGCTGATTCACAATTTCCTGCTTTATGCTACCGCTCAAGAATGATTTCAACTTCCAGTAGTTTTAATTAGCATTAGCCCTTTCCTTTCCAAATATTCAATCTAACTAACTCCAACTGGAGGACAAATTTAGGGTGAAACTCCATTTTGAGGACATACTGAAGACAACTGATATGGCATTTCTACTACAGGACGCAGAACTTCAAAAGCTTAACATTTTAAGTAATGCAATCCAAACAAAGAAGTCCAGAAATTAACCAGTAGCCTGAAATGATGTGCACCGAAGCAACTAACCTTAAGTACTGCATCATCATCTTAAGTAGTGCTGATGACTGTTAGCACCATGAATTGTTGGGGGAGTTTAGCACACGACAGGTCAGGCAAACCAAAATCAAGGAAAGGAATCTCCAACAAGTTGAGGACCTTTATTTACATGTTATTGCTTTACATAATTCTAGCATGTGCACTCAAAACCTATGGAGAAAATGGATTCGATGGGGTACATTTCAGTCTCGTAATAACCACATGCTTCCTACCATTTCATTGTTTTATCCACCTGTTTAGCTACTGAATTTCCAGGCTACTAACTCTAAGTTTAATCTCGAAGGCTTAATGACACTCACTGTGTTAATGTATAGATGTTCTAACGGATTGAAAGTGATTGCGGGGCTGTTCTCAGAAAAGGAGGAGAAATTTGACATATTTTCTTCAAAAGAAGTTCTTAAAGATACATTTATCTAGCTCCCTGTTAAAGGAAGTGATGCTGGTTCAATTCCAACTGCTATATATATATATAAAATACTCTACAAAAAAAAAACTACTATTCTGAAAAGTACAACATTAATTCATTTTGAGCAGCATTTTGCCCATTATAAATAATTACGTTGGTTAATCAATGACCATTGCCTTCCACCTCGGTGATTGCAGAACCCATCTTTAGATTGGTCTAAAAGACTGGAAGAGAGTCAAAGGCAGCATAATACAGTGCCAGCTTGTAATCTGATCCGTACTGTTTAAGAAAAATTGTAAAGAAAATAACCAAACATCCTGTTATACTTTCCTCACATTCTCCAATACTGCACATCCTCTTTTTGCTTACAATGCCCATGGCAGCTTCCTCCATTGGATTGAGGGTTCTCGTCCCCTTTAGTTCCGATTCTCCTGTTGTTGCTTACCATATTGCCCTGCAAGAAGGGTGGGAATGAGCTGGTATATGACACTTGAAAGGAAGTGAAGATATCTGAGGTGGCTTCTGGTAGTACGAATGATCAAAGAGAAGCAGTAGAGCAGAAAATGGTGCTGTGTTCAAGAAAGTACCACAAAATGAAAGCAGTTAGCTGAATAATGAAATGCATTCCAATTGTAATCACGTAAAAGTAGACTGTTGTTCATGCCAGTCAGTGCAGGTGTTGTAAGCAGAGAAAGGTGTGGTGCAATGTTGTGATTATTGGGTGGAATTCTATAGTTGCTTCCTCCATTCAATGTTCACAGAGAATAAAAATTCACCCCAATTTGTAGAGCAATGATGTGCAGAATGCAGCATACTAAGATGTCACCATGGTTAGATTTTTAAAAATTCGTGCATGGGATGTAGGCATCTCTGACGAAACCAGCATTTATTGACCATCCCTAATTGCCCTTGATAAGCTGGTCATAAAGAGCCTACTTCAATTGCTGCAGTCTGTACAGTGTAGGTATACCCAAAGTGCTGTCAGGGAGAGAACTCTAGGTCTTCGATCCAACAACAATGAAGGAACAGTGGTATATTTCCAAAGCAGAATGGTGTGTGATTTTGAGGAGAACTTACATGTGGCGAGGTTCCCATGTACCTTCTTTCCTTGTTCTTCTCAGCAGTAGAGGTTGAATTTGGAAAGGGCTGTCAAAGGAGTCTTGTAGATGGATCACACTGCAGTCGTGGTGTTCTGGCAGTGGAAGGAGTGAATGTTAAAGGGCTGCCAGTCAAGCAGGCTGATTGTCCTGGATGGTGACAAGCCTCTTGAGTGTTTTTGGAGCCACACTCATCCAAGCAAGTGGACTGACTTGTGCCTTGCAGATGGTAGACAGGGTTTGGAGGGTCATGGGGGCTATTTGCAGCACAATACCCAGCCTCAGACTCACTCTTGTAGTCACAGTATTTATGTGGTTGGTCCAGTTAGGTTCTAGTCAATGGTGATCTCCAGGATGTTGATGGTAGAGGATTCAGTCATGGTAATGTCACTGAATGTCAAGGGGAGGTGATTAGACCCTCTCTTAACGGAGGTGGTTATTACCTTGCACATGTATGGCATGAATATTACTTGCCTCTCATCGGGCCAAATGTTATCCTGCTGCATATAGCCATGGTGGGCTTCATCATTCATTCTGACCCTATGATGGAAGGAAAATCCTTGTTGAAACAGCGGAGGACGGTTGGGCCTAGGACACCACTCTGAGGAACTCCTGCTGTGATGTCCTCGGGCAGAGATGAGTGGCCTCCAACAACCACAAGCATCATCCTTTGTGCTGGGTATGATTCCAGCCAGAAGAGGTTTCCCCTTGCTTCCTATTTTACCAGGGTTCCTTGATGTCACTCAGTCAAATGTTGCTTTGATGTCAAGGGGATTCACTCTCACCTCATCTCTGAAATACAGCTCGTTTGGTCATGCTTGAACCAAGACTGTAATGAGGTCTAGAACTGAACTGACCTGTCAGATCCCAAAATGAGCATTGGTGAGCAGAGCATTGGTAAGTGCGACTTGATTGGCTTGATTTAATTTGCTCTGCTTTTACTGGACAGGACATACTTGGGCAATTTTCCACTTTGCTGGGAAGATGTGCGTGTGGCAGCTGTTGCGGACAGCTTGGTTAAAGGAGGAGCTAGTTCTGGAACACATGCCTTCAGCACTATAACCAGGATGTTGTTGAGAAGGTCAAGCTGGTTATTCCCTTGTGTTGGTTCCCTCACCACCTGCTTTAGACCCAGTTTGGCAGCTACGTCCTTTAAGGACTCAGGTCAGTAATGGTACTACCGAGCCACTCTTGGTGATGGACATTGAAATTGCCCCAGAGTACATTCTGTGCTCTTGCTACGCTCAGTGCTTCTCCCAAATGTGTTCAACATGGAAGAATAGTCAGTTGGGGGGGGGGGCAGTAGATGGTAATCAACAGCCCATGTTTGGCCTGATGCCCTGAGACTTCACATGACTTCCATAAGAGTTAATGTTGAGAATTCCCAGGACCACACCCTCCCGACTCTATACCCAACCTGATGGATCTATCCCACCTGTGGGACAGGACATACTAGGGATGGTATCGGAGGAGTCTGGGATATTTTCTGATGGGTATAAACCTGTAATTATGACTCCATCTGTGGAACAGCTCACTCAATTTTGGCACAAGGTACCAAGTGTTATTGAGGAGGATTTTGCACAAGTCAGTTGGACTGTGTGTGACTTTGTCGTTTCCAATGCCAAGTTCAAAGCCAGATGTTCAGTAAGGCTTTATTCTTATTCAACTTTTACTTAACAGTTTGAAACAACTGAGCAGCTGGCTAGGCCATTACAGAGGGCAGTCATGTCAACTGCATTGCTGTGGGACTGGAGGCATACATATTTCCTTGCCTGAAGTTCCTAAAGGGCATTTGTGAACCAGATGGCTTTTTATGATAACTCAGTGGTTCCATGGTGACCATTAATAATTTAAATTAACTGAATTTAAATTCCCCATCTCCCGTAGTGGGATTTGAATTCCGGACGATTACTCCTCCAGTAACATAATCATTATGCCACCCTTCCAGTTGTACTATTAACTATCTTCAATCTGTTCAGGCACCAGAATTTTTGCTTCAACATCCCAATTGTATTTTCAACGATGTTCTTGGTGGAAGCTTTGGCCTTTATAACTATGATTAGTTTTTGTATGGATGCTACAGAGATGACATGAACCTAGGTAACTAGGGATCAATCTTGTACTACCTGATGATTTTCAAAAGAATGGGTGAAGAAAATTGGTGGAATTTGGGACTCATGCATGGTGTGATACAGATCTTCACTCACAGGGGATGCACTGATAAAACAGATACCCTTATAGTCACATAATGTGCACTTCCTTTACCTGGAATACAAAGGGTAACTTGCAAGCTAACCATAAGCCCCTGCACATTGAGAAATCCCATCATTTGGAAGCAATCCAGTGCTTTAGCCACAGAAAAACAATATCATGATCCTCAAGGCCCTCTGGCTCTCTGACCTGACGCAATTGTTAGTTCCTCAAAATAAGTTACCTGCTTTATGCAGCAATAAATAGCAGAGTGGCAGATGAGATTTATGTCCCAAGCAAATAAATTAAGGTATTGGTGACCTTTGCTGCTAATTGTATTACTATCTTTACCTTGGACTAAGGCTGCAGATCATAGTGTTCATGTACTATGGGGAACGGGCAGGGAAGTGAGTTGAAGTCCAAGATCAGCCATGGTTGTATTGAATGATAGAGCAGGCTCGAAGGGCCATATGATCTATAGCTTCTATTTCTTGTGTTCTTGTATGCATCAGCTCCTGAGAGAAATGAATCCTTTAATGGTATTAGTCCTCCATGAGGTTGATTAAGAGCTGCAGGCTTGATATAAAAGCATAAAAACTGGCAAGTGCTTTTCTGTGGTGATGAAGACTGACCTCTTTAGCAGTCAGAATTGCACCCTGCTAGTCCTCTCCACCTCCAAACAAGTAAGTAACAACAGTATCCCAAAAGCGACCACCATTTTGTAGGGTCAATTTTCTTGGTAAGCTTTTCTTTAGCTGCCCCCTAAAAAATAGGCAGGTTAGCACTAGCTCTGGCAGTTCCTTCACTAGTTGTTGCACAGAAAGATCCCAAAATTGATTTTTTTAAACTGTGTCTAGACCTTTAAGCTTGACCACCACAGAAAAACAATATCATGATCCTCAAGGCCCTCTTTTCCTGAGGGCAGCTGGTATCTAGCCTGCAGGTAGCAGGAGTGAAGGCAAAGCAACTGCAGGTCTTTACAATGTCATTATTCACTTATTTGCATGCAGTTTAAATACGTGTACTTTTTCAGTCACTTAGCAAAGCACCACAGGTGCAGCACACCAGTCTACATGTTCAGATGGAAACCAAATAGAACAGTTCGCTATCCAACTAATGCACAAATATTTTGACTGTTATGCTAAAATAAAAAAAATATCTTTAGGACTACCTGTTTAGAAGATAAGCTCAGTCTCACATTGTGCAACGTACTTTCACACGGCTACATTATGCATAACAATAAAATGCAGAAGCACTAGAGCAGTGACTGGTCTCTCGCTTAAATATTTTTCTTTTTTTGTTGTGCTTTTCTTTAACAAATGGTACAATATTTACTTTTAAGTATGGAATATCTTTGAATTGGAACACAGAAGGGAGACATTTGGCCCATATATCCTGTGCTGAATAATTTTGAACACTTGTATTAAATCTTCCCTTAACCTTACCTTAAGAACAATCTCTAGCTTCTCCACATAACCAAAATTTATCATCCAACATTAAAGGGATCCAAAATGCGTTAAATAAAAATCTAGGATACATAAATAATTGAATAATCATTAGGAGTAGAGGGATACTAAGCTAACTATGTATACGAATGTAAGTATGTAAGACTTTTAAGCAAGTTGATGGCATGAGAAACAATTGCTTGCAATTTCTATGCCATGTGATAACTCCAAGACACTTCATATGTCCTCAATAACCACTTGTTTCAGTTGTTTTAACCCAAGCTCAGGACATCTGATGTTGAGGAGCAGCTAGAATCACATTGGGTACGGGAGCCTGAGAATTTCTTGGAATGCATGTTCCAGGAGCCGTTCACCCCAAAGGCAGAGAGTTCAGAAGGATAGTAAGTAGATGGCCAACAGACAGTGTAGGAACTGGCAGGCCATGGAGGAATTCTCTGGGAGTGTCTCAGTACTGAATACCAGTGAGGGTGACAACACCCAATTCTTCCATCCCTGATAGCACTCTAATTAACCTCCTCTGCGCCTTGATATTTTTCCTAAACTACGGTGCTCAGAATTGAACTCAATACTCCAGCATTTGGGCATAACCAATATTTTGTAAAGGCTTAGCATAACTTCCTTGCTTATATACTCTGGGTCTTTATTAGAAATAACAAGCCTTATTTTTCTGTTTTAGTTTAATCTGTATATCTTTAGTCACTCAGGGAGCTCTAGCTTTGGATGTCCTTGTTCCCTCCTTGTAGGAATTTGTCTAGTTTGTACCCAAACTATCTTCTTTTTGAAACCTCTCATTGCTCATTTACTGTTTTACCTGCCAATCTTGATTCCAATACTCTTTTCAACACAATAAAATTAACCCTCCTCCAGTTGTGTTGTTATATTTGATTTTCCTTTGATCTTTTCCATAACTACTTGAAATCTAATGATATTGCGATCATTATTTCCCAAATGCTCCCACAGAAACACTTGCCCATTCATTATTCCCCATGTCCTGTCCAGGAGACAGGAAGAAATATATATGCGTATATAAATCTACGTCAGCCTGACTATACAGTTATTGTGTGTTTTTCAAAATGGACAATTGCTGGATTGATAAAATGGCTGCAGCTGATCACATGCTGGTTTCTGGAAGTTTCTGAGCAGTTTGAAAATGAACAAAGGATAACACATCAAACCCGCTGGACTGTAAATAAAAGCAAAATACTGTGGATGCTGGAAATCCCCTAGAATGTAACTTGCCTGGCATCATATAAACATTCCAGCCAAGCCAACACAAAGGATAATAGATGATAAGTCTGCACCAGCCTCCTAATCTCCAGTGTTGTGCTAATGGTCCCACTGTTACCTGTTCCAAAACACAATGGGTTTCAACCAGGGGCCTCGATAGCTGAATAGCTCAACCCAAAACCACCTTGTCACATGACCGAGAATTGAGCTGTCTGAATTCCTTTAATTACACAGCTTTTGAATTTTATCTTTAATTGCCATTCAACCTCTGAGGAGAACAGGATTCTAGGCTAGCAGCCTGCCTTTCACCTCCATCTCTTTCCAAGACTGATTTCCAGATATTATGACACAACTGATGATAAAGGCGGAGTTGTTCAAAACCCAGAGGGAAACTTGAAACAACTGTCATAATCCATTTTTGCAATTTGTATGTTTCGAGATGTAGGCTTTGAATTCAGTAGTAATAAGACCATCGAGTCTCAAGAGGTTTTTTTTTACATAAAACTAAATTAAGCATTTATTAATTTAACAACAAATTAAACACATACACATGGCTACAAATTTCTACTACAATAACTTTTAAACAAATCCCCAAATTAACCACTTCCGGTTAAATCTCCACCATGGCAACAATAACCCATATATTTTAAAAGACCCCAGGCAAAGCACATTTGACTGTACAAATTCAAAATGAGGTTCCTTGCAAGCACAGTTGGAGGTGTACAGGCTGGTTAGATCTTAAATGACTCTGCCTTACACACACAAAAACTCCTTTCTGTTTATACCAAGCTTTTCCTTTGAATGTAAATTTTCCATTGTATCACTAGGCTTTAAACGTTACATCTTCTAACAATAATATCCTTTAATTCCACTAATTTCATTAGTAAGCTCAAAATAAACTACATTGCTTGGTGTTTTCTAGTTAGGTGAAAGATTTCACGCATTCTTTTGAATGGCTTATTCAACAAATGTACACTTTACCTTTTAACTTCCTTATTGTTTTCCCAAATAACATCTCAAAACTACTATACATCAAAGCACCCAGACTAGCTGGCTTTAATCCAATTAAGACACATATGCCACTAAGCTCTATTTTAAAAAATAATTTCCATTAACATTATAGGCATTAATCTCTTCATGACACAGAAAGAACCCCGTATTTCACCTACAGAGTGAACTAATATCCAGGATTCAAGAATATTTTGCTGCATCTTCAACAGACTCAACCTGCAGCCAAGATCCTAGGACCAAGACCAGCAATTCTGCCACACAAACCCCCAGAAGAACCTTCCTTAGACATTAACTCTGGACTCATGTAAAACCATAATTCTTATTTTTAATCATGGTCTTTGCCCTGAACCCCTTTCTTTCCCTTATCCCTCTTTTATTGTATGAATGCAAAAGGGGCGGACATTGAAAAACCCCTTCCCACATTTTGTGTGCGTGTGTAAAATAAACTACCTCTGTTATTTTACATTATCTCCAGTTTGCTGTGGGGTTATTAATAGAGGATTAAATGACTCCAAAACTGAAGGGTTGGGGAAAATACATCATCACTTATAAAGGGGGAAATCAAAAATATCTTTTTGTTTATTTTATTGTTCTCACTGGAGATTGAGGGGTGACTTGATAGAAGTTTACAAAATTATGAGTGGCATGGACAGACTAGATCGTCAAAAGCTTTTCCCCAGGTGGAAGAGTCAATTACATAGATTTAAAGTGAGAGGAGAAAACTATAGAGGAGATGTGCGGGGCAAGTTTTTTACACAGAGGGTAGTGAGTGTCTGGAATTTGCTGCCAGAGGAGGTGTTGGAAGCAGGTACGTTTAAGAGGCAGCTTGACAAGTACATGAATAGGATGGAAATAGAGGGATACAGACCCTGGAAGTGCAAAATGTTTTAGTTGATGGGCAATATGATCGGCGCAGGTTTGGCGGGCTGAAGGGCCTGTTCCTGTGCTGTACTTTTCTCTGTTCTTTACAGACGGGTTGAGAGTGGGGAAATCAGGGCTGTTTAAATTAATTCACCTCCTGCCCATAACACCCTGAATTAGATCCAACATTGCTTCCTTCCTTGTTAGGCTAGAAATACACTGATCAAGTAAGCTCTTTTGTCAAGGCAAAGTTTTTTTGTAGTTGTTTCAGGAATCCCTCCTTCTCTTTGCCTCCCACTTGGTTATTTTTCCAGTCTGCATTAGGGTAATTGAAGTCCCTAACGTAAAGTTCTTGCAATTATTGGCAATTTGTCTGAAAAAGTGCGCCTCCATCTCCTTCCCACTATTTGATGGCATATAGTATATGCCCAACAGTGTGTTTTATTGTTCCTTATCCTAATCAAAGATTCTATCTTTGGAACATCAACAATATTACTCCTTTCGAGTGCTGTAACACTGCCAGCTCCCTCATCCCACCGCTGCTGTTTTCTTCCCTGTCTTTCATGAATACATTGTAGTCAGGAATAGAAAGTGCATTTATGCACATACACTCCAAACCTATCTTAGTCTATCTTACATTCCCCTCATCTGATCCCTTCTATTTCTAAACCACTTTATTCTAACACTGTTTGTTGTTCCCAGTCCTTTGTGCACCTTATATTTCTCCTCTCTAATGCTTCATCCTCCCCTTTTATTGTTGATTCTATTAGGGGGTTAAGTTGATGCTGAATTTGTTTCACCTTGAGGATTTAGAATTATCCTGCCCCTCCCCTAAAGTATGTAGATCCACTGATTTCTAAGTAACCAACAATCACCATGCTGATTGCACAATATATAAATTAGAAAATATTTTCAATCCGAAGACCGGGCTGGATGCTGTCTTATTCATATCTTTGCGTGTCATGTTCCACAAGCAAAAAATCTTGGGATTCAATTATATTTTAATAAACTTTGTTTAAATAATCAGCTGTCCAAGCTGCTACTTCAGAGCTTTGCTAATCATTCGAATCCTTAAGTGTCATCGGTTAGACTGGATAGTCTTGTATTTCACTAAGCTCCCAGAAGGCCTGTAGACCTCAAACAATTTGCACTGCTAACGATTTGAGGGTTAAAATTAAATTGAGCTGAAGGATGAGGAAATATAATCCAACTCACGCCGTTCACCGCAAGTGCCCGGCGCCACCTACACTTTTTATTATAGTGACTATGATAACTTGCATCACCCTTCATGTCACAATCATGATTGACATACACCCAGTTCTGTGTCCACTACTAACACTGCGTGACTGAGGGTTTATCATGGGGTTTTAGATGTTAAATTGGTATCTTAGGGTTACAGGGTCAATGGTTAGGAAAGTTTTCAGGCTGTAGCGGTTGGAGTGGTTAGGTGTTACAGGTCAATTTTTAGATGTTAAGGTTGGGAGTTGTGGTTAGTTATGTAGTTAAGGCTAGGACAGTGATTAGGAGTTTTGGTCAGTGGTTCAGGTTAAAAGTTGGGATTAGGGTTCAGTGGTAAAGAGCTGGAGTCAATGGTTTGGGATGAGTGTAAGGGTTTGAAGGTAACAAACACTCATGACCAGCACATGTCTCAATGCACTTCACAGCCAATGATATACTTTTTGAACTGTTGTCACTGTTCTAATGTATGAAACATGGCAGCCAATTTTCACACATTAAGGTCCCACGAACAGCAATGTGATAACGACCAGATAATATGTGCATGTGATTCTGATGGCTGGATAAGTATTGGCCAGGGCACGTGATAACTCTTCTTCTAAACAGTGCCATGGGATCTTTTACACACATCTGAGCTGGCAGCCGGGGACTCAGTTTAATGCTTCATCCAATAGTCGCTCAACACCGTACTGGATGTGTCAGCCAGGGTTAGGGGCCAGTGGTTAGGATTTGGGGGTAGGTGGTTAGGGTCAAGTTGGGGGTGAGTGGAATAGGTGATTAGGGTCAAGTTGGGGTGAGGGGCATAGATGGTTAGGGTCAAGTTGGGGGTGAGGGGGATAGGTGGTTAAGGTCAAATTGGGGGTGAGGGGGATAGGTGATTAGGGTCAAGTTGGGGGTGAGGGGGATAGGTGGTTAGGGTCAAGTTGGGGGTGAGGGGGATAGGTGGTTAGGGTCAAGTTGGGGATGAGGGGGATAGGTGATTAAGGTCAAATTGGGGGTGAGGGGGATAGGTGGTAAGGGTCAAATTGAGGATAAGGGGGATAGGTGGTTAGGGTCAAGTTGGGGGTGAGGGGGATAGGTGGTTAGGGTCAAGTTGAGGGAGAGGGGGATAGGTGATTAGGGTCACATTGGGGGTGAGGGGGATAGGTGGTTAAGGTCAAATTGGGGATGAGGGGGATAGGTGGTTAGGGTCAAGTTGGGGATGAGGGGGACAGGTGGTTAGGGTCAAGTTGGGGGTGAGGAGAATAGGTGGTTAGGGTTAAGTTGGGGATGAGCGGGATAGGCGGTTAGGGTCAAGTTGGGGATGAGGGAGATAGGGTCAAGTTGGGGGTGAGGGGGATAGGTGGTTAGGGGCAAGTTGGGGGTGAGGGCTTTAGGGTCAAGTTGGGGGTGAGGGGGTTAGGTGGATAGGGTCAAGTTGGGGGTGAGGGGGATAGGTGGTTAGGGTCAAGATGGGGGTGAGGGGTATACGTGGTTAGGGTCAAGTTGGGGATGAGGGGGATAGGTGATTAAGGTCAAATTGGGGGTGAGGGGGATAGGTGGTTAGGGTCAAGTTGGGGATAAGGGGGATAGGTGGTCAGGGTCAAGTTGGGGGTGAGGGGGATAGGTGGTTAGGGTCAAGTTGAGGGAGAGGGGGATAGGTAATTAGGGTCACGTTGGGGGTGAGGGGGATAGGTGGTTAAGGGCAAATTGGGGGAGAGGGGGATAGGTGGTTAGGGTCAAGTTGGGGATGAGGGGGATAGGTGGTTAGGGTCAAGTTGGGGGTGAGGACAATAGATGGTTAGGGTCAAGTTGGGGATGAGGGGGATAGGTGGTTAGGGTCAAGTTGGGGGTGAGGGGGTTAGGATCAAGTTGGGGATGAGGGGGATAGGTGGTTAGGGTCAAGTTGGGGGTGAGGAGAATAGATGGTTAGGGTCAAGTTGGGGATGAGCGGGATAGGTGGTTAGGGTCAAGTTGGGGATGAGGGGGATAGGATCAAGTTGGGGGTGAGGGGGCTAGGTGGTTAGGGTCAAGTTGGGGGTGAGGGGGTTAGGGTCAAGTTGGGGGTGAGGGGGTTAGGGTCAAGTTGGGGGTGAGGGGGTTAGGGTCAAGTTGGGGGTGAGGGGGTTAGGGTCAAGTTGGGGGTGAGGGGGAGAGGGGGTTAGGGTCAAGTTGGGGGTGAGGGGGAGAGGTGGTTAGGGTTTAGTTAGACACCATTCTTGCCATCAGGTCGTCAATGTGAGTAACACTTCCCCAATCTCCAGTGCCTTGTCCCCGCCCCCGCGGTCAGGGCTCACCGACCTCTTCTTGTATTTCTCCTTGTCCGCCTTGAGGCAGTTGAGCTCCTTCTGCTGCTCCTCCAGCCGGAGCTTCAGGTCGCACCTGGCCTTCTGGAAGATGGCCTCGACACGGCCGTTCTCCTCCTTCTCGGCCAGCTTGAGCTCGGCCAGCAGGTCCTTGTTCTTGCGCAGCAGGTTGAGGATGGTGTTGTTGATGTACTTGGCGAAGCGGTCGTTGAGGTCCTTGAAGCGCTCCTTGCCCTCCTCCAGGCCATCGTGCAGCTCCTTCTCCACCTGCTCGCCCGTTTTGTCGGGGTAGGTGGCCACGGGCCTGTGGCAGCTCGGGTGCATGTCTCCGCGGTCCGAGAGGCGGCGGCGGCGGCGGCGACGACGACCGTCCTCCGCTCTCTCCCACCCCCCCCCCCACCCCCCGCGTAAATCCGCTTTATATCTTGTTTAAAATATAAGTTATGACCGATGAGAACGAAATGGAAATTCAAGATCTCGCCAGTTTGTTTGGTGGTGAGAAAGGGGCGGGTGGGGGGTGTGTGTGTTGGGGGGCGGGGGGGGGGGGTGGAGAAGGAAGGGGTGAGGTAAATTTGAAGCCTCACACGCGCGGCCACCTCAGCCTCCGGCCAACCGCCTCGACGTCGCCCGTTTACTGTCGTCCGCCTGGCAGCCGTTAAAAGCCCGGCTTCGCGCCTGCGCTCTCGCTCGCTCGCTCCCTCCCCCCTTCCACCCCACGCACACCCCAACACGCGCGATTCAACTCAAAACAAACCGCGTCCAACCGACACTCCGGGCCCCGCCTTCTGTCCCCGGCCCGGGCGCCTGCGCACTGCGCCTGGCCGGTTGTTCACGCGCCTGCTCCTCCCTCGCACCCGTGCGCGCCACACGCCAAGCGCTTGAATGTCGTTCACGTCCCCTGCTTCTCGCTCTTAGCCGCCATTTGTTCCGCCCCTCCCTCCTGCGCATGCGTTGTTCACACCTCCGGCTTCCAACTCCCGCGCGCCATCCTTCAGGCGCATGCGCTCACTGCGCCGTCCGCTCCCGCGCATGCGTCGCACACGTCCCCTCACTCGAGCGCCCTATCCTTCAAGAGCATGCGCCCATTGCACCGCCCTTCCCGCGCATGCGCCCTGGCTGTCCCCCTTTGGCGCCTTTTTCTCGCGCTTTTCGATTCTCGAGCGCCTCAACCTGACTCAGCGAAATAAATCTTGCGTATTTTGTGTATAATGATTGTGGGGACCTTTCCGGACAATAATGGAAGAGGTGGGATTTAAAAAAAAATCAATTTTAATAACACGGGGTCCGTCTGCATTGTTACAAGATGTCGGAAAGCAGAATACTGCAGATGCTGGAAATCTGAAATAAATGCAGGAAATACCACAGCATCTTCTGTGGAGGTTGAAACCGTTAATGTTTCAGGTCCATAACCTTACATCGGAACTGGGAAAGTTAGAGATGTCATGAGGCTGACCAAGCGGTGGGTAGGACAAGGACAAAAGGAAGACTGGAGAGATTGAAAGACAGAAGAATTAACCTTCCAGGGCCAAAGGGAATGGTGATGTGCAAGGAAGTAAGGTTAGAGGACACCGGTAAACACTTACATCTCAGCTCCCTTTTTCTCTAGAATTCCCACCTTTCCACCTCTTTCTGCTCCTTTAAAGCATCCTTTAAAACCTACCACATTTGGTCATCTGTCTTAATAACTCTTTACGTGGCTCAGTGTCAGATTTTGTTTGATAATGCTCCTGTGAAGCGCCTTGGGATGTTTTACTACATTGAATGCACTATATAAAATAGAAATTGCTGCTGTTTAAAAGAAATCTGGACCATCTAGACACAAGAATACGTAAGTCTGTCACTTAGATATATACATTTCCCTAAAATGGGAAATTGAAGTTGAAGATACAGCTCCCAGATTTAGAAGCAGAGGATCCAAAAAGAACTGATATCATCTCTACAGATCAAATTGTATTACTCTAGCATTCCAGAAGGTCACCATCATCATCCCAGAGGAAAGCAAGGCAAGCTGCTCAGTTACAGCAGCTCCTAATTACTATGTCATATCGTTTCTGGAAAAAAATTGAACTAGGAGCTTATGGGCTATAATCTATCCAGTAGACTAGCTATCTAATGCTCTTAATTTGACAGCTATCTAATCACAATTAATATCACCATTTTACACATTGGTTTATTGTTACACAACTGAACTGCCTTGGTATCCTCTGTTCATTTTGTCATTTCACCCTAGCTACTAAATATTTACATACAAAGTGTTTAGGTGATTATTATGTTTCTGAAGTTAATAAACAGTTGTTAGTTTGTAACTTTATTGTCTGGCTTCTTTGCTAATCTGACAAGAAAAGGCTAATTAATTCACTCAGTAGCTTGTGCATATCCTGATTGGAGATTGATAGTGCAAAAGCTAATAGAATTTAAACTGGATCATATATAACAGGTTTGGTAAGACAAATTTAGGCATCATAGCGTCCTAGCTGTAGACTACATGGCAAATTCAGGGCAGTTGTTTGATAAGGAATTTAGGTGAAGGGGTTAAGGATTTGACTGGTGCTCTTGATAAATATACTTGTGAGAGTACAACAAAGAACAAAGAAAAGTACAGCACAGGAACAGGCCCTTCAGCCGTCCAAGCCTGTGCCGATCATATTGCCCGTCAACGAAAACATTTTGCACTTCCGGGGTCTGTATCTCTCTATTCCCATCCTATTCATGTATTTGTCAAGCTGCCTCTTAAACCTCACTATCATACCTGCTTCCACCACCTCCTCTGGCAGTGAATTCCAGACACTGTCTACCCTATCGTAAAAAACTTGCCCTGCACATCTCCTCTATAGTTTTCTCCTCTCACCTTAAATCTATGTACCCTAGTAATTGACTCTTCCACCCTGGGAAAAAGTTTCTGATGATCTACTCTGTCCATGCCACTCATAATTTTGTAAACTTCTATCAAGTCGCCCTCAATCTCCGTCGCTCTAATGAGAACAATCCGAATTTCTCCAACCTCTCCTCATAGCTAATAACCTCCAGACCAGGTAGCAACCTGGTAAACCTCCTCTGCACCCTCTGCAATTCCTCCATATCTTTCTGGTAATGTGGCGACCAGAATTGCACGCAATATTCCAAGTGTGGCCTAACCAAGGTTCTATACTGCTGCAGCATGACTTCCCAGCTTTTATACTCAATACTCCGCCAATGAAGGCAAGCATGCCATATGCCTTCCTGACTACCTTATCCATCTGTGTTGCCACTTTCAGTGACCTGTGGACCTGAACACCCAGATCCCTCTGCCCATCAATGCACTTAAGGATTCTGCCATTTACATTTAATTAGCCCAGTTACATTTTCCTCCAAATCATTTATATATACTACAAACAGCAAAAGTCCCAGCACTGATCCCTGCGGAACTCCACTAGCCACAGCTCTCCATTCAGAAAAGCACCCTTCCACTGCTACCCTCTATCTTCTATGACCAAGCCAATTCTGTATCCATCTTGCCAGCTCAGCTCTGATCCTGTGCAACTTTACCTTCTGTACCAGTCTGCCATGAGGGACCTTGTCAAAGGCCTTACTGAAATCCATGTAAATAACATCCACTGCCCTTCCATTGTCGATCATCTTTGTAACTTCCTCGAAAAACTTGATCAAGTTAGTGAGACACGAACCCACCTGCCCTTCAGAAAACCATGCTGCCTCTTACTAATACGCCTATTTGCTTCCAAATGGTAGTAAATCCTGTAACAAAGAATCTTCTCCAATAATGTCCCTACCACTGACGTAAGGCTCACCAGCCTGTAATTTCCTGGATTATCCCTGCTATCCTTCTTAAACAATGGAACAACACTGGCCATTCTCCAGTCCTCTGGGACCTCACCCATAGCCAGTGAGGATACAAAGAGTTCTGTCAAGGCCCCAGCAATCTCCTCCCTTGCCTCCCTCAGTCCTCTGGGGTAGATCCCATCTGGCCCTGGGGACTTATCCACCTTAATATTCTTCAAGACGTCTAACACCTCTTTTTTGATCTCAACATGATCCAGGCTATCTACACACTGTTCCCTAGACAAATCAACCGCTAAGTCCTTCTCTTTGGTGAATACTGATGAGAAGTATTCATTTAGTATCTCTCCCATTTCTTCTGGCTCCACACACAGATTCTCACCTCTGTCCCTGAGTGAGCCTACCCTTTCCCTGGCTACACTCTTGCTTTTTACATATGTATAAAAGGCCTTGGGATTTTCCTTAATCCTGGTTGCCAGTGACTTTTCATGACCCCTTGTCGCCCTCCTGACTCCTTGCTTAAGTTTCTTCCTACTTTCTTTGTATTCTCCACGGGCTTCATCTGTTCCCAGCCTTCTAGCCCTTACGAATGCTTCCCTTTTCTTTTTGACTGTTCTCACAATATCCTTCGTTATCCAAGGTTCCTGAAACTTGCCATGCTTATCCTTCATCCTAGCAGGAACATGCTGGTCCTGAATTCTTATCAACTGACGTTTGAAAGCCCCCCACATGTCAGTTGTTGATTTGCCCTCAAACATCTCCTTCCAGTTTAGATTCCTCAGTTCCTGCCTAATATTGCTATAATTAGCCTTCCTCCAATTAAGCACCTTAACCCGAGGACTCCAGTTATCCTTATCCACCAGTACCTTGAAACTTACTGAATTATGGTCACTTTTCCCAAAATGCTCCCCTGCTGAAACTTCGACCACCTGGCCGGGTTCATTCCTTAATACCAGGTCCAGTATTGCCCCTTCCCTAGTTGGACTATCTACATATTGTCTCAGGAAGTCCTCCTGGACGCACCTTACAAATTCTGCACCATCCAAACCCCCAGCATTAAGTGATTCCCAGTCAATATAGGGAAAGTTAAAATCACCCACCACAACAACCCTATTGCTTTTACATCTTTCCAAAATCTGCCTACATAACTGTTCCTCAATCTCCCACTGGCAATTGGGAGGCCTATAGTAAACCCCCAACATTGTGACTGCACCCCTCTTATTCCGGAGCTCCACCCATATTGCCTCGTTGCATGAGCCCACTGAGATGTCCTCCTGTCATACAGCTGTGATATTCTCCTTAACCAGCAGTGCAACTCCCCAACCTCTTCTACATCCCTCTCTATCCTGCCTGAAACATCTAAATCCTGGAACGTTTATCTGCCAATCCTGTCCCTCCTTCAACCAAGTCTCTGTAATAGCAATAACTAGTAGTAATCTCCTTACTCATAGTCCCCTGGTATTTATTTTACCAACAACATGGAATATCCTATTTAGGAGTGCAGTACTATAACAATTCATGTGCATTAGAACATAAGAAATAGGAACAGGAGTAAACCATTCAGCCCCTCGAGCCTTCTCTGTCATTGAATAAGATCATGGCTGATCTTGTGTTTCCACATTCCCATCTACCTCCGATAACCTTGCCTAACAAGAATCTATCTACCTCTGCCTTAAAAATATTCAATGAGGAAAAAGTTTTTTTCCCAGAACGTGGTGACGGTCTGGAATGTGCTGCCTGGGAGGGTGGTGGAGGCGGGTTGCCTCACATTCTTTAAAAAAAACCTGGATGAGCACTTGGCACATCATAACATTCAAGATTATGGGCCAAGTGCTGGTAAATGGGATTAGGTAGGTAGGTCAGGTGTTTCTCATGTGTAGGTGCAGACTCGATGGGCTAAAGGGCCTCTTCTGCACTCTCTGATTCTGGTTCTGTGACCCTGCCTCCACCACTTTCTGAGGCAGAGAATTCCAAAGTCGCACAACCCTCAGAGAAAAAAATTCTCTTCATCTTTGTCCTAAAAGGACGATTCCTAATTTCGAAACAGTGCCTCCTAGTTCTGGACTCACCCACAAGAGGAAACATCCTTTTGACATCCACCTTATCAAGGCTGTTCAGGAGCTTGTATACTTCAAACAAATCACCCCTCACTCTTCTAAACTCCAGCAATGAGATGAGAAGTATTAGAAAGATGGAGGATCTTGTTATGCAAAGCTGAATTAAGATATATCAGGCGAATTGAGATAATGCATGAATTATTTACATAGTAGCTTATGCAGAAAAAAATACAGTTCTAATCATTCACCACACATTGAAAACTTCCACTTCTCATGAAACTCTTTTCAAGGAGACTCATAAAGTATTTTTAATATTGCAAATTGGAACTGATTATTTTAAGCGTGATGACTCACATTGCAATCCTGTAACCTTCAAAAGTCCATTGAGAATACATTAGACAATGTTCAGAGAAGAATGATTAAAATGTCTCCAGGACCTTGAGCTCTAAGTTGTGAAATGAAGCTTGACAATTTAGCATACAGTCATTGGAAAAATAAAAATTGAGACAAAAGAGGAGAAAGAACAGAATTGAAGGCAACAGCAGAGTTAATCCTCACTTCATACAAATTAGAAGATATCTTTGAACACAATATCAAATAATTTAAGGGTTGAACAAATGTTTGTTCACATGTCTAACTCACTTTTTCCATGTGTACAAAAATACTAGAACATGTGACACATAATCCAGGCCACAATGCAATGCAAGCACTGAGTGGGGGAGGGGCTGATGAGGTGCTTCATTCAGAGAATCACAGAATGATGTAGTACAGAAGGAGGCCATTTGGTCCAACCTGTCTGTGCTGAGTCTTTGACAGAGCTATCAAACTAATCTCCCTCCTCTGCTCTTTCCACATAGCCCTGAAAATGTTTCCCTTTCAAGTGTTAATCCAATTCCCCTTTGAAAATTACTATTGATCTATTCCCACCGCCTTTTCAGGCAGTCCAGATCGTAACAACTCACTGCATAAAATATTTTCCTCATGTCACATCTACTACTTTGTCAATCACTTAAATCTGTGTTGCCCGGTTATTGTCTTTGTTGCCACTGGAAACAGTTCATTTTTATTTACTCTATCAAAACCCTTCATGATCCTGAATACCTGAATTGTTATGACATGGCTGATGGTAAATGCCGAGCTGCTCAAATCCCAGAGGGAAAGTTGAAACAGCTGCCAAAATGGTTTTTGCAATTTGTATGGTATAGGAGAGGCTCTGAAATCAGGAAATGATGTCTCTGACTACTTGTGATGGTTTTGTAACAGAATAAGCATTTATTAAGAGAATAAAGCAATAAAAACACAATTAGACTTCAACACAAGAATGACTTCACATAGTAAACAGTACTTTAAAACAGTTCCACAAGATCTTAATTTAACTATCCTCAGAGCTAACTGTCCCCTTCTGTTCAGCAACTATCCTTATAGATTTCAAAATTAGAGAAATCCAATAATTTTTTTTGCCCTTGGGGTGCCCTCTAAGGCTGAGAGCACCTGGTGCTCTCGGTCTGGCCTTGTTCACATTCTCCTCTGGGAGTTCTGACCAGCTACCCAGCTGTATTCTGGGAGATCTACCCCAGCTACCACCATCTAAGCTTCAGTATTTCCCTAAATGCATTCCTTCCCTTTGATCTCTCTATTGTCTGAACCAGTCTCTTCAGAAATGCTTTCTTCCCAGAATTGATAAAACTTGTTTCTTTACCCTAGTTCTTAGACTTATCAAAAACAAACTTACCCTATCTTTACCTTACACCTTTTTACAACCTGCATATATCCCCCTGTGAACTCAAACAACTCAATTCAAAAGCGCCCCTATTATTGCTTTATGTAAAGCTCTGATTGAAATTGGTCTTGGTTCATTAACATATCAAAACCCCATCTTACTGTTGGTTTTAGACTCTTGCAGCCACTGACTTTTACTCTAATTACCATATTTACAAATCCCCAACAGCCTGTCTTCCAGTACATAAGAAATATGACAGCATTATGAAATTATACCCTGTACGCCCTTGGAAGAATGTCACAGCCTTAAAGAGGGTGCAGGTGAGATTTACTTGAATGATACCAGGGATAAAGACTTCAATTACTGGGAGAAACTGAGGTTGTTCTTCTTAGAGCAGAGAAAGTTGACGGGAGTTTTAATAGTGTCAAGAAAACAAGAAATTGTAATATTTTCCTTTTGTTAATAATGCTGTCATATTTCTTATGTACTGGAAGACAGGCTGTTGGGGATTTGTAAATATGGTAATTGGAGTAAAAGTCAGTGGGTAGCGTACCTGCCTCTGAGCCAGAAGCTCTGGGTTTGAGTCCTGCTCCAGGCCATGGAAGGTGCATTCATAACATGGCCAAACATGTTGATGCCAACCTGCAAAACCTTCCAATACGCCCACAGCAGGCAGTAAGAGCAGGAGAGTTTCCTGGTCAGCTAGGTGGTAGCTTCAGCCTTCCCACGTTAAAAGACTCCCATACCATGAGCTTTTATTTTCTGCAATAACCTTTGATGTGGCACTTTATCAACTGCCTTCTGGAAATCTAAGTACAGTACATCTACTGGTACCCTTTATCCACAGCACGTTGCACATCCTCAAAGAATTCCAAAAAAATGGTTAAACATGATTTCTCTTTCACAAAACCAGGTTGACTCTGCCTGATTACCTTGAGCTTATGCAAATGCCCTGCTGTAGCTTCTTTAATAATAGCTTCTAACATTTTCCCTATGACAGATGTTAAGCTAACTGGCCTATAGATTCATGCTTTCTGTCTCCCTCCCTTTTTGAATAATGGAGTCACATTTGCTAATTTCCAATCTAATGGAACCTTTCCCGAATCTAGAGAGTTTCGGAAAATTAAAACCAATGCATCAACTATCTCACTAGCCCCTTTTAAGACCTAGGATGAAGTCTATCAGGACCCGGGCACTTGTCAGCTCCAACAATTTACTCAGTACCACTAATTTCTCTGATGATTGTAATTTTCCTGAGTTCCTCCTTCATTTCCATTTCCTGATTTATAGCTGCTTCTGGACATTACTTGAATCCTCTATAGTGAAGACTGATGCAAAATACCTGTTCAATTCATCTGCTATTTCCTTGCTTTCCATTATCAATTCTCTAGACTCACTTTCTATAGGACGAACACTCACTTTGTTAACTTGTTTCCTTAAATATTTATGGTAACTCTTATTATCTATTTTTATATTCCTGGTAAGATTTCTCACATACTCTAATTTTCCTCTCCTTATTAATCTTATAGTCATCCTTTGCTGTTCCCTATATTCTGTCCAATCTTCTAGCCTTCCACCTATTTTTGTACAATTATACTACTTGGCACTTATCAGCCCTAGATGTTGTGTAAGTCTTGGTGAATGCAGGCATGGACTGCTTCAATATCTGAGGCCTTTAACAAATCCATGTTGGCTTTTTCATGTTCAGCCATATTTTCAAGTGTTTTGGCCAGGATCGTTATTTCTGATAATTTCCTCGCCACTGATGTTAGCCTGTCTGTCCTGTAGTTGCTAGGTTTGTCTGACAAATTTATTAGAATTCTTTGAGGAGGTAACAAGCAGGATAGATAAAGGGGAACTGGTAGATATAATCTATTTGGATTTCCAAAAGGCATTCAATAAAGTACCACACATAAGGCTACTTAATAAGATAAGAGCGCATGGGGTTGGGGGTAGTATATTAGCATGGATAGAGGACTCACTAACTAATAGAAGAGAGAGATTTGGGATACGGGTGGGCATTTTCAGGTGGGCAAACTGTAACTAATGGCGTGCCACAGGGGTCAGTGTTGGGGCCACAATTGTTTATGATATATATTAATGACTTGGATTAGGGATATGAATGAACTATCGCCAAGTTTGCGGATGACACAAAAATAAGTGGGAAGGCAAGTGGTGAGGGTGACACAAAGAGTCTACAGAGGGCTATAGCCAAGTTAAGTGAGTGGGCAAAAAATTGGCAGATGGAATATAATGTGGGAAAATGTGAAGTATGCAATTTGGCAGGAATAATAGAGGAACTGAATATTAGTTAAACGGAGAAAGACTGAAGAAAGCTGCAGCGCAGAAGGATTTGGAGGTCCTCGTGCATGAATCCCTAAAAGCTAATATACAAGTTCAACAGGTAATAGGTAAGGCAAATGGAATATTTCAAAGGGAATGGAGTATAAAAATAGGGAAGTCTTCCTAAAACTGTACAAGGCACTACTTAGAGCACACCTAGAATACTGTCAACAGTTTTGGTCCCCTTATCTAAAGAAAGATATACTGACATTGGGGGCAGCCCAGAGAATGTTCACTAGGTTGATCCTGGGTATGGAGGGATTTTCTTATGAGGAGAGGTTGAGTAGGTTGGGCCTGTGCTCATTGGAGTTTAGAAGAATGAGAAGCGACCTTATTGAAACGTAAGATTCGTAGAGGGCTTGACAGGGTAGATGCTGAGAGGTTGTTTCCCCTTGTGGGAGGGTCTGGGACCAAAGGACATAATCTCAGAGTAAGGGGGCACCTATTTAAAACAGAGATGAGGAGGAATTTCTTCTCTCAGAGGGTAGTGAATCAGTGGAATTCTGTACTGCAGAGGGCTGTAGAGGCTGGGTTGTTAAGTATATTCAAGGCTGAGATAGACAGATTTTTAATCAGTAAGGGAATCAAAGGTTATGGGGAAAATGCAGGAAAGTGGAGTTGAGGATTATCAGATCAGCCATGATCTCATTGAATGGTGGAGCAGACTCAATGGGCCGAATGGCCCACTTCTGCTCCGACATCTTATGGTCTTATCCCGCTCTCCTTTTTTCAACTGGGATGTAACATTTGTAATCCTCTAAACCTCTGGCACCATCCCCGTATTTAAGTAGCATTGTAAGATTGTGGCTGCAATTTACAATCTTTCTTTCTTCAGCTACCTAGGATACATCTGATCTGGACCAGGTGATTTCTCTACTTAGAGTGTTGCTAACCTTTTTAAGTACTTCTTTATTTTTATCCTATCCAATTTCTCTACAACCTCCTTCAATGACATTAGCATCATTCTCTTCTTTTGTGAATACTGATACAAAGTGCTCACTTAGCATCTCAACTATGCATTTTGCTTTCACAAGAAAATTCTTCTTTGCTGCCTAATCAGATCCTTTACTAATTATATGAGACCCTTGGTTTTCCTTTCATTTTCGCTACTGATCTATTCCCATGCGCTCACTTTGCAGCTCTTATTTCCATTTTTATTTTGCCTCTGTATTTTCTGTACTCACCTGAATTATGAACCTGAAGTGAACTGGGAAACTAGGTTAGAAGGTAAGACAGTAAAGATGCAGTGGCAGACTTTTAAGGATTTATTGAATAGTTCTCAGCAAAGATTTATCCCAGTGAGAAAGAAAAAACTCTTGAGGAGGAAGCATCATCTGTGGCTAAATAAGGAAGTTAAGGATAATATCAAATTGAAAGAAGCACTCTACAGTTCTGCCAAGAATAGTGATGAGTCAGAAGATTAGACAGATTTGAAGAACCAGCAAAGAATGACTAGAAATAAATAGGGAGGAATTGGACTCTGAGAGAAAGCTAGTTAGAAATATAAAAACAGTTAGTAAGAGTTCCTACAAGGACTTAAAAAGGAAATGAGTAACTGAGTGTTGATCCTCTAGAGAGTGACTCTGGGGAATTAATAGAAAACAAGGAAATGGCGCAGGAGTTGAACAGGTATTTTGTGTCTGTCTTCACTGTAGAGGACTTAGAAAACTTTCCAAAGATACTTGAGAATCAACTGGTGAACAGGAGGGAGGAATTTAAAACAATCACCATCACCAGGGAAAGGAAACTGGGAAAACTATTAGACCTAAAAGCTGAGAAGCCCCCAGGACTTGATGCTCATTATCCTAGGGTCTTAAAAATGGCTGCAGAGCTGGAGGCATTGGTTATTGTAGGATAAGGGTCTGACACATAAAGGGTTAACTTGGGTCTGAGCACAAAATGGTGACCTAAAATCTGAGATAATCAGCGATAGAATAGTTGTAGGGGTGGCGGACAACATTCTCAGACATGCTTCAAGCGAAGGAAGATCTAATCCTTGAGATAGTTATCCAGATTGTCAGGCAATCTGAATTCCATTTGCAGCACAGATTCATATTAAGGGGAGAAAGCAAAGCATGGTTCAAAGTAAACCTCACTGTCCAGTTAGCGAAACAGCACAAAAACAGGGACACTCCAGGCCAAGGAAGGCAATACCCTAACTGACCATGTCAGCGCTGTGGAGCAAAGCACCAAGTACCCCCACAGGCGTGATCAATGTCCAGCAATTTCAGCCCAATGCTTTCAATATAACCAAGTAAGATACTACGGGAATTTGTGCAAAGCCAAAGCATCAAAATGCATAGAAGATCCCATGAGGATTCATGAGGTCGAGACAGCATACCAAGAGGACACACAACTATACTTCTTGGGTAAGGTCAAAGATCCTAGATTTTTGTTCTGGAATTCCGGCATCTTGGTTAATAGCAATCTCCCAACTCATTTATTTGAGTTCTTTGAGGAAGTAGCAAGCAACGTGGATAATCGGGAACCTGTAGACGTGGTGTACTTGAATTTCCAAAAGACATTGATGAGGCACCAAATCAAAGGTTACGACACAAAATAAGAACTCATAGGGAAGAATTTTCCCGTCAGTGAGCGGGGGCGGGGCCCGTTCGCCGACACGGAATGATGTCAGACGGAACTCCTGACGTCATCCCGTGTCATTTGCATTTTCAGGTCAGTGGGGGCGCAGTCGAGTCAGCTGTGCCCCTGTCAACCTGTCAATGGCCTATAGAGGCCATTCAGAACACAATTAAACCAATTAGTGGACCTGCCCATCCAACCTTCAGGTTGGTAGGCAGGTCGGGAGCGCTGGCGGCCACCTGAAAAAGCATGGAACCTCATCCATGGGCGGGATGAGGTTTCAGTACTGAATTAAAAAATTCAAGATTCACTTTTATTTAAAGTTAGGTCCATGTCCCAACTCCTGTGACATTGTCATATTAGGGGGCATGGATGGTAAATGAAATTTTCGACAGAATAACTTTTTCACTTTGGGAACTGATCTCCCTGGAGCAGCACTGAGTCTCAGGGAGATTGGAGTGTGTGTGCGCGAAGGAGCGCACTTCTGCATTTGGCATTCACAGCCCCCGCCCCGCCCGTACAGGGAACGCGTAGCGCTTCTATGCAGATGTCATGCTGGGTGGGCCTTAATTGGCCCGCCCACAAAAAATGGCAGCGCGCCCCCAATTGGGGGTCCCAATCAGAAGGCCGTCCGCTCCTACACTTCCCCCACAACGGGGGGAAAATGTTGTCCATAGCCTCTGGATTGAGATTGGTTAACCAACAGGAAACAATGTAGGGATAAATGGGTCATTTCATTGTTGGGAAGTTGTAACTAGTGGAGTGCCACAGGGATCAGTGCTGGGGCCTCAACTATTTACAATCTAAATCAATGACTTGGAGGAATGGACCAAATGTATGGTAGTTAACTTTGCTGATGACACCAAGATAGGTAGGAGAGTAAGTGGTCAAGAGGAGGTAAAGAGTCTACAAAGATATATAAGTAGGTTAAGTGAGTGGGCAAAACTTGACAGATGGGATTAATGTGGGAAAATGTGAACTTGTGCATTTTGGCAGGAAGAATAGAAAAACAATATACTACCTGTACTTAAATGGAAAGGGATTGCAGAACTCAGTAGTACAGAAGGATCTGGGTGTCCTGGTACATGAATCACAAAAGGTTACTATGCAGCACAGCGACTGATTAGGAATATCGGCATGTATCGCAAGGGGAGTTGAAATAAAAGGAGGGAAGCTTTACTGCAGTTGTACAGGGCCTTTGTGAGACCAAATCTGGAGTACTGTGTACAGTTTTAGTCTCCTTATTTGAAAGCGCATATAATTATGTTAAAAGCATTTCAAGAAAGGTTCATTCAACTCATTCCTGGGATGAAGGGCTTATCCCATAAAGAAAGGTTGAACAGGTTGGGCCTGTATCCGTTGGAGTTTAGAGGAATGAGAGGTGATCTTATTGAAACATAAGATCCTGAGGGGACTTGATAGAGCAGATACTTGGAGGATGTTTCCTCTTGTGGGGGGGAAACTAGAACTATGGTGCACAGTTTAAAATAAGAGGTCTCCCTTTTAAAACGGAGATGAGGAGAAATGTTTTCTCTCAGAGGGTTGTTAATCTGTGGAAGTTCTCATGATCCCAGCTGATGTTACTACTGGACAAGTCAGATCCCTGGGCGGATCCTGGCTTGATAGATCCTAATTTTTATTTTTTGTTTAGAAACATGGAGGGCGGCTACTGAACAGAGTCACAGAGTCTGCTGATGTACTTTTAACAAAAGAATAAAACATTTATTAAACAAGGGAAAGATTAACTATATTATACTACTCCTTCATCCACAACTATACCTTTACAGATAAATACGGATTTGTAAGGATAACACAAGTTACAAAAGCTATCTTATACTTTAATGTTCACAGTAAGTACACAGTCCATGAAAACCAATAGGCGACTTGTGGTCGGACACACCACACTCTGAAACCGAGTGACAGATGCCAGCCAAAGCAGATGCCATGGATTTCTCATCAACTCCCCGCAAATGCTTGTTACACTGTGAGCCAACCGGTCCCACTGAGCTCTGTCTTTCATCCAAAGGTTTCCAGTCTCCACTCTCGAAGTACTAGCCTTGGAATTTTCTCCAAAGCTACGCTTTCACTTGGACATCTTCAGCAAGGATCCACCTCTAAGGTTTCAGCCTCTCCTTCTGATGTTCCTCTCCCCTGGATCACCATATGCATTTAAGCTTCGCCTTCCATGCACTCTCTCAGATACTCAGCCATGCCAACAGAACACCACTGCTTCATAGGCCCGTAACAAAGTGCCTCCCACCTTTGGCTGTCTCCTCGGATTTCTGGCTTCTTGCAAACCTATTTTGCTTTAAGTCTACTTTCTGCAGCTTTTTCTCTTTAATTCGGAGCCTTTTACTCTGCTCCTTTCTTTCAGTTCCACTGAACAGGATCTGTTCCAGATCCCTGTCCTTGTCCTTTGGCTTAACAGTCCTCTTCGGACCTTTCCTGTTCCACTCCCTGGTTTTGGGGACTTCCTTCCTTGTTCTTTGGAACCTGCTTCCTGCAGTTCCCTCTCCTGTGTCCAGATTCTCCTGGCACCTGCTTCCAACTGAAGTAAAACTGCTTTCTGTTTCTCCCTGTCTCTGTGTGGGCATCCTGTTGCTAGGCAACAGCTCAGTTTTTTCTGCTTTGTTTTAACTTCCCTAAATCACTTCAAGAGTCATAAAACCTCGTTAAAAATGCAGGTATAAAAACAAAGCTTAAGACTTGCTGTCTCCACCTCACAGAGAAAAACTCTAATTGAAATTAGACCCAGGTTTCACCCTTTTAACCCACAAATAAAAAAAATAAATTAAACTTAAAGCTATATCTTGCTCCTAACACCCACAGATACAAATACAACTTACTTAAAACTATCTGTGGTTCCTAACAAATTCTCTTCCCATAGAGGAGTGAAGGCTGGGTGATTGAACTCGTTCAAGGCTAAATTATATTTTTGATAGACAAGGGGCCCGAGCTTTATTTGGTTTTGGGGGGGGGGGGACGAGGACGAGAGGAGAGAGAAGGTGGAGGTGGAAGCAGACAGGAAAGTGAAGTTGAGACTCCAATCAGATAAGTCACGATCTTATCAAATGGCGGAACAGGCTCAAAGGGCCAAATGATTTAGTCCTGCTCCTAAGTCCTATGTTCTGACAATTATTATAAGGCTCCTTTTCCTGTTTGTTTAATCTTTGAATCTTTAGTCATCTAGGGAGCGCCAGCACTGGATACCCTACTTTCCCCCCCTCATGTGAATGTGTCCAGTCTGTATCAGAATTATCTTCTCTTTGAATGTCTCCCATTGCTTATTTACTCTTTTACCTGCCAACTTTTGATTTCAATCCAGCTGGGCCAGATCCATTTTCATTTCACTGAAATTAGCCCTCTCCGGGTTGAGTATTATAATTGATTTTTCTTTGAATCCATAATCCATTTTCCATAACAACTGAACCTTAATGATGTATTGTGATCAGTTTCCTAAATGTTTCACTAAGGAAACACGTTTCACTTGCACCGTTCATACCCCAGGAGCAGGTCCAGCACTGATGCCTTCTCCATTAGGCTGGAAGTATACTGATCAAGAAAGTGCTGTTTCGTTGTACCATAATCCCACATGGATACTGGTGCCTGCAGTTTACCAACCTTATTTATCATGCTTCATGTAGTGCATGTGGGGCAGCCATGACTCAGTTGATAACACTCTCACCTCTGAGTCAGAAGGTTGTGGGTTCAAGTCCCACAAGGACTTGAGCACAAAAATATAAAATTCAAGGCTGAATCCAGTGAAGTGCCGAGGGAGTGCTGCCCTGTCAGAGGTGCCATCTTTCAGATGATATGTTAAATTGAGGCCTCACCTGCCCTCTCAGGCGGAAGTAAAAGTTTCCACAGGAGGAATTTTCCTCTCCTGCAGGAGAGCAGGAGGTGAAAATTTGGAGAGAGGCCAAAAATCAGATTCTTGCCAGCAAGAAAACAGCTTGGGGTGGGGGAGACTCGAAACTCTGAAACTCTCTGAGTGGGGGGTGTTTCATGGTGGGTTGATGACAAGGTCGGGTATCCCGCTGATCAGTGTCGGCGACGCCATTTGCATTTGTTACTGTATCTTGAATGGTTATTAAATGTGCTACTTGCCAGAATTATGTTCCGGCTTCCAATCATGTGTCGTGCCAGCAGGAATTCACACCTGTCTAAGACATGTTTGAAAATGAGTGATCGGCATCAGTGAGCCCTCACTTCTCTTGTGACTTGGAGGTGAGTGCAACATTCAAAGCCTATCTGCGTCAACGCTGCTCTGGTTTCTCAGTGATGGCTGTGGAATGTCACACTGGTGGGGGTGGGTGTCTCCGTACTCTGGGAGGACACCACTGTGCAGCGGCTCTCAGGAAGGGTTGAACCTGCAAATCAGTATTGCATCCAGGGGTGTGGGGGGTGGGGAGGATGGTGGACACATGGGGGGCAATGGGGTATGAATGGGTTGGTAAGGGGATAAGGGAGGGGTAATGGACACACGGGCCAATGGGCTACGAAGGATTTGGAATGGAGTAGGGGAGGGGTAATAGACACACAGGGGTCAATGGAGTATGAAGGGGTTGGAGGGGTGATGGGGAATGATGGCAGGCAGAAGGGAGACTGAGGGTAGGGAAGCTGGTGCCCGACAAGGAAAACTGAAACAAAGACACCCAAAGAGGTGGGTGAGAATCAAACTGTTTGAATGGGAAGGGATGTATGCAGACTCCAGAATAGGAAAGGGGGACGTGTGTGAATGTGGCACAAGAGAGATGGGTCTCACAGACACAATTGGGGGTTGGTGGGGAAGGGAGACTGTGTTGTGATCAGTCATGAGGGAACCGGGAAGCTCATTGAAAGGCAATCATAGTCTCTAGTCTGGGGCCAACAGGCCTTAGTGAGAGAGTAAAGGCAGTCCTGGACCACTGTGGACCTCAGTCTGAGTGAGAGAGTAAAGGCAGTCCTGAGGCTCTGTGGATCTCAGTCTGGGTGAGAGAGTAAAGGCAGTCCTGGGGCTCTGTGGACCTCAGCCTGGGTGCGAGAGTAAAGGCAGTCCTGGAGCTCTGTGGACCTCAGTCTGGGTGAGAGATAAAAGGCAGTCCTGGGGCTCTGTGGACCTCAGTCTGAGTGAGAGAGTAAAGGCAGTCCTGGGGCTCTGTGGACCTCAGTCAGTGTGAGAGAGTAAAAGCAGTCCTGGACCTCTGTGGACCTCAGCCTGGATGAGAGAGTAAAGGCAGTCCTGGAGCTCTGTGGACCTCAGTCTGAGTGAGAGAGTAAAGGCAGTCCTGGGGCTCTGTGGACCTCAGTCAGTGTGAGAGAGTAAAGGCAGTCCTGGGGCTCTGTGGACCTCAGTCTGAGTGAGAGAGTAAAGGCAGTCCTGGACCTCTGTGGACCTCAACCTGGATGAGAGAGTAAAGGCAGTCCTGGACCTCTGTGGACCTCAGTCAGGGTGAGAGAGTAAAGGCAGTCCTGGACCTCTGTGGACCTCAACCTGGATGAGAGAGTAAAGGCAGTCCTGGGGCTCTGTGGACCTCAGTCAGTGTGAGAGAGTAAAGGCAGTCCTGGAACTCTGTGGACCTCAGCCTGGATGAGAGAGTAAAGGCAGTCCTGGGGCTCTGTGGACCTCAGTCTGGGTGAGTGAGTAAAGGCAGTCCTGGGGCTCTGTGGACCTCAGTCTGAGTGAGAGAGTAAAGGCAGTCCTGGAGCTCGGTGGACCTCAGTCTGAGTGAGAGATTAAAGGCAGTCCTGGGGCTCTGTGGACCTCAATCTGAGTGAGAGAGTAAAGGCAGTCCTGGGGCTCTGTGGACCTCAGTCAGTGTGACAGAGTAAAGGCAGTCCTGGGGCTCTGTGGACCTCAATCTGAGTGAGAGAGTAAAGGCAGTCCTGGGGCTCTGTGGACCTCAGTCAGTGTGAGAGAGTAAAGGCAGTCCTGGGGCTCTGTGGACCTCAGTCTGAGTGAGAGAGTAAAGGCAGTCCTGGGGCTCTGTGGACCTCAACCTGAGTGAGAGAGTAAAGGCAGTCCTGGGGCTCTGTGGACCTCAGTCAGTGTGAGAGAGTAAAGGCAGTCCTGGGGCTCTGTGGACCTCAGTCTGGGTGAGAGAGTAAAGGCAGTCCTGGGGCTCTGTGGACCTCAATCTGAGTGAGAGAGTAAAGGCAGTCCTGGGGCTCTGTGGACCTCAGTCAGTGTGACAGAGTAAAGGCAGTCCTGGGGCTCTGTGGACCTCAATCTGAGTGAGAGAGTAAAGGCAGTCCTGGGGCTCTGTGGACCTCAGTCAGTGTGAGAGAGTAAAGGCAGTCCTGGGGCTCTGTGGACCTCAGTCAGTGTGAGAGAGTAAAGGCAGTCCTGGGGCTCTGTGGACCTCAACCTGAGTGAGAGAGTAAAGGCAGTCCTGGGGCTCTGTGGACCTCAGTCAGTGTGACAGAGTAAAGGCAGTCCTGGGGCTCTGTGGACCTCAGTCAGTGTGAGAGAGTAAAGGCAGTCCTGGGGCTCTGTGGACCTCAGTCTGAGTGAGAGAGTAAAGGCAGTCCTGGGGCTCTGTGGACCTCAACCTGAGTGAGAGAGTAAAGGCAGTCCTGGGGCTCTGTGGACCTCAGTCAGTGTGAGAGAGTAAAGGCAGTCCTGGGGCTCTGTGGACCTCAGTCTGGGTGAGAGAGTAAAGGCAGTCCTGGGGCTCTGTGGACCTCAATCTGAGTGAGAGAGTAAAGGCAGTCCTGGGGCTCTGTGGACCTCAGTCAGGATGAGAGAGTAAAGGCAGTCCTGGGGCTCTGTGGACCTCAGTCAGTGTGAGAGAGTAAAGGCAGTCCTGGGGCTCTGTGGACCTCAGTCTGGGTGAGAGAGTAAAGGCAGTCCTGGGGCTCTGTGGACCTCAGTCAGTGTGAGAGAGTAAAGGCAGTCCTGGGGCTCTGTGGACCTCAGTCAGTGTGAGAGAGTAAAGGCAGTCCTGGGGCTCTGTGGACCTCAGTCAGTGTGAGAGAGTAAAGGCAGTCCTGGACCTCTGTGGACCTCAGTCAGTGTGAGAGAGTAAAGGCAGTCCTGGGGCTCTGTGGACCTCAGTCAGTGTGACAGAGTAAAGGCAGTCCTGGACCTCTGTGGACCTCAGTCTGGGTGAGAGAGCAAAGGCAATCCTAGGGCTCTGTGAACCTCACAGTAGCATAAGAGAGTAAAGGCAGTCCTGGGGCTCTGTGGACCTCAATCTGAGTGAGAGAGTAAAGGCAGTCCTGGGGCTCTGTGGACCTCAGTCAGTGTGAGAGAGTAAAGGCAGTCCTGGGGCTTGTGGACCTCAGTCTGAGTGAGAGAGTAAAGGCACTCCTGGGGCTCTGTGGACCTCAGTCTGAGTGAGAGAGTAAAGGCAGTCCTGGGGTTTTGCGTGCCGTGCTATAGGGCAATGCATGGCATGCACGTCGTACTCCCAATCCAGGGAGGGGCAAGGCTGGTGTGCGCAATTGGGATGAGGCACAGCTTGGTATGCAGGGCATGTTCACAGTCAGTGGCAATTGGCTTGCCTGGTTTGGTACTGGGCTGCAGATGGGATGGGCATGGTCAGGGAAGGCATCTGCAGCCTGTAGATGGGGAAAACGTAATGGGGGGGGAGGGAGACTCGAAACTCTCTGGGTGGGGGCGGGGGGTGTTCCTCTGAACATGACCGTGCATACAGCCTCTAGATGGGGAGGGGTGAAGGCCACATGGGGTCCGGGCACCTCAACAGTGATGGGTATGGGGAGGGGGAGGATTGGAATGTCTATCACAATGACAATGGGATCCAGTGTTACTGGGTGAGGCTGGAGAATAACCAGTGGGAGCTCTACCTGCACATCGTGAGGTTGTAGGAAAATTGGAGCGACCTGAACACTGATAGGGGGAGGGTTGAAGTTGTTCTCAAAATAAAAATGGAGAACCACCATCTGAAATCAATGAAGTAATGGCGCAGTTTGAAATCAAAACTGGAAACGATTCTACACAGGAGGGGTCAGAGGCAGCGTGGGAGGAGTGCACGGCTGGATTAAGGGGCCCTCAAACTTCTCAGAGTCACAACATTAAAATAGAGTCAGAGCCGAGAGGAAAGAGGAAGACTTCTTTGAAAAGGTGCCAGTGGAGACAGTACCTTTTGTTGCACATTACAAGAGACTGCAGGAATCATTAGCTTCACAATTTCTCCATTTCAGCATTAACGGATAGGAGTGTGAAAATAGGGAATGCAGACAACCGTTAAGGAGGCACAGCCGCTGCATATCAGCCAGATCATCAATGAAAGCCTCTAATGTGCTTTCCCTAATTAGCATGGATAACGGGCCAAAGGGCATGCAGTCATTGCTCATGTGCATGTTAACCTTAATCAGTATGCCAGATTCGAGATTGCAGAAATAAGTTTGGTAAGGTGGCAGGTGTCATTAATACGTCCAAACCTTTTCCGACCTTTGTGGGATTGAGATGTCAAGTATCAGAGTTGGCATCTTGGTCACCTAGATCTGTGAGTTTGTGCCTCAGCTATAAGGCTGTATCGGCAACAAGGCTAGTAGCGCAGACGCAGCTTTAGGGCATGACAGTGGCTTTCTGTTTGTGAATGGGAACTTTACTATTTTTCCCTGTTATGTATTAATTTGTTATTTCTCTCAGTCTACAGCGAGAAGGAGGACAGAATAATGGAGCCTGGGCACAATGCTGCCGCCTTGATGGTACTCATCAAGTGGAGGAGGAGGAGAAGGGATCGGCACTGCTGAGCGCAGCTTCAAAATGAAGCCCCACCTGAGGTCCAGGGAGCCCCAGCAAGAACCAAAGGTTAGACCTGTATCACAGAGGCAACTCGTGGGACCAGGGGTCTAACGAAGAAGACTATTCTATCTGAACATGAACGAGAGACAATGCCGCGCATGTCTGCACTTGTCCAGAGATGTGGTGGAACATATCTGCCACATTCTGCGGGAGGATTTAGTGCCCTGTTGGTTGGTTGCCACTGGCCCTGAAGGTCACCGCTGTGCTCAATTTTATTTTCCTGCAGTTCATTCCAGGGATCCACAGGTGACCTGTGCAGCATCTCATAGTGATCCACACATAAATGCATCAAGGAGGCGACATGCCCGCTACTGTAAGGCTCATCATTATTTGAAGTGTGAACACTTGATGAAGATAGCCAGGCAGCTATGAGTTTGCATTATTAGAATCATATCTCCCCAGACTTAAATTTTATTTTACAAAATGGAAGGACATGGCATGATGTGGATGCTAACCTGGGATTTTGTTTTTAAAAGGCCATACATTCACTTTGGAACTGTAAACAAGCAGCCCTCTTACAAGAAATCACCTGACCTATATGGTACTTGAGAAGAAGTTGTTTGCTTATGTTGAACTGCAAGCACTTTAATTAATGAAAAACTGGGAGACAACAAGGCAGTCACATGTGTTAAGAAATAGAGATATTTTAAGCAAGTTATATTGGTATTTGTAGGTGTTAGGAATGAGTTTTAGCTTTAAAGTTTAAGTTTGATTTGTATTTCTGTATCTGTGTGTTAAGAAAGGTCAAATGGAGTTTTAGTTTCACCTTAAAATGGTGCTTGCATTTCTAATGAAAGTTTATGGCTTAAGAAGCTAAGCAAACGCTAGAGTAAAAAACAGTGCTGTTGTCTAGCATCACGAGTCTAGAGAGACAGGTCCCTCCCACAGATACGCAGAAAACTAAAGAAATAGAAGTTCTAAGTTCAGCTTGAAGCCAAGAACCCAGAGAATCTAAACACTGGGAGAGGGAGCTGCAGATTTCCCAAAAGAACCAAAAGGTCCCAAGGCTAAAGGAATGAGACAGAAACAAGGGACTGTCACAGCAGATCTTCTAGTTAAAGGAAGGACAGGAACCGGAAAAGGTCCTGTTAATGAAGTGAAGAGTGAGAGGCAGAGAGAAAGGCTCCAAGCTTCAGATTTAAAAAGATAAAATCTGCAGAAAGCAGATTTAAAGCGAGAACAGCTTGCAAGAAGCAGGAAGTTCCAAAGAGACAACTGAAGGTCTGTAACTCTATGCTATAAGCATGCGAAGCTGTGGTACTGTTGATGGCTGAGTTAGTGAGAGAGAGAGTGCGTGGAAGACAGCTTGAATGCATGTGGTGACCCAAGGAAAAGGAACATAGGAAGGAGAGTTCGAAACATGGAGGTGAACCGTTATGGAAGGTGCATGAGAGAAAGCATTGGTTTGGGAGAAAATTCCAAGACAAGGCATTGGAAAGTGGAGATTGGAAACCCTCGCATGAAAGGCAGAGTACAGTGAGATCGATTGGCTCATGGTGTGACAAGCACCTGGGGGGAGTTGAAGAGAGATCCATAATATCTGGTTGAGGTGACATCTCTCACTTGGTTTTGGAGTGTGGTGTGTCTGACCACGGTCGCCATAGGTGTACTTACTGTGAACATTAAGGTATAAGATAGCATTTAAATCTTGTGTTATCCTTATAAATCTGTATATATCTGTCAAGGTATAGTTGTGGGTGAAGGAGTATTGTAATATAGTTCATCTTTTATTGTTTAATAAATGTTTTATTATTTTGTTAACAGTTCATTAGCTAACTCTGGTGACTCTGTTCAGTAGCCACTCTCCACATATCTAAACAAACAAATAAAAGTTAGGATCTATAAAGCTGGGTTCCACCCTGAGATCAGGCTTGTCCAGGGGTAATCTCAGCTGGGGTCATAATGCATGGCAGAGGGAAAAAACTCAAGTTGTGAACCTGCTTGTTTTGGAAGGCAGTCTTGTTGGAGAATAAGCTGAGGAAAGAAGGCTACCTTGACTGGCTCCGCCTCACTCTACCTTGCCTAAAATTGTGTGTGGCTATCAACCTGTAGCCAGAGAATCCTCACCTGCCTGTAACCAGTCTGCATTTGGACCTGCAAAGCTGATACCAGTGGTGAGAACGTCCAGGCATCCATCGGGACCAGCGGCCTGTCTTCACACAAGAGAACTCCAGGGTTGACAGCGCCGAGACCTTCCAGGCTTTATCCTTTATTTTACAACAACTAACCTCCAAAACCCATCTCTGCAGGGTGAGTCTATCTGTTTATCCTTTGTTTGTCTGTGTATGTGCTGGGGGAATTATTTAGGAAGAGATAGATAGTTATACTTCCCAATTACAATTGTGTGTTAATCAGCACTTGCAACTTGTTAAAAGAAGTTTTGTTTTAAGATAAATTAATCATTCTGAGTTTTAAAAGAAACCTGGTCAGAGTCTCTTCTGGGTACTAAAGGTATAGGTACACAATTGGCCATTTCGGTGAGAAAATTAAACATGTAAATGAGTGGTATGGCCTGTGGAGTAGTCGGGCTTGATAATTCGTGCAACTCTCCCCATCCCAGTTGTAACAGCAGCTATCTCAGGCTTCTGTAGAGTACAGGGTACAATTGATTGCACACATGTGGCTTTGAGGATGGCATGGCAGCTGCCCCCAATGTTCATCAATAGGAAAGGGTTCCACTCCCTGAATGTTCAATTGTTGTGCAAACATAATGCATGTTTGTGCCTAATACCCTGGGAGTTCCCATGACTCATACATCCTGAGTCTTTCTCAGGCGCCTCACATATTCAAAGGGCCTCTGCAAGTACAGGGACGGCTGCTTGGGGGTAAAGGGTACTCGCTCAAACGATGGTTCATGACACCCGTGCGTCATCCTCACAGTGCCTCGGAGGAGAGGTACATGCGGAGGATAACTCTATACGATCCATCATTGAGCAGATCGTTGGCATCCTGAAGATGCGCATGCGACGGTTGGACTGTTTAGGTGGGGCTTTGCAGTACTGTCCAGAGAGGGTGTGCTGCATAATCGTGGCCAGTTGCACCCTTCACAACCTGGTGAGCCTAAGGGGTATCCCTTGCCAGTGGGAGAAATGGAGGAGGCTGAGAGCTTCTCAGACGATGAAGAGCAGTAAGGGCGAGAACCTGAAAAGGGAGATGAAGGTCAGCTTCCGTGTGATGATGCCATCGAAGAAGCACGATGTGGAAGACGTGCCCATGCTATCCTTGATAGCCACGAGCTTCCAGGAGGAGTAAGATGCAGACAGTGGGAGATGGCCACATTCCTGCTGTCCCTTAATGGAATGCCAGTGCACAGAAAGGGCTTTACAACCAGTAACATCGAGAGCAAGTTCTGCATTCGGACTGGCAAATTCAACCTTCATGATTCACCAGGCCCTAATCTTTGGAAAGGTCAGCAGTGAAACCTGTACGTGTGCACTCTGGAAAGTGAAAATCGAGGCAACAGTGCAAATGCTGCATCAAAGGACTTGATACAGTCGTCGCCACCTTAATGAGAAACTGCAACGGACAGTGAGATGAGTGCATGGTTGGAGAGATCATCATGGCATCAGGTCATTTGCTTTGGCACAGCCAATGAGAAGACACAACTACAGCTATCCCTCCAAGGCTGTTGAGCAGGCTTCACCCTATGTTGTCTCACAAGAAATAAAGGTTACAAATGCATTTAGTACCCACTTCCAATAAAGATTTTGACACATCTCCCTGACATAGCATAAGGGTGCAGTGATTATCATGAGCTAGGTAGACATCACATGAATGTGAGGCTCACAAAAGGAGATGATCACTGATAGCTCACTCTCACAATAAGAGGGTGCAAAATGAATATTCATGACATCGTCAAATTATTAGACGATTAAACAGTCAATGTATTTACTGCTACAATACAATCATATTTTTCATAATAGTATTGTGGGATATTGTAAGGTGGGTTTATGGTTTTGAGTGTGGATGGTTCTGTCTGTGACTGATTTAATTGAATTAGAGTCAGATAGATTGCAGGGTTGAAATTATCAAGAGTTAGGCGTAAAGCAGACTTCTGAAATGAAAATGGACAAGCGAGGATGAGGTTTCCACAGATAAAGTATGAGTGAAATTTGCATTTTTAGATAAGTGAAGGGGTTGTTTGATTTACAAAAGGATGGTAAACTTTATGTTTACAACCAATAAGATAAATAGGGCAAGGTTATTATGTTTATTTTCCTAAAAGGAAAGAGGCCATATTGACAACATAAAAGGTTTTTATAGTAGGGGAGGAGTAAATTTCCGAAGACATGTAGAACAATGGAATTTTACACATTAAAGAGAGAGAAATGTATATAAAGAAGGATGGAATGTTATGTGGGGTGTGGCCGTGTAACATCTTGAAAGGTACACTGTGTAAAGCAGCTTTGGGGAAAAGCCTCTAGTCACTTTTGCAGAAGTCTGCTTTGTCCAGTAACAAAAGGTGTGTTAAAAGCCTTTGGAATTCCACTGTCAAGTGGGTGCTGTGGTAACCTTGCTAGATTGCTTATTTAAATTTTAAATCTATTTTGGACTGTTGCATTAAAATGGGTGTGTAGTTGAGAGTCAGGTTAATTAGGAATTTTGGGATGTGTTATACTAGTAACTGTAATCTTACATTAGTGTTTGATTTTTTTTGTTAATAAATGTTTTAATTTAATTTTTAAAATCACTAAAGGTGTTATTGGACACACTACTTCTCAATTCAATGTACAAATCTCTTAATAAATACAAATTGCAAAAACGTTGTGATAGCATGGCCAAGTTTCCCTTGTGGATTTGGTCCACCTAGCACATATTACCTGCCACATCATAACATTACAAATGTGCAAGATATATACAGTGATTGAACACCCGTGCCCCAGAAGTGATGTCAATATTTTTTAACTTTGCTAACTCTACTGCTATGCCTGGGTGCAGCCCTGACATCTGCAGCAGAGATGGAGGCAGCCTGCTACACCCTGCTGTCTGTGATGACCTTGGCAGACGCCCTGTGGAGGCCCCGTGACTGGAGGGCCCCAGCCTGATAAAGGTCCCCTGCTCAGGAGCAGATGCACTCTCCCCCAGCGTGACCAGCTGGAGCTGGAGCTGCTGAGGTCACAGGCAGAGGGGATTCTGAGCAGCTGGACATCCTTGGAGTGCCCTTTGTGGAGGCCCCTGGGGTATCCAGTTGATGCTCAACCTCCCTATGGGTGTCTGAGGGCCCCTCCCTGACTCCTTGAGGAGAAGGGGCACCTGAGGGAGATCTAGGTACCCCACCCCCTCTTGCCTAGCCACTGATGCATCCCACCAATGCCTATAGCCATGGAGTGCAGGACCAAGAATTCCAAAGTGGATGCCACCTTTCCCATGGTGACCTTGAGGCGCTCACATGTCAGAGCCACAACATCAGAGTCCTTGCTGCTGCATCATTTTGCCATCCATGCAATAACCTGCTTTATGTTATTGCTCTTATATTGACTAGTATGTAGCACTGGAAATAATCCAGAAATTAACATCTTTGGGATCCTGTTCTTCAACATCCTCCTAGCTCCTGAAATTCAGACTAGAGTACCTCAACCCTTTTCCTTCCTATATCATCGGTTCCAATATGGACCATGGTTTCAGCCTGTTACCCTTCTCCCATTGACTATTATGCACCTATTCCGTGATATCCTTTACCCTTGCAACACAGAGGCAACATACCAGTGCAGATATCACATCGATTGGCATCCTTTCACCTGCAAGAGATGGAGTTTCGGAACTTTGGTAAGGTCAGATGAGATCATCTGCTGTATGTCGTTTTTATAGTTCAACAAGCCAATTCTGGAAAGGCAACGTCTGCCACCACTGCCACACATAAAGTTGTCACCATCGATCACCAGTTAGAGTTTTCCGAGTGTTGTGATTGATGTTTAGGGCTTTCATCTCTCTTTTGATAGCATCCTTGAATTGGAACTTTGGGTGTCCTGCTGATCTCTTGGCATGGGTTATCTTCCATATAGCGCATCATTGGGGATGTGGCCATTTTCCATACTGTGCACATGCCCAGGCCAGTGAATCCTTCTTTGCTTGTTTGGCGCGAGCATGCTTGCCCTAGAAAGGGCTGCTTCGTTGGTGACTTTGACTTTTGATGCTGAGGATGGTCGTTGTAGAAACACCTATCCATTCCCTTGATGAATTCCTATGTGCTTCCGTACTTTGCTATGCCCCCCTCCCCACCAACTTGCAGTTCTTTGCCCCACAGTGCCATTTCCCATGGTGTTCCCATAGCACCCCCCACCTGGATTCAGTACTGAAAGCCAGTTTGTGAGTGCCACACTGCTGGAGGATACCTGCACTAGCTTGCCTCTTCCTACCTTGCTGGATGGCCACCCCCCTCCTATCCTCCTGAACTGGAGCTGTGGGCTGACCACCTCCTATAACGTACGATCCAGAAAACCTTCAGCCTCTGTGCCTTCCCGCCTCGATGTGACCTGGAGTGATTCTAACCGCTCCCCCAAGCTCAGAAGTCCTGAGTTCAAAAGTACAACAACGGGGGGGGGGGGGGGGGGGGGGGGGGACACATTTTCTGGACGTGTAATTAACCAGGTTACAAGAAGCGTTTCTCCGGTCCCCACTCTATTGAGTGGTGCGATCTTTTGTGCTGTCCTCAGGTGGGTGTGAAAGATGTCCATTTCATGGTATTATTTTGAGGAAGAGCTCCTATTGTCGTGGGCAACAGGACCAAATCAGTCAGTCCGGGGCCATTTGTTTAACTGCTGCTTACGGAGGTTGCAATGCGCAAGTTGCCGTTCACCAGAAGTCGACTACAACCTGAAATGTATTCAACTGGCTGTAAAGTGCCCGCGGTTCATAGGTCGTGAAATGCAATTGCGAGGCGTTGCAGCTAGGGAGAAATACTGCTTGCAGCTTCAGCAGACGCTGGCAATATAAGGGCCATTTGGAATCAGTCGAGCTGTACAATCTGGCAGGATATGTTGGGAGGCAGCAGAACCTTGTGTGGGTGTAGGCGTTAGGACCCACTATCTGGGAGGATTTGCTGAGGCCTGTGCCCGTTAAGGAGGGGAATTGGACTCGAATTTCACTCCTTCAGCCATTTATATCTCCGCAAGTCTTCAGAGCGAGAGAGAGAGAGAGAAAATAAAGTGAACAGAGCGGCGTGCGTTGGAGATAGGTGAGCTTGCGACTGGGGAGCTGCTCTCTCTGATGGTACTCCTGTCAATCGTGTTTCATTCCCGCTTTTTGGTGCAAGACAGAGGGGCTGTGTTTGCGTTTCCAATTCCTGCAATCGGTACGGTAAATGTGGGTTTAAAGGAGTGATACTTGCGTAACGTCAAGGCACCGAGCCAGCAGCCCTTCAGTATAACCTCTCGGGGATACAGCACGCCCTTGGTGTTATCCTTCCGACAAAGCAACGTCTCCTCGCCAGAAATGTGGCGTTTATTACTTGCATTTTCTGTTTCTGCGTATTCCTAATGGTTCTACATTTCATAAGTATAGACACTTGGTTTATTCAGGGACACATCTAATCTGTACATGAGTAAAATACTACAATTATTTTGTACTGTTTTGGTCGAATGCATTAATACTGTTGTACTGATTTGCTTATATTCTGCTGCGGAGAAGTAATATTTTATTGTAACTGCTAAGCTTAGTATCTGGCTGTAGCTTCTGTCAGACCAGAATACTTATAATCAGCATTAAGTTGTTGAACTTCCATGCTAGAACATCAATGAGCCCTGCAGAGGGGACAATTAGGAGTTTATTTTATTCATTCATGGCATATGAGTGTCACTGACAAAGTCAGCGTTTACCCCTCTGCCCTAGGTGCCTTTGAGAAGGTGGTGGTGAGCTGTCTTCTTGAATCCCTATAGTCAGTGTGGGGTAGGTACACTGAGTGCTGTTAGGTTGGCCAGGATTTTAACCCAGTGATAATGAAGGATCAGTGATATATTTCCAAATCAGGATGGTGGGGAACTTGAAGGTGGTGGTCCCAAGCATCTGCTGCCCTTCTTGGTGGTAGAGGTTGTGAGTTTGGAAGGTGCTGCTGAAGGACGCTTGGCAAGTTGCTCCAGTGCACCCTGTAGGTTGTACATGCTGCTGTTGCTGTGCATTGGTGGTGCAGGGAGTGAATGTTTAAAGTGGCGGATGGGGTGCCTATCACGCAGACTGGTTTGCCCTGGACAGTGTCAAGCTTCTTGAGTGTTGTTGGAGCTGCACCCATCCAGGCAAGTGGAGAGTATTCCATCACGCTCCTGACATATGAAACAAAAACAGAATTACCTGGAAAAACTCAGCAGGTCTGGCAGCATCGGTGGAGAAGAAAAGAGTTGACGTTTCGAGTCCTCATGACCCTTCAACAGAACCGTTCTGTTGAAGGGTCATGAGGACTCGAAACGTCAACTCTTCTCCGTCGATGCTGCCAGACCTGTTGAGTTTTTCCAGGTAATTCTGTTTTTGTTTTGGATTTCCAGCATCCGCAGTTTTTTGTTTTTATCCTGACATATGACTTGTTGATAGAGGTTTAGGGGAGTCAAGTGGTGAGCTACTTGCTGCAGCCTCTGGCCAGCTCTTGTAGCTGCAGTATTAATATGGCTAGACCAGTTCAGTTTCTTGTCAATGGTAACCCCCAGGATGTTGATGATGGGGGATTCAGTGATGATAATGCCACTTAATGTCAGGGGCCAATAGTTGGATTCTCTTGAGATCTGAAAAAGAGTCATACGGACTCGAAACATTATCTCAGCCTCTCTTTCCACAGATGCCATCAGAATCAGACCTGCTGAGTTTTTCCAGCATTTTTTTTTTTCGTTTCAGATTTCCAGCATCCGCAGTATTTTGCCTTTATATTTTTAATGAATTCTCTTGTTGGACGTGGTCAATGCCTTTTCACTTGTGTGGCGCAAATGTTACTTGATAATTATCAGCCAAGCCTGAATGTTGTCCAGATCTTGTTGCACACAGACACTGACTGCTTCAGTATCTGAGGATTTGTGAATGGTACTGAATACTGTGCAATCATCAGTGAACATTCCCACTTCTGACCTAATGTTGGAGGGAGAGCCATTAATGAAGCAGTTGAAAATGGTTGGGCCTAAGACACTATTCTTAGGAACTCCTTCAATGATACTCTGAAGCTGAGATGATTGGTCTCTAACAACCGCAACCATCTTTCTTTGTGTTAGGTATTACTCCAGTCAATGCCAAGCCATGTGATTACAAGACTTCAAGCTACATACACAATCTGATTCAGTGTCTCATAGAGCTTAAGTGTTGGAACTCAGCATTGTATTGATCTCCATCTCAATAAGGGAAGGATGTAAGTGTCTCCCAGCCTGTGTAGTGGAAATGGAAACTCTACACGTGGATGCACCTAGCTTCAATGCACTCTGTTGCCACACACCTGTCGATGAATAAATATATTCCTTGAGTTAGCAGCATCTATCTCATACATCTGGAGGAGAATAACGCCTTTTTAATGATTAAATGGTTGCCTTGGGGCCCAGGGGAGGAACAGTAAAGTGGGCACAGTATAGAAAGTATAGTTCCTTATACACAACCCCCAATGCTGCCTTAACTCTAACCTCCAGACCTGCACCACAGAATTGACTGAATGAGTTTGCCAGTTTGGTTCAAATTATGATGAATTAAGAACAGTTTGATTTGGTTGTTCAGACCTACAAATAACTGGGTACAAATTGCTGCCAAAGAGGTTACAGTTCCCTGGGCTGTTGTAGATCAGGAAAGCAAGGGGCCAGACGTGGCATAAGGAAAAACATTTTACACAGCGAGAGAGGTTAGCAGTTGGAATGCCCTACTTGACACAGTGGTGGATGCAGATTCAATAGTAGCCTTCAGAATGGAATTAGATAAATAATTGGAAGGAGAAAAAAATTGCAGAGATAGGGGGAAAGAGTGGGGAAATTGGATCAACTTGATTTACTTCAAAAAGAGCTGGTACAGCCTCAATGGTCTCCTTCTGTGCTGTGTAGTACCAAATGTGCAGTGTTGTATAGTGTCAAAGCATCAAGTATATAATTTCACTAACTATATAGTCACCACATGTGCAGTGTCGAAGCACCAAACAAATGCTGAAATGCCCTGCTGGTGATCAGTATCTGCTGGTCTTACCGGATCTTTCACTGCTATGCTGTAACCCAGACTAAGAACTGTTTGCCCCTGTCCATTTCCTGATCTTTCTGGCCTTTTGCTTTTCATTGCTGCCTCAGCTCCTAGCCCTTCAGCTGTTTACTAGATCACTGATCAGAAACAGCTGTCAATGTACTTATCTCCATGCTGGTTATAGCCCTGTCAAAGACAGATTACACAAGGGTAGCTTCTTCCAAGTAACTGTTGTCCTCACCGGTTGTATTTTTTTTTGCTGCAGTACAGTAGAGTCAGTACATTTGGAGCTAAGAAATAACAAAGGCACAAAACACTGCTAGGAGTACTTTATAGGGCTCCTAACAGTAATAGCATTGGATAGAGTACAAAACAGCAAATTAAAGAAGCATGTAACAAGGGCAATGCAGCAATACCTCAGAACTTTAATCTTCAGCTAAATTTGCAAAAGTAACTTTGAGGACAGTTTCATAGAATGTGTTTGAGACAGTTTTCTAGAACAATTTTTTATTCTTTCACGGGAGAGGGCTTCGCTGGCTGGGCCAGCATTTGTTGCCCATCCTTAGTTGCCCTTGAGAAGGTGGTGGTGAGCTGCCTTCTTAAACCGCTGCAGTCCATGTGGTGTAGGTACACCCACAGTGCTGTTAGGAAGGGAGTGCCAGGATTTTGACCCAGCAACGGTGAAGGAATGGCAATATATTTCCAAGTCAGGGTGGTGTGTGGCTGAGAGGGAAACTTGCAGGTTGTGGTGTTCCCGTGCACCTGCTGCCCTTCTAAGTGATGGAGGTCCTAGGTTTGGAAGGTGCTATCCACGGTGCCTTGGTGAGTTGCTGCAGTTCATCTTCTAGATGGTATACATTGCTTATCAGTCCAAACCTGAATGTTGTCCAGGTCTTGCTGCATAAGAAAATGGACTGCTTCTGTGCCTGAGGAGTAACGAATGGTGCTGAACATTGTGCAATCAGTAAACATCCCCACTTCTGACCTTATAACAGAGGGATGGTCATTAATGAAGCAGCTAACGATGTTTGGGCCTAGGACAATGTGTTGTGGAACCAACCATACAGGCTGTTTTTTTAAAGATCTAGTAGCATGTTTTGAAGCAGGGTTAATTAGTAACTTTATAATAAAGGATCCCCTGGGGAAGAGTGATCATAATATGATTGAATTTCCCATTTACATTTGAGTGTTGGGTTACAAAGGTCTTAAATTTAAACAAAATCAATTACACAGGTATGAGAGATAAGTTAGCTGGGGTAGATTGGGAAATTAGTTTAAAAGGTATGACCATGGTTAAGTAATGGAAATCATTTAATGAAAAACTTCATAATTTTCTAGAAATACAAATTGCCTTGAGAGATAAAAACTTGATAGGAAAACTGGTAGAATAGCTAACTAGAGAAGCTAAGGCAAAGATCAGCTAAGGATGACCAAGAAAGTGACAAAAAGGGAGAAAATAGAATGGGACCAAACCAGCAAGGAGTATAAAAACAAATTGTTTTTACAAATATGTAAAGCGGAATACATTGGCACAATAATGTGGGTTCCTTAGAGGCAGAGAGAGAATAGGTTTAATGGGAAATAAGGAAATGGCAGAGATGTTAAATATTTCCTGTCTCCCTTCACACAGTAAAAGACACATTGGAAACAAAGGATTTAATAAGAGTGAAGAACCTAAAGTAATTAATGCTAATAAAGAGAAAGCACTGGAGAAATTAATGAAACTTTAATGAAAATTAATGACCTAAGCATGAAACCAAAAAGGAATTTAGGAAAGCAAAGAGAAGGCTTGAGAAAATCTTAGAATAGGATCATAGGTTACAGAGAGGGAGTCCTTTCGGTCCACTGTGTCCATGCTGGCCGTCTGCAATAGCAACTCTCCTAGTCCCTAACCCCTGTAGTTTTTTTTCTCTTCAGGTAATTATCTGAGACACTTTTGAAAGCCACAATTGAGTCTGCCTCCACCATACTCTGAGATGATGCATTCCAGATCCTGAGCATTAACTGCATTAAAAAAATCCTCATGTTGCCTTTGGTTCTTCTGCTGTTCACTTTAAATCAGTGCCCTCTGGTTCTTGACCCTTCTGCTGTTGGGAACAGTTTCTCTTTATCTGCCCTGTCCAGGTCCCCCATGGTTTTGAACATCTCTATAAAATTTCCCCTCCAGCTTCCCTAAGGAGAACAGCCCCAGCTTTTCTAATCTATTCACATAACTGAAGTCCCTCACCCTGGAACCAGTCTTGTAAATCTTCTCTGCACCCTCTCCATTGCCTTCACATTCTTCCTAAATTATGGAGCCCAGAGTTGGAAACAGAATTCCATTGAGGCTGAACCAGTGTTTCATATAAGTTCATCATAACAACTTCTTTGCTTTTGTATTCTATGCCTATATTTAAAGCCCAAGATCTCCCTTTTTAACTACTTTCTCAATCTTCCCTGCCACATTCAATGATTTATGTACATTTACTCCAAAGTATCTCTGTTCTTGCAGCCCCTTTAGAACTGTGCTTTTTATTTTAAGTTGCCTCTCGTTCTTCCTACCAAAATGTATTATCTTACACTTCCCTGCATTAAATTTAACCTACATGCCTGTCCATTCAATCAACCTGTTTGTCCTTTTGAAGTCTATCACTAACTTCCCCACACTTCACAATACTTTGAAGTTTTTCTCATTTGCAGATTTTGAAATTGTGCATTGCACAACCAAGTCTCTAGGTCATTAATACATACCAAAAGCAGTGGTCCTAGTACAGACCCCTGCCATCATATTACTTCCTCCAGTCCAAAAAATAATTGCTCACCATTACTCTCTGTGTAAAAGAAATGTATATAACACTATTACCAAAGCCAGAAGACTGCATGCAGTTCTTGCAAATTATTACAGGGTGGATGTGATTGTACTAGAGAGGGTACAGAGGAGACTTACTAGGATATTGCCAGGAATAGATATTTTTTTGAAATGTATTTACAGGATATGGGCAACACTGGCTGGGCCAGCATTTATTGCCCATCCCTGATTGCCCTTGAGAAGGTGATGGTGAGCTGCCTTCTTGAACCACTGCAGTCCATGTGGTATAGGTACACCCACAGTGCTGTTAGGAAGGGAGTTCCAGGATTTTGACCCAGCGACAGTGAAGGAACGGCGATATATTTCCAAGTCAGATGGTGAGTGACTTGGAGGGGAACTTCCAGGTGGTGGTGCTCTCATGTATCTGCTACAAGGATAGGCTCAAGTTGTTTTCTTTGAAACAAAGGAGGCTGAGTGGAGATTTAATTAAGTGGATAAAGTTATGGAGAGTTCTAAATAGAGTGGATAAGAAGGACCTATTTTCCTCAGGAAAGAGGTCAGTGACTGGGACATAAATTTTAAGTATTTGGCAAAAGGATTAGAGTGGTGTTGAGACATATTTTCACCCAGAGTGTGGTGGGGCTGGAGCTCATTGTCTGGAAGGGTGATACACCTACTATTAAGGAAGTGGTAATAGGATCTTTGGAAAATCTCTGTGATTAGGCAAATTCAGCATGGTTTTATGAAAGGAATATTGAGTTTGACATCCAGTAGAGGTTTTTGAGGGTGTAACTAGCAGGGTAGGTAAGAAAACAATGAATGTAGTATATTTGGATCTTCAGAAGGCATTGGACATGGAGCCACATGAAAGGTTCTTTGCATAAGTTAAGGGCTCATGGGATTGGGGGTAATATATTAGCGTGGATTGATTAATGAACAGAAACAAAAGAGTAGAATTAAACGATTCATTTTCAGGATGGCAAAGTATAAATTATTGAAGATTCCACAAAGATCAGTGTTTCACCCTCAACTATTTACAGTCTATATCAGTTAAGGGGGCCAAGTGTCATATATCCAAGTTTGCTGACAGTGCAAAGCTGTGAGGAGGATGTAAAGAGGTTACAAAAGGATATAGACCTGTTAAGTGATTGGGTAAGAACATGGTAGATGGAGTATAATGTGGGGAAGTGTGAAATTGTCCACTTTGGTAAGAATAGTTTTTAAAAGCAGTTATTGGTATTGTAGAACTTGACTATTGCTGAAAAGAGAGACATGTTGCTGAAGCTTTTCATCTTGTACTCATCAGGACAAACACAAGAATGCCAAATTTCAAATGGTCACAACAATTTATACGAGAGGAAGACTAAGTTAACTTGTGAACCAATCAGCACCCTTTTCTCCTGTAGTATAAATGATTGCGACTGTTTGAAATTTGGCTTTCTTGCGTTTGTTCTGATGATTTTAATATTCAAGTTTTTAAAAGGTGGAAGACCGGATTTCGGTGCCCTTGTACATGAATAACAAAGTTACCATGCGGGTACGTCAAGCAATTAGGAAAGCAAATGGTATGTTAGCTGTTATTGCAAGGGGGTTGAAGTGCAAGAGTAAGGAAGTGTTGCTGCAATTATGTAGGGCTTTGGTGAGACCACACGTGAAGTACTGTATACAGCTTTGATCTCCATATCTAAGGAAGGATATACTTGCCTTTGAGGGGGTACAACAAAGGTTCAGTGATTTGATTCCTGGGAATGAGAGTACTGTCCAATGAAAAGAGACTAATTAGAATGACCCTATATTCCCTGGAGTTTAGAAGAATGAAAGGTGATCTCATTGATATGTAGAAAATTTTTAGGGCTTGACAGAGAGATGCAGAGTGGATATTTTCCTTGGAGAGTCTAAACCTAGGGGGCATAGACTCTGGATAAGGGGTCAGCTATTGAGGACTGAGATAAGGAGAAATCTCTTCACTCAGAGGCTTATGAATCTTTGGAATTCTCCAACCTAGAGGTTTGTGAATGCTCAGTCATTCAGTATATTCCGGTCTGAGATCGATTGGGCACTAAGGGAATTGGGATATGAGGAGAAAGCAGGAAATTGAAGTTTGAGGTAAAGATCAGTAATGGTATCATTGAATCTTGGAAAAAAGCTTGAGGAGGTGTACGGCCTTCTCCACCCACTTCCTAAAATTCTTCACTTTTGGATCTTCTTTGACTCATGCAGCCAGCCTGCATCCAGACTTACTGATATTGCCATGGAGAAATAGTCATGTGCTGTAACAAAAGCAAGAGAGAGAACTATTTGCTCACCGATGTGTATATGTTGAGTTCATGTTAAATGTCCAACAGTTTCTATTTGATGTACTCATTCCCATTGGTTTCCTACATATTCAATTTGTTCTTCTGTTTTACAGCTGGTTGTCCGATACAATGGTCGTTCTTGAAGGGTACTGTGAAGGCAATGCATCCTTGTCAGAAGTATGGATACAACAAGGACTTTTCCCATGTTTTTATTTCACCCTAGTTTCAGCAGTACTCTTAAGCATCGCCTTCCTCTTTGGCGCGTTGCAATGTGCTTGTTACAACATGTACGGAACTACAATGGAGCCAAAGTATGTACCTCGCTCTCGTCTCTTCCTCGTGCAATTGTTCCTATCAGTGGTCCTACTACTGCAGTTTGGAATCTATATCCTTTGGCAATCCTTTGGTTTAGGCATGCTGTATGGATACACAATCGTCTACTCATGCCTATCTGTGATTGGGTGGGCATGTACTATCGTTCTGCTGCGTTTAGAACGCACAAGGGTGTTGGTGCAGGACAGAACACGTGGTCACAGTGCTATTTTGCTACTCTTCTGGGCTCTGGCTTTTGCAGCTGAGAATCTGGCATTCATATCTTGGAGAAGTCCGTTGTGGTGGTGGTCACTGGACAGCACTGATCACAAGGTAGGTTCTGAGAATGCCATTTGTTGTGGAGCTAAACGTGAATCACGTGTGAAAGGGTTGAGCTTAACAAGGTTGCTTCTCAAATCCATGCAAGATTGGCTTTTTTGTTTTAAAGGAGTATTCGTGTCTGCTTTTGAAGAGCAACTCATTGATTTAGAGATAAAAACAGGAAATGTTGGAAGCACTCAGCAGGTCAAGCAGCGAATGAAGAGTTAAAAATGGGGGTTAATATTTCAGATTTAGTGAGCATTCATTAGAAACAGCCTCATTAACATGCTACTTGGCAACTTGCTGGAAAAAAAGGATTGGGAAGTTGCCTAGCCAATAAAGTCAGGTGACAGGTGTCTAACACTGGGGACCGGCAGGAATGGTTGGCAGCACAAGTTCATAGTTTCAGAAGAGGAATCCCGAGTTAGGATGAGAGGAGGAGAAGGGATGTCCAGGGTAGGGGAAGGGACCTGGTGCAGCCTACCTGCTCCCCATGGCCCTCAAGGAAACCAAACAAAAATGAAAAACTTACCTTGCGGAGCCTCTTCTAGCTCTGGTCCTGGTTCCAGTAGGTTTGGCCTGCCGTGGAAGGCAGCGCTGCTCCCACTCTCAGGCCAGGTTACAACAGCAGACTGGGCCTTGTAATGTCAATGGAGCCCAACTTGTGTCTTTAAAGAGGACCACACTGGCTTTGATGGATGTCCTTGCTGATTGCAGTCGGCCAGTCTAGGCACGAAAGGATTGGTTAAGTCACTGGCCTGTTTTAACTGCCACCCCTCTTGCTGGTTTCTGGCAGGGGAAGATGTTACAGTTGAGCCCATTATGTCTGATGTGATTAGCTCTGGTGAGAACAAACATTGAGCAGCACACCTAGTACATGTTTACCTTCCATCTTCAATTTAGTGAAGTACCGGTGCAAAATAAATAAATCAAACAAGAACATAGGAATTATAATGTACAAGAAAGGACTCAAGGTTCATCTTGCTCACCTTCTACCGTCCTGGTAGTCACATAACACAACTGTAATAGAGCTACTATCCAATCACAGTGATCAATCTCAATCAGTGAGACTCAGACATGAGGCGAGGAAAATCTTATGTGTGGAGAGTTTTGGGAACCTGAGATCCAAAGTCACCTTTTACTTCTTGAGCACGCTACACTCGCCGCACATCCTGCCTCAAGTTACTTTTATTATAAGGTGCTTGCAGATACCTTCTATTAATGGCCTTTGCTACTTACACGATTTAATCAAGGTTGGTAGTTGGGGGTGGAAGTTGCAGCGGATGGTTGCACCTGCTGTTCTACAAAATAGTGTTATGGGACTTTTATGTTCACCTTAGCAGGCACACGGGGTTTTGGTTTAATACCTCATCTGAAAGATGGTACTTCCCACAGTGCAGCACTCCCTGGTTTCCTTGAGTCTCTGGGATGATGGGGGTCATGAAGTCATCCTCTTCAGATTCAGTTGAGAATGCTGCCAAAGAGCCCACAGTGCAAGGACTCAGTAAGCCATAGGTGATACTGATTATGCCAATCATGTAAAATCTTGTAACCCACTCTGAGAATCCACTACTATTTTGAAAAATGCTAGAAACATGCAGCAAGCCAATCAGTATCAGTAAGAGAAAGATGTGTTAATGGGTTTGAATTAAACCCTTGGTTAGAGGTGAAGATCACTCCAAAACAACTTCTTTGGGCGCATGAACCTTGGATTGTACGTCAGTGCACTGCACTTTTCATGGTCTTTCCCGATAGCCCTGCAGATTTCTCCTTTTTAAGAATGTAACTTTCAAAGTGAAATTGTAGATTATTGAATCTGCTTCCACTTCCCTTTCAGGCAGAACATTTCAGATCGTAACAATTCGCTGTATAAATTTTTTTTAAAAAGTTCATATCCCCTAGCAAGAAGGTCAGTAACTAGAGGACTGAGACTTAAATTGGCTGGCAAAAAAACTGAAGAGAAAATGAGGATTTTTTTTGTTTTTACATAATGCGTTAATTTTATTTCATGCCAATATTGGATATCAAACAAGCCTTCTGACAATACACTGACAGTATGGGTTGAATGGTCAAGAGAGGTGATCGAGGGATAAAGCTGTATTGTTAGTGTACAGTTGGAAGCTGATTCCATGTTTGGATGATGGCCAAAAGATAATGAAGATGATTAAGAGCAAAGGGCCAGGAGAGGTCTCGGGGTGGTGGTGGTGGCAGTGGAGGCTGGGGTCCTTTGGTGGTAGCAATTTGGGGGCAGGAAGAGAAGCCATTCCTGGAGATGTTCTACCTGCCATTACCTATCTGATAGGTAAGAATGGAAGCAGTCGAGTTTTATAAAGACTTTGACTGATTCTTTGTGTGCTTTACAAAAGAAAGCCACATTATAAAGGAAGGTGATATTAGATTGAAATCTAGATACAGCCTGCTTCTGTTAATTTAAAGCTGTTTTTGCACAAAAGAAAATTGAATTATCCAGCAATTAATAAAACACCTTAATTAAAGAGATATTTATCTCTCCTTCTTGCTTGAGGACCTGAAATCATCAGATAACCTAAGTTAAGGAGCAGAATTAAAAATAAGCTCTATTGTCCAGATTTAGCGAAAAGTGAAATTTGATTTTAAAAGATAGTTAATGTGGATTAAATGTCTACCAGTTCCATTTAAGTATTTTCTGGCCAATTTATCCACAAGTATGTGGATATGTGATGGAGGTGGGATGGTGTGAGGCTGACTACTCTGTGGTGGGGAGAGAGGCCTATTCATGAAGGAGAGCAGCAAGGCTGTCTGTACAGACATATTTTAGTATTTGAGCGGTGTGCTGTAGCACTCTTAGTTCCGTACCATTTCCTGCCTTTCGACACTTCTTTCAGAACAATTTTATAACTGCTGTAAACGCCTCTTGAACTGAGGCCTAGGTGTGTGCTTTTGTTTATGTAAACAACTGTCCATGCAGTGACTCAGCATGCCATGGTCGTTTTGTTGACTCATGAATTTTACTGCATTTTTAGGTTGGTTATCCCAGAACACTTTTGCTGAGTCACTATCATTTTCAACTCTTTGTTTTCAAATGTTATTGAAATCTGGGGTAGAATTTAATGCCCTCCGCAAGGCAAGTTTGAAGGCAGGGGCATTTAATCGGGAGGGTGCCAGGCGGGGACCCTGCTGCCTCCTGCCTCTGCCCCAATTAAGTCCGGGTGGAAGGTGCACGGATGACCTTCCTGCCTCACTGCCAATTGAGGCCCTTGAGTGGGCAATTAATCCCTTCACAACTGGTACTCAACTGGTGGGTGTGACAGTTGCCAAGAGGGCAGCCCAAAAAGCAAACCCACTGACATTTGCTAGCTGGCTCCCAGAGGGAGGGGAGGGTTCCTTTGTTCAAATGCACTCAGTACCTGATTGGAGAGACCTGACATCTTGAAGTAGGGGGGTGGGGTGGCGGCTGCTAAGAGACACTCCCTTGCCCTTCCGACCCTCTCCTGTGACCCCCATCCCACCCTCGTTCACCAGTGGCCTGCAGTCCTTTGCTGATCTTGGGCTTTTGGTGGGTACAGTGCTGGCAGCTACCACTGCTCCTGCTGGCGCTGCCTGCAATGGGCAGCTGTCGGCCACTAATCGGCCGGCAGAACTCGGGTCAGCTTTTCCATCCTGGGGTGATTGATCCCGTGGAAGGTCTGCTGCTGGCCACTTGAGTGTCTGCTTGGCCATTAGTACATTGGGCCTTCCCCAAAGGTGGCAATGTGGAGCTCTTGCTGGCTCTCCAGCCAGCAGGCAAGACCCTTGCCACCTGGATTAAATATTGCCCCTTTTACTTGTGCCATTGTGGCAGCAGGTGGAATTTAAATTTTTAGTTAATAAATCTGGAATATAAAGATGCTAGTCTCGGTAACGGTGACCATAAAATTATCTTCGATTGTTTAAAAACCCACCTGGTTCACTAATGTCCTTTTAGGTGGGGAAATCTGACATCCTTACCTGGTCTGGCCTACACTTGGACTCTAGACCCACAGCAATGTGGTTGACCCTTAACTGCCTTCTGAAATAGCTTAGCAAGCCATTCGGTTCAAGGGCAATTAGAGATGGGCAAAAAATGCTGGTCTTGTTAGCAATGATCACATTCCACGAAAGATAAAGAAACCTGTTCAGCGGGTTGGATGTATACTTGAAAAGAAAAAATGAGCCGGGCTGATGGGAGAGACCAGGAAGTGGATAGCTCTTTCAAAGAGCCAGCACAGACACAATGGACGAAATGGCCTACTTACATGCTGTGTCATGAAGAGATTAATATCTATAATGTTATTGGAAATAATTTTGAAATTGGAATTGTAGTAGGGTCTGTTGTCTGTGTGTATCTATATTTATGGCTTAATTGGATTAAAGTCAGCTAGCCTGGGTTCTTTGATGAATAGTAGTTTGAGATGTTAATTAGATAAACGTAAGTCAAAAGGTAAAGTGCAATTTGCATTTGTTGAATAAATCATTCAAAAGAATGGGTAAAAATCTTGCACCTAACTGACAAGTGGCAAGCAATGTGTTTACATTACTAATAAAATTGGTGGAATGGAAGGATTATTATTGGAAGAAGTAAAATTTAAAAACCTAGTAATACAATGGAAAATTTACATTCGAAGGGAAAGCTAACTTTAAACAGAAAAGAGTTTGTGTGTGTGTGTGTCTGTGTGTCAGAGGCATGTAAGAACTAACCAGTCTGTAAGCCAATAACTGTGTCTGCAAATTGAAAGGAACGTCATTTTGAATTCATAAGGTCAAATGTGCTTTGCTTGGTGTCTGTTTGAGGTCTATGGGTTGTTGTTGCCTTGGTGAAGATTTACCTGGGAGTGATTAATTTGGGGATTTATTTAAAAGTTATTATGGTAGTAGTTTGTAGACATGTTTAATTAGTTGTTAAATTAATAAATGTTTAGTTTTATGTTTAAAAAAAAAACCTTTTGAGGCTCGGTGGTTTTGTTCCTGAATTCAGAGCTGCATCTCAAACCTACCAATGTTGTCCACTCACGGCAGCGGACGATTCCGGCCATGAACTTTTTTATTGTTTCATAAAATAGTACAGCACAGAAAGAGGCCATTCGGCCCATTGAATCTGTGCTGGTTCTTTTGGACGTCAGTCCAATCCCCTGGTCTTTGCCATGGTCCCTGTGACTTTTCCAAGTATTTATCCAGTCTCTTTTGAAAGCTGCTGTTGAATCTGTATTCACCACACTATCACATTCCAGATCCTAACCACTTACTGCTTAAAAACATTGCAACAGGTTCTTTTCCTTTTAATTTATGCTGCCTGGTTATTAACCCTTCAGCTTTTGGAAACCATTTCTCTTTATTAAGGTCCCAGAGGACTGGAGAACGGCCAATGTTGTTCCATTGTTTAAGAAGGGTAGCAGGGATAATCCAGGAAATTACAGGCCGGTGAGCCTTACATCAGTGGTAGGGAAATTATTGGAGAAGATTCTTCATGACAAGATTTACTACCATTTGGAAGCAAATGGGCATATTAGTGAGAGGCAGCATGGTTTTGTGAAGGGGAGGTCGTGTCTCACTAACTTGATCAAGTTTTTCGAGGAAGTGACAAAGATGATCGACGATGGAAGGGCAATGGATGTTAGCTACGTGGATTTCAGTAAGGCCTTTGACAAGGTCCCTCATGGCAGACTGGTACAGAAGGTAAAGTCTCACGGGATCAGAGGTGAGCTGGCAAGATGGATACAGAATTGGCTTGGTAATAGAAGTCAGAGGGTAGCAGTGGAAGGGTGCTTTTCTGAATGGAGAGCTGTGGCTAGTGGAGTTCCGCAGGAATCAGTGCTGGGACCTTTGCTGTTTGTAGTACACATAAATGATTTGGAGGAAAATGTAACTGGGCTAATTAGTAAATTTGCAGACGACACTAAGGTTGGAAGAGTTGCAGATAGTGAAGAGGATTGTCAAAGGATACACTGGGATATAGATTGGTTGGAGACTTGGGTGGAGAAGTGGCAGATGGGGTTTAATCCGGACAAATGCGAGGTAATGCATTTTGGAAGGTCTAATACAGGCAGGAATTATACAGTAAATGGCAGAACCCTTAAGTGCATCGACGGGCAGAGGGATCTGGGTGTACAGGTCCACAGGTCACTGAAAGTGGCAACGCAGGTGTATAACGTAGTCAGGAAGGCATATGGCATGCTTGCCTTCATTGGCAGAGGTATTGAGTATAAAAACTGAGAAGTCATGCTGCAGCTGTATAGAACCTTGGTTAGGCCACACTTGGAATATTGTGTGCAATTCTGGTTGCCACATTACCAGAAGGATATGGAGGCATTGGAGAGGGTGCAGAGGAGGTTTACCAGGATGCTGCCTGGTCTGGAGGTTATTAGCTATGAGGAGAGGTTGGAGAAAGTCGGATTGTTCTCACGAGAGCGACGGAGATTGAGGGGCGACTTGATAGAAGTTTACAAAATTATGAGTGGCATGGACAGAGTAGATCGTCAGAAGCTTTTTCCCAGGGTGGAAGAGTCAATTACTAGGGGACATAGATTTAAGGTGAGAGGAGAAAACTATAGAGGAGATGTGCGGGGCAAGTTTTTTACACAGAGGGTAGTGAGTGTCTGGAATTCACTGCCAGAGGAGGTGGTGGAAGCAGGTACGATAGTGGTGTTTAAGAGGCAGCTTGACAAATACATGAATAGGACGGGAATAGAGGGATACGGACCTCGGAATGCAAAATGTTTTAGCTGACGGGCAATATGATCGGCGCAGGCTTGGAGGGCCGAAGGACCTGTTCCTGTGCTGTACTTTTCTTTGTTCTTTGTCTATCTAAACACTTCATGATGTTAACTCTTCGACCAAATCTCCCCTTAGCCTTCTCTGCTCCAGGAAGAGCTTCCCTAGTCTCTTCACACCACTATAATTCCTCATCCCTGGAAACATTCTAGTAAACTCTTCTCTCGAGTCTCCTAAAATTTGGTGCCTGGTATTGAACACACTTGTCCAGCTGGGTCTGCACCAGTGTTTTTTTTTCTAGGTTTAGCATAACTTCCTATCTTTTGTACTCTGTCTCTATTTATAAAGCCCAGGATTCCACATGCTTCATTTACAGATTTATTAATCTGTACTTTTGCAGTTGCTGCTGATCCTGTTGTGCTTTTCCAGCATTGTAAATTCTTATTCCTTCTCGATGAATGGCTGACATTTATTTATGTCTCTCAGGTACACTTTGGTCTGTGGATGGTGCGATACATCTGTACATTTCTGCTCTTTGTCCTTGGACTGAAGGCACCAGGTTTGCCTCGAAGGCCTTATATGATCATGATTAATGAAGATGAACGAGATGTTGAATACAGCCAGGTATGTGTAACACATATTAAACCAAAAAAATCTTGGATTTATATAGTGCCTTTTGTAACCTCACAACCCAGCAACCAATTTGCACAGAGCAGGGCTCCACAAACAGTGTTGAGGTAGTTATCAAATAATCTTTCTTTATCCATCTGTTGATTAGAGATCAATATAGGCTAGGTCACCAAGGGGAAAACCCCTGATGATCTCTGAATAGTGCTATGGCATCTTTTGTGTCCACCTGAGAGGGTTGGCAGGGCCTTAGTTTGCTGTCTGATCAGAAAGATAGCACCTTCAACAGTGTAGAGCTCCCTTAGTGCTTCACCGGAGTGTCAGCTGGATTTTGGGATTGAGTCTCTAGAATGGGGCTTGAACACACAACTTCTAACTCACAGGCCAGTGTGTGACCACTGAACCAAGGTCAAAATACTTGCATTAGGCTCAATTACTTCATAACAATGTATAATTAATTTGCCTTGTGATGGTCCTTTCTTTAAAAATAATCAGTTGATAATATCTCACTTCTGAGCTGATTGTTTTGTTTTATTGAGGGGCACTATTATATCACAAGTGCTGTACTTGAGAAGCCATTGAACCACGGTCTGATTTGCCTGTTTCCCTGGTTCCCATGGCATTATTAAAAGAGGAACTGGGAATTTGACCAATGTGCCTCCCTTGTTCAACAGTTTAAAGAAATAAACCATCTCTTTACAATTTGTAAGATCCTGTTATGTTATGTAGCCTGTTACTGCAAAATATCCATTTCTATATGAATTGCTTTGAGATGTGACTAGTGGCTATATGATATCAAGGTCAGTCATCCTCTAATGAAGAAGTGATTGTTCAAAAAACACATTGCACACCAAAAAGGATTTTTCTTGAAAAATACCAGTAAAATGCTCCCTTTTTAAAGGATAAATAAAATCTGAAGATTGCGTTGACCATTCGGCCCCTCGAGCCTGCTCCATCTTTCAGAATGCCAGCCTATTCATTACTACACCTCTCAACCTGCACCTACAGGCAGATAGAGCCTCAGGTTAACATTTCATTTCAAAGAGGTATCCCTGATCTTTCAGCACCTCCCTTCCCCTCAGTATTGCACTGCAGTATCAGCCAGTGTTACGATCATTGATTGACTGGCAGGAGATAGATAAGCTGGTACCCTCAGTGTAAGGATATGACTTGTGATGCCTCACAGGGATCTGTGTTGGGGCATCAACTATTCACCATGTTTATTAATAGCTTAGACAATTTGATGGAAAACCATGTATGGAAAATAATTTGTCTAATTTTGCTGATGACACCAAGATTGGTGGCATTGTAAACAGTCTAGATGGAAGCATAATATCACAAAGATACATTCATAGATTCATAGTGAATGGGCGAAACTGTGGCAAATGTATTTCAATGTGAGTGTGAGGTCCTCCACCTTGAACCCAAAAGAATAGATTAATTTTAAAATGGTGAAAAGCTAGAAACACTGGAAGTCCAAAGAGTGCTTGGATGTCCCTGTATGTACATGGATCATTAAAATGCCGTAGAACATAAGAAATAGAAACAGGAGTAGACCATTTGGCCCCTCGAGCCTGCTACGCCATTCAATAAGATCATGGCTGATCATCTTGTGTTTCAATTTCCACATTCCCATCTAACCCCGATAACCTTAGATTCTTGTTAGGCAAGGGAATCAATCTACCTCTGTCTTAAAAATATTCAATGACCCCACCTCCACCACCTTCTGAGGCAGAGAATTCCAAAGTCGCACAACCCTCTGAGAGAAAAAATTTCTCCTCGTCTCTGTCCTAAAAGGGCAACCCCTAATTTTAAAATAGTGCCCCCTAGTTTTGGACTCACCCACAAGAGGAACTATCCTTTCGACATCTACCTTGGTTAAGGCCATTCAGGATCTTGTATATAATGGGCAGGAAAATAATCAGAAAAGTTAATGGAATGCTGGACTTTAGATCCAGAGGACTAGAATGCTGAGAATAAAAGTCATGCTTCAGATATACAGAACCCTGGTTAGACCATGCCCAGAGTACTGTGAGCAGTAGCAGGTACCACAGCTTAGGAGAGATATATTAACCTTGGAGGGAGTGCAGTGTAGATTTACCAGAATGATATCTGATCTCAAAATGACCTACTTGTGCTCCTGTGTTCTCAGATCTCAGCCCAGAAGTATAAGTGCACCAACTGAGCCAATCTGGCACTTTTTTTATTCTACAGGGCCACGTGAACAGAATGTTAGCATAATAGACCTCCTGATGCCCAATGCTGATATGCATCCTACCCTCTGACTGTACCCCTTGCCGATGCTGCATCAAGTTTTTTTTTTAACCATTAGTGGTACTCGGGAATGTGGGCGTTGCTGGCAAGCCTGGCATATATTGCATGTCCCTGGATTGCCTGGTGAGGGTGGTGCTCCTTGAATTGCTGGTGGGTTGACACAAATGAGTGGCTTGCTAGGCACTTCAGAATGCCATTGAGAGTCAATCGTGTTGGTGTGGGATTAGATTGGGATATAGGTCAGTCCAGATTAGGCAGATTCCCTCTCCTGTGTGGGATCTTGCTGTGTGCAAATTGACTGTCATGTTCCTACATTATAACAGTGAAAAGGCTCTAGAAAGTACTTCATTGGCTGTGAACTGCTTTGAGATGTCATGAATGAAGCTATAGAAATACAGTTCTTTAAGGGACATGAGTGAACCAGTGGGGTTTATAGGGCAACATACAGCTTCATGGTCACTTTTACTGATATTTCCTGATTTATTTTCAAACTGAATTCAAATTTTCAAACTATCAGTGTTATCTGACCTCTCATTCTCTGAGTTTAAGTCCATGCCTCTGGATTAGTGGCCTAGTAATGTGACCACTAGAATACTGTAAGCATCTGTACAGTGACCATCTTTTTGTTTTGCATTCATGTTATTGCAATTTTATTGTGTTCTATGGAAATGTCCGAAACGGCTTCACAGATGTGTTATGACACAACAGTTGATAAAGGCTGAGTTATTTAAAATCTCAAAGGGAAATTTTAAACAACTGTCATAACCTATATTTTCAATTGGTATGTTTTGAGTTGCAGTTCTAAATTCAGGAATAAGACCATCAGTTCCCGAGAGGTTTTTATATCAAACAAAATGAAACATTGTTTAATTTACAGCAAATTAAACGCATACACATAGCTACAAATTACTACTATCACAACTTTTAACAAATTCCCAAATTAATCTCCACTAAGGCAACAATAACCCAATAGACTTAAACAGACAGCTGGCAAAGCATTTTTCACCTTACGAATTCAAAATGAGGTTCCTTTCAATTTGTTCCTTTGCAGACACAGTGGTAGGCTTACAGGCTTAGATCTTACATGCCTCTGACCTGCACACACACAACTCCTTTTCTGTTATACTCAGCCTTCCCCTTTGAATGTAAAGTTTCATTGTATCACTAGGCCCTTTGAACTCTTTTCATGGTACCAATTTTTTTAGTAATATAAAAATTTCTTGGTGTCTCCTAGCTAGGTCCAAGATTTCACCCAGAGTCTTTGAATTGTTTATTCAACAAAATGCAAATACACCCTTTACCTTACTGTTTACACTTTAAAAGCACTATACATCAAAGCACCCAGACTCGCTGGCTTTTATCCAATTAAAACACACACACACACCCTCTATTTTAATAAAAAAATAATTCTAATAACAATGTATTCATTAATATCTCTTCATGACAGATGTCACTTTACTTTGAAGCACAGGAGTCAGTTTGTGAAGGAGAGAGGGTGGTGGATTTGGCAGATTGTGGCACCAAGGAGAGGCTGTATTTGGCCGAAGGGTTCCTTAAGGAATTGGGAATGTGCCCCTGTTCCTCCTGGCTCAGAAACAGTGCTAGAAAAAGCAATTGGCTGCTGCAAATGGCTGCTTCCATATCCATTTCAGTGCTTTGTTTCCTGAACTCTGGAAAGCAGGCCGGCAACCATTAAATTTAAATCAGGTTCCCAATTGCACGACAGAAGCCCAGCTTAAATATTGCTGAAGTGTCCCACTTCTCCAAGAGGTGGTTCACTAATGCCCTTTAAGGAAGGAAATCTACTGCCCTCACTCAGTCGCATGCTACGTACCACCATACAAGTGATGACTGATGCTTACGTGGTGGTTAGGTCATGGGATTTGTAACCTGCTGCTGGCCATCATGTGGGGATTAATATCACCACTTTGAATCGGTTAAACGTGCAGGCATAGGAACAGGAGCCTCCTCTGCCATTCAGTTTAATCGTGGCTTATCTGTACCTCAACAACATTAACATGGCTTACTTCCATATCCCTTACCCAACAAAAATCTACTGATTCCTGTCTTGAAAGCTCCAGGTGACCTCAAGCATCCACAGCCTTTTGGGGGAGAGTGTTCCAAATTTCAACTACCCTTTGTTTGAAAAAATGCCAGGCTTTCCCTCCAAAATGGCTCCAATTTTAAGATTATGTTCCCTTTGCCTCACTAGGGGAATTAGATTCTCTTCCTTTCCCTTATTGAATCCCTTTAACAGATAGGGAAGGCTCAACTTAATTCATCAAAAGTTAATCTTCTGGGGTGCAGTGTTTTGGACTTCGTTTTGTGTTCCATATCAGGAAATGGCAGAACACAATAAAACAGCCCATTGGTGTTCCTCGTACTGTGGCATAGTGATAGTCTGACTGGACTAGTAATCCAGAAGCCCAGGCTAATGTTCTGGGGACATGGGATCAAATCACACCACCTAGGCTGGTGGAATTTAAATCCAATTAATAAAATCTGGAATTGAAAGCTAGCTTTAGCAGTGACCATGAAACTGACCATGATTGTTGTAAAAACCCACCTGGTTCACTAAAGTCCTTTAGGGAAGGAAATCTACTGCCCTCACCCAGTCTGGCTTACGTGTGACTCCAGACGCACAGCAGTCGGGTTGACTTTTAACTGCCCTCTGAAGTGGCCGAGCAAGCCGCTCAGTTCAAGGATAATTAAGGATGGACAACAAATGCTGGGCTTGCCAGTGACGCCCATATCCCATGAAAGAATAAATAATAAAAAATCTACTGTGAATTCACAGCAATGGGTAAAGGGAAAGCTAGCATTTTTGATGTGCAGTCATTAGTTACCAAATACTTTGTTCAGCAGGTTTGACTGGTCAGTGCTACAGGTATCAGCCAACATATAGCAAAGATTAATAACTACATTCCCTGCCCATGGAAATTGCTGACAAGCCAAAGATGTGACTACAGCAACATCATTCTAATCATACCTTGGTAGAAAACACCCCTCTCACAATATAGATGTGTATTTGTTTAACAAATATCTACCACCATTCTTTACGGAAGTGAAGCAATCAAGATGATCTATAAACACGCACACTGCTTTTTATCATTTTTATCATCATTGTACTAACAGAAGTACAAAAGGTTAAAATTCCCATGCATATACCATACAAATGTTGACATCGCACGCCAAGTGATGGTATCTATTGCTAATTTTTGTTTACAAATTCAAAATGCAAGGACCATATCGGGAATCCCAATTCGTGGCATATGGTTAATGTGTTGGAGAATATTGAAAGGCCGGCTTGGCCCCAGTCTCAGGCAGCCTCTTATGCTTTCCTCCCCTCATTTCATGAAGGCTTTGCTTCTCTTTTGCTGGGTTGAAATTCCATTGGTGCCAGTCACATCTGTTAAGTTGAGTGAGAATCAGCAGGCAACTTGACCATAGAGGACATCACAGTCAAGATCAAAGCCCCATCTTGTACACTTTCTATCAAGGACAGCCAGTGGGCAAAGAATCCTTGCAGGTGTCAGCTGTGGCTCAGTGCATCTTGCCTGTGAGTCAGAAAGTCGTGGGTTTAAGCCTTACTCTAGAGACTCCAGAGGCTATCACTCCAGTGCGGAACTCCACTGCTCCCCTTCAACATAATTTTATGGGATCTTCTAAGCCCACTTAAGGGGGAAGACAGGGCCTTGATTCAATGTTTTATTCAAAGGCAGCATCTCTGACAGCAGCACTCCCAGGTACTGCATTGGGAGCATTGGTCTATGTGCTCAAGCCTCTGGAGTTAGTTAAAACCCTCCCGAGTAGCACTAGCAAATCACCCTGCAAGGTCATTTGTCCTGGCTCTGATCAGGTGCAACTCATCTTAGTTCTGACCAAATAGATTCTGTCCTTGACTCACCTAGGATATCTGTTTTCTGAAGCACTATAAGGTCCTCCTTAATCAGTACTGCTACCCATCCTCCTTTTGTTCCTTCCCTAGCTTTTCTGAACACCCTGTATCTAGGAGTATTTAGTACCCAGACCTGCCCTTTGCTGAGCCAGATCGCCATTGTAACCACCACACCATATTTCCAAGTGACTATCTGGGTCCACAGCTTACCCAACCTTATTTACCACACTCCGTGCATTCATAGTAAACCTGTAATTTAGACGTTACTACATTCCCTATCTCTCGCTCTGATCCTTCCTAATACTTTATTTCCTGCCCTAGTGTTATCTGTCTCTCCCAATTCTCTGTGCACCTTGTTTTTCCTAATATTCGCTCCTCGTACCCACACCCCTTCCAAGTTTTCTTTTTATTCTTCCATGGGATGTGGGTGTCACAAGGCTTGTAATAGTGTAAAGGGTAGAGGGAAAACATTTTGTAGGGTGTGTTTTGAAAAATTTTCTACATCAGTACATTTCCAGTCCAAGGAGGAAGGAGGCATTGGCTGGATTTGGTACTGAGAGGAACAAGGTTGGTCAAGTGGATCAAGCGTCAGTTGGGGAATATTTAGGAAATAGTGATCATAGTATCGTAAAGCTATGACAAAGGGCAGGGAATAATCCAGAGTAAAAGTAATTAATTAGAGGAGGGCAAACTTCAATGAGCTAACAACACATCTGAGCCAGATAACTTGGAATCAAAGACTGGCAGGCAAAACTGGAACAGAATAATGGACTGCCTTTAAAGAAGAGAGAGAGTTTAGGTACCGTCAAAGTAGATTCCCACGAGGGGGAAAGGTAAGGCAAAGAAATCTGGAGTTCCCTGGATGACGAAAGAAATAGAGAGTAAGATGAAACAGAAAAAAAGTGCATATGGCAAATGTCATGTGGATAATACAGTTGAGAACCAGGCTGAATATAAAAACAGAAAATGCTGGAAAAACTCAGCAGGTCTAACAGCACCTGTGGAGAGGAAAGAAAACAGAGTTAATGTTTCGAGGCCTTATGACTCTTCAAGAGTTTTTCCAGCATTTTCTGTTTTTGTTTCAGATTTCCAGCATCCCGCAGCATTTTGCTTTTAACCAGGCCGAATATAGTAGGTTCAGAGCGAAAGAGATAAAACAAATGAGAAGCAAAGAGAGTATGAGAAAGGACTGGCAGCTAACCTAAAAGGAAACCCAACAGTCTTCTGGAGACATGGTAATAGTAAAAGGGTGGTAAAAGGAGGAGTGAGGCTGACTAGGGACCAAAAAGGGGATTTACTTATGGTGGCAAAGGACATGGCTGAGATACTAAATGTTCTTTGCATCCGTCTTTACCAAGGAAGAAGGTACTGTCCAAGTCATGGTGAAAGAGGAGGTGGCTGAGGGACTGGATGGGCTTAAAAATTGAGAAAGAGGTAGTATTAGATAGGCTGGCTGAATTAAAAAGGCTTGAGGACTGGATAAGAGACATCCAAGGATGTTGTTGGGAAGTAAGGGTGGAAATTATGGAGGCATTGGCCACAATCATCCACTCCTGCTTAGATACCAGGGTGGTGCCAGACTGCTAGAGAATTTCACATGTTATACCCTTGTTCAAAAAAGGGTGTATGGTTAAGCCCAGCAACTACAGGCCAGTCACTTTAACTTCGGTGGTGGAGAAAAGCTTTTAGAAACAATAATTCAGGACAAAATTAATAGTCACTTGGACAAATCGGGATTAATTAAGGAAAGCCAGCACAGATTTGTTAAGGGCAGAGCCTGTGGAATAAAAGGGACAGTAGCAGCATGGATCCGAAATTGGCTGAGTGACAGGAAACAGCGTAATGTTGAATGGCTGTTCTTCAGACTGGAGGATGATATATTTCGGGAAGCCCCATATATATGTTAGGACTACTGCTTTTCTTGATATATATTAGTTAAACTTAGATGTACAGAGCACAATTTCAAAATTTGCAGATGACACCAAACTTGGCAATATTGTGAAATGTGAGGAGGATAGAGTAGTACAGCACGGGAACTTTCAGAGAACATAGACAGGCTGGTGGAATAGGCAGACAAATGGCAGATGAAGTTTAATGCTGAGAAGTGTGAAGTTGGGGTAAACGATTCCGTCCCTGTCTCTGTTATCTCCAGACCCACATATCTGTGCTCCACTGATTCTGGCCTCCTGTGCATCTCCAACTTTAATTGTTCCACCACAAGTGGCCGGGCCTTCAGCTGCCTGGGCCCCAAGCTCTGGAATACCCTCAGTTCACCTCTCCGCATCTCTACCTTGCTTTCCTCCTTTAATACACTTCCTTAAAACCTGCCTCTTTGACCAAGTTTTTGCTCCTTATGTGGCTCCGTGTCATACATTGTTTTATAATGATCCTGTGAAACACCTTTATGTTAAAGGTGCTTTATAAACATAAACCTGCATAAAACAATAGTTCTACCTCAACTAGAGTATTTTGTTCAGTTCTGTACACTGTAGGAAGGATGTGAAGGTTTTAGAGACGGTGTAGAAAGCATTCAAGAGAGTGGTTTCAGGGATGTGGAACTTCAGTTATGTGAACAGAGTTGAGAAGCTGGAGCTGTTCACCTTGGTTTGGGAGATTTGATAGCGGTGTTTACAATCATGATGGCCCCGTACAGTCTAGATAGAGGGAAACTGTTTCCATTGGCAGAAGGAACAAGAAACAGAGGACATCGATTTAAGATGATTGGCAAAAGAAGCAATGACGACGTGAGGAAAATCTGTTGTTTTTTTTTATGCAGCTGGTGGTTGCAGCCGGTGGTTAGGATCTGGAATCGGCAAGCTGCCTAAGATGTGGTGTAGGCAGATTCAATTGTGGATTTCAAAGGACAGTTGGATAATGCTTTGATGAAAAAGATTTCCAGGCCCATGAGGAAAGGGCAGGGAGTGGGATTACATGAATTGCACATGTAGAGAGTCAGCATAGGGAACAACAGGCCAAAGGGCAGCCTCCTGTACTGTAACAATTCGATGAAAAAAATGTGTTGGTGGTGGGCTAAGAAGCTGAGAGTATTGAGTAACTTCCCCCCTGCTGCTCCTTCACAAAATCAGTCTGGTTGAAAAATCATGTGAAGTACTTTACACTTGACAAAACGGAAGGTTTGTCCTCTTGCCGCTATCCATGATGCAGCCTGTTTAGTAACTTTAGAGTAAAGGGAATTCTCAGCTGCTGTTGCACGTCACTAGTTATGCCAATTTTCTTTTAATTCATCTTCTCTTCTGCCCAATCCCTGCCCGCTGCACCCCAAACCCCCACTCTCAGAACCAGAATACAGAAGAGTATGACTTTTAGTTAAAAAGAAAGCTGTCCTAAGTCACTTCAGAGGTAATTGAAGAGAAGGAGTAAGGAGAAATGGCAAGAGATATGCCAGAAGCATTGGCTAGGTTTTGAGGAGCTTTTGATAGTAGGGAGAGGGGGTCCCATAGTAATGGAATCGCAGGAGAGTAAAACTGCTGCATGGAATTGCAGAAACCAAAACCTTTTCTTCTGGCAAAAAAGGCAGCTTTACCCCCCCCCAACCACCATTCCTGAAAAACCAAGTAAATACCAGGTGCAAAGCCATTGCTTTCAGATAATTAAAGAACTAAACTCCCATTTCACAAATACCCACCCACATTTAGGGAAGGCTAGAGGCTCCTCTTCCTAATCAGAGACTCTCCAGCAGCCACCCCTCCACCAAATCAATCTAATCTGTGCTTTAGAAAATATGTACAGTCACAGATTACATTACCTGTTTACAAATTTATCTTGCCTCCATTTTAGGGCTTGTTTTCTTCTCAGCTACTCTGGTGATATCAGTGAAGGGGGAGCCTCATTTCATTTTCAGTGGGAGGGGGCTCAGTTGATTTTATTGTTGGTGGCCGGGGTGGGGGTGGGGGGGGGGGGGGGCGTGGGGGGGGTGGAAATAGCTCAATTGGCTGACCTGGGAGCCAGCCCAAAGCTGGAGTCACTAGACCCTAGAATCACATAATTCCAGCTGAGTGTGCAATACTATAGGATTCAGCTGACAGTGTGCATTTCCATTGTCAGCTGCCTCTGGGCCTATCTGAAGTGCTGCTTTCCCCCCACTCCCTCTGCTGAACTGAACAGACACTCTCCAAGAACAAGTTCCCCAACGCGATATTACAGGAATAACTGAGGAAGGAAAGGTCATGGTGAGTCCTTTATAAAAGGGGAGCATAAGATTCTGTTATTGCCTGGGGAAACATAAAAACATGAAGGACTGGGAATAGCTCTACCATTCACTGGCTCCTCAGAGAAGCGAAAATATTAGATAGTTCATGCCTCACGTTCAATGCCTGTCGTGTAAACTAGTTAAATCACTACACCTTCCCTGTTCTAGACTTGTGCCTTCAACCCCAGGTCCAGATTTGCAGCAACCTTGAACATATTAAAGGGATTCAGTTTAACTGCTAAGCTGGGAGCAGTGGAGGTTCAAAGAGATTTAGGGGTCTGTGTAGACAGATCACTGAAATGTAGCGGTCAGGTATAAAAATAATTGGGCTAATGGAATGTTAAACTTTATAACTAGAAGGTTAGATTATAAAAGGGTGGAAGTTTCTCTACAATTGTACAAAGCCCTGGTTAAGTTACATATGGCGCCCTGTGTGCGGTTCTGGACATTGCACCTTAGAAAAGATATATTGGCCTTGGAAGGACTGCTGTGCAGATTCCACAAAGTTAACAGGGCTTCATAGGTTGAGGAGAGGAGAGATTCCATAAACTGGGTTTGTATTCGCTGGAATTTGACAAGGTAACGCACAATTTAATTTTGTAAGATATTGGAAGGAATTGGCAGGATTAGACAGAGAGAAACTGTTTCTTTTGGTGGTGGGTTGGGGAGTATGGGGAACTTGGGGATGAAGGCACAAGCTTAGAATAAGGGAGTGCCGTGATTTAACTAATTAAAATCAGAGGCAGGAGAGAAGTTAGAAAACACTTTGTTATGCAAAGGGTGGTGGAAGTGTGGAACTCTCCCTCGCAAAAAATGGTGACATAATTAACAATTTTAAAATCCTGTGTTCGACAGATTTTCCAATAAGAGATGGGAGCCAGGGCAGGTGGATGGAGTTAAAGTGTAGATCAGCCCTGATCTCTGTGAACGACAGAACAGGCTTGAAGGACGGCTTCTTCCTGCCCCTATGTTACAATTTATCAATTTCCTGAAGGGACCAAATCCCCGCAGCACCCTCAAAATAACCCTGACAGTAGTGCACTGGAAGGGCCAGGATCTTCCCTCGCTATCCAGATATACAGGGCTTGGGTTTAAATGAGCGGTTCCTCCACCTGACCCAATTAAGGCCAGCTACTGCCAAAGTGGGTGGGGTCTGGAATTCCCAGTGGGCACCTAGGCTCTCTGAGGAGTGATTGGTGGCCCACATGTCTGGTGAAATCAGATGAGAACCCTGAGCATTCAATTGTTCAGTTTTTGTTTTAATTTTAGTACCAGGCTTTTTACAAGAGAATGGAAGGGGGTCGGAAAAGCTTCTTCCCGTTAGGGAGGGAATTTGGCAACCATTATCATCTTATGTGACCTCTTGGGCAGGTGGGTCCCCAGATGTGCTCCATCCACTCTCAGAGGCACAAACCTCTCCCATTTGATGTAGATTGAGAGGAACCCAGCCCCATTTGAGCCCATGATCTTTGGCAGGGTCAGCACTAGAGAGTTCTGGATACTACATCCTAACACTTGTGCTGGGATGTCTTCCCCTCTGCTCCACAGTTTCAACGTTTCACTTCCAGAGTCTTTAATTTTCCCCTCACAACCTCTTCATTGTAAATAAGAACTCTTTAACCTCTCCTCGTAACTCAAATCCCTTAAGCACAGTATTAGTTAGGTTGACCTCTTCAGCACTGCCTCCTTTCTTGCTGTATTAGGGAAATTAGAATGATGCACATTGCACTAGGTGTGAGCATGCCTGTGCAAGGTGCATACTTTTTAATCCTTCCTGAGATTTATGCTTTATCGCACTGACTTTACATCTTGAGAGCCATTCAGCTTTCCTATGCTGTTGCATAGTGTTTGTTTTAGTGAGCCTCCTGGTCCTTTTGTAGGGTTGTGTCCTGTAGGTGGCAGTCACGCTTCACTATTTATCACTCTTGCCTCTGAGTCAGAAAGTGGGCTCAGGTTCCACTCCAGAGACTTGGGCACATAATCCAAGCTGACACAATCCACTGGAAAGGAGAGGAAGGAAGAAATATGTGGACAAATTAGGAAATGATGTTTTTTTTTAAAAAATGGCCTGGATGTTTTGGTCGTTGGGCGTGCGTGCACGATCGACAGGCCCAGGAGTGGATAGGAAACGGGCCACCAAACATGATCGGCCCCCGACTGTGATTTCACACTGGCTGGCCAATTAATGGTAACTAGTGACAGAGAATTAATCAGCGCAGATAAGAGAACAGAAGTAAAAGTAGGCTAACATCGAGGCAATAGTGACCTTTAACCTATAATAGAGAAGCTCAAAAGCATGGCGGAAACCAGTTAATAAATTGAAGAAAAGCTTGTTTTGAGGGGCTGAGAAAAGAACGTGGGCGGGGGGCTGGTGTTGGTGTAATGGCAACAATGATAATTAAAAACTACGATGGAAAACATTCAAAATGGTGTTTAACAGAATGCAGGAAAAACATATTCCGCTAGTGGGAAAGAGTAAACTAAACACTGGTGAGATTCTGTGGCTGAATAAAGACATAAGGGAACAACTGAGTGTTAGGCAAGAGGCATACAGTAAGTACGTAGACAACAGAGGAGTGCATGACAGGAGAGACTATTTAAAAAAAAAAACAATTAGCAAGGTAAAGAAGAGCTATGAAATTAAATTATCGTGCTACATAAAAATAATTTATCGGTGTATTAATTTTAAGAAAGGAAGACTGGGTTGGAAATGAGACCATTAAGGGACAGGCAAGGACATACCACAGGTTATGAGCAAGAGGTGACCGAAATATTAAATAACGACTTAGTTTTGGCGTTTACCGGTAAGGTTAAACAAGTAGACATGCCATTGGATGAGTAATGAGAAGTACATTTAAAATTTTTAAAAAATACAAGAGGTGTGTTGAACAGACTAATCAAACTCAAGGTTAAAGGATTGCATCCACACATTTTAAAAGAATCAAGGGAAGAAATAGCAGAGGCATTATTACACATTTAATAATTGGTCAGAAAAATTTAGTGCCAGAGGACTGAAGGATAGCTAATGTAATACCAATATTTAAGGAGGAGGACAGAACAAACCAAGGGAGCAATAGCTGAGTCAGCTTAACATCAATAATAGGAAAACATAATGGCATTCCTACTAAAGGAGAGAAGAGAAGAACATCTAGAACTGAGAAATATAATAATGAATAGTCAACATGGATTTCAAAAGGAAAAGTCTTGCTTGACCAAACTTATTGAATTTTTTGAGGAGGTAACAGAGAGTAGACAGGGGTAATGCAATAGATGTAATTTATCTGGATTTTCAAAAGGCCTTTGGTAAGGCTCCCGCATAGTAGATTAATGAATAAGGTCCGAGAAGTGAAGTCAGGGGGCAGAGGGAATTGCTAGCTGGCTTCAAGACAGAAAGCAGAGGGTGTGAATAAAGGATAGTTATTCAGAGTGGCAGTGCTGGGACCGCTGCTGTTCGTAACTCACATTAACAACTTGGACTTTGGAATCAAAAACACAATTTCAAAATTTGCAGATGACACTAAATTTGGGGAGGTTTAGTCAATATTGAGGAGGACTGCAACAACTTACAGGAGGACATTAATAAATTTGGTCAAATAATTGTCAAAATAATTTCAACACAGATAAGTGTGAGGTGGTATGTTTTATTAGAAAGAATAGGGAGGTCACTTGTTACTTGGAAAGTGCAAGACTGGGTGGGGTAGAGGAATCACAGAAATTTTACAATGCAGAAGGAGGCCATTTGGCCCACCGCCTCTGCACCAGCTCTCCGAATGAGCAATTCTCCCACTTTCTTCCCCATAACCACAAAAGTTGTTCCTTTTCAAATAACATTCTAATTCCTTTTTGAATGCCTCAATTAAATCTGCCTCCACCACACTCTCGGGCAATGCATCTCAGAACCTAACCACTCGATTTCTTTTTCCCCTTTTGTTCCTTTTGTAAATTACCTTAAATCTGTTTCTCTTGTTCTCAATCCTTTCATGAGTGGAAACAGAGTTTCCCCCTTTCTGCTCTGTCCAGACCTTTCATCATTTTGAATACTTTTATCAAATCTCCTCTCAGCCTTCTTTTCTCCATGGAAAATAGTCACAGTTTCTCCAATTTATCTTCATAACTGAAATTCCTCATTCCTGGAACCATTCTCGTGAATCTTTTCTGCACTCTCTCCAATGCCTACACATCTTTCCTAAAGTGCAACGCCCAGAACTGGACACAATACTCCAGCTGAGGCCTAACTAGTGACTTATATAAGATCACCATAACCTCCTTGCTCTTGTACTCTATGCCCCTATCAATAAAGCCCAGGACACTCTATGCTTTTTTTAACTGCTCCCACAACCTGTCCTGCCACCTTCAATGACTTATGCATGTGTACAGCCAGGTCCCTCTGCTGCTGCTGCACCCACTTCAGAGTTGTACCTTTTATTTTATATTGTCTCTCCATTTTCTTCCTAACAACATGAATCACTTCACATTTTTCCACATTCACCTTCATCTGGCACCCATCCAACTTGACTGTGTGCTTCTGAAGTTCTAAACTACCCTCCTCACAGTTCACAATGCTTCCAAGTTTTGTATCATCTGCAAATTTTGAAATTGTGCCCTGTTCACCAAGGTCTGGGTCATTAATGTAATAAGCAAGGATTCCAACACTGACCCCAGGGAAACTCTACTACAAACCTTCCTCCAGTCTGAAAAATATCCATTAACCACCACTCTGTTTCCTGTCAGTCAGCCAATTTTGTATGCATGTTGCTGCTTTTCCTTTTTATTCCATGAGCAGTATCAGTGCTCACAAGTTTGTTGTGTGGTGCTACATCAAATGCCTACATCAGCAGCATCACCCTCATCTATCCTTGCTGTCATCACTTCAAAATAAACTCCAGCAAGTTAGTCGTTTGGTAATACAACGTTTGAGTATTGCTGAAATAAGAGACATGTGGAAGCTTTTCATCTTGCGCTCATCAGGGCAACTCACAAGAATACCAACACAAGGGGAAAACAACAGTTTATACTGTATGTAAGAGAGTGCTGATTGGTTGGCAAGTGGACTCTGATTGGTAGAGATGTTGCCATGGAGAATGCATCAGTGATGGTGACTGACAGTTAACTGCCAAGCATTGTTTGAAATTTAAACCAGGGCAGCCTGACCATGATTAGTCAAAGCATTGCCCTGAGGAATGAGTCAGACACTTCTTCCAACCTCCCCCGGACCATGACCTCACCACCGAATATCAAACCATTGTTTCCAGGACTGCCACTGACCTCATCTCCTCTGGTGATCTTCCCTCCACAGCTTCCAATCTATTAGTCTCCCAAAGCACAGCTCGCTTCCACCTCCTTTCCAAAATCCACAAACAGGACTGACCTGGTAGACCCGTCGTGTCAGCCTGTTCCTGGCCCATTGAACTCATTTCTTCCTACCTTGACTCCATTCTCTTTCCCTTAACCAGCCTCTTTCACCTTTTATTTGCAATTTCTCTGATGCCCCACGTCATATCAACAATTTCAAGTTTCCTGGCCCTAACTGCCTCCTCTTCACCATGGACATCAGGTCCTTCTACACCTCCATCCCCCACCAGGACGGTCTGAGGGATCTCTGCTTCACCCTTGAACAGAGGCCCGAACAATCCCCATCCACCACCGCTCTCCTCCATCTGGCTGAATTTGTTCTCTTGCTGAACAATTTCTCCTTTTATCTTGTCTCACTTCCTCCAAATAAAAGGTGCGGCTATGGGTACCTGCATAGGCCCAAGTTACACCTGTCTTTTTGTTGGGAATGTGGAACGTTTCTTGTTCCAGTCCTACTCAGACCCCCCTCGCACCTGTTTTTCTGTTATTTCGATGACTGTATTGGTGCTGCTTCATGCTCCCGTCAGGACCTGGAAACATTTGTTGATTTTTTTTTTAATTTTGCTTCCCATTTCCAGACACCTCTCACTTGCACATGGTCCATCTCTGACACTTCCCATTCCTTCCTTGACTTCTGTCTCCATTTCTGCTGATAGATACAATCCCATTGACTCTCACAGCTAACTCGACTAAGCTGCTCACATCCTGCTTCCTGTAAGGATTCCATCCCATTCTCCCAGTTCCACCACCCCCATCGCCTCTGTTCCGATGATGCTACCTTCCAAAACGGCGCTTCTGACATGTCTTCCTTTTTCCTGAACCGAGAGTGCTCCCCCTCCCACCGACACTGTGGTTGACCGGGCCCTCAACCATGTCTGATCCATCTCCTGTACCTTTGCCCTCACCCCTTCCCCTCCCTCTCAGAGCCATGATAGGGTCCCCCTTGTCCTCACTTTTCACCCCACCAGCCTCCACATTCAAAGGATCATCTTCTGCCATTTCCGCCAACTCCAGCATCTTCCCCTCACACTGCCCCTGTCGGCATTCTGTAGGGACCATTCCGTCTGTGACACCCTGGCCCACTCCTTCACCCCCAACTCTTCATCACCTTCCCATGCAATCACAAAAGGTGCAACATCTGCCCCTTTACCTCCTCCCACTCACTGTCCAAGGCCCCAAACACTCCTTTCAGGTGAAGCAGCACTTCACTTGCATCTCCTTCAGTTTGTTCTACTGTATTAGCTACCCCCAATGTAGCCTCATCTACATTGGGGAGTCTAAATGCAGACTGAGTGACTGCTTTGTGGAACACCTTTGCTCAGTCTGCAAGCATGACCCGGACCTTTCTGTCGCTTGCCATTTCAACTCACGATCTTGCTCTCATGGCCACATGTCCGCCCTTGGCCTGCTGCAATGTTCCAGCGAAACCCAACGCAAACTGGAGGAACAGCACTTCATCTCCTGACTAGGCACTTTACAGCCTCTGGATATAACATTGAGTTCTACAACTTCAGACCATGAACTCCCCCCTCCATTTTGACCCCCATTTTTAATCCATTTTTTCTCCACCACCCACCCGCCACAGAGCCGTCTGTCATTTGTTCTTATGTTTTGCATTTACAGAGCGCTGACCCTTGTTCTGCTATCAACACATTCTGCTATCTTACCCTTATTCCACTGTCAGCACCTTCTTTAATCTTTAACACCACCATTAAGGCTTCCTTTGTCTTGTGTCCATGACATCTTTGTTAATCTCTCCCGAGCTCCCACCTATCCCTGACTTCCTATTTTGCTCCACCTGTTCCACCCCGTCTTAAACAGGATAAAATCTATCACATTTCTACCTCTCTTCAGCTCTGAAGAAGTGTCAATGTTAATTCTGTGTCTCTCTCCACAGATGCTGCCAAACCTGGGTTTTTCCAATATTTCTGAATTTACTTCAGATTTCCAGTATCCCGCAGTATTTTGCTTTTATTTTATTCTCTTTTCATACTTTCTCCTTGTTTCTCTTATCTGCTTTTTCATCTCTCCTCTGAATCTTCTATACTCTGGTTCTGAATTGTATTTTCTACCTGACATCTATCATAGATGTCATACTTTTTCTTCCTCATCTTAATTCCTACTTTTTTAATCGTCATCCAGGGAGCTCTGGATTTATTTGCCTTACCTTTCCCTTTCGACAAAATGTACCTTGACTGTATCTGAACTATCTCCTCTTTAAGGTAGCCCACTGTTCAGCTACTGTTTTTCCTGTTGACCTTTGACTCCAATTTATTCGGCCCAGGCCCATTCTTACACCACTGAAGTTGGTTTTCCTCTAGTTTATTATTTAAACTTTAGATTGTTCTTTGTCCTTTTCCAAAGTCAGCCTAAACCTTATGATACAGTGATCACTGTTCCCTAAATGTTCTTCCACTGACAGAATTGATCCACTCAGACCAACTCATTCCCAAGAACCAGCTCTAGCGGTGTCTGCTTTGAACAAAGGCGGGGGGGTTCTTGGAGTCCAAATACATCAATCTCTAAAAGTTGCGTCACACGTTAGCAAAACCATCAAAAAACACACCAAGCACCAGGTTTTATTCTGGGATTGATAGAATTGAAAAGTAGGCAAATTATAATAAGCCTTTATCAAACCTTGGTTAGACCACACATTATAATACTGTACAGTTCTGGCAGCCATTTATAGAAAGGATATAGAGGCATTACAAGGGTGATCCTGGAAATGCGTGGGTGTACATATCAAGAAAGGATGAGCAGGCTGGATCTCTTTTCACTTGGAGATAGAACAGCTGAGTGAGTTATCTAATAGAGGCATTTAACGTTGTGAAAGGTTTTGATAGAGCACATACAAGAGAGAATGTTTCTCTTGTGGAGAAGATCATAATTAGAGATCGTTAAACTAAGATAGTCACCAAGAAACCTTATAGGGGAATCAGAAGAAACTTCTTTACCCAGAAAGCGGTTAGTGAGGATGTGGAACTCGCTACCACATGGTTTGGTTGAAATGAGTCATGTCAATGAATTTAAGGGAAAGCATGACAACCATATGAGGGAGAAGGGAATAGAGGGTTACAATGGGAGATTTGGGTGAGAAAAGATGGGAGGAGACATGAGTGAAGCATAAATATTGGCATGGACTGATCGGGCCGAATGGCCTGTTTCTGTGCCGTCTCTTATGTAATTCTGTGATTCTAATCCAAGAATGGGGCACTATCGCAAATGCTATATTTTGGCAGAGACATTAAATCGAGGCCCCATCTTTCTCCTAAAATGGTCATTTATAAAAAAACCCATGACTCTATACAAAGAAGAGCAAGGGAGTTCTCCCCTGTAACCTGGTTAGTATTTATCCCTCAACCAACACCTTGAAACAGATAATCTGCTCATTATCGCATTGCTGTTTGTGGGACTTAACTGTGCACAAATTGGCTGCCACATTTCCTACATTCCAACAGTGACCACACTTCAAAAAAACTTGCATTTATCTACGGTGAGGTGAGAAGAATGTAAGGAGGCTGCAAATGCATATGGACTGGTTAAGTGATTCAGCACGACGATGTTGGGGGAGACTAGAACTAGGGGGCATAGTTTATGAGTAAGAGGCTTCCCTTTTAAGACAGATATGAGGAGAATTTTTTTTGAGGGTTGTTAGTCTTTGGAATTCTCTTCCCCAGAAAGCAGTGGAGGTTGGATCATTGAATTTGTTCAGGGCTAAATTTTGATAGACAAGGGAGTCAGGAAAGTGGAGTTGAGACCACCATCAGATCAGCTATGATCTTATTGAATGGCAGAGCAGGCTCGAAGGGCCACAAAGCCTCATCTTGCTCCTAAACCTTATATCCTGTGTTCCTATGATGCAATATCATGTGGGGAAATGTGAAATTATCCACTTTGAAATGAAGAACAGAAAAGCAAAACATTCTTTAAAAGATGAGAGATTAGTAAATGTTAGTATCCAGAGGGATTTGGGCAATCTTATACACGAATCACAGAGGTTAACATGCAGGGACAGCATGTAATTAGGAAAGCAAAATGTATTTTAGCCTTAATTATGAAGGTGTTGGTGTATAAGAGTAAGGAAGTCTTGCTGCAATTATGTAAGCTTTGTTGAGACCACATTAGAGTACTGTGTGCAGTTATGGCCTCCTTGCATAGATAGGGTGCAGCATATCTATTGATCTCTGGTTTGAGTATATCCAACAACTGAGCATCCACAGCTCTCTGGGGTAGAGAATTCCAAAGATTCACAACCCTCTGCATGAAGAAATTTCTCCTTATTCTCAGTCCTAAACGGCCGACTGCTTATTCTGAGACTATGACCCCAACATCTAAGCTCTTCAGGAAACAGCCTCTCAGCATCTAACCTGCCAAGCCCTCAAAGAATTTAATACGTTTCAATGAGCTCATCTTTCACTCTTCTAAATGCCACAGAGAATATAGACACATTGCTACTCAATATCTACTTTATAGGACAGCCATCTCATCCCAGCAAACAATCTGGTGAACCTTCATTACACCCCTTCTTAGACTAATGTTACAGACAGGAGAGGGGCAGTTCAAACTGCACTGACTTTCTCTTGCCACCTGTCCATAAGCAGGAGGTGTTTTGAATTAATTTTTTAAAAAGAATAGGCAGTGGCATGTTTTCCCAATCCCTTGGTTTTTGTGATCCAATTTTACTAATAATCCACAGTAAACTCGAGTTAGTAATGAACTCGGAGGTTAGTTTATTTTTACACATTCAAAACTCACAAAAGAATGTTCACAACATCCCACTCTGCACATTCACACCGTAAAGGGAGAGATAGAGAAAAGGAGTTTTACAATACAAGTATCACAGAAAAATGAATATCGGTTCATGGGAGTTCCAGAGCCCAATGAGGAATTCTTTCATGTCGGCATTCGAGTTCAACTGGCTGGAGACCAGAGTTGTAGGGTCCGCTTTTTAGTTGGGGCTGATGTCACCAGATGAAGTGGGCGAGCAGAGATTGAGTTGGTTCTATAGGCAATGGTACGAAATCTTCTGGCAAGGTCAGGTTAAATGGGCAGTTTGATCTGCCTGGAGGAGCCTGCTGCTTTGTGGCTTACCAATTAGACGTTGAAACTGTAGACTGGTTATGAAAACCAAAGGTGTAATATTAAAATGCCCATAAGGCCAGAGCCTTGAGTCATGTGACCTTCCTTCCCACAATGACTTCAAAAGTGATGTTTATCCATCATTTGCAATTGGCTTTGGTTTCAGGACTGATAATGTCTCAGTGATTAGTTGTTGAAAGGGTTGCCATTATGTTGAGGGTCTGGCATATGGGAAGCCATTGTCCCAACAGACCCACTGACTCCACTAGCAAGGTTGTCATTTGCATCTAATAAGCCATCCCTGTAGGTTTTTTTTGCAATTGGTCTGAGGAGTCCCAGGTGTGATATGTGTCTGCTAATAGCTCTCTAGGAGAAACGAGGTGTGACATTCTTCGAAGCTTAGAATATAATTATTTTATTCTTGAAACTACTGGGGATAACTCCCTGACAGAGGGCCAACTCTGATCGGATTACTTGTAGCAGACGTCTTACATTTCTTAGTTCAGCAGAAATGTCCAGTTTAAAATAAAAATAGCAACAAGGATAACGTTTTTGAAATATAATGATGGGTTTCTTTCTGTGTTGTAGGAACCCAACACTAATTGTTCCTTGGAGAAGGAGACTAAAACTGTATCCTATATAATTGGTGGCTTGGGCAAAAGTTGGGGTCTCCATTTTGAAATCTTTGAATTTCAGCCGCTGAACAACTTTGCTTTCTTTCCAGCCTCTCTTGAATCGGAACGGCAGCAGTCAATCAACATGGAAAGACTTCTGTAAGAAGGTGCAGTTGCTTGTGCCCTACATGTGGCCTAAAGGGAGTTTCTCTCTGCAGGCCCTGGTCCTGTTCTGCCTGGGCCTCCTTGCGATCGAACGAGTCATCAATGTTTTTGTGCCAATCTACTACAGAAACATCGGTAAGCTCTTAAAAATATTTTTATCTTGAGCTCCCTGAAAAACTGACTTTGTGCTTGCACTGAATGTGAAGACTGACTGGGAGAGGAGCAAGGGAAGAATCTGAAGCTTTGTAGAGGAGAAAATATTTCCCACAATATGTATAAGCCAGTAGGAAGTAACAGCAGTCCCTACCTGATCAATCTGGGGCGGACTTGAAGGATGCACAGAATTAGACACAACTGCATTTGCTACCCAGTATGTGATAGAAATATAGAAATATATATAGAAATCTTAGTTCTGTTGAAGGATCATGAGGACTCGAGACATCGGCTGTGCTCTTCTCCGCCGATGCTGCCGGACCTGCTGAGTTTTTCCAGGCATTTCTGTTTCTGTTTTTGTTTCGTGGTAGAAATGGAGTTTGGTGGCATTGCAAGCAGCCTAAGAATGCCAAAGTAAACAAAAATATGTCCCTTGCACATAGAAAGTTGTTCTCACTCCTGTTCTCATTTAAACATAGGCAATATTGTCACCTGGATATTTAGTAAGGTGCACTGTGGTGGAGGTGTGTTTGTGGGGGGTGCTGCAGAGTGTGAAATTTTCATACAACGCTCACTGTCCCTCATTGGCCTTGGCTCAATGGACAGTAGTCTCACCCCTGAGTCAGAAGGTTGTGGGTTAAATTCCACCAGAACACAGATTATAGGCTGACAACTCAGTGCAGTACTGAGGGAGTGAGGCACTGTTGGAGGTGCTGTCTATCAAATGAGATGCTAAAATAATCCCTGTCTAAAAATTGAGAGAGATATAAAGCAGGTTGCTGATGCATTTTGGCCCACTTTACACTATCAGACAGATAATCAAAATATACCTGAGACTTTTCCTTGATGGAAGATATGAAGGAAAAAAATAGATTTTAAATTGGATTTTCTTGTGTGGAATGTTGATAAACAAAAAACAATTTCTACCATAAACCGCCTAGATTAAGTAGGATTTTTTTCCCATCTTGCTTCTGATATAACTGTAGAACCAGTTAGATATAAGCTGGTCAACTGTACTCATTCAGCGAAACCTCATCATTGCTGTCTCCTCTGTTGAGCTGCTGCAGCTGTCTGCCTGTCGCCACTCTTCAATCGATTATTCCTGCGCTCAATCCCACCTCAGTTTTGGCCTCTTTTCCTGGTTGGGACTGCAGTCTATCGATTTTCAAGGTGCTGACCTTCAGCCACACACAACACTTGCCCTGCCTGCTTCCACCTTCTTGTCACAATACACTTTGTTACTTCCTGCCACTATTGCTCATTACTTGGATCTATTGGAACAAGAAACATCAAAGCTTTAGCTCTGAGTAGAAAGTCTCCTATAATGTTGCCATGAACCCCGATCTGTTCCATGAGAGAGTTTCATTGCATACGTTTACACACCAACAAAGCTAACACTTATAACATTATAGTTAGAATTATTAGGAAAGATTGGAGAGGCTGGACTATTTACTGGAGAGAGCAGCTGACTGAGGTCATGGGATGTGGGCATTGCTGGCTAGGCTAGCATTTGTTACCCATTCCTAATTGCCCTTGAGAAGGTGGTGGTGAGCTGTCATCTTGAAGCACTGCAGTCCATGTAGTGTAGAATACCCACAGTGCTGTTAAGGAGTTCCAGGATTTTGACCCAGTTACTTCTAAAGGTCTTTAAGATTATGAAAGGATTTGATAAGATAGACATAGAGAAGGTATATCACTTGCTGGGGAGCCCAAAACGAGGGTTCATGAATATAAAATAGTTACTAATAAATCGAATATGGAATTCAGCAGAAACATCTTTACCCAGAGCGTGGATAAAGTGTGATACTTGTGCCAGAGGAAGTACTTGAAGAGAATAACGTAGATACTTTTAAGGTAAAATTAGGTAAACACATGATAGAGGGAGGAATAGAAGCATCAGTTGAGATGAAGAAGGGTGGGAGGAGGCTCGTGTGGAGCATAAACATGGCATAGACCGATTGGACCAAATGATCTGTTATTGTGCTGTAACTTCTATGTAATTCTAAGCAATCTGTTTGACTTGCAATAAACTGAATCCATTCCTGGCTGGAGTAGGATTGTTGGAGGTTGTTCTGATTAGTGACATTACTGTTTCACAGTCAGGAGAGGGCAGTCTTAACTTGTCAAATCAATCTTTTCAACATAAAATGGTTGTCAACAAGAAACTGTCATCATCCTTCAACAACAAAGATTGATCTCCTCGTAAAAACACATGCTGAGGCTTCCAAAGTATGAAGTGAAATTTTATGTGTTATAAAAGCAGAGCCTGGGTCTTGCTGGAGTAAGTAACAGAATACATTATAACAGAATCTCCATCTTTCACGACTCCAGGACATCCCAAAGTGCTTTATTTTTTGATACTTCAAAAAGTGTTCACTGTTGTAATGTAGGAAAAGGGGCAGCCAACATGTACACAGACAGGTCCCACAAACAGCAATGAGATAAATGGCCAGATCATATTTTTTTAGTTATTTAGGGGCATAAATATTGACCAGGTCACTGGGGAGAATGCCCATATTCTTGTTTGAATAGTGCCATTGGATATTTAGCACCCACCTACGAGCAGAGACCCAGCCCTGGTTTAATGTCTCATCTAAAAGATGGCACATCCTAAGGTGCAGTGCTGGGAGCATCAGTCTAGATTAAGTGCTCAATTCTGAGGCATGAGTGTTGCCATAGCTGACAGTTGCTGCTGTTCTAGTGAAAATATACTGGAAGAATGCCACACAATTGATCTGAGCACACCTGAGTTGGAGAAAGGAAACTTCATTGCTGGCCAACAACTCCTGTTGGAAAGTGTACATGTCAGTGAGGCTTTCGTTTTTTTTTTATTCATTCATAGGATGTGAGCATCATTGGCAAGGCTGGTGTTTATTGCCCATCCTTAAATGCCTTTGAGGTTGTGGGTGAGCTGCCTTCTTGAACCGTTGCAGTCAATGTGGTTGACTGTAGTGCCTTGTGTAGGTCTCATGGTCTATGGCATATCTTACCAGGGCTCATGTTAACAGCATTCATTTGGGTGAGGTGCCAGAAGGCTGCCAGTGCCTGCGGGTCTGGATCTTGGTATAAGTCAGCATCTTCCTGGCTGAGAACGAATGGGATAATATTTATAAACTCTGGTTTTAGGGGGAGCAATCTAGAATTGCTGTATATTTGCAATTCAACAAATGCAGTGAGCTGGAACCATGTACATTATAGGTTAGTAAGCTCAACACCTGCCATGGGGAAACTGATGGACCATTTTCCAGTATGTTGTCACTGTTCATCCAAGTAACATAGAGGCCATAAAGAACAATCCAGTAATAGCAACAACTTCCAGTTTGTATAGCACCTTTAACCTAGGAAAACACCCAAAAGTGCTTCACAGAAGTATAGTCACGCAAATTAACACTGAGCCAAAGAGGGAGAAATTAGGAGGGGATGACTAACATGCTCAGTCAAAGAAGTATGGTTTAAGGAGGAGAGCAAAGCAGAGAGTTTGGGGGAAATTTCAAAGCCTTGGACAAAGCTGGCTGAAGACGCAGCCATTGGCGGAGCAAATGGAATGGGGAACATGCACGAGGCCAGACTTGGAGGAACGCAGATATCGTGGAGGGTTGTAGGGACTGGAAGGGTTTACAGAGATAGCAAGGAACATGGCCAGGGAGGGGTTTAAAACGAGGATGAGTCAAATTGGATTTAGATGCAACAAACAACTCTAATGCGATTTGCCTGTTTTACGCGTTGGCTGGTGAATGACCTTTTTGACTGCAGTGGCATCCTGATCCTTTAGATGATTTATCTGGAAACCATTGATGTCTTTGATATCTTGCCAGGACAGCCCATGGTGAGTGGCTGGAGATTTACAGCTATTTCAGCCTCAGCAAGTCCATGCTGTGGAGGACTCTGCTGACAAAGGCCACAGCAGCCACCATCTCCGTGGTCAGATCAGTCCGACTGAAAGAGCTGCTGATGGGCATATGGCAGCTTTATCAATATAAATAGCAAGATTTCACCTTGCATTTTGTTGAAAGCCTGAACGATGCTTCTCAATTAGTCCAGAGCTTCCATTTTGCCACAAACTCACTTCCTGCCTAATGCTTGCAAGAGAAGAGGGTTTAAATGTTTACATGTAAGAGGAGGATCTATACAATAATGACAGTAGAAAGCATTGAGATGAGCATTCTTCAGATTGACTAATGCAGCCTACAGTATTTTTTGGGACTGGATAAAGATCAGAATGGATTCATTTGGCTAGAGCAGGGGAGATGGATCCGTGATAAGTCGATTAAACATCAACAACTTAAGTTAGCAACATGATTAATACAGTCCCTTTACTTTGGCTCTGAGAGTAGCATAATGCATCAGAAAAGAGCAACAATCTGAATTTGATCAGGTGCCAGTGGGCGGGTGAGTAAACACAAGGATGCAGGAGTATATCATGTGGCATGTTAAATCTGCTCTGCCATTCAGTACGATCATGGCTGATGTTGGGCTTCAACTCCATTTTCCTGCCTACTCCCTATACCCTTTGATTCCCTGAGAGACCAAACATCTGTTTATCCCAGCCTTAAATGTATTCAATGATGGAGCATCCACAACCCTCTGGAGTAAAGAATTCCAAAGACTCCGAAACCTTTGAGTGAAGTAATTTCTCCTTATCTCAGTCCTGATTGTTACCCCGACACTGTGCCCCCGTGTTTTAGATTCCCGAACCAGCAGAAACAGTGTCTACCCTATCAAGCCCCTTCAGAATCTTTCATTTTTCAATAAGACCACCTATCATTCTTCTAAACTCCAGAGAATATTGCCCCAATTTACTCAGCCTCTCGTGATAGGACGACCCACTTGTCCCAGGGACCACTTTAGTGAACCTCCAATGCAAGTATTTCCTTGCTTAAATATCTCAGTTATCTAAATGATTGACTCCTTATCCTGAGACTATGCCCGTGTGTTTTAGAGGAGGCCTTGTGGTGGGTGGTGTCCCTGCCCCTGAGCAGGAAGGTCCAGGTACAAGTCCCACCCTGGGGCTTGATGGCCAAGGAAGGTGAATTTATAATGCAGCCAAACAGGTTGAGTGTCAACCTGTAAATCCTTATAATATACGCCAATGGTGGTGGTAAGAGCAGGAGAGATTCAGATCAGCCATGTGATGGAAAGAAAATTGGAGTCTCTACCATAAACTATCCATAGCTCCGGACTACAACATACATATAAAAGCACTTGGCAACTTGGATTCCCTGAGTGTACCGTAAAACATGCCCCCGTGTTTTAGATTCCCAACCAGCGAAACAATCTCTTGCTTTCTACCCTATCTACCTCTTCAGAATTTTATATGTTTCAGTTAGATCGTGCCTCATTCTTCTTTAAACTGCTGTACCCGCTTCCAATGCAAGTATATCCTTTCTGAAACATGGAGTCAAAACTGCTCACAAATGTGATCTCACCAAAACCCTGTAGAATTGTAGCGAGACTTCTGTATTCTTGTACTCCAGTCCCCTTGCAATAAAGGCCAATGTGCTATTTGCCTTCCTAATTGCTTGCTGCACCTACATGCTCTCTTTGTGTTCCTTGTATGAGCACGTCCAAGCCTCTTTGAACATCAACACTTACAAGTTTCACTCCTTTTTTTAAAAAAAATTCTGTTTTTCTATCCTTATGACCAAAGTGAATAACTTCACACTTCCCTACATTATAATCCACCTGTCATCTTGTTGCCCACTCACTGAACCTGTCTATAATCTCTTTGCAGACTCTCTGTTTCTTCCCCACAGGCTACGTGCCCACCTAGCTTTGTATCGTTATATTACTCTCTGTTTCTTCATCGAAGTCATTGATATAAATTGTAAATAACTGAGGCCCCAGCACTGATTATCATAGCACTGCACTTTTCACTGCCTGCCAAGTTGGGAAAGCCCCATTTATGTCCACTCTCTGCTTTCTATCTGTTAATCACCCCTCGATCCTTGCTAAAATATTACTCCCAACTCCATAATCCCTTACCTTGCCTCTTATATATGTTAATATTTTATGTGCGGCATCTTATTGAATGTCTGTTGGAAATCCAGGTGTCCTTCATCTACTAGTTCCCCTAACCTACAAGTTATATCCTCAAAAAACTCTAAATTTGACAAACAGGATTTCCCTTTAGTAAAACCATGTTGACTTGATCTAATTATATAATGCTTTTCTAAGTGCATTGTTGAAATTTCCTTAGTGATAGGTTCTAGCATTTTCCCAAAAACCGATGTTTGACTAACTGGCCTGTAGTTCACTGTTTTGTCTCTTCCCCCCTTTCTTGAAAAGCAGAATAACATTCCCAATCTATTGGAACCATTCCCGAATCAAAGGGTTTAGGAAAATCATAACCAGCACATCCACTATCTCTGTCGCTATCTCTTTTAGAACCTTAAGGTATATGCCATCAGGTCCTGGGGATTCCTCAGAATTTAGTCCCTTAAGCTTCTCTAATACTTTTTCTCTGCTAATATTAATTTATTTAATTTCCTCACTTTTTTAGCCCCTGGGTTACATCTACTTCTGGTATGAAACTTGTGTCTTCTGCTGTGAAGACACACAATATTTGTTCAGTGTCTCTGCCATTTCCTCATCCCCAATGGTAATTTTTCCTGTCTCTGTTTAAAGGGACCAACATTTACTTTAGTTACTTTTTTCCTTTTTATATACTTATAAAATCTTTTATCTGTTGTCATATTTCTGGCTAATTTACTCTCATATGTTCTGTTTCCACATTTTTAATCAACTGTTTGATGGTCCTCTGCTGGTTTCCAAAACGTCCTCAATTCTAAGACTTGTTACAGTTTTTTTTTTAAACATTATATGCCTCTTTTTTTAATCTAATACTATCCTTGACTTCCTGAGTAAGTCACAGATGGGTCTTCCTTCCTGAGTTTTTATTTCTCAATCTTTATTTTTGTTGAACATAATGTTTCTTTAAATGTTTCCCACTGTTCATTTACCTCCACATCTCTTAGTCTATTTACCCAATTAACCTGAGCCAGTTCTCCCCTCATACCTGTGTAATTGGCTTTAAGATTCTTGTTTATGATTGGTGTATGTCACTTTCAAACTTAACATGGAATTGAATGGTATTATGATCACTATTTCCCGGAGGATCTTTTACTATGACATTCCTAATCAATCCTGCTTCATTACACAATACTAAATCTAAGATAGCTTTATCTCTAGTTGATTCCATAATGTATTGCTCCAAGAAACTTCATGAAAACATTCTACAAACTCATCTTCTATACACGAACATACGAATTAGGAGCAGAAGTAGACAACTCGGCCCCTCGAGCCTGCTCTGCCATTCAATAAGAGATCACAGCTGATCTGATTGTAAGAGCCATCCACATTCCTGCCTACCCCAACAACGTTTCACCCCCTTGCTTATCAAGAACCTATCTAGCTCTGCCTTAAAAGTATTCAAAGACTCTGCTTCCACTGCTTTTTGAGGAAGAGAGTTCCAAAAACTCACAACCCTCTGAGAAAAGATTTCTCCTCATTTCAGTCTTAAACGAGCAACCCCTCATTTTTAACCCATGACCCTTAGTTCTAGATTCTCCCACAAGAGGAAACATTCTTTTCACATCCATCCTGTCAAGACTCCTCATGATCTTAAAGGTTTCAATCAAATCACCTCTTACTCTTCTAAATTCCAGTGAATACTAGCCTAGCCTGTCCAGCCTTTTCTCATAAAACAACCTGCCCATTCCTGGTATTAGTCTAGTAGACCTGCTTCTAATGCATTTACATCCTTAAAGGAAACCAATACTGTACACAGAAGTCTAGATGTGGTCTCACCAGTGCCCTGTAGAACTGGAGCATAACCCCCCTACTTTTGTAATCAATTCCCCTCACAATAAACGATAACATTCGATTAGCTTTCCTAATTACTTGCTGTACCTGAATACTTGCCTTTTGTGATTCATGCACTAGGGCATTCAGATCCCATAAGACATAGGAGCAGAAGTAGGCCGCTCGGCCCAGCGAGTCTGCTCTGCCGTTCAATGAGATCATGGCTGTCCCGATAATCCTCAACTCTATTTTCCTGCCTTTTGCCCATAGCCCTTGATTGCCTTACTGATTAAAAATCTGTCTATCTCAGTCTTGTATATACTTAATGACCCAGCCTCTACAGCCCTCTGCGGTATTGACTACCCTCTGAGAGAAGAAATTCCTCCTCATCTCTGTTTTAAATGGGTGACCCCTTACTCTGAGATTATGCCCTCTGGTCCTAGACTCTCCCACAAGGGGAAACCACCTCTCTCAGCATCTACACTGTCAAGCCCCCTAAGAACCTTATATGTTTCAATAGGGTAGTTTCTCATTCTTTTAAACTCCAGTGAGTACAGGCCCAACCTAATCAACCTCTCCTCATAAGAAAATCCCTCCAGCTCCTCTACTCTTCCAGCCAAAGTACATAACCTCACATTTTCCCACGTTATATTCTATCTGCCAAGTTTTTGCCCACTCACCTAACCTGTCGATATCCCTCTGTAGACTCATTGTGTCATCCTCACCACTTGCTTTCCCACCTATTTTTGTATCATCAACAAATTTGGCGGTAGTATGTTCATTTCCCTCATCCAAGTCATTAATATATATTGTAAATATTGGCCCCAGCACTGATCCCTGTGGCACTTCACTAGTTACAGGTTGCCATCCTGAAGATGCCACCCTTTATCCCAATTCCAACTCTCTGTCTTCTATTGGTTAGCCAATCTTCTATCCATGCTAATATATTACCCCCAACGCCATGGGCTCTTATCTTATTAAAGTGACCTTACGTGCGTTACTTTACCAAACGCCTTTTGGAAATCCAAATATATTACATCTACTAGTTCCCCTTTATTTATCTTGCTTGTTGCCTCCTGAAAGCATTCTAAGTTTATCAGGCATTATTTTCCCCTTAATGAAGCCATGCTGACTCTGCTTGATTAGATTATGTAATTCTAAATGCTCTGCTATGACATCTTTATAATAGACTGTAACATTTTCCCAATGACCAATGTTAAACTAACTGGCCTATAGTTACCTATAGTTTTTTGTCTCCCTTTTTGAATAAGGGTGTTACATTGGCAGTTTTCCAATCCTCTGGGACTTTTCCAGCATCTAGGGATTCTTGGAAGATTACTACCAGTGCACCCACTATCTGTGTAGCTACTTCCTTTAATATCCTAGGATGCAACCCATCAGGTCCAAGGGACTTATTGGCCTTTTAGCCCCATTAGTTTCACTTGTATGTTTCCCTAGTCCCTCTCAATCATGGAACTCTGCAATTTCTCACCATTTGGATAATATGTTTTTTTATTCTTCCTGCCAAAATGGACAATTTCATACTTGCCCACTTTATACTCCTTTTGTCAAATCTTTGCCCACTCTCTTAACCTTTGTAGTCTCCTTGCATCCTCTTCATGACTTACTTTCCTACCTATCTTTGTGTCATTAGCAAATTTAGCAACCATACCTTCAGTCCCTTCATCCAAGTCATTTATGTAAATTATAAAAAATTATTCTAGACCGCTTTTGTCATTTGATTGTCCCTGTCTTTATGACAATTAAAGCCCCTACAGTTATTACATTACCTTTATTTCAGGCTCCAATTATTTCTTGTTTAATGCTCTGCCCAATAGTATAACTATTGTTAGGAGGCCTATAAACTACTCCCACCAGTGTTTTCTGACTCTCGCTATTCTTAATTTGCACCCATACTGATTCTACTTCATGATTTTCTGAGGCCAGATCCTATTTCACTCATGTCCTTATGACATCCTTTATTATCAGGGCCACCCATCCTCCTTTTCCATTCTGTCTGTCTTTTCGAAATATTGTGTACCCTGGAATATTTATTTCCCAACCTTGATCACCTTGTAACCATATCCCTGTAATGGCGATTTGATCGGAATCATTTAACTCTATTTGTGCCACTAATTCACCTGCCTTATTGTAGATGCTACATGCATTCAGATAAAGAACCTTTAACTTCATTTTTTTTACTTCTATTCCCTGCAATGATCTTATTCAATGATGTACAATTTATGTTAAACTCTCTGCCCCTTCCTGTCCTACAAATGCTTGCCTTTACCCACATTTCTATACTGTTCTGATGCCTCGACCTCCCTCTTTGAATTTCTAAATCTCCCTTCACCTCAACCATCTCCCCTCCCACTCCACCCAGTTTATTTAAAGTCCTGTCCACAGCCCTAGTTTTAAAATTGGCTAGGACTCTGATCCTAATCCAGTTCAAAGTAGAACCCATCCCAACGGAATAGCTCATTCCTTCCTGAGTACTGATGCCACTGGTCCATGAGCTGAAACCCCTTCTATCCACACCACTCTGCGCCGTGTATTTAATTCTCTAATCTGTTTGACTTTATGCCAGTTGGCGTGTGGCTCAGGTAACAATCCAGAGATGATTACCTTTGATGTTCTGCTTTTTAATTTGGGCCCTAACTTTTCAAATTCTCTTAGGTAGAACCAAGAATGCTGATCTGCTATGTCATTGGTTCCCTCATGGACCACAACAACTGGATCCTACCCCTCCCACTTAAGTTCCTATCCAGCTGGCACTGGGCAGGCAACGCAAACCTTCGGAGCTCCCTGTCATGGCTGCAGAGAACAGTATCTATCCCCCTAACTATACTGTCTCCTGTCACCACCACATGCCTCTTTGCTCCCTCCCACTTGAATGCCATCGTTCATTGTGGGCAGTCTGCTCATTCACTACTGTGCAGTCCTTCTCCTCATCCACACAGGTAACAAGCCCCTCGTTCATACCTGTTGGACAAAGTCAGGGGCTGAGGCTCCTCCATCACTACATGCTGGTTCCCCATACCTGCCTGACTTGCAGTAATACCCTCCTATCCCTGACTAGTGATCAACTCTGAAGTTCTGCCTAACCTAAGGGGTCTAATTGCCTGCTGGAACAAAGTGTCCAGGTAACTCTCCCCCTCCCTGATGCTCTGCAATGCCCACAACTCCAACTCTAGCTCAGCAACTCTGAGCCAAAGTTGCCTAAGCTGCAGACACTTGCTGCAGAAATGGTTGTGAGGGATTGCAGTGCATTCCACAGATTCCTACGTGCTACAGTCACGGCACACCACCAGTCCTGCCATTTCTGTCAAACCTTCTTTATTTATAATTAGTCAATTAGTTAATAATTTACATGGATAAAGTAATAGAAAGTTGACTCACCTAGCTTGGAGACAAAAGTAGAAAGCTCACCAACTACTGGAGGCTGAAAAGAAGTAGAAAAGAGGAGCACCTCTTTGTGCCTGCACCGGATTCTCACCTGAACCTAATTCCCAACTGCACACTCTTTCTGCATCTCGCTCTGGCAGTGTCTCCTCTCTGCGTCCCCTTAGTTCAAACGCAGCTATTTGTACCCAAAAAGAAACAAGCACTTACAATGCTGTAACCGGCAACTTTGGACTTGACTCTGGACTTAATGCAGATGGCTATTTGGTCGATATAAGCGACTGCCTGTTTTAAATTCAGGTGTTTTATGTGGTGTGGACTGTAATAACTCAAAATTGAAGGACCAGAGCTGACCTGATATAATTTACTTGGATTTTCAGAAGGTAATGTTCTGTTCACGAGACCCCTGATAATTCAGACTGTGAAGACCATTCAAGACCGTGAAAATGACCACTGCGGAAAATGTATGTCCACTATGGACTCTGCACTGCCCATTTAATATCCTGAAAGAGTCTCCCATATTAAAACTCTGATTTCCAACATAATGGTCCTTAACCCATGTAGGTAGAGTGAGACCTGCCCAGGAGGAGGTGGAGCGACAGAGGGTGTCCAGCAGGACAGTTAAAGAGATCAATGATCGTTGCACTGTAATTAAAAAGCCAAGTTTCATTGCCTCTGCAGAGTGGGATACAAAGAGTGCTGCTGTTGCTACTTTGAAAGATATTTTGATTCACTGCACATTTTAAATTAAAGCATCTCAAGGCAGTCAAGCTGTTCCCTCACTTGATGGTAAGTGCTTTTGTAACCAATCAGGACCAAATGACACAGAACAACCAGCTAACATGTTTGTGTTTTGTGCAGAATCAGAGTGTTGTCTGCTGAAGACGTGATGAGAGAGAGAGTGCCCAAACAATCCCATCTTCGGCCTTCAGTGGAGAAACTAAATGAAGGAGTCAGCTGGCCCTTCCAGTGGTTGAGACAGATGTTAAAGATTCTGTGGTCACATTCAGAGAGCAGGGAGTTCAGTGACTGTCATGTGTAACATTCCTCCCTTAACCTATATCAAAAACAGATTAACTGCTTGTACATCCTGTTAAAGTCTGTGGGATCTTGCTGTTGCATTTGCTACACAACAACAGTCTCCACAGTGCACTGTAATTTGTTTTGCCACAAGCTGTCTGGGATGTTTCTAAGAGATGTCCGGGGGGGGGGGGGTGGTTAAAATGGGCGTGAATCTTTGTCTCAGAAACCCTGTGGGTTAAGTCTGTGTCCTGGGGTCAGGAAGCCACGATGCTCTACTCTTGGAGAAACCCCTGTGAGTTTGGTTGTGGTTATCATCGACTAGTCTGCTTCCTCTTCCTGCTCCCCAACCACCCAGGACATATACATGGAGTGTGGATTTACCAGCTAGTAGTTACTTGTGCTGAACTAGTGAACCTCGCCTTCTCTGGGGAAATTCACAAGGAAAAGCTAGACAGGATCTAACTCAAACATACAGGAAACCAGGGTTGCAACTATTGGTCTCATTCTCTCCATCCCACCCCTTAATTTTCTATCTCTTGCCCCAAACTTAATTGGACTTTAATAAAAGAAAAATACTGGGTCTGCTCCGAGCCAGCAGGTTTGTTCTAAATTTTCAATAAGGTCATTAGCAGGTTAATTAATGAATGTAAATATTACTGACTCTATGAAATCCAGTTCAAGCAACTTTTTGAAAGTTGATCTCAAAAGTAGTTTGTCCACGGGTTTTCACATGGATGCCAATTCGATTGATGTACCCTGTCCAGTAGTTGGAACTTGGAACGCTTTGGTCGTGGGATTTCTCATCCCCTTGGAGCAACAGTCACATTGACTCTGAGAGATTCTGAGGAAGCTCAACCTCCTCTGTGCTTTTTCTCCCTTTTAAAATAGGCAGATATGCCTTCTAAACATAATCCTTGCTGCTTGCCCTCTTTCCCCTTGTTCCCTGAACCAGTTTCGAAGGATATAAAAAGAGCCTGTGAGCTCCTCCTAACGAGAAATGTGTTGGCGCCACATTAAAGAGACAGAGTTAAATGCCATCTTTTGAACACTCATCGACCTGTTCGGTGGGTCGGCAGTGGGGGGGTCAGCTTTCTCACCAGTTAAGATTAAGGGCAGGACTCCTTTAACAAAGGCAATGCCAAGCTGGTTTACTGGCTGAGACAAGGCTCCTTTTGTCTGTATGTGTAAACGATTGCCAAAGTGAGATGGCTGAGGATTGGAGACTGACATGGGACGTGTTTCTGCTTTTGTTTCTCAATCTGCATCTGCAGTGAAAAGGCAGCAGAGACTTCAGAGAGTGGAATTAAGTTCAAAGGAACTGGCTGGTGCTGAGAGAGGCTCACCATTTGCGGGAAAAATAGTTCAAGTGAGCAGTGAGTGTTTCTGCATAGCTCTAGTGCTGATACTATGAGCGCACTCATTGATAGGATGATAGAAGATAAGCTGCTTTCATGGTATTGGCTGAGAATGGACTGCCAAAGAAGCAATTGTTTTGAATTACTGGCAAGAATCCAAAACACTTCCACAACAATTACAAAATGACAGCATTCATACACCAGTCGCTGAAGGTAAGCATGCAGGTGCAGCAGGCAGTAAAGAAGGCAAATGATATGTGGGCCTTCATACCCAGAGGATTCGAGTACAAGAACAGGGACGTCTTGCTGCAATTGTACAGGGCCTTGGTGAGACCACACTTGGAATATTGTGTACAGTTTTGGTCTCCTTATCTGAGGAAGGATGTTCTTGCGATAGAGGGAGTGTAGCGAAGGTTTACTAGACTGATTCTTGGGATGGCGGGACTGACGCATGAGGAGAGATTGATTCGGTTAGGATTATATTCACTGGAGTTCAGAAGAATGAGGGGGGATCTCATAGAAACCTATAACAGGACTAGACAGGGTAGATGCAGGAAGGATGTTCCATATGGTGGGGGAGACCAGAACCAGAGGTCACAGTCTGAGGATACAAGGTAGACCATTTAGGACATAGATGAGGAGAAATTTCTTCATCCAGAGAGTGGTGAGCCTGTGGAATTTGCTACCACAGAAAGTAGTTGAGACCAAAACATTGTACGTTTTCAAGAAGGAGTTAGATATAGCTCTTGGAGCAAAAGGGATCAAAGGGTATGGGGAGAAAGCGGGAGCAGGCTATGGAGTTGGATGATCAGCCATGATCATAATGAATGGCGGAGCAGGCTCGAAGGGCCGAATGGCCTACTCACCCTATATTCTATATTTCTATCTCAAGATCAAACTCTCTCTCCTACAGAATCTCTCATCTCCTCAGCAAAATGATGGAAGGTGTCGTTGACAGTGCTATCAAGCGGCACTTATGCATCACCCAGTAACCTGCTCACTGGCACTGTTTGGGTTCTGTAAGGGCCATGCATCTCCGGATCTCAATAGCCTTGGTCCATACCTAGCACAAAGGAAGATGGTTGTGGTTGTTGGAGGTCAGTCATCTCAGCCCCAGGACATCACTGCAGGAGTTCCTCAGGGTAGTGCCCTGGGCTCAACCATCTTCAGCTGCTTCATCAATCCCCATCCTTCCTTCATAAGGTCAGAAGTGGGGATGTGCAATCATCAGTGAACAATGTTCAGCACCGTTCATGACTCCTCAGATACTGAAGCAGCCATGTCCAAATGCAGCAAGACCTGGACAATATCCAGGCTTGGGCACAAATGGCAAGTAATGTTTGTGCCACACAAGTGCCAGGCAATGACCATCTCCAACAAGAGGGAACCCAATCATTGCCCCTGATGTTCAATGGCATTATATCACTGAGTCCCCCACTATTAAAATCCTGAGGGTTACCATTGACCAGAAACTGAACTGGACTAGCCATATAAATACTGTGGCTACAAGACCAGGTCAGAGGCTTGGAATCCTGCTGTGAGTAACACACCTCCTGACTCCCCAAAGCCTGTCCACCATCTACAAGACATAAGTCAGGAGTGTGTTGGAATACTCTCCACTTGCTTGGATGAGTGCAGCTCCAATAACACTCAAGAAGCTTGACACCATCCAGGACAAAGCAGCCCACTTGATTGGCACCACACCCATAAACATTCACTCCCTCCACCACCGACGCACTGTAGCAGCCGTGTGTACCATCTAAAAAATGCACTGCAGGGATTCACCAAGGCTCCTTCTACAGCACCTTCCAAACCCACAACCAGTACCATCTAGAATGACAAGAGCAGCAGGTAGATGGGAACACCACCACCTGGAAGTTCCCCTCCAAGTCACTCGCCATCTTGACTTGGAAATATATCGCCGTTCCTTCACTGTCGCTGGGTCACAATCCTGGAACTCTCTTCCTAACAGCACTGTGGATATACCTACACCACACAGACTGCAGCGGTTTAAGGAGGCAGCTCACCACCACCTTCTCAAGGGCAACTCGCGATGGGCAATAAATGCTGGTCCAGCCAGTGAAGCCCACATGCCATGAATGAATTTTTAAAAAATATGGACAAAGAGCTGAACTCTTGAGGTGAGGTGAGCGTGACTGCCCTTGACATCAAGGCAGCATTTGACCGAGTGAGGCATCAAGGAACCCTAGCAACACTGAAGTTAATGGGAATAAGTGGGAAAACAGTCCACTGGTTAGAGTCAGACCTAGCACAAAGGAAAATGGTTGTGGTTATTGGAGGTCAATCTCCTCAGCTCCAGGACATCACTGTAGGAGCTCTTCAGGGTAGTGTCCTAGGCCCAACCATCTTCAGCTGTAAGACCATGAGACGTAGGAGCAGAAGTAGGCCATTTGGCCTCTCGAGTCTGCTCCACCATTCAGTGAGATCATGGCTGACCTGATGATCCTCAATTCCACTTTCTGCCTTTGCCCCATAACCCTTGATTCCCTTACTGATTAAAAATCTGTTCATCTTACCTTGAATATACTTAACGACCCAGCCTCTTCAGCCCTCTGCGTTAAAGAATTCCACAGGTTCACTACCCTCTGAGAGATGAACATCCTCCTCATCTCTGTCCTAAATGGGTGACCCGTTACTCTGAGATTACCCCCTCTGCTCCTAGACTCTCCCACAATGGGAAACAATCTCTCAGCATCTACCCTGTCAAGCCCCCTAAGAATCTTTTATGTTTCAATAAGGTCGTCTCTCATTCTTCTAAATTCCAATGAGTACAGGCCCAACCTACTCAACCTCTCCTCATAAGAAAATCCATCCATACCCAGGATCAACCTAGTGAACCTTCTCTGGACTGCCTCCAATGCCAGTATATCTTTCCTTAGATAAGGGGACCAAAACTGTTCACAGTATTCTAGGTGTGGTCTAACTAGTGCCTTGTATAGTTTTCGAAAGACTTCCCTATTTTTATATTCCATTCCCTTTGAAATAAAGGCCAACATTCCATTTGCCTTCCCTATTACCTGCTGAACTTGTATACTAACTTTTTGTGATTCATGCACGAGGACCCCCAAATCCCTCTGTGCTCAGCTTTCTTCGGTCTTTCTCCATTTAAATAATATTCAGCTCCTCCCTTCTTCCTGCCAAGGTGCATAACCTCACATTTTCCCACATTATATTCCATCTGTCATGTTTTAGCCCACTCACTTAACCTGTCTATATCCCTCTGTAGACTCTTTGTGTCAGCCTCACCATTTGCCTTCCCACCTATTTTGTCATCTGCAAACTTGGCGATGATACATTCACTTCCCTCATCCCAAGTCATTAATATATATTATAAATAATAGTGGCCCTGGCACTGATCCCTGTGGCACTCCCCTAGTTACAGATTGTCATCCTGAAAATGGCCCCCTTTTCCCAACTCTGTCTTCTACTAGTTAGCCAATCTTCTATCCGTGCTAAGATACTACCCCCAACACCATGGGCTCCTTGTTAGCTTAAATAGCCTTATGTGCTGTACCTTCTCGAATGCCTTTTGGAAATCCAAATACATTACATCTACTGGTTCCTCTTTATCCACCCTGCCTGTTAACCACCTCAAAGAATCCTAATAAGTTTGTCAGGCATAATTTCCCCTTAATGAATCTAATATGACTGCTTGATTTAGATTATGTAATTCTAAGTGCTGTGCCATGTCATCCTTTATTATAGACTGTAAGATTTTCCTAATGACCAATGTTAAATTAACTGGCCTATAGTTACCTGTTTTCATGTCTCTCCCTTTTCGAATAAGAGTGTTACATTGGCAGTTTTCCAGTCACAGAGGTCTATAACCCAGAAAAAGGCCCATCAAGTCTGCACTGGTCAAACAAGTACCTAACTATTCTAATCCCATTTTCCAGCACCAGGCCCATAGCAAGTGCACATGTCCTCTGGGACTTTTCCAGAACCTAAGGATTCTTGGAATATCACTACCAGTGCATCCACTCTGTGTAGCTACTTCCTTTAATATCGTAGGCTACCACCCATCAGGTCCAGGGGATTTATCAGCCTTTAGTCCCATTAGTTTTCCTAGTACTTTTTCTCCAATGATAGTTATTGTATTTATTTCCCCCTCCCCCTTTTGCCCCATGACTATTTAGTATTTTTGGAATGCTATTAGTGTCTTCTACCGTGAAGACTGATGCAAAGTATTTATTCAACTCCTCTGTCATTTCCTGGTTCCACATTATTATTTCCCCAGTCTCATTCTCTAAGCAGCCTCTGTTCACTTTGACCTCTTTATACATTTAAAGACACTCTTATTGTCCATTTTTGTACTACTTTCTAGTTTACTGTTAGTTTATTTTCTCCCTCTTTATTTTTTTGGTCATTTTTGTTGGTTTTTAAAACTTTCCCAATCCTCTGGCTTACCACTAATCTTTGCCACATTGTACGGTTTTTCTTTCAGTTTAATGCTATCCTTAACTCCCTTGATTAACCATTGTTGGTTTATCCTCTTCCTAGAATCCTTCCCCCTCACTGGGATATATCTTTATTGTGAGTCATGAACTATCTTCTTAAACATCTGCCATTGATTATCAACCATCTTTTTTGCTAAACTCCTTTCCCAGTCCACTCCAGCCAACTCCTGCTCTCATTCCTTTGTAATTACCCTTATTGAAGTTTATCACAATTATTTCCCACCCAAGTTTCTCACTCTCAAACTGAATACTAAATTCTGTCATGTTATGGTCACTGTTTCCTAGGATATCTTTTACTCTGAGATCTTTATTAAACCTGCCTCATTACACATTACCAGATCCAATATGGCCTGATCCTTGATTGTTCCAGGAAACTGCCCCAAATACACTCTGAATTCTTGCTCATGGCTACCTTTGCCAATTTGATTTTCCTGATCTACATGATGATTAGAGTCACCCATGATTAATGTACTACCCTTTTTACATGCTCTCATTATCTCCCAATTTATTCTCTATCCTACAGTATAGCTACTGTTAGAGGGCCTGTAGACTACACCCACCAGCGTCGTCTTCCCCTCCTTATTTCTTACCTCCACGCATATGGATTCCACATCTTCCGATCCAAGGTCATTTCTTGCTATCGTACTTATTCCATCTTGTACTAACAAAGCTACCCCATCACCCTTTCCTTCCTGCCTGTCCTTTCAAAAAGTCACATGCCCCTGAATATTTAGTTCCCCGCTTTGAACTCCGTGTAACCATGTCTCCGTAATGGCTATAAGATCATACCCATTAACCTCTATAAGTGCCGTTAATTGATTTATTTTGTTCAGAATACTATGTGCATTTAAGTATAGAGGCATTAAGTTTGCCTTTTTACTATCTTTTCCTCCCTTTGACCCTATTTTTTGCTGTTTTTTTTATATTTGTACACTCTGTCCCTTCCTGTCACACTCTAGGTATCATTACCTAAATTGCTGCTCTGCAATGCTGCCATGTCCTTTTGCTTTGTAAACCCGTATCCCCTCTCCAGAACCTACACCCTCCCACACCCCCTATTTAGTTTAAAGCCTGCTCTACAGCCCTAGTTATTCGATCAGATCCTGATGGACTTCATCCCAGGGTCTTAAAAGACATGGCTAGTGAGATAGTTGATGCATTGGTTTTAATTTTCCAAAACTCTGTAGATTCAGCGAAGGTCCCATTAGATTGCAAGAAAGAAAATTTAACTCCATTATACAAAGAGGGAGAGAGATGGAAAGTGGGAAACTACAGGCCAGTTAGCTTAACGTCTGTCATAGGGAAAATGTTGGAAGCCATTACTTAAATAAGTTATAGCAGGGCACTTGGATAAGTTCAAGGCAGAGTCAACATGGTTTTGTGAAAGGGGAATCATGTTTAACCAAATTATTGAAGTCCTTTGAGGAAGTAACGTGTGCTGTGGATAAAGGGGAACTGGTGGATGTAGATTTTCAGAAGGCGGTTGATAAAGTGCCAAATCAAAGATTATTGTGGAAAATAGAAGCTCATGGTATTGGGGGTAACATATTGGCATGGATAGAAGATTGGCTGGCTAGGAAACAGTGTAGGCATAAATGGGTCTTTTTCAGGTTGGCAAGATGTAATGAGTGGTGTGCTACAGGGATCAGTGCTGGGACCTCAACTGTTTACAATTTATATAAATGACTTGGATAAAGGGATGGTTGCTAAATTTGCTGATGACACAAAGGTATGAAAACATTTTGTGAAGAGTATGTAAGGAGGCTACAAAAGATCGATTAAGTGAATGTGCAAAGACCTGACAAATGGAATATATTATGGGAAAATGTGAAATTGTCCATTTTGGCAGGAAGAATAAGAGAGAGGGATATTACCTAAATGGTGAGAGATTGCAGAGCTTGAGGTGCCAAGGGATCTTAGTGCATGAATCACAAAAGGCTAGTATGCAGGCACAGCAAGTAATTAGGAAAGCTAATAGAATGTTATCATTTATTGTGAGGGGAATTGAATACAAAAGAGGGGAGGTTATGCTTCAATTATACAGAGCACTAGTGAGACCACATCTGATGTACTGCGTAAAGTATTGGTCACCTTATCTAAGGAAGAATGTAAATGCATTGGAAGCAGTTCAGAGAAGGTTTATCAGATGAATACCTGGAAATGGTGGGTTGTCTTATGAGGAAAGGTTGGACAGACTAGGCTTGTGTGCACTGGAGTTTAGAAGAGTAAGAGGTGACTTGATTGAAATGTATAAGATCCTTGACAGGGTCAGTGTGGAGAGGATGTTTTGCCTTGTGGAAGAATCTAGAACTAGGGGGTCACTGTTTAAAAATAAGGGGTCAACCATTTAAAACGGAGATGTGGCGAAATTTTTTCTGAGGTTCGTGAGTCTTTGGTGGATAGATTCTTGGTAAGCAAGAAGTGGGGGGGGTGATAGGTTATCTGGGGTAGATGGGATGCAGACTTGAGGTTACTATCAGATCATCCCTGATCTTATTATGAATGGCTTACTTCTGCACCATGTTCATATGTTCTCCAGGGCACTGGTCCAGCACTGTTTCATCAATGACCTTCCCTGCATCATAAGATCAGAAGTGGGGATTTTGCTGATGATTGCACAATGTTCAGCCCCATTCGTGACTCCTCAGATACTGAAGCAATCAGTGTCCAAAAGCAACAAGGCTTGGACAATATTCAGGCTTGGGCTGATAAGTGGCAAGTAACATTTGTGCCACACTAGTCCCACGCAATGACCATCTCCCCCTGACATTCAATAGCGTCACCATTGCTGAATCCCCTACTCTCAACATCGTGGGGAGTTACCATTGATCAGAAACTGAACTGGACCAGCCATATTGTTTTTGATCCAAGGACAGACCCCCAGGTTTTTGGTAAGATTCAGTTAGGGACCAATAATGTTAAATTAGACAAAGTTTGATATTTAAGACACTTGCTTAGCGAACAAAGCCTCAAGATTCCACAAGTGGTGAACAAACAAAAGTAAGCATTACTATACAAGGGTAGAAACATACAGCACTATGCAATATCTACCTTATACTCTATCATTCGGGGTAAGTTTGTGGTACCTGTGAATTAATAAGCCAACTGTGGTTGAACACACCACACTATACAATAAGTGGCAGATTACCACCAGGTCTGAGTCCGTTGATTTCTCAACAACCCACACAGTTGTGAGTAACACTGGGTCAACCAATCTCACTGAAACGCTGTCTCTCATGAGGGATTCTAGTCTTCACCTTCGAAAATCTGACCTTTTGAATTCTCTCAAAGTTGCTCCAACCCAGACGACAACAACGGCCCACTTCGCAAGGTTTCAGTCTCCTCTCCCGAGATTTCATTCCCTGGATTCCCAAGGATACACCCCAGCGCCAACTCGGAAGCGCAACTTCAGATCTTCGACTGTGCCAATCAGAACACTGCTGATCCAAAGGGGTACCTTTGCCCCAGCTGCCCACAGTATGACGTCACCAACCTTCAGCTGCCTTCTTCACTTAGTCTGCTCCCTGCAGCTCTTTTCCTGTTTGGAGCTTGTTTCTCTAGTCTTTTTTTTAACCTGAACTGGAACCTTTTCCTGTCCCTGTGCCCTCTCTGGGACTCTCCCTGTCACCTCCTTTTGGGACACCCTCCCTGTCACCTCTCCTTTTGGGACCTCTTCCTGTCCCCTGGCTGGCACTAGTCTTCCGGCACCTGATTGGACTTTTATGCTGTGTTCTCTTCCTGCCCAGGTGCACTGGGCCAAACGAACTCAAAAGTGTGCAACTGCGCTTACGCAGCCCACTCCCAGTCTATCCAATTGCAAAAGTTCCAAGGCTCATCGGGAGTTGAAGTTCCCGACCTCTGCTCTCCTTGAGGTATTGTTTTCGTAACAATATAAATACTGTGGCTACAAAAGCAGATCATAGGCTGGGAACCCTACAGCAATTAACTCGCCTCCTGACTCCCAAAAGCCTATTCATCGTCTACAAAATACTCTCCACGTGCCTGGATGAGTGCAGCATCAACAAAATTCAAGAAGCTCAACATCATCCAGGGCAAACCAGTCCGCTTGATTGGCACTCTATCCACAAACGTTCACTCCCTCTATCACCAATGCACAGTGGCAGCAATGTACTATCTACAAGTAGCAACCACCCAAAGCTCTTTAAACAGCACCTTCCAAGCCCACGACCTCTACCATCTAGAAGGACAAGAGCAGCAGATACATGGGAACACCACCACCTGGAAGCTTCCATCTTAGCCACTCACCGTCCTGACTTGGAACTGTATTGCCATTCCTTCACCATCACTGGGTCAAAATTCTGGAACTCCCTTACTAACAGCACTCTGGGTGTGCCTATATCACAAAGGCTGCAGCGGTTCAAGAAGACAGTTCACCACTACCTTCTCAAGGTCAATTAGGAATGGCCAATAAATGCTGGCCCAGCCAATGAAGCCCACATCCGGTGAAAGAATTCTTCTTTAATTTGTACATACGAACAAGGAGCAGGAGTAAGCAATTCAGCCCTCGAGCCTGCCCTGCCATTTAATAAGATCATGGCTGATCTGAAAGTAACCTCAAATCTGCATCCCACCTACTGTCGATAACCTATCACTCCCTTGCTTACCAAGAATCTAGTCACCTCTGCCTTAAAAATATTCAAAGATTCTGCTTCCATCACCTTTTCAGGAAGAGAGTTCCAAAAACACTTGACCCTCTGAGGGAAAAAAATTTCTTCTCATCTCTGTTTAAATGGGCGACCCCCTATTTTTAAACAGTGACCCCTAGTTCTAGACTCTTCCACAAGAGGAAACATCCTCTCCACATCCACCCTGTCAAGACCCCTCAGGATCTTTAATGTTTCAATCAAGTCAGCTCTTACTCTTCTAAACTCCAGCAGATATAAGCTTAGCCTGGGAGGTGGGAGTCACTGGCTAGATCAGCATTTATTGTCCATCCTTTAATTGCCCTTGAGCAGGTGGTGGTGAGCTGCCTTCTTGAGCCACTGCAGTCCATGTGGTGTAGGTACACCCACAGTGCTGTTAGGGAGGGAGTTCCAGGATTTGACCCAGCGACTGTGTAGGAACGGTGATATATTTCCAAGTCAGGATGGTAAGTGACTTGGAGGGGAAATCCAGGTGGTGGTGTTCCCATATGTCTGATGCACTTGTCTTTCTAGATGGTAGAGGTCGTGGGCTTGGAAAGTGCTGTCTAAGGATCCTGGTGAGTTTCTGTATGGCAACTACTAGATCGCACACACTGCTGCTACTGTGCGTTGGTGGTGGAGGGAGTGAATCTTTGCAAATAAGGTGCCAATCAAGCAGGCTGCTTTGTGCTGGATGGTGTCAAGTTTCTTGAGTGTTGTGGGAGCTGCACTCATCCCAGCAAGTGGGGAGTATTCCATCACACTCCTGACTTGTGCCCTGGAAATGGTGGACAGGCTTTGGGGAGTCAGGAGGTGAGTTACTTGCTGCAGGATTCCCAGCCTCTGACCTGCTCTTGTAGCCACAGTGTTTAAATGGCTAGTCCAGTCCAGTTTCTGGTCAGCAAAAAAAGCAAAATACTGGAAACCTAAAGTAGAAAAAGCATGGCAAGCAGCATAACTGGGGAGAAGCAGAGTTAACTTTTCAGATTGATGACCTTTCATCAGAATTGGAAGAATATAGTGATGCAATATGCTTTAGGCAAATAAAGGAAAGGGGGATCAAAGGCTTGTGATGGGGGAGCAGACAGGAGTGATTAAATGATTAAAAAAAAAATGGTGTGCGAGGTAATATGGGATAATAGTGGAACAAATGACTTCAGTGACTTATGCACATATACTCCCAGGTCCCTCTGCTCTTGCACCCCCTTTTAGAATTGTACCCTTTATTTTATCTTGACTCTGCATTTTTCCTACCAAAATGAATGACTGCACATTTCTCTGCATTAAATTTCATCTGTCACTTGTCCACCTATTGTACCAACCTGCCCAAGCCCCTTTTTGAAGCTCGACATTATCCTCCTCACAGTTCGCAGTGCTCCAACTTTTGCATCAACCGTAGATTTTGAAATTCTGCCCTGTACACCAAGGCCTTAGATTTTTTTTGTACCTGACTTACTCCATTTTAGTGATCTGTGTACACATACCCGACTTCTCTTCGGACCTCCACTGCTCCTAGGTTTTCACAATTAAAAAAATACATATTCCAGTTCTGTTCTATTTTGGTCCAAAGTGGGTGACCTGAAAATACCTGTATTCAAATCAATCTATGCTCTTGTCTACACTACTAACTACGCCACCAATCTGTGTCAGTGGCATACTTGGACATACAGCTCTCTCGTGCTTTATGTAATTTGTTGATAAGTATAGTTGAGCCCCCAGAGCAGTACACTATGGAACACCATTAGGGACTTCCTTCTGATTTAAGTACATACACGTTACCCCTACTCTCGGCCTTCTACTGCCTAACCAATCTCCTAAATTTATCAGTAATTTGCCTTCAATTTGTGAACTTTAATTTTAGCTAACAGTCTCTTATGTGGAACCTTATTGAATGTCGCCTGGAAGTCCATAAAACTACATTCATAGATATTCTCCTGTCTACTATTATAGTTACTTCCTCGAAAAAAATCAATTATGTTTGTCAGATGTGCTCATTAGACATGTTTACAAATTCATGTTTTTTTTTTGGATTGTGAACACAGTCTGATTTTACTAGTTAGACTCTGTGGATACACAACGGTGAAACACTGTAAATGCCCTCTTTAACCAACAGCAATTTACAATCACACTAATTGCAATCAATGAAATTACAGGCTCTATATCCCAAGGGTTGTAGTCATTGGAAATCAATGCAGTCATTAGCCCAGACCATCCTCCTGCTGATTCTGCTCAGCGTTGCTTTCTCTGGAATGAGCAGCCTTCTGTGAGCCTGGCCTTGCCCCCAGTGGGCTGGCACAGAACAGTGGAACAGCCGACACACAGCACGACAGTCTGAGCATGGCTGAACACCGTCGTGATCTTGTAGCAGCCTGGGCACTTGACATCCATGTAATAGGAGCTGGGGCTTTGTGCCAGATGTTTTTTCTTGTGTTGCTTCCGTTTCTCCTTAAAGACGGTCAGAAAGATCGCAGACAACACTTGCCCTCCTGTTCCAGAGCCCAGATGCTGGCTCTCTTTAATCAACGCAAACTCTCTTAAGTACTCAATCACTCAGTCCTTAATTATAGCTTCTGTTAATGTGCACACGACAGGTGTCTGACTAACAGGTCTATAATTTCCAGGTTTGTGTTCTCAAACATTTTTCTAAAAATTGCAAATATAATGCTACTATTTACAAATATTCAGCAAGCCTGCCATTTCCTTATTTTAATTTGCAATGGTTCAAACATGGACAAAGGAGCTGACCTCCAAGGTAAGCTGAGAGTGAGTGCCCTTGACATCAAGGCAGCATTTGACTGAGTCTCACATCAAGGAGCCCTAGCAAAACTGTAGTCAATGGGAATCAGGGGGAAAACTCTCCACTGGTTGGAGTCATACCTAGCACAACGGAAGATGGTTTTGGGTTGGAGGTCAATTATCTCAGTTCCAGGACTTCACTGTGGGAGTTCCTCAGGTTAGTGACCTAGGCGCAACCATCTTCAGCTGCTTCATCAATGACCACCTTTCCATCATAAAGTTAGAAGCATGGATGTTCGCTGATGATTACACAATGTTCAGCACCATTCACGACTCCTCAGATACTGAAGCAGTCCATGTCCAAATCAGCCATACCTGTACAATATCCAAGCTTGGGCTAAGAAGTGGCAAGTAACATTTGCGTCACACAAGTGCCAGGCAATGACCATTGCCAACAAGAGAGGATCTAACCATCGTCCCTTGACATTGTGATATTGCCATCACTGAATCCCCCACTATCAACATCTTGGAGGTTACCAATGACCAGAAACTAAACTTGACTAGCCATAAAATCACTGTGGCTGTAAGAGCAGGTCCGAGGCTAGGAATCCTGTGGTGAGTAATTCACCTCCTGACTCCTCAAAGCCTGTCCACCATCTACGATGCACAAGTCAGGAGCGTGAGGAATATTTTCTACTTGCCAATTCCAACAATACTCAAAGCTCAACACCATTCAGGGCTAAGCAAACCCATTTGATTGGCACCCCATCCACAAAGATTCATTCCATCCACCACAGAAGCACAGTATCAGTAGTGTGTACCATCTACAAGATGCACTGCAGAAACTCACCAAGGCTCTTTAGGCAGCACCTTCCAAGCCCATGACTGCTACCATCTAGTAGGACAAGGGCAGAATCACACCACTACCTGGAGGTTCCCCTCCAAATCACTCACCATCCTGACTTGGAAATATATTGTGTTCCTTCACTGTCACTGGGTCAAAATCCCAACAGCGTAGTGGGTGTACCCACACCACGTGGACTGCAGCAGTTCAAAATGGCAGCTCACCATCACCTTCTCAAGGGCAATTAGGGATGGACAGTAAATGTTGCCCCAGCCAGTGAAACCCACATCCCATAAAAATGAATAAAAATTTTACCTGCATCTATTTTTAAAGGACCCACATTACCCTTGTTTACCCTTTTTCTTCCAATATAATAGTAGAATCCTATTTTGTTAGCCTTGATATTCATCAAGTTTCTTTTCATATTTTTTTTTTGCAATTCTTATTGTCTTTTCAAAAAATCTTCCTTTGCTGTTCTTAGTGTCTACCCAGCACCCCCAGGGTCTTCTCTCCATTCCACTTCTGTATGCTCTTTAGTTTTATATTATCTCTCACCTTTGTTGATCATGTCTGCGTTATTTGATAAATAGAGCTCTTGCCCTTTGAGGGTATTAAGCTGAATTATTTTTGACCAAGTACAAATTCTTTTTCTGTAGCTTAGCCCAATAACAGTTCTGACCACTGTCATTCTCTATCTCATCCCGTTTCAGTTAGCCTTACTTAAACCTAGAATCTTAATAACTGTGTTCAGTTTCTCCTTTTCAAACCCAATGTTGAATTCGATCATATTATGACCAATATTATGTTTGTTAACTAAGTTCACTTACTGTTAGATTGTTAACTAAGTCTGGCTGATTGATCATGAATAAATCTGGCCTGACCAGCCCACTTGTTGGTCCGAGAACACACCGTTCCAGAAAGCTATGGCCGGAATTTTCCAGCCCAGTTGGTTTTGGCGTCTTGCTCGGATCGCGAACATCGGAGGAACAGGAGATGCTGTAGCCCTATAGCTATCGGACCCTGGAGGAATACATGCATCGCATGCTGCATGGATTCTCATGGACATGACTTCGCTGCAAAGTTCCCCACGGAAGGTGGGAGGTCTCCATTGATGACTTGGGTCTGCTTCAGAACATCACTGTCTTAGCTATGGGCTGGTGTGTATGATCAACGGTTTGGACGGGGTGGTGGGGCGGGGGGGGGGGCGGTGGGGGGCGGGGTGCAAAAGTGTCGGGGGTGGGAGGTTGTGGAGGTGCCGAGGGGAGAGGAGGGAGTATTGGGGGAGTTGGGTGTAACAGGAGAATGCAGCAAGTGGGGAGGAAGGTGTAGGGAAAGGAGTCCGGGGCAGCGGGGGGTTGTCCAGGTGAATGTGCAAGGGAGGGCTCTGTGGAGTCAATGGCTGCCTCCTAGGGAGCAAACTGAGGGTGGGCTTGGTAGAGGGGAATGGTGAGTATGAGGGGGTCCAGAGTGAGCCGGAAGGGTGGGATGGTGAGGGTGTGATGGTCACTGTAGAAAGGGTAGTGAGGCTGGTTGGTGGGGACTCGGAGGCAAACACGGATCCTGTGGTGGGAAGGAGGAGGTCAACGTAGGTGGGGAAGGGATTCTCGAGAAGGTAGGGAACGTTCACCTGGGCATCCTGGAAAGAAAATGGTTTGGACTGGTAGGTGACGATGGGGAGGTGGAAGGAGATGCCGGAGGGCCCCAACAATGATGGGAAAAGGACATGGGTGATTAGGGGAGGAGAAAGGACAGAGGAGTTTACAATAAATTTGAATATGACCATGTTTTTCAAATTGAAAGTGAGCAGAGCCTCATGTTGGATGGGCACAGGTGTTGCATGGCAGAGATGCAAGTGAGCTCAGATGGACAACTGAAAGAGAACCCTGGCAGGAAGCATTGAAAATTCTCAGGGCAGTGAGATGAGTGTGATGGAGGAAGGTTCCATATGTTTGGGAGAGTGCTTGCATGAGGCTATGAAAGGCCCTGCCCCACACACACACACACACACTTGTCCCTCCCGAATCATTCCTGGTCTGGCTGTGTGCAGCTGAACTGCTAGTGGTGGGGGCAGATGCAGGGAGAGGACTGTAAACAAAGCTGAAAGACAACATTACACATTATTTAGTGAAAGTGAATATGTTATCAGATTATAAAGTGACAAAATGTGTTCACCCATGCAACCACTTGTGATCAGAATTCTGTAACTTTTCTAGGCCTATCACCACTTCTTCTAGGTGCTGCCCTGACATCCACAGCAGAGGTGGAGACAGCCTGTACATCGGTTGGCCCTGTTGCATTTGATGACTGATGCGTGCGTCTCTGGAGAGCGGAGGGCTTGAGGGCCCCATCTTGCTTTGGCTGTCCTCCTGTGGGCCAGCTGCTCCCTCTGTGGTGACAGAGGACAACATTGAGCGGATCACAGGCAAAGGGGACTCAGAGGGAAAGGACAGCCTCTGAGATTCCTGAGTGGATGACCCAGGGGTGTCCAGCTGCTGCTCTTCCCGCCCCACCTTGGGGTGCCCATGGGCCCAAGCCTGACTCCCTGAGTGGAAGGAGCACCTGGAGGAACATCGAGGTGCCCTGTTTCCCCCTCGCGTTGCCACTACAGGAACTCACCCATGGCTACCATGATGACGTGCAGGTCTGCACTAAAACAACTCTGCTTTTGCTGCAAACCCCTTTAATCTCTGAATTATTACATCCCACCATTTCAGTGCTGATATCGGGAGGCTTGGAGACATTAGAACTAAAGCCTCTTATTCTTTCATTCTTAACCAAAGAGCCTCTTCTTTCACCATGTCCTCTCTTATTAATGTTGTAATGATATTTTTAATCAACAAGGCTCTTCCATTTATCTCTTCCATTTTCCTTATCGTAGCCAGCATGTCCTTGAAGGTCAAATGAAGGCATTTCCTGAGCTAAGCACTTCTTTGACCGAACTTGCCACACTAATGTTTGCCCTCTTTTACCTTTTTGACGTATAGTAAATGAGCTGAGTGGAGGAGCCTCCTGGAAGACACTGGCCATGACTGTCTGCATATATGCCCTCCTCAAGTTCCTGCAGGGAGGTGGTGCAGGTAAGAGGTTTATTAAAAGTGGGTATCAAATGTTGTTAGATCAACCAGAATGGTTGGATAGCAGTTATGTAATCCAGTGAACGTAATTTCAATCCCATCACAACAGCTTGTGAATTTGAAGTCAGTGCAAGAAATAAACCTGAAAATAAAAAAGCTGAAATCAGTGCATGTGACCATGAAACTGTCAGCTAGTTGTAAAAACCGACCTGATTCTTTAACGTCCTTAAGGAAGCCAAACAGTTTCCGAACTGCCCTGGTGAGCCACTTGGTTGTGTCAAGCTGCTGACGTTCCGAACAGGCAGGGCTATCTATCCTTCTTGATTGTTCTGAAACGAAGTGTTGAACTAGGTCAGTGAAATGAGCGTTAATTCCTGGGCAAAGATGGAGCAGAAATACGATCGTTCCATTTCTGTTACGGATGCTGGATTCAGATTCCATTTCTATTGTCAGCCTTCCCTCTTCAAATACTGTCGCTCAATTATGCAACTGGTTTGAAAGGATGCCTGTCGTACTCCTGAAATTAACCACGGCTGAACGGTTCTGGATATCATTTTGAGTAAGGAGGTTCCGTGACTGTGATGTCTTCCAGATTTGATCTCTTGTGATGTGGAATTCAGAGTAATCAACCCTCGACTGTAGATAAACAATGCCTGCAGTGAGGCTAAGGAGACGATGCTGTTAAAGAGCTGATTGTTTCCACAATCTCCAGCACGCCCCCAACCCGCCTAAGTGAGGACTGTGATATTCCCACTCCTTCTCTGACCTTAGCGATTAGTTTCTAATTACTAATAAAAGATTTTGGGAAGCGTAGGAAAGGATGGCGGTCTCTGGAAACTTTAAGAAGAATTATTATACTTCTTTACCGCCTTTCACGACCAAATGACATCACAAAGAGCTTTACAGCCAATGAAGTATATTTGGGATATAGTCACTATCCTAATGTAGGAAACGTTCAGCCATTTCCCACAAGCAATCTGTTATAGTGATGTTAGTTAAAGAATAACAGCCCAGGGAGCAGGGAGAAGCTTCAAAATAGTGTCTTGGAGGGCAGTCGGGGTCAATTTGACATCTCATCCAGAAGGCAGCAACTTTGACTGTGCAGCACTCCCTCAGTGCTGCCATGCGTGTGTCAGCTTTGAGTATATGCTCAAGTCCCTGAAATGGAATTTGAACCCATGACCTTTTGACTCGGAGACTTGAGTCAAACCTACTGAGTCACAGATGATACCTAATGTATGAATCTGCTGCTGGATTTGTGGTTGCTGCAGCCATTTACATTTCCTGCATTACAACAGTGACTATACCTCAAACCTATTCCATTAGCTGTAAAGCAATTTGGCATGTTCTTTGGTTGGGAAAGGTGATAAAGAATTGTACTTATGTCTTATTACATTAAACTTCCCGGAAGCTTTAACCCATGTGGTGAGAACACTACCACATGCTTTGCAGGTTTGTGTATGACGATGATTTCTTTTCGTTCAGGTGCATCGGGTTTTGTTAACAACCTGCGCTCCTTCATGTGGATTCGCGTCCAGCAATATACCAACCGACAGGTACAGATCGATCTCTTTGCTCATCTCCACTGCCTTTCACTTCGCTGGCACCTGGGCAGGAAGACTGGGGAAGTTCTACGCAGTGTGGACCGTGGCACTAGCAGCATCAACTCCTTGCTGAGGTACTTGGGATAATGAGAGGAACGTTTTTTATCACCCTTAGTGGGTTTGACGTGCCTGATTTAATTTATCCTTGTGTATAATTACAATCTCTCCTACAATTATTACTATGACGTTCCTTAGCCTAGTCTGACATTCCAGCACAGTAAAGAAAGAAAGGGTGCATCTTGTACAACCTCCGAATGTTCCAAGGCACTTTACAGTCAATTTGTTGTAATATAGGAAACAGGCAGTCATTTTACGCACAGCAAGCTCCCAGAAATAGCAATGTGATAATGACCAAATGATCTGTTGTTAAGTGTTAGTTGAGGGCGTTATTGAGTCATAGAGGTCTACAGCACCAAAAAAGGCCCTTTGGCCTATTGAGTCTGCACCGGTCAAACGAGTACCTAACTATTCTAATCACATTTTCCAGCACTATACCCATAGCTTTCTATGCCCTGGCATCGCAAGTGCATATCCAAATACTACTTAAATGTTATGAGGGTTTCTGCCTCTACCACCCTTTCAGGCAGTGAGTTCCAGATTCCCACCACCCTCTGGGTGAAAAAATTCTTCCTCACATCCCCTCTAAACCTCCTGCCCCTTACATGGTGTTACAGGATGTTACAATCCCAGCTGATACTACTGGACCAGTCAGATCCCCGGGTGGAACCCGGCTTGATAGATCCTAACTTTCTTTGTTTAGAAACGTGGAGAGCGGCTACTGAACAGAGTCACAGGAGTCAGCTGCTGAACTTTTAACAAAAGAATAAAACATATTTAAACAAGAAAAGAGGAACCATATTACAATACTCCTTTATCCACAACTGTACCTTTACAGATGTATACAGATTCTTAAGGATAACAAAAGTTACAAAAGCTGTATTGTACTCTAATGTTCATGGTAAGTACACAGCCCATGTAACCCACTGGGCGAGCTGTGGTCAGACACACCACACTCTAAATCCAAGTGACAGATGCCACCCCAAACAGATTTCTCATCAACTTGCTTCAGACCTGTGTCACACTGTGAGCCAACCGGTCTCACTCCATTTTTCACGTGAGAGTTTCCAATCTCCACTGCCGAAGAACTTGCTTTGGAATCTTCTCCCAAGCAACGCTTTCTATCGGACACCTTCTGCAAGGATCCATCTCCAGGGTTTCGATCTTGCCTTCCAATGTTCCTCTTCACCGAATCGCCATGTGCGTTCAAGTTTCGTCTTCCATGCACACTCTCTCAGATACTCAGCCAACAGAACTCCATTGCTTCACATTCCCACAATAAGGAGTCACCAACATTTGGTTGTCTCCTCAGATCTTCTGCCTTTTTGCAAGCCCACCTTACCTTGATTCTGCTCCCCGCAGATTTCTGTCTTCAGTTTGAAGCCTCTTCCTGTGCTCCGTACTTTAATTTACAGTGAACAGACCCTTGGACAGATTCCTGTTCTTTTCCCATGACTTGACTGCCTTCCTGGGATTTCTTCTGTCCCTTTCCCCGGTTTCTGGGACTTTCTGTTTTTCTGGGAAATCTGCTCTCTGCAGTTTCTGTTCTTGTGTCCAGTTTCTTCTGTGCCTCTCTGTGTAATGGTGTTTTACTTCTGATTTGTCTGACCCTCTTTTCGCACTGTTTCTCTTCTGGGGTCGCCTTTCCTTTTCTGTGCAGGCGCAGGGTTAGCTTTAACTTTTAAAAATGACCTGAAGATGAGAATATGCCCAGACACTGCTGAGGCCTCCTGGGACTTGTAGTTCCCAGGCTCTCAGACCAGATCTCCATTTTTAAAGGTAAATTTTTCTTCCCCTGGGATCCGTGACAAGGGATAAATATTGGGCAGGACACAGAGAAGAACTCCCTTGCTTTTGTTTGAACTAGTGCCATGGGATCGTGCATTTCTACTTGAGAAGGAAGGCAGGGCATTGGCTTAATGTCTCATCCAAAAGACAGCTCCTCCAAAAGTGCAGCAGTCCCTCAATACTGTACCGTCAGCCTGGATTATGTGCTCAAAGCTTAGGAGTTTGGCTTGTATCCACAGTTTTTACTCTGAGGCATGTATGCGACCACTGAATCAAGGCTGGCACTATATTGAGGAGTGCCATGAAGTCTGTGCTGCCATCCTTTGCTTGAAGCTTAAGCTTAGAATAATTACAGCACGAAAGGAGGCCTTTCAGCCTGTTGTGTTCATATTGGCTCTCTGCAGAGCATTTAGCTAGTCCCATTCCCTCACCCTTACCTTGTAACTTACAGTTTTTCTCCAGGTGCTTATCCAAATCTTTTTGAAAGCCACAATTGAATCTGCCTCCACCACACTCTCAAGCAATGCATTCCAGATCCTAACAACTCGCTATGCAAAAAAAATCTTTTCCTCAAGGCACCTTTGGTTTAATCTTTACTAATCACCTTAAATAGGTATACCCTGCTTCTTGACTTTTCCACCTACAATTTATTTTTATCTACCCTGTCTGGACTCCTCATGATTTTGAACGCCTCTAGCAAATTTCCGCTCAACCTTTTCCAGGGAGAACAACCCCAACTTAGGCAATTTATCCATGTAACCAATGTCCCTAACCTCTGGCACCATCTTGTAAAACTTTACTCTACCCTCCCTAAAGCCTTCACACCTCTCCTAAAGTGCAGTGCCCAGAATTGGACTCGATACTCCAGTTGAGGCCAAACCAGTGTTTTATAAAGATTTGTCACTGTTTATAAAGCCCAGGATCCTGTTCAATCGCTTTCTCAACCAGCCCTGCTACCTTTAACAATGTGTGCACATATACCCCAGGTCTCTCTGTTCCTGCGCCCCCTTCAGAATTGTACACTTCAATTTTGTTATGATCCTCCTAGAGTCCGGATTAACTTTTAAAAAGAAATTTGAGCTTCCAGGTTAACAGCTGAAAGAATAACAAGTCTAGATTTCACATTTTAAAACTTTTTCTGTAACATATAACTAAAAGCACCATTGCCTTCAAAAGAAAATAATGTTTAGTCAACTTATACTTTAACTGGCAGAGAGAAACGTTCCCCTTTTACACTTGCCACACATCTCACACTCCATGGAATTACAGTCCTCAGAGCAAACAGTTCACAGTTGCTCTCAGCTTTCAATGGGATTCCGTAACCCCATTTCGTCGAGTAGTAACTTTGACTGACTATTCCCAGGTGCTTTCCTCAGTTTTTGGAGAATGTCTTAAATGCACCACCAGCAGTAAAGCCTGTTCTGATGATCCTTCTCCCTGGCCACATGCTAGAACAAATCCCCCAGAATCAGTAGAAAGCCGCAGGATGTGTTTTTTCAACACAGACCATCTACTTCCTGCATCTGGCTGTGATGGCTCATAAAGTGCAACAGCCTTTTCTCTCTGTTGACCGTACAAAACCTCTGCTGTCTGTCTGTGATATTCATTGATTTGTAGGGAAGGCTGTAACCTGATCTTAAAAATGGCTTCCTCTTCCCCATGGCAACATGAAACACATTAACCTTGTATCTAGATAGAAATGCTAACTAGTTATTCTTGACCCCAGCTCCCTTTCATCTTGGAAGTAAATGGACACCTTACAGCGCAACCATTCATACCCGATACCAACAACATCATTCTGGGACTTTGGGAGACTCATTGGAAACCCAGAGATTGTTGCCATTGTCTCCAAGCATAAATACCTGGGACCTTCTCCTCAGTTAAACAATCTTAATCCTTTTTTTGATCTCTAATAATTGGACTACCCAGACTTACTGTCAGGCAGACTGCAGAACAGGTCACATGACTCCTTCATTTACCCTAAATTTAAAGCTGCAGCCCCAAAATATAATAATCTTATAAACCTCATAATTATAACAGTTAATATTGCCTCTCCTCATTCGTCCTACCAAAGCATATTAGTTCCCACTTCTCTGCATTAAATCCCATCTGCCACATGGCTGCTCATTTCAACAGCCTGTCTACGTCCTCTTAAAATCTATCACTACCCTCCTCACATTTCATAATGCTTAAGTTTTGTGTTAGCTGCAAATTTTGAAATTGTGCCCTGCATATCCAAGTCCTAGGTCATTAATATAGATCAGAAAAAAAGAGAGATCCTAGTACCGTCCACAGGGGAACACCACTGTATGCCTTCTTCCAGTCCAAAAAACACTTTTCATCACTCCATTTCCTGGAATTTGTTTGTATCCATGCTGCCACCGTCCCTTTCATTCCATGTGCTTCAACTTTGCTGCCAAACATATTGTATGGCATGTTATCAAATAGCTTTTGGAAGTCCGTGTAGACTATCAACCGCAGTTTCCTAACCAGCATCCCTCCCACAACCAAAGCCACTAAAAGTAGGTTAACTAGTCATTTACTTCATTGCTGTTATTGAGGTCTTGCTTTGTGAAAATGACTGCTTTTTCCCACCTAACAGTCACAGAATGGCATAATCTACTACATGTGATCTACTTTTTAAAAGTTCCGGGAGGCGTAATAAGGCACGAGCAGGTTAGCAGGCGACAGGCACAGTGTGACAGGCGCATTTTAATGCGGATAATTGAGAGTTTGGCTTGGGAGATGGAAATTTAAAATGAGAATATGCACTGAATGACAAGATACTGAAGGCTGTCGATAATCAGAGAGACTTGGGGCTTTGAATGCTTAATTTTCTGAAAGTGAGAGTGCAGTTAGATAAAGCCACCGAAAAAAAAGCCAGTAATATTTTAGGTTTTATAAATTCCAGAGGTAACGATGAATTCATACAAGAGACTGATTGTTGATGTCTTCATATCTTCACACTTTATCCTAGAAGAATAGTGTGAAGTAGTAGAAGAATTGGCAGTTAATTACCAGTCTGACAGGCCACGGCATGAACATTCCTTCCAATGTCCATAAACATCTTTATTCCAGCCGATGTTGGGGTGTGAGTGGGTGTTAATGCTTTATGGTGGGGGGAGGGTTATGGGTTTCCGCAACCTGTACAGTGTAGCTGAGAGCACCGACATACACTGGATGCAAGTAGGCCAAACCAGAACTCAGAACTGAGATTGGGGCTCTACCACTCCGCCAAAGGCTTAAATCAAAACAAGAGTTAATCCACAGTTCACGTTGTGCACAGTTTTTGGTGCCCTATTAGAGAAAGGATATTCAAGCTATTGAGAGTGTACAGCATAGATTCATCAGGATGATTCCACTGCAGCTTTTAGCAGGCTAAGGAAAGATTTCAGATACATTTTGTAAATTATGAAGAGTTTAAACACAGCTCCAATCTTATATATTTGTGGTCAGGGTATCACCTGTAAAGGCTTGTCTTCCCACTCCAGATCGTTCACAAATGGTGTTCACCAAGGATCTATCTTTTATCCCTTCCCATTTCTCATCTACATGCTGCCCTTCAGCAGCACCATCTGAAAACACAGTAACCTAGTTAACTCCTAAATGCTCCCTGTATTGGCCTAAGAAGCCACTCAGTTGTATTCGAGAAGATGGCTCACCACCACCTTCTGGAGGGTAATTAGGGACAGGGAATTAATTCTGGTCTTGCTGGCAATGCCCGCATTCTATGAAGGAATTTTTAAAAAAATCTGCACTGCTTTGTCTAATAAACCATCATACTTCATACTTGTGATTAGGAAAACAGCACAGGTTCAATAAAATGGCCCCTCAAATTTTTAGAAGCAGTAAGAAAGTCTGTTTTCAAAAACTTAAAGTTTATGCATTGTAATTGTCTTCATTCCGTGATAAATAAACTTTAACTTTATTTTCCAGCTACATTGTTTTCAGCATCTCCCCAACAATTGCTGATATCATCATCGGCATCGTCTACTTCACCACAAACTTCAATGCTTGGTTTGGTCTCATTGTCTTTGTTTGCATGGTGCTGTACTTAAGTAAGTATCCTGACCAACAAGTGAATTCCTCCTTTTATACTCCCTAAATTGTTGTTGATTTACTGCTTAGAGTAAGAAGCTTCACATTCTTTAAAATGAAGCCTGAGTGTGGCTAAATAGTTAACAATGCCTTTCCCAATGAAGGCCAGTTGCTGCAGCTAAAAACCTACAATTGTCGATGTGACTAAGTGAGACCGTGAGGGCACCTGCTGTAAGAAACAGAACATATTAGATTTACACAGGAGAATCTCCCCTTCGTCATTAGCATTTCCAGAATTTTTTGTTTTTATCTCTGATTTCCAGCTCCACGGTGTTTTGCATTTGTATTTAAAGTTGAGAGGAGATCTGATAGAGGTATTCAATTATGAGTGGACTGGGCAGAATGCATAGGGAGAAACTGTTTCCATTGCTGGAAGGATTGAGATCAAGAGGGCCCAGATTTAAGGTATCTGGCAAAAAGAAGCCTTAGTGACATGAGGAAAAACGTTATCATGCAGCAAGTGGTTAGGATCTAGAATGCACTGTCTGAGAGTGTGGTGAAGACATGTTCAATCGCGGCATTCAGGAGGGAATTAAATTATCTGAAAAGGAAGAATGTACAGAGCTGTGGGGAGAAGGTGGGGCTGTAGTACCAGGTGAATTACTCATTCAGAGAGCCAACAGAGACAGGAAAGGCTGAATGGCCTTTCTCTGCTGGAACAATTCTGTGATTCTGTTTGGAGTTGAGGCACCTTGTTGCTAATTCATGTTCTTTATGTAAGCCCAACACATACTGTACCTGCCCTGGGAGTGTTTGATTCCAGACAGTGTAAAGGGAGCTTTACTCTGTATATTACCCTGTGCTCTACCTGCCCTGGGGGTGTTTGATGGGTTAGTATAGATACTAAAAGAAGATCACTGCCATTTTTAAGAGTTTGTAGATGGTAAGACAGTTCTCGTTAAAGCCCATGTGATGCTGATTTGATCTGTGCTGCTGACAAACTGTTGAACACAATGGAATCTCTGGCTTTTAAAGTGGTCTCGTCTTACATCACTCAGTCACTCCTCGGAGCGGAAAAAATGCTTTCTGCTGATAATTAAATCCTGTGTTCTTGGTAGAGAGTCTGCTCAGATGAAGCGCAAAGTGTAACCTCGAGGGCTTTTCCATGTAATAGAACATCACTTCCTTTGTTAGAAAGGCCGGCTATTTGTCTTTAATGTCTGAGATGCAGGAAACATGAAAGAAAACCATTTCACCTCTTAATGACAAAAGAGCCGAAAGCAGAGAATGTGTCTTGTTCCCGACTGTAGGTAATTGAGGGGGCTGTGCTGGGCCACACTTTGCAGTGTTTGTAATGTCTGATATCAAAGGGCTGGTTGTCAGGAGAAACATTGCAAAGGCAATAAGCTGACACTTTCATACATCGTTCATAGTAGCAAATGAGAACTGAATGAGTGCATTAATCGGCTTTTCTTTGCCCCAGAAACATAGGAATTGCTAGACAAGAAAAGACTGAGATCCATTTATTTTTGCCTTCTGGTAGTCGCAGGGCACAGTGATAATGGGAGTTGGTCGCAGTCAGCTAAAGTTATGCAAAGAATTGCTGTGTTATGCGAAGCACACGTCCTTGGTGGGTTTCTAAAGGTGCTTTGTATCATGATACCTTTAACCGTCACTGTGTATCTCACACTATTAACACCAATAGCTTGTGTTTATAAAGCACCTTCAACATAGTGAAAAGCCCCAAGGTGCTTCACAGGGGTATTATCAAACAAAATTTGACACCGAGTTGCATAAGGGCTGATCACCAAAATCATAGCCAAGAAGGTAGTTTTTAAGTGTCTTAAAGTAGGAAAAAAGAGGGAGAGAGTTTTGAGGGAATTCCAAAGCTTAGGGCCTCGGTGGCTGACAGCACAGCTGCTAATGATCAAACGATGGAAATAGGGGATGCAAAGTGGCCAGAATTGGAGAAGTTCAGATATAGGAAATAGGAGCAGGAGTAGACTGTTCAGCCCCTCGAGCCTGCTCTGCCATTCAACTAGATCATGGATGATCTTCCACCTCAAAGCCATTTTCCCGCACCATCCCCATATTGCTTGATACCTTTTAATGACCAGAAATCTAGTGATCTCTGTCTTGAATATACTCAGTGACTGAGCCTCCATAGCCCTCTGGTGTAGAGAATTCCAAAGATTCACTACCCTCTGAAGAAATTTCTCCTCATTTCAGTCCTAAATAGCCTACCTTTTATTCTGAGACTCTGTTCCCTGGTTCGAGACCCCCTAGCCAGGGGAAACATCCTTTCTGTATCTACCCTGTTGAGCCCTGTAAGAATTTTGTATGCTTCAATGAGATCACTTCTCATTCTTCTAAACTCCAGAGAATACGAGCCCAGGCTCCTCAGCCTCTCTTTATACGAGAGTCTGGTGAATTTTTGTTGCATTCCCTGTATAGCAAGTATTTGCCTTCTTGGATAAGGCAACCAAAACTCTACACAATACTCCAGTTGTGGTCTCATGAAGGCTCTATACAATTGCAGCAAGACATCTTTACTCATATACTCAAATCCTCTTCCAGTGTAGGCCAGCATACCAGTTTTCCTTCCGAATTGTTTGCTGAATCTGCATGTTAGTTTTCAGTGACTCATGAGCAAGGACATCTAGGTCCCTTTGGACATCAACACTTCCCAATCTCTCCTCATTTAAGAAATACTCTGCATTTCTGTTTTCCCTACCAAAGTGGATAACTTCACATTCTTCCACATTAGTTTTGTATCATCAGCAAACTTGGAAATATTACATTTGGTCCCCATGTCCAAATCATTGATGTAGATTGTGATACCTGGGACTGAAGCACTGATCCTTGCAGTACTCTACTAGCCAGAGCCTGCCAACCTGAGAATGACCCGTTTATTCCTACTCAGTTAACCAAAGTTAACCAATCCTCAGGTGATGTCAGTATATTATCCCTAATCCCATGTGTTCTAATTTTGTTTACTAACCTCTTGCATGGGACCTTATCTGAAAATCCAAATACACCACATCTATTGGTTCTCTCTTGTCTATTTTACTAGTTACATCCTCAAAAAACTCTAACTGGTTTGTCAATTTCCCTTTCATAAATCATGTTGTCTCTGCACACTCTTACCATTATTTTCTAAGTGTCTAGTTATCACATCCTTTGTAATAGGTTCTAGCATTTTTCCTGTTACTGATGTCACGCTAATAGGTCTGTAGTTCCACATTTTTATCTCTTCCCTCCTTGCTTAAACAGTGGGATTAATTTGCTACCTTCCAATCTTCATGAACCATTCTAGAACCTGTAGAATTTTGGATGATGACCACCAATGCTTCCCTATCTCTACAGCCTTCTTGGAGGGTTGTAGGGTTGGAGGAAATTACAGAGAAAGGGAGGGTAAAGGTCTAGACAGATTTGAAAACAAGGATGAGAATTTTAAAATTGGCTCTCGGTTAAGCAACACCCAGATGGATCAGCAAGCACAGGGATGATGGGTGAATGGACTAGGTGCAAATTACAGCACAGGCAACAGGGTTTTGGCTGACCTCCAGTTTAAGGAGGGTAGAAAGTGGGAGGCCGCCAGGTGTGTGCAGGAATAATCAAGTCTAGACGTAACGAAAGTATGGGTGGGCTTTTTAACAGTAGATGAGCTGAAGAGGCAATATTGCGGAGGTGGAAATGGGCAGTCTTAGTGATGGCACAGATATGTGATTGGAAGCTCATCTCCAGGTATAACCCTAAGATTATAAATGGTCTGTTTCAGCTTCAGACAGTTGCCACAGAGGGGGATTGAGTCAGTAGCTAAGGAACTAAGTTTGTGGCAAATGTGACCTCCATTTCTGTAGCATTGCCCATTTTCACCCCTGAAGACATCTTTACTCCTATACTCAAATCCTCTTCCAGTGTAGGCCAGCATACCAATTTGCTTTCCGAATTGTTTGCTGAATCTGCATGTTAATTTTCAGTGACTCATGAACAAGGGCATCCAGGTCCCTTTGGACACCAACTTTCTACCTGCAGTAGAAACCTTCTTAAAGTGCTTTTGTTGCTTTTAAACCCAACTACTCCAGTATCCTCCTGGCCAGCATTGCATCCCCAATTAACTTCAACTCATTCAAAACTCTGCTGCCTGATGCTATCCTAAGGATGTACATCTCATCTACCCTTGATAATTTACATTTGCTCCCAACAGCTACAATTTAAAATTATTGTCCTTAAATGCTTTCATGGAGTACCTCAGGGTAGTGGCCTAGGCCCAACCATCTTCAGCTGTTTCATCAGTGGCCCTCCTTCCATCAGAAGGTCAGAAGTGGGATGTTCGCTGATGATTGCACAATGTTCAGCACCATTTGCGGTGACTCAGATACTTAAGCAGTCCATGTCCAAATGCAACAAGACCTGGACAATATCCAGGCTTGGGCTGACAAGTGGCAAGTAACTTTCATGCCACCCAAGCGGCAGGCAATGACCATCTCCAACAAGAGAGAATCTAACCATCATTCCTTGACATTCAATGGCGTTACCATCACTGAATCCCCCACTATCAACATCCTGGGGGTTACCATTGACCATAAACAGAACTGGACTAGCCATATAAATACTGTGGCTACAAGAGCAGGTCAGAGGCTCGGAATCCTGCTGCGAGCAACTCACCTCCTGACTCCCCAAAGCCTGTCCACCATCTACAAGGCATAAGTCAGGAGTGTGATGGAATACTCTCCATTTGCCTGGATGAGTGCAGCTCCAACAACACTCAAGAAGCTTGACACCATCCAGGACAAAGCTTGATTGGCACCCCATCCACAAACATTCACTCCCTTCACCATCAACGCACAGTGGCAGCAGTGTGTACCATCTACATGGTGCACTGCAGAAACTCACCAAGGCTTCTGAGGCAGCACCTTCCAAACCCACGACCACTACCATCTAGAAGGACAAGGGCAGCAGATAGATGGGTACACGACCTGGAAGTTCCCTTCCAAACCACTCACGATCCTGACTTGGAAATATATCGTCGTTCCTTCACTGTCGCTGGGTCAAAATCCTGGAACACCCTGTGCACATCCCAATGTGAGCAAAATGGAAATTGGACTGGTGAACGGCTGTTTTCTTTCCTCCACATCTTGGATCTCTATAACGAGGGACAAAGTATTTGACAAACTAATGGGACTAAAGGCAGATCAGTCACCAGGACCTGATGGCCTGCATCTTAAAGGAAGTGGCTGCAGAGATAGTGGAGGCATTGGTTGAAATATTCCAGAACTCTCAGGTTTCTGGGAGGGCCCCAACAGATTGGAAAACCGCTAATGTGGCGCCCCTGTTCAAGAAGGGAGAGGGACAAAAAGCAGGAAACTATGGGCCAGTCAGCCTAATATCTGTCATTGGGAAAATGCTAGATTCCATTCATAAGGAAGAAATAGCAGGACATTTAGAAAAGCTTAATGCAATCAAACAGAGTCAACATGATTTTGTGAATGTGAAATCGTGTTTGACAAATTTGCTAGAGTTCTTTGAGGATATAACAAGCAGAGTTGACAAAGGGGCACCAGTAGATGTTGTATATTTGTATTTCCAGAAGGCATTCGATAAGATGCCACATAAAAAATTATTGCACAAGATAGAAGCTCACTGTATTGGGGGTAATGTATTAGCATGGATTGAGGATTGGTTAACACACTGAAGACAGAGTCGGGATTAATGTGTCTGTTTCAGGTTGGAAAGACATAACTAGTGGAGTGCCACAAGGATCAGTCCTAGGGCCTCCATTATTTACTATCTCTATTAATGCCTTGGAGAAGGGGGCAGAGTGTAATGTATCCAGATTTCCTGATGATACAAAAATAGGTGGGAGGACATGTTGTGATGAGTACGTAAGGAATCTGCAAGGAGATCTGGACAGGTTGAGTGAGTGGGCAAAAATTTGGCAGATGGATTTTAATGTAGGAAAATGTAAGGTCATGCACTTTGGTAGAATCAAAAGGCAGACTATTATTTAAATGGAGAGACTCTCCAAAAAAGTGCAGCACAGAGGGATCTGGGTGTTCTTGTGCATGAAACACATAAAGTTAGCATGCAGGTGCAGCAAGTAACTATGAAGACAAATGGGAATTTGGCCTGTATTGCTAGTGGGTTGGAGTTTAAAAATAGGGAAGTCTTGTTACAACTGTACAGGGTATTGGTGAGGCTGCACCTGGAGCACTGTGTACAGTTTTGGCCCCCATATTTACGAAAGTTCAAAAAGAGATTCACTAGGCCGATTCCTGGGATGAAGGGGTTGACTTATCAAGAATGGCTAAACAGGTTAGGCCTTTATTCATAGAGTTTAGAAGAATGAAGAGTGATCTTATTGAAACGTACAAGATTCTGAGGGAGCTTGACAGGGTAACTGTTAAGAAGATGTTTCCATTGGCGGGGGAATCGCGAACTAGGGGGCATAGTTCAGAATAAGGAGACACTCATTTAAAACTGGGATGCGAAGGAATTTCTTTTCTCAGAGGGTAGAATTCTCTACCCCAGAGAGTTATGGAGGCTAAACTACTGAAAGCATTTAAAGAGGTGCTAGATAGATTTTTGAAATATGGGTGAGTTAAGATCTAAGAGGAGCTGGCACGAAAGAAGAGTTGAGGCCTGGGGCAGATCAGCCATGATCTTATTGAATGGCGGGACAGGCTTGAGGGGCTGAATGGCCTACTCCTGCTCCTATTTCTTATGTTCTGATGCTGCTGTTTCCCATGATTGGATTGGCTTCCTCCTACTTTGCTTTGAACTGATGCTGAGAGTTTTAGCAGCCTCCACAGTATCTTAGGAACTAACTTCATGCACCATTAGCGTGATTCCTGCTACTGCAGTACTGTAATAAATGGAAAGGGGTTTCTGTAATGCAGAAGGCAGCGCAAATTCTCTTTTCCATAACATTACAGCATCTACCTCGAATAATTGTAGTGTTTGCCGACGCTTCTTTGTCTGAAGACCATTTGAGGAATGTGTTTCCTGAAATCATCCTTCAACTTATCCATGTCTGCTTTCCTGATTTCACCTGAATTACTGCATCATTTCAACCTCTTAAATGGCTCAGAAATATTTCCCTCACTTCCCTTCCTTCCAAGATAGATGCAACTTTTTTATTTAGCCTTTCCTTGTAATTCACATAGGATTGCCTAGGATGTACAGCACAGAAACAGGCCATTCAACCCAACCAGTCCAAGCTGGTGTTTATGCTCCACTTGGTCATCCCTCCAGTCTTTCCTCAAATAAAGCTACCATTGTAATCCTATGTTCACATCTCCCTCATATGCTTGCCCAACTTCTCCTTAAGTGAATCTATCCTTTTTGCTTCAACTCTGTGGTACTGAATTTTCTTTTGAATTCCCTATTGGATTTCTTGGTGACAATTTTATATTGATGGCCTCTAGTTCTGCTCTTCCCCATAAGAGAAAAAATTCTGCCTATATCTACCCTATCAAAACCTTATCATAATTTTAAAGACCTTTAGGTTACCTCTCAGCCTTTTTTCAAGAGAAAAGAGACCCAGCCTGTTGATCCTTTCCTACTATGTATACCTCATTCCTCTTGTGCCAGGGAACAAGCTTGTGCATCCCCTGTACACAGATGCCAGGGCTTGGAATCTTGCCTTGTGCTTCAGCAAGATGATTTGAATGCTGCACTGAAAATGCAACCTGACCAGAGCAATATATGGTTTCAGTGTGCTTGCCGAGAGTTGTGCCTTTCTGATTTGGCTAAATTGTTAAACATTCTCCTTGCTTGCTTCATTGTTGTGCTTGTGGTCAGTCCCAAATTTTTCAGTTTGTTCACCTAGCCATAGTTTAATATCGTTCATTAAGTTATAGCATCAATTGAACTTTGCCAAGCAGGGCAGGAGGGAGAAGGAAGGACTGAAAAATATTGGGGAGGATCAGGAGGTGTGGGTCTGGGAAGAGGGGAGGTTGGAGGTACATAGCTGAACTGTAGCCACCTGCTAGAGGGACTCGATGGGGGGAGAGTTGAGGCAAATTTTACATTGAAAGGATGTTGGATTTAGGAAAGCTGTGAGCCAGCCTATCACAATATTATTCCAATGACTGATAAGAGTAGAGCTTTGTGATACCAACTTGCTCCCTCTCAAATCCTGTCCCTCTGGTTTTCCTTTTGCTTCTTTCCACCCCCCTGCTCCCTCATTTGATATAGCTTTTTGCTATGATAAAGCTGACGAGGGCTGTGAGGCAGGAGCCCAGAACCGGACGCAGATGTTGTGGGGCAGATACAGAATGCAAACCAAACTTCCAGACCAAGAAGTATATGCATATGGGAGCTTTTGAACAGCCCAACTGGACACCTAACTGATTGCAAAAGTATACTTGGGAGGAGAAAATAGCATAAGGAAGAACCAGTGAGAATGTATCAAGGAGTGAGTAACAAAGAGTGGAAATACTGAGAGGAGAATGAAGAGACTTAAGCTCAGAAAAGGAGCAGTCCAGTGATCCTCTTAATCCTAGTGGTACCAGAACAAGAGGTAGACAAGTCAGTTTCCTGATACTAGCCATGGAGGAACAGGGGAAAGCCCAAGGATGTTCCTAACCCTAGTGTTACTGAAACAGGGAACAGCCCAGTGATGCTCCCAATTCTTGGTAACTGCAACAGAATGGGCAGTCTGGTGGTACCAGGCTCATTCACTATTCGCACTATACAGTACTTGACTTTTATCCACTTGCTCATCACTGCATTTCTCTGTGATACTGTTTGGATAGATAAATATTATTGAACACAACTGACATCTCTGTGATCTGGCTTCAAATCCAGCTCAGACGGGTGGATAAAATTCTCCTTTGTTTGTGTTACGAAATTGAGATAGTTTAAGTAAAGTTTTTGTGTATTTGGGTGTGTTGGGAATAAGATATATATTTAAGTTTAATTTGTATTTCTATTTGTGGGTTAAAAAGGTAAAACTGGGATCTAATTTCATTTTTGAGTGAAGACTAAGGCTTTGTTTGTGTGTCTGCGTTCTAATTCTAAAGAGTTTTATGACTCTTGAAGTGGTTTAGGGAAGTTAAAACAGTTCTGTTGAAGAATCATTCGGACTCGAAACGTTAACTGTGCTCCTCTCCGCAGATGCTGCCAGACCTGCTGAGTTTTTCCAGGTATTTTTGTTTTTGTTAAGGTTAACAAAAAACTGCTACTGTTCAGAGTGAGGGACCCACAGAAATAGTGAAAACTGGGGGCAAATAAGTTTCAGTTCAGTCTTTTAAAATTCGTTCGTGGGATTTGAGTGTCACTGGCTAGGCCAGCATTTATTGCCCAACCCTAATTGCCCTTGTTCAGAGGGCAGTTTTTTTTAGTCAACCACATTGCTGTGGGTCTGGAGTCACATATAGGCAGATTTCCTTCCCTAAAGGACATTAGTGAACCAGAAGGGTTTTTATGACAATCGACAATGGTTTCATGGTCATCATTAAACATCTGGAATTAAAAGTCAATTGAATTCAAATTCCAACACCTGTCTTGGTGGGATTCGAACCCACGTCTCTGGAGCATTACCCTGGGTCTCTGGATTATCAGTCTAGTGACAATACCACTATGCCACCACCTCCTCTATGTAGAAGCCAGGATTCCAGAGAAGCTGGGCAGCAGAGGGACAGATAGCAAGACCTAAACTAAAGTTGAAGCCAGCTGCCAGGAGAAGCTGGGCACAGGAGAAGAAAGTGCAGGAGCAGGTTCCAAGAATAAAGAAAGACCTCAATTCCAGGAAAGTGGAACAGGAAAGGTCCCAAGAGGACAGTCTAGTCAAAGGACAAGGACAGGAATCTGAAAAGAGTCCTGTTCTGTGAAAGTGAATGTAAAGAGCAGAGAGGAAGGCTCCAGGCTCCAAGCTTAAAGAGAAGAAAGCTGCATGAAGCAGATTGAAAGCAATATAGGCGTGCGAGAAGCCAGAAGGTCCAAGGGGACAGCTGAAGGTCTGTAACTCTTAATGGGCATGTGAAGCCGTGGTGTTCTGTTGGCACAGCTGAGCATTTGAGAGAGAGTACATGGAAGGAAGCTTAAATGCATGTGGCAATCCAGGGGAGAGGAACATCAGAAGGAGAGTTCGAAACCCTGGAGGTTGACCCTTTTGGAAGGCATCTGAGTGAAAGTGTTGTTTGGGAGGAAGATGCCAGAGCTAGTTCTTTGAGAATGGAGATTGGAAACCCTCGTGTGGAAGATGGAGTTCAGTGAGGCTGGTTGGCTTACTGTACAACAAGTGTCTGGAGGGAGTTAAAGGGTGATCTATAGCATCTTTTTGGGGTGGCATCTGTCGCTTGGTTTCAGAGTGTGGCGTGTCTGACCACAGGTCGCCTATTGGTTCACATGGACTGTGTACTTATTGGGAACCTTAGAGTATAAGAGAACTTTTGTAACTTGTGTTATCCTTACAAATTGTATGTATCTGTGAAGGTATAGTTGTGGATGAAGGAGTATTGTGATATAGTTCATCTTTTCATGTTTAGTAATTTTTTTTTGTTAAAAGCTCATCAGCTGACTGTTGTGACCCTGTCCAGTAGCCACTTTCCACATTTCTAAATAAAAAATAAAAGTTAGGATTTATTAAGCTGGATTCCACCCTGAGATCTTGCTTGTCCAGTAGTAACATCAGCTGGGATCATAACATTTGTGATTGTGTTATATTAAGAAACCTCAGTGTTATCACTTAGTATTTCAATAAACCCTAATAGTAGATGCATGAGATGCTCATACAATGCCCAATTGAACCGTGCATCCAGCACTACAGTTATCAGTTCTGCCTTCCAAATTGCCTATGCCTGGATAGAACTTACAGAGATGAGGAGAAACTTCTTTAGCCAGAGAGTGGTGAATCTATGGAATTCATTGCCACAGAAGGCTGTGGAGGCCAGGTCATTGAGTGTATTTAAGACTGAGATAGATAGGTTCTTGATTGGTAAGGGGATCAAAGGTTACGGGGAGAAGGCAGGAGAATGGGGTTGAAGAACTTATCAGCCATGATTGAATGGCGGAGCAGACTCGATGGGCCAATTGGCCTAATTTCTGCTCCTATGTCTTATGGTCTTATGGTCTAACTTTTTAACTTTATGGCGAATACTAGGACAGGGCAGCAAAAAGCTTTCTCGCCCCATTGTGCCTCTTCTAGCTCTTTGGTAGTCCCATTCTCCCCCAACTCTTATCCTAGAACGCTGAAAAATTTTCACCTTCCAAGTATTTATCTATTCTCTTTTGAAAGTTACTTTTGAATCCGCCTCCTCTGCTCTTTCAGGCAGCGAATTGCAGGGCAGTAGCTTGTTGTGTAACAAAATGATTCCTCCTTGCCAATCACCTTTAACCTGTATTATTGTCTCTTATGCCACTGAAAACAGTTTCTTCTTATTTACTCTTCATGATTTTGAACATTTCTATTAAATCTTCCTTCCAACTTCTCTGCTCCAAAGAGAACAGTCCCTGCTTCTCCAGTTTCTACACACAACTCAAGTACCTCATCGCTGGTGCCATCCTAGTAAATCTCTTCTGCACCTGCTCCAAAGCTTTGACATCCTCCCTAAAGTGGTGCACTGAATTGAACATAACATTTCAGCTGAAGCGCATTAGCAACTTGGAGATAAACTAAGTGTACTTTGTCTGGCGCGTATTGGCTTAAATTCCTCTCCATAGTCTATCAGTACACTGTAACAACTTAGTGACAACAATGGATTGAATTGACAGTCGGGTTCCTTGCTGCAATTGGTCCATATATTTGCACTCAGTGTAACTAATATTATGACCTGAGCTGCTCTGCTGGTATAAACTATATCATGGTTTCATGTTAACTGCTGCTGTTCTTTTGGCCTACAGCCATAACCATTGTGATTACTGAATGGAGAACAAAATACAGGAGAGAAATGAACACCAGGGACAATGAAGCAAAGTCCAAGGCCGTTGACTCCTTGCTCAACTTTGAGACGGTAATGTTGATTTGACCAGGTTGTTATTCTAGTGTTGGGTAGGCTCTGGAGGGTAGTGGGAGATGTTGGGGGATGTAGTGGGTAGGAGAGGTGGGATGGAAGCAGGAGATGCAATGGTAAAGGATTGGTAATGATGGGAAAGAGATGCTGAGGAAATGTAGGAGTGATGAGAGGGAGCAGAGTGAAATGCTAAACAGTTGCTGAAAGAGGAGAGCATGAGGAGATGAGGTGGGTTATTTTGCCAAAGTTTTGATTCTTGCTTTGGTTAGTTCGTGTTGGCAGCAGGATCAGTTGTGGTTAATTCACTATGATGGTCATTGTGCTTCAGTTTCATCTCAGTAACTGGGATAAAGTAAAGAGAAGAACTAACTTGTTCACTTGCGCTTTTCATGACCTCAGGATATCCCACAGCTCGTTTTGAGCCAATTATTAAGGATACTTGAAGTGTAGTTACAGTTGTAATATGGAAAATACAGCAGCCAATTTGCACACAGCAAGCTCCCACAAACAGCAACGTGATAAATCATCAGATAACCTATTTTTAGTTATGTTGATTTGAGGGATAAATAAAGGCCAGGATGTCGAGGAGAACTCCCCTGCTCTTTGAAATAATGCTGTGGGATCTTTTAGCTCCATCTGAAGGACCAGGCAGGGCCTTTGTTTTAAGTCTCATCCAAGAAACAGCACCTACAACAGTGCAGCATTCCTTCAGTACTGCACTAGAATATCAGCTTTGATTTTGTGCTCAGGTTTCTGGAGTGGGGACTTGAACCCATGACTCCTGACCCAAGAGGCAAGGGGGAATGCTATCCACTGAGCCATGGTGGAGGAAGCATTATGTGCAACACTGAAGGGTTTTTAAACTTCACAGGGGGTGGATGTAGGTGCATGGGAGGGTACAGCTAAAGAAGGAAGAAATGCAGAGGCGTCAGGAACCTGACATGAACCCAGCGACTTCCACGTTTAATTACTCTGCATTTCGAGGTGGGCAGGAAACCCCGCACAGGACAGGTGCCGCAGTTGTCTGAAGATTTAACCCTGCACCTTGGCTTTAACTGCCAATGCATGGGTTTTCTGGGTTGTCTGAAACTGGTCAGGGTCAACAAGGCAAAAGCGCAGTGGGGATTGACAAGGCTGTGAAACTGACAGGCTGGAAAGTCTTTGAATGCTAAACCAGGGCATCTGTTCCATTGCCTAAATGAAAGGGGCTGCTCACAGGGGTTGTTCTGAGAGTGTGCTATCACTACTTCAGAGGTCATTTCTGCTATCTTAGAGATTTTTCATTTTGATCTGCACTTCTCAGCTTTCACAGCAGCGTAGTGACGGCTGGTGACAGCTAATGCAACCCCACCTTGGACCTCTGATGAAGAACAAGAGGAGCAGCACCAGCAACATGACCAACAGCAGGAGCAATACCGGAAGGACATCAAGGCAGCATTTGACTGAGTGTGGAATCAAGGAGCCCTAGCAAAACTAGAGTCAATGGAAATCAGAGAGAAAATTCTCCACTGGTTGGAGTCATACCTAATACAAAGGAAGAATGGTTCTGGTTGTTGGAGGTCAATCATCTCAGTTCCAGGACATCACTGCAGAAGTCCCTCAGGGTAGTGTCCTCAGCCCAACCATCTTCAACTGCTTCATCAATGACCTTCCCTTCATCATAAGGTCAGAAGTGGGGATGTTTGCTGACAATTGCACAATGTTCAGCATCATTTGCGATTCTGCAGATGCTGAAGCAGTCCATGTACAAATGCAACAAGACCTATCCAGGCTTGAGCTACCAAGTGGCCAATAACATTTGTGTCACACAAGTGCCAGGCAATGCCTATCTCCAACAAGAGAGAATCTAACCATTGCCTCTTGACATTCAATGGCATTGCCGTCACTTAACTCCCCACTATCAACATCCTGGGGATTACCATTGACCAGAAACTAAACTGGACTAGCCATATAAATACTGTGGCTACAAGAGAGGTCAGAGGCTAGGATCTCTGCAGTGTGTAACTCACCTCCTGACTCCCCAAAGTCTGTCCACCATCTACAGGGCACAAGTCAGGAAAGTGATGGAATACTCCCCACTTGCCTGGATGAGTGCAGCTGCAACAACACTCAAGAAGCTTGACACCATCCAGGACAAAACAGCCCTGCTTTATTGGCACCACATCCACAAACATTTACTCCCTCCACCACCGACGCACAGTAGCAGCAGTGTGTGTACCATCTACCAAGATGCACTCCGGGAACTCACCAAGGCTCCCTGGGCAGCACCTTCCAAACCCATAATCACTGCCATCTAGAAGGACAAGGGCAGCAGACACATGGAAACACCACCACCTGGAAGTTCCCCTCCAAGTCTCTCCCCATCCTGACTTGAAAATATATCGCTGCTCCCTCACTGTCGCTGGGTCAAAATCCCTTCCTAACAGCACTGTGTACCTGCACCACAGGGACTGCGGCAGTTCTAGAAGGCAGCTCGCCACCACCACCTTCTTGAGCGCAATTAGGGATGGGTAATAAATGCTGGCCTAGCCAGTGATGCCTACATCCTGTAAATGAATAAAGGAAAAAGAATTCACCTGCAACTCCACAGGACAGAAGGGATGAACGCTGCCTTCTCTTGTGGCTTTTGCTGGCTTCAATGAATTGAGGCCCTCCTAAATTACCTTTGATTTCATGACTGCTTTGGTGCTGGAAGTAAGTGAATTAGCGACGTGTTTAACATAATAGGATTGCACTTCATGTTCTGCGGCTAAACAGAGCAGAATGAGGTGTAGAAGATGCAGCCGTACTTTTAGCTCTCAAACTACAATCCTGTGCCTCGCAGCATTCTGGAAGGCCATCAAAGATTTTAACGTTTCCTACCTCTTCCCGATTCTTCCCCCTGACACTTTCTGCTTTGCTACTGGGATCAATGGACTTCAAAGCTTATTTGTATACAAAATGGTACTGATCAGGTAAAAGTGAATTATTTACTTCTGCCTCCTGGTATTCTATGGTTTGTAAGTGACACCATGTCCACTCCTGCACATGTGCAATACAAAGTGAATGAAGGATCAGTTCATTTCACTTCCTTTTGAACTTCTGAGGCACAGCGATTGAATAAACTGTCTCATTATAATGGCCAGAGGCCATTGGTTTAACTGCAATGACTTGAACAGATAATGCAGATTAACACAACCTGTACAGCACTGAGGAAATCTTGAACTCTTGGAGGTGCTGTCTTTCAGATGAGACCTTGTCTGCCCAATCAGGAAGACATAAAAGATCTCTCCAGGATTATGTTGAAGAGCAGGGTAGTTCTCCCTGGTGCCCTGGTTAATATTTAACCAATGTTATTGAAACAGATTATCTGGTCATTATCATGTTATTTGTGGGAACTTGCTGTTTACAAGTTAGCTGCCATGTATTCTATGTAAAAATAGTGACTACATTATACATACTTCACTGGCTTTCAAGTGCTTTGGGCCACCCTGAAGTAATGGAAACCTTTTCTATTCTCTGTTTAGGGGTTCATTATGCATGGATTGCATTCAAATGGAGCAAAGATGAAGGTCTAGTTTTCATGACTTGTGCTTTTGTCTGGTGTAGCTCTGCCTCGAGGATAAAATCAACCCTTTAATATCCTCCCTCAACTAACCACCACCAAATTTCTTTAAGTGGTCAGTCAACTTTTTTTTGTGTGTAAGAGTGCATACTGCATTTGCCGACACAACAGTTGCTGTACTCCAAGAATAGTTAATTGTTTGAAGCACTTGGACACAGTACTGTTACATAACATCTTGTGTAAATGCAAGCCTGAACATACAAACATCAGAAATAAGAGCACAAGTAGGCCATTCGGCCCCTCAAGCCTGCTGCTCCATTAATTAAGATCGTGGCTGATCTGTTTGTGTTTCAAATTCCACATTCCCATTTACCCTCTAACTTTTGATTCCCTTGCTTAACAAGAATCTATCTACCTCTGCCTTAAAAATATTCAATGACCCCGCCTCTACTGCCTTCAGAGGCAAAGTTCCAAAGTCGCACAACCCTCAAAAAAAAATTTCTCCTCATCTCTGTCCTAAAAGGGCAATCCCTAATTTTAAAATAGCGCCCCCTACCTCTGGGCTCACCCCCCCCCCCCACCCCCCCCCAAGAGGAAACACCCTTTCCACATCCACCTTGTCAGTACTGTTCAGGATCTTAAATACTCCAATCAAGTCACTCCTCACTCTTCCAAACCCCAGTGGAAACAAGCCCAGTCTGTCTAAACTTTCCTCATAAGACAACCTGCTCATTCCAGGTATCAATCTAGCAAACCCCCTCCGAACCACCTCCAACACATTTACAGCACCTCCACTGTCTTTCCTCTCTTTCTCTCTCTCTCCACCTAGACTTGCACATAATGAAATTTTGGAGTACAATAAATTATTGAGTAATCATAGCCTTCCAGTTGGCAGTGCACCAATTGAAGATCCATCTGATCACTTCAGTCAGAGTGCATTTGAATCCATTTCTTTGCTGCAGGGAACCCAAGTGTCATGTTTCCCATTTATGCATTGCTGGCATCACAAAATTCTGACCTTTCCTTTCTTTCACTCCAGGTGAAGTATTACAATGCTGAGAGTTACGAGGTGAACCGTTTCAATGATGCCATACTGAAGTACCAGGTAGGAGCACCAGAGGAAGGGCATTCCAATGTTGACAATGCTGCAGAATAGTCCAGCTCCTTTTGCCCAAAAGCAAAATACTGCGGATGCTTGAAATCTGAAATAAGAACAGAAAATGTTGGAATTACTCAGTAGCGCTGGCAGCATCTGTGGAGACAAACCAAGGTCATTGACCTGAAACGTTAACTCTGTTTGTCTCACCACAGATGCTGCCAGACCTGCTGAATATTTACAGGAATTCTGTTTTTATTTCAACTCCTCTTATGTTGGTTTAGCTCCACGTCCATGCAACCAACTCCAGGCACATGGGCCTGTGCCAATCCCAGTATGCAGGTCAGACCCGTGGTGCTCACAACACATTGGCCTCTGCTGCTGCCAATTGCACCAGACTAAACCTTACCTGATACGCTAAGGCTGACATTTACACCTGCAAGCCTTCTCAAAGCATATTTACTTTCCTGTTGAGCCCATTAACTCCTCAGGTCCATTCACATAAGAACATAAGAAATAGGAGCAGGAGTAGGCCATTTGGCCCCCTGAGCCTGCTCCACCATTCAATAAGATCATGGCTGATCAGATTGTGACCTTTCACTCCATTTTCTTGCCTGCACCTATAGCCCTTGACTCCTGTGTCAATCAAAAATATGTCTAACTCTGCCTTGAATATGTTCAATGACCCAGACTCCACCTGCTGGACCTGAGGTCAACCCTATGTTGACTGAAGGTATGGAGTAAAAACAGTAAGTGCTGGAAAAACTCAGCAGGTCTGGCAGCATCTGTGGAGAGAGAAACAGAGTTAATGTTTTGAGTCCAATATGACTTCTTTGGTAGGTATGGAACTCTCCTTCGTAAGGTACTTATATGAAGTGAGTTTGGGCGGCTCGGTCTGCACTGGGATTCAACACTAATGCAGACCAATGTAAAACCAGCTTTTGACAGATTAGGATCAAGTGCCAGACAATTCCCCTTATGAATTTGAGCATTGGTTGGATTGGCATTAAACCAAAAATGCTAGAAACACTCAGCAGGTCAGGTAGCTTCTGTGGAGAGAGAACTAGAATTAATACTTCAGGTCAGTGACTTTTTATCAGTGGATTAATGCCTTTGGTTCATTCACATTAGCTCCTGGAGCTGAAAATGCTGCTTGTGTTTCTCAATATTATTCCTATTTAGACGGCAGAATGGAAAACGAGTGCCAGTCTCGCCCTTCTAAACCAAACACAGAACATGATCATTGGCCTCGGACTGCTCACTGGATCACTGCTCTGTGCCTACTTTGTCACAGAGAAAAAACTTCAGGTAAGCAGCTTCTCGCATTCTGTCCCAGTATTGGAAATCGGATCAAAGTTTTCATTTTTAGTAAAAGTATCTTCTATGTATTTCACACCCTATTTGTGTGCTTTACACCTTGCCCGACAGTTAGTTCTCTCCGACCTATTCTCTGTCCTGTAGATCCCTCGCTGCTATCCGGTGTGGCCCTCTTGCCTTGCCATGTCAATCCATTGCCTTATGCTATTGATGCCTCGCCTTCTCCTGTGATCCATTGTTGAAAATCTCTAATAAACTTTTTCAATATTCTAATTGAATGCGTGTTTCTGCTTTTCTGCATAGGTTGGTGACTTTGTCCTGTTTGGGACTTACATTATTCAGCTTTACACACCCCTCAACTGGTTTGGGACCTATTACAGGTGAGATATTTCCATTTGCCTCCTTTGTTATTCTAATCTTCTACTGCCATCCACTTCCTTCAGTATAATCCTTTACTACTGCCATGTTGTCTTTCACTGTGATCCTCTTGCCCTGCTTTGCATTCCCTTACTCTAACCCTCTCATAGTGCTGCATATTTCTTCAGTATAATCACTTTATAGGGCTCTGTGCCTCCTACACTATAAACCCCTTACTGTCTTGTGTTTTTGCATTCTAATCTCACAAAGTGTCATGTGTTCCTTCACTACATCTATATATAATGCTGCATGCCTCCTTTACTCTAACTCTGTTGTATTACTGTGTTCCTTCACTGTATCCCTCATGTATTATTGTGGGCCGCCTTCAATCTTAACTCCTTTGCACTTCCCTTGAAGCACAGATCATTTAGTCAAGTAGCTTTCTCTCATTTCTGCTTTATAATTCCTCGGTCCATCACTGTTCTGGCTCAGTAACTGTGTATTTGGTGTGACATATGTTTAGTGGGTTTCTGTATTTCTGGTCGTTGACCAGGGTGTGGAGATTTTCTCTGTTTCACATTAGTGGGTCAGCTATGGTGTTTCTTTGCGTCTGTATTGCATGAGTAAGAGGAACTTGTTTTTGAAATGAGCAAAATTTGAGAACATACCTGTTCAATTAGAAATTAGGCTCCCACCTGTGGTTCCCATTGAGGTAGAGAATCTTTGAACACTGAGGATGAAAAGCTATGTTTTTGAAAGCTAGTGAGCAGCCAAGAATTCCATACATATGTGTTCCCTGTTCTGCACGCTCTGCAGCACCTTTCCAAACAGACCTAACTCATTGAGAGAAGCAGAGAATTGATCCTCTCACCAATGTGTGAAATATGTTATTTTGTAAAGTGTTCTGATGAAAGGCCATTGACCTGAAATGTTAATTCTTTATCTCTCTTCACGGATGCTGCCAGATCAGCCGAGTGTTTCCAGCCTTTTCTGTTTGTATTTCAGAATTCCAGCATCTGCAGTTATTTCATTTTTGTCTGTAAACCACATTGGGACTAATGCTTGTCTGCTTCATTAATGTAATTGGACATCCTAGCAACCATAGGATGTTTGTTTCGGAAGCAGATGAGTTTGCCATCAATCCAGCTGTTTTCCATCACAGCCACCAATAGATATCAGATGTTAGTTGGATTATAGCTGGTGACTCCTATTCAGTCTGAGTGCAGGATAGAGAACCTATAAGAGTTCATAAGACATAGGAGCAGAAGTTAGGCCATTCGGCCCATCGAGTCTGCTCCGCCATTCAATCATGGCTGATAAGTTTCTCAACCCCACTCTCCCCATAACCTTTGATCCCCTTACCAATCAAGAACCTATCTATCTCGGTCTTAAATACACTCAATGACCTGGCCTCCAAGGCCTTCTGTGGCAATGAATTCCATACATTCACCACTCTCTGGCTAAAGAAGTTTCCCCAAATCTCTGTTCTAAAAGGTCTTCCCTTTACTCTGAGGCTGTGCCCTCGGGTCCTAGTCTCTCCTACTAATGGAAATATCTTCCCTAAGTCCACTCTATCCAGGCCTTTCAGTATTCTGTAAGTTTCAATCAGGTCCCCCCTCATACTTGTAAACTCCATCGAGTATAGACCCAGAGTCCTCAAACATTCCTCATATGTTAAGCCTTTCATTCCTGGGATCATTCTCGTGAAGCGCCTCTGGATTCTCCAGGGCCAGAACATCCTTCCTGAGATATGGGGCCCAAAATTGCTCACAATATTCTAAATGTGGTATGACCAGAGCCTTACAAAGCCTCAGCAGCACATTCCTGCTTTTATATTCTAGTCCTCTCGAAATAAATGCCAACATTGCATTTGCCTTCCTAATTACTGACTCAACCTGCAAATTAACCTTAAGAGAATCTTGGACTAGGACTCCCAAATCCCTTTGCACTCCAGATTTCTGAATTCTCTTCCCATTTAGAAAGTAGTCTATGCCTGTATTCTTCCTACCAAAATGCATGACCTCACACTTCCCCACGTTGTATTCCATCTGCCACTTCTTTGCCCATTCTCCTAACCTGTCCAAATCCTTCTGCAGCCTCCCCGCCTCCTCAATACTACCTGTTCCCTCCACCTATCTTTGTATCATCTGCAAACTTAGCCAGGATGCCCTCAGTTTCTTCATCTAGATCATTAATGTATAAAGTGAAAAGTTGTGGTCCCAACACTGACCCTTGCAGAACTCCACTAGTCACTGGCTGCCATCCTGAGCTGAGAAGGGCGACCCTTATCCCCACTTTCTGCCTCCTTCCAGACAGCCAATCTTCTATCCATGCTAGTACCTTGCCTCTAACACCATGGGCTCTTATCTTACTGAGCAGCCTCCTGTGCGGCACCTTGTCAAAGGCCTTCTGGAAGTCCAAGTAGATAACGTCCATTGGCTCTCCTTTGTTTAAACTACTCGTTGCCTCCTCAAAGAATTCTAACAGATTTGTCAGGCATGACCTCCCCTTGATGAAACCATGCTGACTTGGCCCTATTTTACCATGCACTTCCAAGTATTCTGAAATCACATCCTTAATAATGGACTCTAAAATCTTACCAACAACCGAGATCAGGCTAATCGGCCTGTAATTTCCCATCTTTTACCTCACCCCTTTCTTAAACAGGGGGGTTACATCACATTACATTTACATTGGTGCAGAGAGATAGGAAGCACTGAAAATAAGACAACAGCAACCTACAACCCTCTACATGTGCTTTGTGTTGCATTAACTCTGGGCCCTTACACAATCCTCACTTCCTTTACCCCCCCCATTGGCGGTTGTGCCTTCAACTTTCTAGGCCTTAAACTGTAGATTTCCCCCCCTAAACCCCCCTATCTCTCTCTCTCTCCTCCTTTAAGAAACTCCTTAATCGCTGTCTCTTCAATGTCTCCTTCTTTTGCTCAGTGGCAAATTTTTGTCAGATTATGTTCCTGTGAAGCTTCTTGGGATGTTTTGCTAAGTTAGGGTACTAAATAAATCCAAGTTGAAAATGAGACTGTGCCCCAGGGAAGGCTTTGGCATAGTGGTATTGTCACTAGGTTGGTAATCCAGAGACCCAGGGTAATGCTCTGGGGACCCGGGTTTGAATCCCACCATGGCAGATGGTGGAATTTGAATTCAGTAGGAATCTGGAATTAAAAGTCTAATGAAATAAATAAAAATCTAATGTAAAAACCCACCTGCCTCACTAATGAGGAAGATCTGCCATCCTAACCTGGTCTATATGTGACTCCAGACCCACAACAATGCTGTCAAGGGCAATTAGGGATGCAATAAATGCTGGCCTGTCCGGCAACACCCATATCCCAAGAACGAATAAATAAAGAAATTAATACTGTACCTTCTCAGTTGGTAAAGGGGATGGGCCAAGAAAGGCCCAGGTTCAATCCCTGATATGTGGTGACCTAGCTGATCTCAGTGTCACAGTTGACCCCCAGAATCTCTGGTCAAGAGAGAAGAGAGTTAAACAGCTGTATCCTGGACGCAGCCAGCACCTTCAGGAGAGATGAGAGAGAAAAAGAAACTATAACTCTGTGAGAGAGAATATCAGTGCCTTCAGGAAAGGGGAAAGCGAAACCTAGTGCTTATCGCCTTGTTCTCAGGAACAAAGCTTGGTCCAATTTTGCACCAATAGAAGACACTGGGTCCTTTGTGGTGCTTTATTACATTTTAAACACCACAAATCACGCGATGAATGTATTTGAAATGCAGTGACAGTGATTATGTTATCACCTGTTTAATTGATGGAGCAATGTTGGCCAGGACACAACTCTCTGCTCTTCTTCAAATAGTAGCTTAGGATCTTCAGCATCCATTTGAAATATCAAAAGAGGCAAGTAGGGCCTTAGTTTATCATCTCATTATGAAGGGCAGAATCTCTGGCACTTCTTCAGGACACTGAAAGAGCCTAGATTATGTACTCAACCTCCTCCTGATAGGAGACTCGAATCCACAACCTGCTGAACCTGAGCCATCATGTCATATAATGAATCCTCAGATGCTTCAGTTCCTTTCAAACTTAAGCCTTCTGTTTCTGTGTGTGTTAATGTGTCAAACCACAACATGTGGCAAGAACAACCTGAGTGAAAATCTGAGGTCCCTATAGTCTCATTGCGGTGTCCCCAACACCAGTAAAATAAGAGTAAACCTCAGTAAAATACCACACGATTGCTCTGTACAGGAAGGAGTCGAAGACACTAATTAGTTGGAAGATTTTCACTCTGTTCCCTTTTAATTATGCAGGTGATTAAGGTTTTGTGTGGGAATACAGTGCTGTTGATAGTTTGTATGTACGCCATTTACTTTTACCCTGCATCTCTTGGTCCTTACTCTGCGGTTTCAAAGGAAATACAGCAGCTGACGATCCGCAAATAGGATTTTGAGGAGTCATTGGGAGAGCAATTCATTTGCATAGTGCTAGTGGGTGCCTGATCCACTGTGGGCACACCTGTCACCCATTGTCAAGTAACCCCAAGATGATATCCATCTGTCATTTGACCCTCTGTGTAAGGGAAGACAGGAGCAGGATGAAAACTTTCTCTTGAGAGGGCTAGCCCACCTCCATCTGCCTGGAAGACCCATTCACCCGATAGGGACAATGTACATTTATTTAGTGTCCCCATCTCTCTTTGTTCCTCATTCCAGTCTCTAAGCTGGGAAAGGAGGCCAATTACCGCCCCGTAAGTCTAGTCTCGATTATCAGCAAAGTGATGGAAGGGTCGCTGACAGTGCGAAGGAAAGGCGAGGCGGTGGAATGGTGGTAATGTCACAGGACTAATAATGCAGAGGCCCAGGCTAATGATCTGGGGACATGAGTTCAAATGCCACCATGGTACCTGGTGAAATTTAATTTCAATTAATAAATCTGCAATAAAAAGCTAGTCTGTTATAATGACCATTGTTGATTGTCATAAAAACCTATCTGGTTCACTCATGTCCTATAGGGAAGGAAATCTGCTGTCCTTACCTGATCTGGCCTACATGTGCCTCCAGACTCTTAAATGCCCTCTTAAATGGCTGCTACGTAGTCTAATAAAAAGAATGCAACCGAATGGACCACCGACCAGAGACCGAGGCAGCAGAAAAGACGACAGCATACTCAGCCCTGTTGACTCTGCAAAGTCCTCCTAACTAACGTCTGTGGCCTTGTGGTAGAGCTCTCCCAATTTTGGCACAAAGCAGTCAAGCAACAGCCTAACATAGTCATACTCTCAGAATCATGCCTTACAGGCAGTGTCCCAGACATCACCATTACCATCCCTGGAGATGGCCTGTCCAACCAACAGGATGTACCCACCAGAGGTGGAAGCTGAGTGGTATACAGTTAGCCCTGGGGGTCCTCAAAATTGACTCTGGACCCGATGAGGTCTCATAGCATCAGGTCAAAGATGGGCAAATAAACCTCCTGATGGTTACCATCTAACGTGTCCCCCTACCCCCCACCTTTCCCCCCGCTGATGAGTCAGTACTCCTCCACATTGAAAACCATGAGGAAGAAGCTCTGAGAGTGGCAAGGGCACAGAATGTACTCTGTGTGGGGCACTTCAACGTCCATCACCAATATTGGCTTGATAGCAGCACTATTGACTGAGCTGACCAAATCCTAAAGGACATAGATGCTAGACAGGGTCTGAGGCAAGTAGTGAGGTAGCACAAAACAGGGAAGAATCTTATTGACCTCATCTTTGCCAACCTGCCTGTTGCAGATGCATCTGTCCATGAAGGTATTGTTAGGAGTCTCCAGCACACAGTCCTTGTGGAGACGAAGTCCCATCTTTGCATTGAAGATACCCTGCATCATGTTGTGTGGCATTAGCGCTATGCTAAATGGATAGATTTTGAACAGATCTAGTAACTCAAAATTGGGCATCCATGAGGTGCTGTGGGCCATCAGCAGCACCAGAATTGTACTCAAACACAATCTGTAACCTCATGGCCTGGCATATCCCCACTCTACTATTACCATCAATCCGGGGAATCAACCCTGGTTGAATGAAGAGTGCAGGAGAGCACCCCAGGAGTAGCACCAGGCATACCTAAAAATGAGGTGACAACCTGGTGAAGCTATGACACAGGACTACTTGTATGCCAAATAGTGTAAGCAGCAAGCGAAAGAGAGAGCTAAGCAACCCCATAACTAGCAGGTCAGATCTAAGCTCTGCAGACCTGCCACCTCCAGTTGTGAATAATGGTGGACAATTAAGCAACTATCTGGAGGACGCTCCACAAATATCCCCATCCTCAATGATGGGGGAGCCCAGCACATCAGTGCAAAAGATAAGGCTGAAGCGTTTGCAGCCATATTCAGCCAGAAGTGCCGAGCGGATGATCCATCTCGGCCTCCTCTGAGGTCCCCAGCATCACAGATGCCAGTCTTCAGCCAATTCAATTCACTCCACTTGATATCAAGAAACTGCTGAAGGCACTGGATACTGTAAAGGCTATGGGCCCTGATAATATTCCAGCAATAGTAATGAAGACTGGTGCTCCAGAACTAGCTGCGCCCTTAGCCAATCTTTTCCAATATAGCTACAACACTGGCATCTAACTGACGTTGTGGAAAATTGCCCAGGCATATCCTGTACACAGAAAGCAGGATGAATCCAACCCGGCTAATTACCACCCCATCAGTCTACTCTCGATCATCAGTAAAGTGATGGAAAAGGTCATTGACGGTGCTATCAAGTGGCTTTTACTGTGAAATAACTTGCTTACTGACGCTCTGTTTCAGTTTCACCAGGGCCATTCAGCTTCTGACCTCATTACAGCCTTGGGTCAAACATGGACAAAAAAGCTGAACTCCAGAGGTGAAGTGAGAGTGACTGCTCTTGACAACAAGGCAGCATTTGATTGAGCGTGACATCAAAGAGGCCCTAGCAAAACTGGAGTCGATGGGAATCGGGGGAAAAACTCTCCACTGGTTGGAGTCATACCTAGCAAAAAGGAAGGTTGTTGTTGGAGGTCAATTATCTCAATCCCAGGACAACACTGCAGGAGTTCCTCAGAGTAGTGTCCTTGGCCCAACCATCTTCAGCTGCTTCATCAATGACCTTTCCTCCATCATAAGGTCAGAAGCGGGATGTTCACTGATGATTGCACAATGTTCAGCAACATTCGTGACTCTTCAGATACTGAAGCAGTCCATGTGCATATGAGGCAAGACCTGGACAGCACGCGGGCTTGGGCTGCCAAGTGGCAAGTTACGTTCATGCCACACAAGTACCAGGCAATGACCATCTCCGATAAGAGAGAATCCAACCATTTCCCCTTGACATTCAATGGCATTACCATCACTGAACCCCCCACTATCAATATCCTCAGGGTTAACATTAACCAGAAACTGAACTGGACCAGCCATATAAATACTGTGGCTACAAGAGCATGTCGGAGGCTAGGAATTCTGTGGTGAGTAACTCACCTCCCGACTCCCCGAAACCTGTCTACAATCTACAAGACACAAGTCAGGAGTGTAATGGAATACTCTCCACTTGCTTGGGTAAGTGCAGCTCCAACAACACTCGAAGATTAACATCATCAAGACAAAGCAGCCAGCTTGATTGGCACCCCATCCACCAACTTCCACAATCACCCTCTTCCTAACCGCTGTGGGTGAACCTACTCCACAGGGACTACAGTGGTTCAAGAAGGCAGCTCACCACCACCTTCTCAAGGGCAATTAGGGATGGGCAATAAATGCTGACCTAGCCAGTGACATCCACACATCCTGTGAAAGAATTAAAAAAGGTGTCCCTTCTTCCAGGTTCAAACATTTTCGTTCTGTCCCTTACAAGGGCAACTGGGATCTCCCTAATACTGTGAATCCCCTTGATATGTTATGGTTTCACAGGCTCTGGTATATAGTATCTCGCCCAAATAGCCATTTGGCTGTTTGACCATGACTGAGCCTGAAACCCATCCTCAGGTGCAAATAATGTAAAATCAAATGTCACCAGATAGACCGTTGAGGCCAATTAGAGTAATTCTACCACCTACCAGTTGAGACCAGGTAACTCAACACAGACTTGAGGCCGGATTTTCATCAGTGAAGCGGGAATTGAGATTTCCCGACATCGCGATCCTGCCCCCTATTCGTGAGTGCCAGCCAAAGCTATTTTCATGAGGTGGTCCCTGCCTGGAGTCATCTGCTTCTGGCCAGGTTAAAAGGCCTGCCTGTATTGTTGAGACATTGGCCCAGTTCTAGAGATGAGCGTGAGCCCCCCTTAACCCTCTCGCCAATACCACCCCATCCCCACTTCACCTCTTACCACCCCATACCATCCCCCAATCCACTCAACGAGTATCCATTATAAACAGAACTCACGAGCCCTATAATAACATTCGAAAGTCTTTGAAAAGCTCATAAATCTGTCAAAATGAACAAACTTTCCACTTTGACAGCTGTGCCACTTAAAAACATCCTCTTTGAAAAGTTCAAAAATCTATCAAAATAAGCTCACGTTCCCTTTGACAACTGTATAAACCACTACTACTGTGCTGAATCCAGTAGTGTATAAGAAGTATGCCAAACATTCACAATGATATTCTACTGAACAACTGTCAACAAACCTTCCTAAGCAGAATCCATTAAAAACTTTGAACGTAGAGAGAAGCTGAGATATCTGTCGAAGCTTTTAAACAGTCATACTGATGGCTGAGCTGAACTTCAAGGAATAGAATTCAAAGCAATGAAGACATTGGATAACATCAGATCTGGATTTCACTATTGCACAATGCAGAATAGCACTTTATCTAGGTGGCAATGTACTCTAATGCATCAGAAGCCTTTTCCACCTTCACAATGCTGTTCTTTCCCTTGACAGCTTGCCAGTTGTCAGAAGTAACAACCTTACGTACGGGTAGTTACCTTTTCAAAAGCGCTACGATCACTCAGTGGTTTAAAAACATGTACAACTTATGGTACAGCATTTCATTATGACTTGTGAAGTGGTCAACACCTTTTGTACTGACCTTTTCATACAGTTCTTGCCTCCAAACCATGGCTCCCCCATGGTTTACCACACCTTTGTGCTGGTATGATTCACATCACCTTTCAAAACCAGCCCAATCCATCAAAATTGTAGGTCTAAAATACCCATTTCTGCAATGTTGCCAGCAACGTCAGGACATTAGCGTACAGGCTCGCAGTCCACCTCTTTATCCCAGACCAGTGAAAATTGCCAGTGCCGGGAATTTGGGGCAGGAATCATGTATTCAGGACCCGCCCATTACTTTTAAAACCCGTCCGATGTACTTTGGTTCTACATCAGGAGATGGAAATCCAGCCCTAGCTGTCAACTGTAGTTCAGTGGGTAGCATTCATAGCTGCCAATCAGAAGGTTGTGTATTCGAGTCCCATTTCAGAGACTTGAGTATAAAATCTAGGCCAACATTTCCAGTGCAGTAATGAAGGAGTGCTGTACTGTCAGAGGTGGCGTATTTTGATTGAGAAATTAAACTGAGACCCTGTCTGCGCTGGAATGTATGTGAAAGCTCTTGTGGCACTATTTGAAGAAGAGCAGGGGAGTTCTCCCAGCTTTCCTAGCCAATATCTATCCCTCCACCAACACCACGAAAACGGTTTACCTGGTTATTTATCTCATTGTGTGCAAATTAGTAGCTACATTTCCTGAATTACAACAGTGATTTCACTTCAAAAAAAGTACTTCATTGGCTATAAAGTGCTTTGGGTGGCCTGAGGTCGTAAAAGGCATGCAGATCTTTTTTATATATTGCTTGGGATGAGAACGTCACTGGCAAGGCAAGCATTTGCTGTCTTCTTGAACCACTGCAGTCCATCTGGTGTAGGTACTCCGAGCGCTGTTAAGAAGAGCGTTCCAGGTTTTTGACCTTGTGAAAGTGAAGAAATGGCAGTGTATTTCCAAGTTAGGATGATGTGTGACTTGGAGAGGAACTTGCAGGTGGCGGTGTTCCCATGCATCCACTGCCTTTATCCTTCTAGGTGGTTGAGTTTGCATGTTTGGAAGGTGCTCTTGAAGGAGCTTTGGTGAGTTGCTGCAGTGCATTTTGTGGATGGTGCACACTGTTGCCACTAGGCAGCCCTGGTGAAGGTGGTGAGTATTTAAGGTAGTGCCTGAGATGCTAATCAAGTGGGCTGCTTTGCCCTGGATGGTGTCAAGCTTTTTGAGTATTGTTGGAGCTGCACTCATCCAGGCAATTGGAGAGTATTCCATCACACTCCTGACTTGTGTCTTATCGACAGGCATCGGGGAGTTAATAAGTGAGTTACTTTCTGCAGACTTCCCAACCTTTGACCTGCTTTGTAAACACAGTATTTATATGTCTGGTCCAGCTTAGTTTCTGGTCAGTGATAACCACCTGGATGTTGGTGCTGGTAGATTCAGCAATGGTAATGCTAGTCAAGGGCAGATAATTAGATTTTCTTGTTGCAGATGGTTGTTGCCTGGCAGCCTTGGATGTTCATTGCCTGACATTTTATATGGCATGAATGTTTCTTGTCACTTATCAGTCCAAGCCTGAACGTTGGCCAGGTCTTGCTGCATATGGGTATGAACTGCTTCTGTATCTGAGGAGTTGTGAATGTGCAATGATCAGCAAACTGGGAAGGCCATTGAAGCAGCTGAAGATGGTTAGGCCTAGGGCTCTACCCTGAGGAACTCCTGCTGTGGTGCTCTGGAACTGAGATGATTGACCTTCAACATCTTCCTTTATGCTAGGTATGACTCCAACCAGTGGAGGGTTTTCCCCCTGATTCACATGTTTTCAATTTTGCTAGGGCTGCTTGATCAAATACTGCTGTGATCTTGAGGGCAGTCACTCTCACCTCACTCGTTGAGTTCTGCTCTTTTGTCCAAACATGGTCAGGAGCTGAATGACCCAGGTGGAACCCAAACTGAGCATCAGTGAGCAGGTTATTGCTGAGTAAGTGCTGTGTGATGGCACTGTCGGCGACACCTGCATCACTTTGCTGATGATCGAGAACAGACTGATGAGGCAGTAATTGGCCAGGTTGGATTTGTCCTGCTTTTTGTGGACATGCTATACCTGGGCAATTGTCCACATTGTCAGGTGGATGCCAATGTTGTAGCTGTACTGAAACAGCTTAGCTAGAGTTGTGGCTAGTTCTGGAGCACAAGCCTTCAGTTCTACTACCTGGTTGTCGGGTCCATAGCCTTTGCTGTATTCAGTGCCTTCAGCCATTTCTTTTTTTCTAATTCCTTCATGGGATGGGGGCCTTGCTGGCTGGGCCAGCATTTATTGCCCATCCCTAATTGCCCTTGAGAACTGAGTGGCTTGCTAGGTCCTTTCAGAGGGCATTTAAGAGTCAACCACATTGCTGTGGGTCTGGAGTCACGAGTAGGCCAGACCAGGTAAGGACAGCAGATTTCCTTCCCGAAAGGATATTGGGGTACCAGGTAGGCTTTTACAACTATCTGCTAGTTTCATGATCGCCATTACTGAGCTTAGAAATGCACCTGTTTCTTTCTTAGGGGACAATCCTGGAACCTTGCTCTTTGGTATGCTTCTCCTGCTCACTGTGCCAAATGTGCACAATGGTTGCAGTTCCAGTGGTTAGAACTTCCCCTGTCTAGGACATGAGTGGAGTAGACTTATTGTACAAGGGACCCTTGACAGTACTGTAGAAGCAATTTGTGCAGGGCACTGGTTCAAACCTGTCTCAGAAGGGCAGCAGATATATTGGGTCACTGCTTTCACTTCAGTCCTTTTAGAGTTTTTGAATTATTAATTGCAAATGTCTAATCTTCCTCTGCCCGACAGGATGATCCAGAGTTCATTTATAGACATGGAGAATATGTTTGAGCTCTTCAGAGAGGAACAGGAGGTAGGTAGCTTCGCTAATAGTCTATTTTTAATTCTGATTTATGTAAATACAGAAGTGTAACTGCTAATGAGCTGGGGAGGCTCCAGGAAAATGAAGGTTTGGGAAGTTCCTCTGTGCTCCCCCAATTCTGTGCTCCTTGGGCAGCCCCAGCTTCCTTTGCTGCACCATTGGCGGCTGTGCCTTCAGCCACCAAGGCCCGAAGTTTTGGAATTCTCTCCCCAAACCTCATTGCAGCTCCACCTTTCTTTCCCCCCTTTTAAGACAATATTTTAAACCTACCTGCTTGACCAAGCCTTTGGCTCAGTCAATTTTTTTTATCTGATTATGCTCCTGTAAAGCAACTAGGGATGTTTACTACATTTTGGGTGCTTTTTAATTGAGAGTCGTTGTTGAGCTGCCAGTGATTTTAGATGCTGATTGGAAGGGAGTGGCGTCACACACAGCATTTAGCCCTGGATGGTGAGGACGAGCTCTAGATCCATTCAGCCAGGAGGAAAAATGTGGACTGTTGGATATAGAATCATAGAAGGAGGCCATTCAGCCCATTGTGTCCATGCCAACTGACAAGTAGCCATCCAGCCTAAACCCACATTCCAGTTCTAGGTCCATGGTCATTGTCTTGTAGTTACGGTGCATCGAACATACGTGCAAGCATACAAATTAGGAGCAGGAGTAGGCCATTTGGCCCCTCGAGCCTGCTCTGCCATTCAGTAAGATCATGGCTGATCTGATTGTTGGCCTCAACTCCACATTCTGCCTACCCCTGAAAGCTTTTGACTCCGTTACTCAAGAATTGATCCTGCCTCTACTGCTGTCTGGGGAAGAGGGTTCCAAAGATTCGCAACCTTCTGTAAGAAAAAATTCTTCTCATCTCTGTCTTAAATGGGAGACCCCCTTAAAATATGTCCCCTAGCTCTAGTTTCTCCTACATAGGGAAACATCCTTTCAACATCCACCCTGTCAAGTTCCCTCAGGTTCTTATATACTCCAATAAGGTCACCTCTCATTCTTCTAACCTCCAATGAATACAGGCCCAGTCGGTCCAACCTTTCCTCCTAACATAAGCCCCCTGCCCATCCCAGGTGTCAATCGAGTGAACCTTCTCTGAGCTGCTTCTAAGGCATTTATATCCTTTCTTAAATAAGGAGACCAAAACTGTACACAGTGCTCTAGATGTGGTCTCACCAACGTCCTGTACAATTGCAGTAACACAACCCTCATATATTATATTTATATTGCATTCCCCTTGCAATAAACGACAACATTCCTTTTGCCTTCCTAATCACTTGCTGTACCTGCATTCTAACTTTTCCTGATTCATGTACCAGGACACCCAGATCCCTCTGTACCTTCTTCAATCTCTCTCCATTTAAACAATACGTTGCTTTTCTATTCTTCCTGCCAAAGTGGACAAGTTCACGTTTTCCCACATTGTATGTCATCTTCTGATTTTTTTTCCCACTCACTTAACATATCTATGTCCCTTTGCAGACTCCTTTTGCCCTCTTCGCAACTTACTTTCCTACCTATCTTTGTGTCATCAGCAAATTTAGCAACTTAACATTCGGTCCCTTCATCCAAGTCATTGATATAAATTGTAAATACTTGAGGCCCCAGCATTCCACTCGTCACATCTTGCCAATCTGAAAAAGACCCATTTATCCCTACTCTCTGCTTCCTGTTAGCCCTCCAATCCTCTTTCCATAATAATATGTTACCCCCTACACCATGATGTCTTATTTTGCATAGTAACCTTTGATGTGGCACTTTGTCAAATGCCTTCTGGAAATCTAAGTACAGCGTATCCACAGGTTCCCTTTGTCCACGTTGCATGTTATTTCCTCAAAGAGCGTCAATAAATTAGCCAAACACAATTTCCCTTTCACAACACCGTGTTGACTCTGCTTGGTTGCATTGAGGTTTTCTAAATGGTCCACTATTACCCCCTTAATAATAGATTCCAGCAACTTCCCTACTACAGACGTTAAGCTAACTGGCCTGTAGTTTCCTGTTTTCTGTCTCTATCTTTCCTTGAATAGAAGAGTCACATTCGCTGTTTCCCAATCTGATGGGACCTTTCCTGAACTAGTGCAGATCCAAGTACTTTTTAAATGTTGAGGGCTTTTGCCCCTACCTCCCTCCCTCCCTCTCAGGCAGTGAGTGCCAGATCCTCGTCACTGTCTTGGTGAATACCTTTTGAATACCCTTTTAACTCGTCTTCCATCAGCCTTCCCTATTTCTTCTCCTGCTTCTCTTAACAGCCGTGGATGCATTTTGTCCAGACCTGGGAGGGGTTATCCACTTTCAAAGATGTTAAATCCCTTAATAATCCTCTCTCACTATGTGAATTTTATCTAATATTTCACACACCTCCTCCCTGATTGCATTTTCTGTATCATCCCTCTCTTGTGAAAACAGGCGCAAAGTATTCAATAAGAACCATAGCAACGTCCTCTGCTTCCACACAGTTTACCCTAATAGGCCCAACTTTTCAATAAAAGCAAAATATTGCGGATAGAACCATAGAAAAGTTACAGCACAGAAGGAGACCATTCAGCCCCTCTTGTGCATGCCAGCCCGAGGACACCCAGGTGCCCTTTCTAATCCCATCTTCCTGCACCCGGCCCATAGCCCTGCAGCTTACAGCACTTTAGGTGCAGATCCAGGTACTTTTTAAAAAGAGTTTAGAGTTTCTGCCTCTACCACCAACTTGGGATGCTGGAGGTCTAAATAAAAACAGAAAATTGAGTTCCGAAGAAGAGTCATATTGGACTCGAAACATTGGCCAGGATTTTCCGGCCCCATCGTGGGTGGGATCCGCCCCGGACAAGGGCGCCCCCCCCCCCCCCCCCCCCCCCCCCCCCCCCCCAATCTCTCTCCGCCTCTCCACCAGCCGCCACCCCCCCCCCCAATCCAGCCGGAAGTCCATTGACTTGCGGCGAGACCGGAAGGTCGCAGTGGCAGGCAGGTATGGAAAATCCCACCCGTTAACTCTGTTCCTCTTTCCACAGGTGCTACCAGACCTGCTGAGATTTTCCAGCACTTTCTGTTTTTGTTTTAGGCCTGCCTCTTTCGTTATCCACTTGGTCTTCATGTAATTATAAAAAAAAAAACCTCTGGGGTTTTCCTTGATTTTACTTGCCAATGGTTTTCTCATGCCCTCCCTTTGCTTTCGTAATTTCCTTTTTAATTTCACCCCTGTACTTTTTATACTCCTCAGTATATGACAAAAAGTTCCCTTATTTTTGTTCAATCCTTTAAGCCCCTTGACATCCAGGGGGCTCTGGATTTGTTGCTCCCACCATTTTTCTTTAAGTGACCATACTTGCTCTGAACCCTCACTAACTCTTCTTCTAATTGGGCACGGATTTACCTTCATGTCATTGTTTCCAGCCTACTAACTAAATCATGTCTCAGCTTAGTAAAATTAGCTTTTCCCCAATTGTGCACTCCTGTTCCCTTTGTCCTTTTCTAGTTCTGATACTCAGTCCAAGCTATGCCCCAAGTTATTAGTGTGCCATCTCTCCAAAGCACTGTGAGCTGGAGCTCTGGTGTTCCGATGACTAAGATAACCGAGCAGGTCTACATTTGAATATCACTGGCTCCTTAACTTGCAGGAATTTGTTATGCAGCAAAGTTGGCATTGTCTGGTTTTTCCAATTTAGTTTATGTAAAGGGTTTATTTGGAAGCCATGTCTACTATCAGATGACTGTTATCCTTAAAGTCCTTTATTTGAAATACAAATAGATTAAAAAGAGATTTTGCTACAAATGTTGACATATCTGGAGTGCACAGTCGGAAACTCAAAATAATTAATAGAATTGCACATAATCAGACCAACGGGTCCATGCTAGTGTTTATGCTTGATATAAGCCTCCTCCCATCCATGTACTTCACCTCTATGTGTTAGTGAGTTTCACATTCTTACCATGATCAGGGTAAAGAAGATTCTCCTGAATTTCCCATTGGATTTATTAGTGATTCTCTTATATTTATGGGCCCTACTTTTGGACTCTCCTCTATGTACCCTATCAAACCTCATCATAATTACAAAGACCGTTATTAGGCCACCCTTCACACTTCTCTTTCCTAGAGAAGAAAACCCCTGACTTTTTATTTGATCATAGTGTGGTTTAGCTGCTGTGGTTGACTGCCAAATACCCATTGGGCTTTTCCCAGCTGTCATTGCTTGCATCAGCATTCCCCTCCTTATTCAGTTTTTTTGGGCCTTTTGCTCCCAGAACACTTTAAATGCCATTAAACCTGTTGGGGAATGAGCCAGTGGAGGGAATTTTACAACCTGATATTCCAGAAGAGCAGTCGCCTCTGCCAAGAACACACAACGGAGATTTGAGTATTCCAACTGTTAACTTCTTGAACTCCCACTGAGCATTTGTGGCGATTAGGTTTCCCAAAAGGAGGAAGAAGTCGGAAAATTACCCTTTGTGTTCAGGTTCCATCCGTAGGTAGGGAGGAAATTTGGGAAAGTTGTTCATCCTGGGGTAACTCAGGCACATATCATCAAGCCTGGATTAGGACCAGCGTTGGCAGAAACCTTTGATTAAACCTCTCAGCTGGCGAGTACTGCAGAGAGAGAATAGCTCTCATAAAGATAAATAAACATGCCAACTGAAAATGATCATCTATATTTTGCAGATTACTGATGACATCAATGCAGCAGATCTAGCCTTCAAAGTTGGGAAGGTGGAGTTTGACAAAGTTTACTTCAATTATGTCGATGGGTAAGTAAATGATGTATGAATGATGGCAGGGAGCTGCAAGTATTGGACAAAGGCATTGAAAGTAATCAAAAGAATGTTGGCCGTTATCCTATCAAGGTTAGTAGGGGGTGGGGCTGTAATACCAAGTGCAAAAGTTATGTTTTGGTCTCAGGAAGGATATATTGGCCTTGGAAGGAGTTTGGCGTAGATTCACCAGAATGATATCAGGGCTTCAGGGGTTAATTTATGAAGATTTGGCTTGTGTTCCCTTGAATAAAGGAGATGGGATGATCTTATCAAGGTGTTTAAGATGTTTAAAGGATTCTATGGGGTAGATACAGGGAAGTTATTTCCTCTATTTGGAGAATCCAGAACAAGGGGACACAATCTTACAATTTAAACTAGGCTATTTGGTAGTGAAATTTTTTTAACGCAAGGGTGAAGGATGTGTGGGGTTGCTGGGGAACAATTGGAGCTTTCAAGACTTGAGATCAAGAGATGAGGAGCAGCAGCAGGTAAATGGAATTGAGGTACAGTTGAGGTATCAGCAGGATTTAATTGAATGGCGGAGTAGGCTCAAGGCATTGACTGGTCTTCTCCTGATCCTAACTGCAACAGAGTCTTGGCTGGGACTGTACCTTTAATTGCCCTTTACGTTGTGCCAGTTTCCTATTGTCTTTTTATCACCTCAAACCGCATGTCCTTACATGACCTGATTTGGTCTCTGTATGCTGGCCGTTGTGTAAGGCAGTTTGTATCTCTGCACATGTACTAGCATACAAAAATGGTGAGCAAGAAAAGGCCATCTGGTCCATCAGGTCTGCTCATGATGCCTGAAGCATCTTTACCAGGCACTCCCTAAACCCACCCGTAGCCGTATCATCTCCTGAGGGAAGCAAAAGAAACGGGAAAAACCCAGAGGAAATAAGGGGGAAGAAAATTTAGAATATTCTTATCCGACTGGTCAAAATCAGTCCAGGATATCACATTGACAATGTAAAAAAGACATTGGAGAAGGAGTAGGGCCCTTTGAACTTGCTGCTCTATTTAGTAAGGCCATGGCTCTACTCCATTTATCTCCATATCTCTTAATTCCCTTAGCACCCAAAAATCTATTGTTCTCAGTTTTAAACATACTCAACAATTGAACATCCACAGCTTTCTGGGATAAAGAATTCCAAAACTTCACAACCATCAGTGAAGGAATGTCTCATGTTCCACAGGTACCAACAGCTCTTCTGTACTTTGTCCCTGGAACCATTCTTCAGGTATCATGGAAGGAATCAGAGCTAGTCTCGATCCGGGCCTCAATGGACCAGATCCATGTACCACAGTAAAGATCATTTGATAATGGTCAGGGGTGAGAACCCTGGCTACTTTTCAGTCTTAAATGCCTGACTCTTTATCTGAGTCTATGACCCTTAGTTCTAGGCTCTTCAACCAGGAGAAACAGTCTCTCATCATCTACCTTCTCAAGAAACAGTCCAGCTCCCTCTTGAAGGAATGTAGAGTCAGCACCCACTCATCTTCTACTTAGGCAGTTCCCTGGGATCAAGGATGACTTGCTTCCACTCCATTTCGATAGGTTCGAAGATGGCTGATAAGTCCAATGAGTGATCTGCAGATCCTACCATGTGTGGGGCAGCTGGTGCTTGAAGGGTTGGGTAAATGGAGGTTTACGCATTCCCTCCGATGCCTCGACTTTGCCTCTGCACGTTCCTGACAAAGTCTGTGTGTTCGATGCCTTCCTGAATGAGCCTTCTCCATTTTGGTCAGTTACAAGCTAGGGTCTCCCATGAGTCGGTGGGCATGTTTGACCACTTCAGGGATAATTTGAGAACATTCCTAAAGCATTTCTGCTGCCCTCCTGGGAGTCTCCTGCCACAAATAAGCTCCGAGTAGAGCAGTTGCTTTGGGGATCTGGTGTCAGGCGTATGAACATGTCCTGGCCGGCAGAGTTGATTTTGAGTGATCAGCATCTTGATGCTGAGCAACTTGGCTTGGGAGAGGATGCTGCTGTTGGACCGCCTTTCTTGCCAGTGGACTTGGAACTTTTTGCGAAGGCACCGCTGGTGGTACTTCTCCAGTGCTTTGAGGTGCCGGCTGACAGTCATCAATTTCGCTGAAGCATAGGGATCACTGCTGCCTGGTAGGCCATAACCTTAGCTCCGAGTTTGAGATCCTGGTCCTCAAATACTTTGTTTTCTTCGCTTGTTGAAGGCTGAACTGGCATACAGGAAGCAATGATGAATTTTGTCATCAATGTCTGCCTTCATCAAAAGGAGGCTCCCAAGATACAGGAAGCGCTCCAATTTGCCCATCACTCATACCAGTGGACGATACACTCCAGAGGTTCATTACATTCTGGGAAAAGAAGAGCCACTCAACCTCCAGACTATTTCTACATTTGCACTGTTTAAATGTTTGTGTGCAGTGTGATTTTTTTACCTTTATAATTATTTAATACTTTATAATGAGCCAAATTTCAATTGGTGATCTGTCCTGATCTAGATGTTATTAAGTCCATGGAGTAACCCGGGTGCTTCAAATTGTTTCACTGGCCCGAGGCTAAGAAAGGGGAACAGTAGCCAGGGTTCTCAGTCTTGACCGTTATCCAGTGATCTTTACTGTGGTACATGGATGTGTTGAGGCCGGGATCAAGATTAGCTCCGATCAAATGGGTGTGTTCTAGTCACAGACCTGAAGAATGGCTCCATGGACAAGGTACAGACAGGCTGCTGGTGCCTGCGGAACATAAGAACACAAGAAATAGGAGCAGGAGTAGACCATATGGCCTGTTGAGCCTGCTCAGCCATTCAGTACGATCATGGCTGCTGATCTTGGGCTTTATCTCCACTTTCCCGCCTGCTCCCCATTCCCCTTAATTCCCCTGAGAGACTAAAATGTGTTTATCCCAGCCTTCAATGTATTCAACAAAAAGTTAACAGTTAAAAGTTAACACCTCATGAAGCAGAGGGTGGAAAAACTAGCAGGAAGTTAAAAATATAATGCATGTGGTTGGGTGTCTGCCTACTCTGTTTCCTGTGTTTCGCTTTAGAACTGTAGCCAAACGCATCAAATTAAATGGTGTCTGCTCCAGATGTAAATGTGGCCCTGATTTGTTTCCTTCTAAAGTCACTCAGCTGGTCAAATTGAAATGAAAATGAGCGAGTGTGTTTGTGTAAGTAATTCTTGTACCTTGGCTGCTGTTACTGTCTCGATAATGAGTCCTCCAAACAAAATGAAACCAGGATAATCAATTCATGGTCATATCATTCTCTTTATATACACTCAGGATTTTAGACTCTCAAACTGCTTGTATTTGCTCTCTTTCCTCACTTTGCCTTAGTGTTATGATTTTTTTTTAAAATCACTAGTTAGAAGCAACAGCAACAACTTGCATTTATACTTCAGCTTTAACATAGCTAAAAACCCAAGGCGCTTCACCGGAGTGTAATCAGACAAAATTTGCCACACATCCATGTAAAGCGATGTTAGAACAGATGACCAAAAGCTTGGTCAAAAAGGTAGATCTTAAAGAATGACTTGAAGGAGGAGAGAGAGGGGGAAAAGGTGGAGGGGTTGAGGGAAGGAATTCCAGAGTTTACAATTCAGGCAGCTGAAGGCACTGGAGTGAAGGAAATCTGTTGCAAAAGAGGCCAGAGTTAGAGGAGCACCCAGATCTCTGAGAGTTGTGGGTTGGAGAAGATTACAGATTGCCTGTTGTGGCACAGCAGATGGTAAATGCTGAGTTGCTCAAACTCCAGAGGGAAACTTGAAACAGCTGCCACAACTGTTTTTGCAATTTGTATTTTAGTTTGAGGTGAATTCAGTAGTAATGAGTCCACCGAGACTTGGAGGTTTTTTACAAAACTAAATTAAACACTTATTAATAGAAGAAGATTTTAAACACTACATAAGTTTACAAATTACTACTATGATGACCCCTAGATCCCCTAATTAACCTGACTCCCAGTTACACCTCTGTTAAGGCAACAGTAAAAACAAATAAATTTCAACAGACCCAGGCAAAGCACACAATACCCTGGACAGGGAGATTCACGGTGAGTTTTCTTAGCTTCGGTTCCAATTTGATGCATAGAGGCTGGAGCTTTCCACACTTATTAGATCTTAGAATGCCTTCACCTTACACAGAATCTCATGACTTTTTACAGGTTTCTCCTTTTTTAATGTAAATTCCATTGTCCCAGTACGTCTTTGCAATTTTACTTTTTCCATAATATAAATCTTCCATAGTAATCATATTATCAGTAATCTTTGGGAAAAATAAGCAGACTGTTCGGCTTAGCCTCTGTTGGCAAGGTGTAACACCTTACCATCTCTTTGAAATTCACGACTCTGGTTTATCTAAAAAGGCAAATGTTCCTCACACCTCACAATCTAAAACTTCAGCCATGTTTACATATTTAGCGTTTCAAACCTAGTTTCTCTTTTGATAGCTCAAAAGCTCCAGACCACCTGCCTCCAATTCAAGTAAACTCCCCCCCACCATCCCCCACACGCAATCTCAGACAGAGAAATTAATCCAAAGCCCACTATTAACCTAGCTTTACAATAAATCACAATATTAAGAAAATTATTATATTTTCCTGACATTGCCCAACTCTGGCAGTGAACCTCCTGCACACCATTTGTTGATCTTAATAGGTGTAATTTGCTAACATGTGGGTTATGTGTCTGTACTTGCCTCTATTTTTGTGTGACTGGTAAATGTCATGATGGACCAGTTTCATATAACAAATCTAAATATTTCTGCCTGTGTGTGTCTACTTTGGTGATGTGCATATGTCTGTACACACACGATAGTCTACCTGTATATATTTTTAAATCATTAAGAGACAACTTGATGTTTACCAAGTTTTATCAGGTTTCAACAGACTTTCCTTCAATTTTAAAACAACATTTCTTGGTTTTCATGCCTTTTCCAATGCTGTCCTAGCTGGCCTCCCATCTTGCACCCTTCATAAGCTTGAGCTCATCTAGAACTCTGCCCATATCCTAACTTATACCAAGTTGCTTTCACTCGCACCAACTGACCTACATTTGTAACAAGATAAATGAGTTGACAGCACAAATAGAAATAAACAAACATGACTTGATAGCTATTACAGAGACGTGGCTGCAGGGTGACCAAGACTGGAAGCTCGATATTCAAGGATATTCGATTTTCAGGACATATAGGCAAAAAGGAAAAGGAGGTGGGGTAGCTTTGTTAGTAAAGGAAGAACAGTGGCGAGTAGTGATATTGGTGCAATAGGTCGTGATGTGGAATCAGTTTGAGTGGAAATAAGGAATATCAAGGGGAAGAAATCACAGGATTTTTAAAAATTCATTCATAGGATGTGGACACCGCTGGCTAGGCTAGCATTTATTGCTCATCCCTAATTGCCCTTGTTCAGAGGGCATTTAAGGACATTGCTGTGGGTCTGGAGTCACATGTAGGCCAGACCAGGTCCTTACCAGCAGATTTCCTTCCCCAACAATCGACAATGGTTTCATGGTCGTCATTAGACTTTTAATTTTTAATTCCAGATCTTCATTGAATTCAAATTCTACCACCTGCCTTGGCGGGATTTGAACCCGGCTCCCCAGAGCATTACCCTGGCTCTTTGGATTACCAGTCCAGCAATAACACTATGCCATCGCCTCCACGGTGGGAATCGCGCCTATAGGTCCCTAAAGAATTGCCTCACTGTAGGACAAAGTATAAATCGAGAAATAATGGAGGTGTGTAAGAAAAGCTGTACAATTGTCATGGGTGATTTTAATCTGCATCTTGACTGGACAAATCAGATTGGTGGGGGTAACATGGAAGACAAATTTGTAGAGTGCATCAGGAATTGTTTCTTTGCGAAATATGTTGCAGAACCTACCCGGGGACAGTCTATTTTAGATCTAGTAATGAGATAGGATTAATAAGAGATATCATAATTAAGGATCCTCTGGGTGGTAGCGATCACAACATGGTAAAATTTCAAATTCATTTTGAGGGCAAGCAACTCTGGTTTCAAACCAGTGTCCTCAACTAAACTAAGGGCAATTACAGAGGTTTGTAGAAAGAGTTGTCCAAAGTGGGTTGGGAAAATAGATTAAGGGGAAGGTCAGTGGAAGAGCACTGGCAGACATTTAAGCAGATATTTCATAACATTCAGCAAAAATTTATCCCGGTCAAAAAGGAGGACTCGATGAGAAGGACGAACCAGCCATGGTTAACAAAGGTGGACAAGGAGAGTATTCAATCAAAAACTAAGGCATACAAAGCAGTGAAAATTAGTGGTAGGCCAGAGGATTGGGAATTTATAGGAACCAGCAGCAGATGACTAAAAAACTAATGAGGAGGAAAAAAATTGATTATGAACCTAAATTGGCAAGAAATATAAAAACAAACAGCAAGAGCTTCTACGGTATACAAAAGGAGACTGCCTAAAGTGAGCGCGGGACCCTTGGAGGATACGACTGCAGAATTGATAAGGGGGAGCAGAGAAATGGCAGATAATTTAAACCAGCATTTTGCATCGGTCTTCACAGTGGAGGACACTAAAAATCCCAAAGATATCAGATAAGCCAGGAGCAAATGGGAGGAAAGATCTTGTAATAGTCTCTATCATGAGGGACAAAGTATTTGACAAACTAATGGGAATAAAGGCAGACAAGTCACCAGGACCTGATGGCCTGCATGCAAGGGTTTTAAAGGAAGTGGCTGCAGAGGTAGTGGAGGCATTGGTCGAAATATTCCAGAACTCATTGGTTTTCGGGAGAATCCGAGGGGATTGGAAAACCACTAATGTGACGCCAAATCTTCTGATGATACAAAAGTAGGTATGAAGGCATGTTGTGATGAGGGCCTAAGGAACCTGCAGGGGGATATAGACAGGTTGAGTGAGTGGGCAAAAACTTGGCAGATGGAGTTTAATGTAGGTCATGCACTTTGGTAGGAAGAATCAAAAAGCCGACTATTATTTAAATGGAGAGAGATTCCAAAAAAGTGCAGCATAGAGGGATCTGGGTGTTTTTGTGCATGAAACACAAAAAGTGAGCATGCAGGTGCAGCAAGTAATTAAGAAGGCAAATGGAATTTTGGCCTGTATTGCTAGGGGGTTGAAGTTTAAAAATAAGGAAGTCTTGTTACAACTGTACAGGGTGTTGGTGAGGCTGCACCTGGAGTACTGTGTACAGTTTTGGTCCCCATATTTAAGAAAGGATAGACTGGCATTGGAGGCAGTTCAAAAGAGATTCACTCAGCTGATTCCTGGGATGAAGGGGTTGACTTATCAAGAATGGCTAAACAGGTTAGACCTTTATTCATTAGAGTTTAGAAGAATGAGGGGTGACCTTATTGAAATGTATAAGATTCTGAGGGGGCTTGACAGGGTAGATATTGAGAAGATGTTTTCACTAGTGGGGGGAATCTCGAACTAGGGGACAGAATAAGGGGACACTCATTTAAAGCGGAGGTGCGAAGGAATTTCTTCTCTGAGGGTAGTGAGTATCTGGAATTCTCTACCCCAGAGAGCTGTGGAGGCTAGATCACTAAAAGTATTCAACGAGGAAGTAGATAGATTTTTGAAATATGGGCAAGTTGCAGGCTATGAGGAGCTGGCATGAAAGAGGAATTGAGGCCTGGGGTGGATCAGCCATGATCTTATTGAATGGGGCGGGACAGGCTTGAGGGCCTGAATGGCCTACTCCTGCTCCTAGTTCTTATGTTACGTTGGCATCAGGCCAGCAACACTTCAATTTTTAAATTGCTGTCATTGTTTTCAAATCTTTCTATGGCCTCGCCCCTCTCTGTCTCTGATCTTCTTCCAACCTTACAACCCTCTGAGATCTCTGTGCTCCTCCAACTCTGGTGTCTTTCATATCCCTGATTTTAATCACTCCACCATTGGAAGTTGTGCCTTCTGCTGCAGAGGACCTAAGTTCTGGAATTCCCTCCCTAAACCTACTTACTTCTGCACCTCTTTGGCCCAGATTTTCACCATGACGGAGAGCCTCGCTATTGTGGCAGAAATAGTGGAACTGCTTAAAAATCATGAGCCCCACCCTGACCACGTCACTTCCCATTTTCATGGGAATTGGACAGGGCACCGTTCCTGCTTATGCATTTTACAGAGGTGACTGACCATTTAACTCATCAGCTGCCTCCACTTGATTCTGAGCTGGGTAGCCCAGGAGTGTGGAACCCATTGTGTGCAAAGTAGACCTGGTAAGAGCAGGTGTGAATTTGGCATATTTCTTTGGATAGACAGGGGACTCCTTTGGACACGTAGGGTACCCCTGAGGAATTTGCTTTAAAAATTTGTTCACAGGCCCAGAAGTGGCACAAAACAAATTCAAATCATCTTCCCTTAACCCAAGGGAGTAGGAAGGTGGGGCTCCTGGCCTCACAGGACAATTCTTCCTGCCCCTCCTGACTCGTGCACCCAGGTGTTAGGAAGAACTTTGTGCTAGAGAAGGACACATAGCACTTTGTGTGACGGCACATAGAAGATGGTCATGGCACCCTTGCACATGGAGGCCATAGAAACCAATCACCGTGAGCAGCCAGAGGGAGGGCAGAAAGTCAGAAGGAAGAGGCCCATGCACCAGCGAGGAGGAGGAGGAGAGACAGGACAACCAGGTACTGCCTTGTGGATAACACTGAGTGCCGATGAATGCCTTGCACCCAGCAGTCATACTTGAGATACACATGCTGCCCAGCATCTCTCTGTGGAGACTGATCATTGAGCCTCCCTTAAAGTCAAGCTTGGAGGGATAATGAAAGACAAGAGGCATCTCAAAGTTTAGCTTTTGACCTCTGGAATTTTGTGTGTTACAATCCCAGCTGATGTTACCACTGAACAAGCCAGATCCCAGGGTGGAACCCAGCTTGATAGATCATAACTTTAATTTTTTGTTTGGAAGCTTTGAGGGCGGCTACTGAACAGAGTCACAGGAATCAGCTGATCAACTTTTAACAAAAGAATAAAACACCTATTAAACAAGAAAAGATGAACTATATCACAATACTCCTTCATCCACAACTATACCTTTACAGATATATACAGATTTGTAAGGATAACACAGCTTACAAAAGCTATATTATACTCTTATGTTCACAGTAAGTACGCAGTCCATGCAAACCAATCGTTGACCTGTGGTCAGGCACATCACACTCTGAAACCGAGTGACACGTCCCACTCTAGACAGATGCTATGGATCCCTCATCAACTCCCCCCAGACCCTTGTCACACCATGAGTCAGCTGGTCTCGATGAACTCTGTCTTTCACGCAAGGGTTTCCAATCTCCACTCCCTAAGAACCTGCTTTGGAATCTTCTCCCAAATGACGCTTTTTCTCAGACGCCTTCCACGAGCTCCACCTCCAGGATTTCAAACTCCCCTGCTGATGTTCCTCTCCCCTGGATCGCCACATGCATTCAAGCTTCCTCCCATGCACTGTTCTCAGACACTCAGACATGCCAACAGAACACCATTGCTTCACATGCCTGTAGTAGGGAGTCACCAGCCTTTGGCTGTCTCCTCGGATCTTATGGCTTCTCACAAGCCCATTTTGCCTTGAGTCTGCTTCCTGCAGCTTTCTCTCTCTTGGAGCCTTCCTCTCTGCTCCTGTCTTTCATTTCCACTGAACAGGATCTTGTTTTAGATTTCTGTACTTGTCCCTTGAGATCCAGAACTCACTCAACATTCAATGTTACTTTAACTTCAGAGCAACTCCTCTAGAATTCTTAGACTTATTCTTCTCAGCAATCTCCTATATGTCCAGCTAGAGAGAAACTTAAACTGCTTCCTTCATCTGACAGCAAAATAACCAACTGAACTCAAACTGCTCTTCTGTTTCTCCCTGTGTCTGAGAGCCCCCTGTTGCTAGGCAGCAGCCCAGTTTTTCTACTTCAAGAGTCGTAAAACCTCATTAAAAATGCAGATATACACAAAAACCCACAGGCTTGCAGGCTTTGGTGTAAAGTGAAACTAAAACTCAAGTTTCATCCTTTTCACCCACAAATGAAACATATAGCTTACCTTTAAGTTTAAGTTTTAGCTTTAAGTTCAAGTAACATCCTAACACCAACAAATACAAATACAACTTACTTAAACTATATCTAGTTCCTAATATATGTGATACAGCAGAGAAGGAAGAAGCCCTTCAAAGCATCACAAATCAGTCAACAACCTTGATTCTGTTGACTGATGGACCTCGGCACACCACCCTCATAATCACTGGTAAGAACCACCTTCATAATTTTACCAACCTTTTTGTGCTCTCTAGTGTACAAATAAGCACCGAGTCATGTCCAATTTAAGTAAATATATTAAAGAAGTGCTAAAATGTGCTGTATACAATGTGAAAAGTATAATCATGGTGAACCCATTAGTACTCGAGGTGCTTCACTCCCTCACACATCTACAAAGTGCCCCCCTCCCCGTGTTGCCTCAGAAGAAGTGGAGGTGGGCTGCTCACTTCTGTCTAAATGGCATTGAGGAGCTTGGTGGCTGTTGGGGACCTCATTCTCATTATGGCCTCTGCATTGCTGCTTGGACAGCCATGGTCACTGGCACATGTGCAGCAGGTGAGTGCTCTGATGGAGGGGCTGGGGAAGCGGAGGAAGATCAGAGTGCTGAGGAGCTCTTGGTACTTTCATCCTCCTGCACAGCCCTGGGTTGGCTTTCAGGTGAGGTTGATGGGGCTGGTTGCTGGTGTGCAGCAGTCTTCCATTCCAGCCACAACTTTGCCAATAGTGCGACGGTCCTGTTAAGGTACGCAGTTCCCCATGTATTCCTTGAAAGTCAGTTCTTGTACTCTAAGCAGACTGATCCAGGTTACTGCGGGAGGCTTGCACCCTAGCCAAGATGCTGCTCTTGCAGCCCCTCCGCGTGCTGTTAATCTCTCATGGTCAGAGCTCGTGACACTGAGCTCCCGGGAGCTCAATGTGGAGCTCATGATGGCAATGGACTCTTCTATTCACTGTCCAAGAGCTCCCACTGCCCCAGGGAACTCTACCAAACGTCCATACATCTGCTACTGGTTATCCAAATACTGGGCCCCAAAATGTGACTCCTGAGGTTCTACATTCCTGCCCACTGGAGCATCATTGTGACTTTCTCCCCTCTTCCGAGTGGGGACTGTGCACACTTGTCTCTGATTCTGACACTCCTCCTGCAGTCTGGTTTGGTGACATTCATCCTGTGCCACTGACTCTACACGTGGGCCAAGTCATGTGCTTGTATCTGAGTTGGTGGTGTGTGAGCTAGCATGATATGACACTGCCTCCTTGGACATCTCTTCTTCTTGATCTCTGAGAACTGATTTAGCCTGGGGGAGGGGAGGTGTGGGGTACAGTGTGGTGAGGAATCAGAGCTGGGATCTATGTCAGACCCACAAAGTGTTATATAGGTATGGGCCATCTTATTGTGAAGCATGCTGTTATGCACATCATTGCCTTAACCATGCTCATGCTGCACTTATGGCGCAATCCCATCCTTGCACTCCCTCTTATGCCAATGTCCCCTTGTGCTCAATGAACTGAATCATGACCTCCACCATTATCGCCATGCGCCAAGGTAAATTCAGCACCACCTTTATCACCTGCTACTGGCAATTCACCATCACCAGCAGACGGCTGTACAGGCACCCTGGAAATCTCCATGGCCATCTTCTCCCTGGGTTGGATACATCTCAGCCAAGCTGGCTCTTTCCCCAGTCCAGGCCATCTCTGGCATTCTTCACTCTTTTCACCTGTAATGGCACCATGAATTTATGCTAGCCTATAGTGCATGAACGGATATTGCTCTTCAGCATATTTGTGCATCACAGTGCTCGTTCACATGTTCTGTGTGCATGAGTTGTGTACACATACCTCTGCTTCGGCAATGAGGCTTGTATGTGCCATGTCTCGCACCTTAGCTGCAGCATGCAGATATGACCCTTGCCTTGGAGTTCAGTGTGGATGAGCCAAGCTACTCACCTTGCCAGAATACAGCAGGTCATTGAACCTTTTCCTGCATTGAATCTATGAGTGCTGCGCTCATGGCTGCTGCAATTTGAATCCAGGCCGCCTTGGTTGCTGCAGGGGTATTACAGCAGCCAGCTGGGTAGGGGACTGGTCTCTTCTGGACCTCTTCCACCAAAGCTTGCAGGTCTTGGTCAGAAGAGCATGGGGCAGCTGGATCCATCCCTGCCCGCACCCCCACCATATCTCTTCTGTGTGACATTCAATAAATAAAAATGTAAAGTGAAAATGGTCGTGAGCCATTCAGATTATAATGCTCTCATTCACTTTTGTGTGCTTACACGAACTAACCATTTCCACCATAGCATCAATGGTTACTGTTAAGGTTTGTTGAAGAGAATGGCTTTGCACAAGTGCTTAGTGCCATGTATGTTGCAGCTGTGACTTCTAAGATATCATGCTGTGCTCCAGCTCCACCGACAACCCCACAGTTTTTCCCCCCTCTTTAGTCACACTTATGCTGTGACAGTGTGCAGATGTGAGGGACCCGGCCAAGGGTCAGAAGTGTGGGTGCATGCTGATAGATGGGTGGCAGGAGGGCAGTTGGATGGGACAATGAGCGTGGCACTGTTCATCATGCATCCACCTGCTAAGTCTTGGCAGATAACTACATGACTGCACAATATTTGTACCAGGCAGTGGTGGCAAGACAGTGCCATGCCCATGGCTGTGTCTTGAGAATCCACTCCACTCCATGCTTTCAGTGATTCAGTAGGTTACACATTGATTAGGCAGCGACAATGACAATTCTCCCATAGGGAAAGCCCATGATGAGCCATCTGTTCCAGGGTTAGCTAGTAGTTGGGCAACACTTAAAGCTCTGACACTCACCTGACAAGCAAATAGCTTCTCCGAGGCACAGAGGCTTCAGTATTGATGCTCTGCCTCTCAAATGGGCCTTTCAGAAAGCCCCGCTTTTTATCCGTGCCTGAGTTAGCCAACCTGCATCAGGCCCGCCCCCGACTGCTCACTACTTTTGGGGTCGTCCGCCCCAGCACTTATTCTAGCCCGCCCGCGGACTGAAATTTGGAAGTTCAGGCAGCCATTTTTAAAGGTCACGTTTGCGAAGCCAGGAATTCTCTGCAGCCTCTGAACAAGGAGTGAAAATCTGGGCCTGTGAAGACACTCCTTACCTCTTTGACCAAGATTTTGGTGACCTGTTCTTCTATCTTTTTGTGGCTGAGTGTCAGATTTCATTTAAATATGTTTCTGTGATATGCTTGGCACTTCTTATTAAATGCGCTACACAAATGCTAATTGCTGATTTCTCATTTTGTGTGCTTTGGCTTCACCCATTGATGCTGGAGCACCTGCAGTAATGCACACTAGTTGTAGTAAATAAGATGTGTTCAGCACAGTTTTAGATGATGAGATTTGCTTTCCCCTCACAAGCTAAAGACAATACAATCCCCTTGAGGAATGGAAAGCTAGAAGAGAGCGAGCAGCTTTTCCGTGACTTATAATCCGAGCGTCAAACTTTACAAGAAGGTGACCGAGTTAGAAAGAGCTTCCCTTTCAGGTCTGGTATCTGTGGTGCCGGGAAATGACTCCTCCAAGACACAGAGACTTCAACATTGACGCCCTAGCTCTCAAATGGGCCTTTCAGGTTGGCCTGAGTCAGCCAACCTGCCTCGTGCTCGCTCTCTTGACCCCTCGCTACTTTTGGGGCCTCTCTCTGTGCCTCCTGAAGTTTTTAAGTGAAATAAATTTTGAATATTTTCAAAGCATTCCCCAGTGGACTTGAACCAAATCTACTCATGAGTCAGAAGCAGCTTTACTGAAGTTGAAAGCCTGGAAGAACTTAATCAGCCTGCATAGTTATAGTTGTATCTGCTATAGTCAATATGTACAATGTTCATCCATAAGAACATAAGAGCTAGGAGTCGGAGTCGGCCATTCGGCTCCTCAAGCCTACCGCGCCATTCAATAAGATCATGGCTGATCTGCCCCAGGGCTCTTTCGTGCCAGTTCCTTATAGCCCTCAACTCCATGATATTTCAAAAATCTATCTACCTCCTCTTTAAATACTTTGTGATCTAGCCTCCACACCTCTGAGGTAGCGAATTCCAGACATTCACTATCCTCTTAGAGAAGAAATTCCTTTGCATCACAGTTTTAAATGAGTGTCCCCTTAATCTGTAACCATACCCCTAGTTCGAGATTCCCCCTATAGTGGAAACACCTTCTCAACATCTACACTGGCAAGCCCCCTCAATATTGTACGTTTCAATAAGATCACCCATTCTAGATAAGTCAACCCCTTCATCCCAGGAATCAGCTGAGTGAATCTCTTTTGAACTGCCTCCAATGCCAGCATATCCTTTCTTAACCACGAGGACCAAAACTGTATACAGTACTCCAGGTGCAGCCTCACCAACACCCTGTACAGTTGTAACAAGACTTCCCCATTTTTAAACTCCAACCCTCTAGCATTACAGGCCAAAATTCCATTTGCCTTCTTAATTACTTGCTGCACCTGCATGCTAACTTTGTCTTTCATGCACAAGGACACCCAGATCCCTCTGTGCTGCACTTTTTTGGAGTCTCTCTCCATTTAAATAATAGCCTGCCTTTTGATTTTTCCTACCAAGGTGCATGACCTCACACTTTCCTACATTAAACTCCATCTGCCAAGTTTTTGCACACCTACTCAACCTGTTTATATCCCTTTGCAGATTCCTTATGTCTTCATCACAACATGCCCTTCCATCTATTTTTGTATCATCAGCAAATTTGGATACATTACACTCTGCCCCCTCCTCCAAGTCATTAATAAGGATAATAAATAGTTGAGGCCCTATGACTGATCCTTGTGGCACCCAAATAGTTACGTCTTTCCAACCTGAAAAAGACCCATTAATTCCGATACTCTGTCTTCTGTCAACCCTCAATCCATACTAATACATTACCCCCCATACCATGAGCTTCTATTTTGTACAATAACCTTGTATGTGGCACCTTGTCGAATGCCTTCTGGAAATCCAAATACACTACATATACCAGTTCCCCTTTATCAACTCTGCTTGTTATATCCACAAAGAACTCTACCAAATTTGTCAAACATGATTTCCCTTTCACAAAAGCATGTTGCCTCTGTTTGATTGCGTTAATTTCTAAATGTCCAGCTATTTCTTCCTTATTAATAGATTGTAGCATTTTCCCAATGAAAAATGTTAGACTGACTAGCCTATAGTTTCCTGCTTTTTGTCTCTCTCCCTTCTTGAAAAGGGGTGTCACATTAGTGGTTTTCCACTCCGCTGGGACCTCCCGGAATCCAGTGAGTTCTGGAATATTTCGACCAATGCGTCCACTATCTCTGCAGCCACTTCCTTTAAAACCCTTGGATGCAGGCCATCAGGTCCTAGTGACCTGTCTGTCTTTAGTCCCATTAGTTCCTCCCATTTGCTCCTGGCTTATCTGATATCTTTGGGATGTTTAGTATCCTCCACCATGAAGACCGATGTAAAATACTGGTTTAAATTATCTGCCATTTCCCTATTCCTCCCTATCAATTCTCCAGTCTCATCCTCCAAGGGTCCCACGCTCACTTTAGGCACTCTCTTTTTGTATACCCTTAGAAGCTCTTGCTGTTTGTTTTTATATTTCTTGCCAATTTACTTTCATAATCAATTTTCTCCTTCTTTATTAGCTTTTTAGTCATCTGCTGCTGGCTCTTAAAAAGAAAATCCCAATCCTCTAGTGGCCTTCCACTAGTTTTCGCCACTTTGTACACCTTAGTTTCAGATTGGATAACTCTCCTTGCCCACCTTTGTTTCCTTGTTCATCAGGCTCAGTAATCACTCAGAAGCAGGTTCCTGTGTCATTCCACCTCTGCAATCCTGCTCTGTCACTCTATCAGGCTTAGTAAATCCTTAACAAAAACAGAATTACCTGGAAAAACTCAGCAGGTCTGGCAGCATCGGCGGAGAAGAAAAGAGTTGACGTTTCGAGTCCTCATGACCCTTCGACAGAACTTGAGTTCGAGTCCAGGAAAGAGCTGAAATATAAGCTGGTTTAAGGTGTGTGTGTGGGGGGCGGAGAGATAGAGAGACAGAGAGGTGGAGGGGGTTGGTGTGGTTGTAGCGACAAACAAGCAGTGATAGAAGCAGATCATCAAAAGATGTCAACAACAATAGTACAATAGAACACATAGGTGTTAAAGTTAAAGTTGGTGATATTATCTAAACGAATGTGCTAATTAAGAATGGATGGTAGGGCACTCAAGGTATAGCTCTAGTGGGTTTTTTTTTTATTTTATATAATGGAAATAGGTGGGAAAAGGAAAATCTTTATAATTTATTGGGAAAAAAAAAAAAGGGGGAAACAGAAAGGGGGTGGGGATGGGGGAGGGGACTCACGACCTAAAGTTGTTGAATTCAATATTCAGTCCGGAAGGCTGTAAAGTCCCTAGTCGGAAGATGAGGTGTTGTTCCTCCAGTTTGCGTTGGGCTTCACTGGAACAATGCAGCAAGCCAAGGACAGACATGTGGGCAAGAGAGCAGGGTGGAGTGTTAAAATGGCAAGCGACAGGGAGGTTTGGGTCATTCTTGCGGACAGACCGCAGGTGTTCTGCAAAGCGGTCGCCCAGTTTACGTTTGGTCTCTCCAATGTAGAGGAGACCACATTGGGAGCAACGAATGCAGTAGACTAAGTTGGGGGAAATGCAAGTGAAATGCTGCTTCACTTGAAAGGAGTGTTTGGGTCCTTGGACGGTGAGGAGAGAGGAAGTGAAGGGGCAGGTGTTGCATCTTTTGCGTGGGCAAGGGGTTGTGCCATAGGAGGGGGTTGAGGAGTAGGGGGTGATGGAGGAGTGGACCAGGGTGTCCCGGAGGGAGCGATCCCTACGGAATGCCGATAAGGGGGGTGAAGGGAAGATGTGTTTGGTAGTGGCATCATGCTGGAGTTGGCGGAAATGGCGGAGGATGATCCTTTGAATGCGGAGGCTGGTGGGGTGATAAGTGAGGACAAGGGGGACCCTATCATGTTTCTGGGAGGGAGGAGAAGGAGTGAGGGCGGATGCGCGGGAGATGGGCCGGACACGGTTGAGGGCCCTGTCAACGACCGTGGGTGGAAAACCTCGGTTAAGGAAGAAGGAGGACATGTCAGAGGAACTGTTTTTGAATGTAGCATCATCGGAACAGATGCGACGGAGGCGAAGGAACTGAGAGAATGGGATGGAGTCCTTACAGGAAGTGGGGTGTGAGGAGCTGTAGTCGAGATAGCTGTGGGTGTCGGTGGGTTTGTAATGGATATTGGTGGACAGTCTATCACCAGAGATTGAGACAGAGAGGTCAAGGAAGGGAAGGGAAGTGTCAGAGATGGACCACGTGAAAATGATGGAGGGGTGGAGATTGGAAGCAAAATTAATAAATTTTTCCAAGTCCTGACGAGAGCATGAAGCAGCACCAAAGTAATCATCGATGTACCGGAGAAAGAGTTGTGGAAGGGGGCCGGAGTAGGACTGCAACAAGGAATGTTCCACATACCCCATAAAGAGACAGGCATAGCTGGGGCCCATGCGGGTACCCATAGCCACACCTTTTATTTGGAGGAAGTGAGAGGAGTTGAAGGAGAAATTGTTCAGCGTGAGAACAAGTTCAGCCAGACGGAGGAGAGTAGTGGTGGATGGGGATTGTTCGGGCCTCTGTTCGAGGAAGAAGCTAAGGGCCCTCAGACCATCCTGGTGGGGGATGGAGGTGTAGAGGGATTGGACGTCCATGGTGAAGAGGAAGCGGTAGGGGCCAGGGAACTGGAAATTGTTGATGTGACGTAAGGTGTCAGAGGAATCACGGATGTAGGTGGGAAGGGATTGGACAAGGGGAGAGAGAAGGGAGTCAAGATAACGAGAAATGAGTTCTGTGGGGCAGGAGCAAGCTGAGACGATCGGTCTACCGGGGCAGTTCTGTTTGTGGATTTTGGGTAGGAGATAGAAGCGGGCCGTCCGAGGTTGGGCAACTATCAGGTTGGAAGCTGTGGGAGGGAGATCCCCAGAGGAGATGAGGTCAGTGACAGTCCTGGAAACAGTGGCTTGATGTTCAGTGGTGGGGTCATGGTCCAGGGAGAGGTAGGAGGAAGTGTCTGCGAGTTGACGCTCAGCCTCCGCGTGGTAGAGGTCAGTGCAGGTCAGTTTCTTCCTTAACCGAGGTTTTCCACCCACGGTCGTTGACAGGGCCCTCAACCGTGTCCGGCCCATCTCCCGCGCATCCGCCCTCACTCCTTCTCCTCCCTCCCAGAAACATGATAGGGTCCCCCTTGTCCTCACTTATCACCCCACCAGCCTCCGCATTCAAAGGATCATCCTCCGCCATTTCCGCCAACTCCAGCATGATGCCACTACCAAACACATCTTCCCTTCACCCCCCTTATCGGCATTCCGTAGGGATCGCTCCCTCCGGGACACCCTGGTCCACTCCTCCATCACCCCCTACTCCTCAACCCCCTCCTATGGCACAACCCCTTGCCCACGCAAAAGATGCAACACCTGCCCCTTCACTTCCTCTCTCCTCACCGTCCAAGGACCCAAACACTCCTTTCAAGTGAAGCAGCATTTCACTTGCATTTCCCCCAACTTAGTCTACTGCATTCGTTGCTCCCAATGTGGTCTCCTCTACATTGGAGAGACCAAACGTAAACTGGGCGACCGCTTTGCAGAACACCTGCGGTCTGTCCACAAGAATGACCCAAACCTCCCTGTCGCTTGCCATTTTAACACTCCACCCTGCTCTCTTGCCCACATGTCTGTCCTTGGCTTGCTGCATTGTTCCAGTGAAGCCCAACGCAAACTGGAGGAACAACACCTCATCTTCCGACTAGGGACTTTACAGCCTTCCGGACTGAATATTGAATTCAACAACTTTAGGTCGTGAGTCCCCTCCCCCATCCCCACCCCCTTTCTGTTTCCCCCCCCTTTTTTTTTTTTCCCAATAAATTATAAAGATTTTCCTTTTCCCACCTATTTCCATTATATAAAATAAAAAAAAAACCCACTAGAGCTATACCTTGAGTGCCCTACCATCCATTCTTAATTAGCACATTCGTTTAGATAATATCACCAACTTTAACTTTAACACCTATGTGTTCTATTGTACTATTGTTGTTGACATCTTTTGATGATCTGCTTCTATCACTGCTTGTTTGTCGCTACAACCACACCAACCCCCTCCACCTCTCTGTCTCTCTATCTCTCCGCCCCCCACACACACACCTTAAACCAGCTTATATTTCAGCTCTTTCCTGGACTCGAACTCAAGTTCTGTCGAAGGGTCATGAGGACTCGAAACGTCAACTCTTTTCTTCTCCGCCGATGCTGCCAGACCTGCTGAGTTTTTCCAGGTAATTCTGTTTTTGTTTTGAATTTCCAGCATCCGCAGTTTTTTTGTTTTTTTTTTAGTAAATCCTTTCCCCTTTTGGCCACCAGTATCACACCATAACTGTATCACCACTTCTGCTACAAGCAATCCCAACTGTAATGACCAAGCTGTGATGTTGATGTAAATGAAGTGGATTAGTGCCTCTGGCACCATCAATTCTTATCTCGGTCAATGTTTTTTTTTAACCAAGTCACTGGTGGCACAGTGTATAGGGAAACATCGGTCAGCACTGGATGCTACATTTTGCCATTTATTCCAGTCGCTCCTTTTACGAGCCCCATCGTGGACTCAATCCCAACTACTGACTACCAACTATTTAGCCATGGCTCAATAGGTAGCATTCTTGCCTCCGAGTTAGCAAGTATGAGTTCAAATCCCACTCCAGGGACTTGAGCGCTGTCAATTCAATGCAGTATTGAGACAACTGTTATGTGTAAAAGATCAAATGGCACTATTCAAAGGAGAAAAGTGGTGTTCCCCCCAGCGTCATGGCCAATGTTGATTCCTCAACTGGGATTCAGTCCTATCTACTGCGCTTGGAGAGAGAGATAAAACAAGACTTGCCTGCCATTTGCTCATTTTAACCTTCTGTCCTTTAACCCAGCATTCAGTAGCCTCGACTCAGCGGCAGTACACTTGCCCCTGAGTCAGAAGGTTGTGTGTTAAAGCCAACTCCAAAGATCTGAACACATAATCTAGGCTGTGGGAGTGATGTTAAACTGATGCCATTTCAGCTGCTTCAGATGGATGTAGACAATTCCTTATCTCTATTTCAAGAAGAGCAGAGGAGTTTTTCCCCCATGTCCTGGCCAATATTTATCTCTCAACCAACATCACTAAAACAGCTGGCCTAAACATTTATCTCGCTCCTATGTTTTGGGAGCTTCCTTTGTGCAAATGGACTGCCCGCTTCTTAGATGCCAAAAAGCTATACATAAAGTGCATTCTGGCCAATAAATTACTTTTTATGATGTCCTGTGAATGTGAAATGAACTACATAAATATGACAAAACAGAAGATGCTGGAAATACATATCCGGTCCATAAGACCATAAGACATAGGAGCAGAAATTAGGCCATTCAGCCCATCGAGTCTGCTCTGCCATTCAATCATGGCTGGTAAGTTTCTCAACCCCATTCTCCTGCCTTCTCCCTGTAAACCTTTGATCCCCTTACCAATCAAGAACCTATCTTGATGGCACCTGTGGTGAGAGAAACAAAGTTAACGTTTCAGGTTGATGACGTGTCATCAGAACTACAAAAAGAGATGTTACAGGTTTTAATCAATACAGAGGCAGGGAAAGCAAAGAGGAGCGAGAAAGTAAAGAACTAAAGGTAAGGTCAGGTCTGTAATAGGATGAAAGGCAGGAGAGATTAAAAACGTTGACAGTATACAGCAATAGGGCAATGGTAATGAAACAAGTAAAGATGGAAAAGATAGGTTTAGAGGAGGTGTAAATAGCAATAGCAGAATCATTACCACAGCTGCTATTTGTAAAAAAAAAAGGTCGGAGCAGTGGTTATGACCTGAAACTATTGAACTCTGAGAGTCCTGAAGGCTGTAATGTGCCTCATCAAAACATGAAGTGCTGCTCCTCCAACTTTTGTTCAGTTTCATTAGAACAGTATAGGAGGCCAAAGACAGGTCAAAGTGGGAGTGGTGCGGAGAATTAAAATGACATGCTACCAGAAGCTAGGAGCCTTGCTTGCAAACTGAGTAAAGTTGTTCCCCAAAGCGGTCACCAAATCTGAATTTGGACTCTTTATTGTTGAAGAGACTGCATCATGAAGACCAAATATAGAATACTAAATTTAAAGAAGTATAAGTAGATTACTACTTAACCAGGAAGGAGTGTTAGTGGCCCTGAACAGTGGAAAGAGGGAAGATTAGCGGGCAAGTGTAAGAGTGATGGAATACTTTCCACTTACCTGGATGAGTGCAGCTCCAACAACATTCAAGAAGCTCCACACCATCCAGGATAAAGCAGCCCAGTTGATTGGTGCCCCATCCACATCATTAAACATTGTCCCCCTCCACAACCAGTGTACAGTGGCAGCAGTGTGTACAAGATGCACTGTAGCAAGCGCCAATTCAAAGGCACCTTCCAAACACGATACCTAGAAGGACAAGAGCAGCAAGTGTGTTGGGGAACACCACCACCTGCAAGTTTTCCTCTTGTTCTCACACCACCCTGAATTGGAAATATATAAGCTTTCTGTCATCTTTGCTGGTTCAAATTCTGTAACTCCCTACCTAATAACCCTGTGGACCTATCTTCACAACATGGGCTGCAGTGGTTCGTTCAAGAAAGTAGCTGAAAAGGGCAATTAGGGATGGGCAGTAAAAACTGACCTTGTTAGCGGTGCCCACGTCCTGTGATTGAATTTTTTTTTATAAAAGCTTGTTTTGATTTCTAGCTAAATGCCCCTTAGGTGCCACCTAGTATTTGATTGGCTGATAACGGCTTCACAGTCACTAAATATCCTTTTGTATTGCACACATTTGCTGTTTCCTGTTCCAATGTATATTTACTTTACTTTGAATTATATCCAAGTATCCATTTGCTTAATACATCCAGAATGCTGTTGGTATCCCTCACGTTTGTCACCTTGCCACATTTCTTGGTGTGATCATCAAAGCTTTGTAATGCAAAAAGTACTCTGTTCCAAGAGATTTACTTCTTTCCACTTACCCTGTTTCTTGCTGCAAAACCAGTTTCAATATCCTGTAACTAATTTGTAGTTAATTCCATGACCTTCAATTTTTTAAAGGCTTCACATGTGGAACTATATCAAATGTTTTCTAAAAGTCTAACTAAGTAATGACAACCGGATAGCCAAATCTACTAGTTTAGTCACATCCTTGAAAAACTTCAGCGGATTGTGCTAACTACCCGTTTTAAATACATTAGTTGGGTTAAAGGTATTTAAACCTGAGAATGATATTTTGCAACTGGAAGATTTGAGAGATTGGGAGCCAGTATGGGTCAACAGCAACAGGGGTACTTGGTGGTTGGGGCAATTTAGGGGGAAAGGTAACTTTTACTAAAAAAAAAATCCTTTGCGCTAGTGCTGAAATTCATCATCTCATTTTCTGGAACATTACTTCGTAGGAGAGCCAATTTAGAGATGAACCGGACTCCCAAATAGAAACTTCCCCATTAAAAATGAAATGACGACAGGTTTGCACAATGCTGCCTAATTCATTTCCGCCCACAAGGTTTATAAGCTCTGAAGTTCATTGTATTGTTTCCTTGAATCTTTGGATACTTGTAGAATGTTACTGTAATTGGATGGTAAATATGCATGAACCTAATACTCGCCTGGGAGGGGGGACCCCATTCAGTTCTCATCTACTCCAGGCGAGTGGAACAGTGCAGTCTTCACCCACAGATGGCCTACCTTTCCTAATCCTGTTAACACAAGTTTTATTTTCTTTGTCTCTTACAGTAAGGAAATCTTGCATGACGTATCATTCACTGTTCCACCTGGACACACACTGGCCCTGGTAAGTCCGTTTACTGCAATGTGTGAGTGACATTCCACCAAACTTGGTTCAATTGATATACATATCTTCAGTACCAATGCAATGAAATCAGATTGTGGCAAATATTTATGAATCCAATTCTCACCCGGTTAGAGGGTTCCACCATTACCCACGCAGGTGGAGGACCACCTGATATCCAGGTAGTGATATTTACTAATATCTGGATAATTTATAGGAATAACCCAAATCATGCTCATGAATTGATGATCTTTGGTTTCCTGGACAATACCCAGTGTTGACAGCACCATCACCACTTGTGCTACAGTGATTCAAAGAGAAGGTCCATCAGCATTTTCTCCACATAACTAGGGATGAGCATTAAATGCAGCCTTGCCAGCATCAGCCACATCTCAAGAATTAATTTTTAAACAAAGGACTATAGTAACAAAGAGTCCTCGTCCAGGGCATTATCAGCTGGTGCTACTGTCTGGATCAATTTATTGGAAAAGATGGATCCTGCACCAGGACACACCAGCCTATCCCCCCACCCCTGACCCTGCCATCCTAGCAAGCAGTTTATAAGTTAACCTACTTATTTAGTCCTTTTACTGCACTTCCTCTCTCCTAGACAACAAACTGTCCAATCACTGCATTGTCCCTTCCCCTCTCTCACAACTAGTCTTTCATTGCCACAACGGACCTGTTGCTACTTCAATCTTTGAAGAGTTGAGACAAGAGGGTTTTTATAAGTTGGGGCATAAGTGTGATTGACATGGGGGAAGAATGCAAATGCCATTTGTGTACATTTGAGGAGGTGAAACAAATATTTTAAGTCACAAGTACAAGCCAATAGGCCATTGAAGGTCTCTCTGAAACCTTTTGTTCTGCAGTGAACATTTTTCACATCCTGCAACTGTACATGTTTATAGCACGAGAGGCCATTTAACCCATTGGTTTAATGGTTCTGTTACTTGTATTTTTGCACTAGGTTGGGCCCTCTGGATCTGGGAAAAGCACCATAATCCGACTGCTGTTCCGATTTTATGATGTCAAGGGAGGCTGCATTAAAATCGATGGCCAAGACATCTCAAAGGTAAAAGCAGATACTTATTCGAGAAGAAAGTCAAGAGCTTTGATCAGCTTCAAGTGTTGAGACTGAAACCATGTATGTCTCAAATGGGGCCTAGTGTCCATCAGCCCCATGCAGAATGCAGAACGCATGTTGGCCTTAAGCAGGACTGTGTTGGGAGTGTTGTGAACTGTGAGGATGGTGTGGAACTTCAAGAACACATAGACTTGTTGGTGGAGTGGGCAGATAGGTGGCAGATGTAGTTCAATGTGGAGAAGTGTGAGGTGATGCATTTTGGTAGGAAGAACATGGACAGACGATATAAAATAAGGAGTGAAATTTTGAAGGGGGTGGAGGAGCAGAAAGATTTGGGTGTATATGTGCATAGATCATTGAAGGTGGCAGGACAGGTGGAGAGAGCAGTTAATAACACATATAGTATCCTGCGCTTTATAAATAGGGAGGTTATGCTGAATTTATATAAGACACTCTTTAGACCTCAGCTGGAATATTGTGTACAGTTCTGGGTGCCGTGTTATAGGAAGGATGTGAACACATTGGAGAGAGTGCAGAAGAGGTTTACAAGAATGGTTTCAGGGATGAGAAACTTCAGCTATGAGGATAGATTGGAAAGGTTCGGACTGTTCTCCTTGGAGAGAAGAAGGCTAAGAGGCGATTTGATAGAGATGTTCAGAATCGTGAGGGGCTGGACAGAGTAGATATGGAGAAGCTGTTCCTGCTCGTAAAAGGATCAAGAACGAGAGGGCACAGATTTAAAGTGATTTGCAAAAGAAGCAAATGTGACATGAGAGAAAACTTTTTCACATTAACGAGTGGTTCGGGTCTGGAATGCACGGCCTGGAAGTGTAGTGGAGGCAGGTTCCACTGAGGCGTTCAAGAGGGCATTGGATGATTATTTGAATAGAAACAATATGCAGGGCTATGGGGGAAAGGCAGGACAACAGCACTAGGTCATAATGCTCATTTGGAGAGCTGGTGCCAACATGATGGGCCGAATGGCCTCCTGTGCCGTTGAAATTCTGTGACCCTGTGAACAGAGGAAGGGAACAGAACAGAGGGAAAACCGGTAAGAAGGCAGAGACGAGAGGAGCGAGGGGAAAAAAAAGTGGAATGGGTGAAAGAGATCAGAGAGAGAAAACAGGGAAAAGGAAAGATGGGAGAGAGAGGAAAGGCAATCAGTGAGAAAAGTATAACAAGCATAAAATATAACTGGGAAAAAGGGTAAGAGAGAAAAAGTACAAGTGAGAACAAACAGACAATGAGCGATTAGAAAGAATCAGAAGATAGAGGGAATACAAAGACAGCAGAAAGCAAGATCACATATTGGCATTGGTTAGGCTATCCGTTAAAAGCAATGGAATCTCAGACTGTTTCTGTGCGAGTCTGTGTGCTTCACTGGAGAAGTGCCACCAGCAGTTCCTTTGCAAGATCCTTCAAATCCAATGACAAGAAAGGCATCCAACAGCAGTGTCCTCTTTGAAGCCAACATGCCAAACATTGAGGCGCTAATCACTTAAAACTAGCTCTGCCGGGCAGGACATATTGTGCGCTTGCCTCACACCGGCTTCCCAGAGCAGCTGCTCTCCTCGGAACTCAGTCGTCTCAGGAGACTCCCAGGAGGACAATGGAAACTCCTAAGGGATGTCTTCAAAGCAATCCTGAAGGGATCAAATATCTCTGCTGACTCATGGGAAGCTCCCTGGCTTGTGACCGACCAAAACGGAGAAGGTTCGGGAAGACATCGAGAGACTCTGGGAACATGCAGAAGAAAATCTGAGGCGTCAGAGAGAATGTAAAAAATTCCAAACACCTCATTTACCCGACTCTTCAGGCACCACCTGTCGAGTTTGCAAATCATGCATATCAGCCATCTCGAAACGCATTGAAATAGAGCGGAAACCCTCGACCCAGAGAGATTGCCTAAGAAGAAGATATTTATTTCAATATGTGAGGACATAAAGACATCACTGATACAATGAGCAAAGCCAGATCAGAAACCTGGAGTGACTGCTGATCAAGGGCTCTCCAATGGTTTAGTAAATGCCCTTATCCTTTTGAAGATGTTTATTGTTTTTTGACATATGGTCTCTCCTGCAGCATTCTGTATCTCAGTGAGAGCTCTTAGTGAAATGTCAGGGCAAAAAAAATGTTGTTCCAGTGTTTTTACCAAAGACTTTTGAACTTGTAATAATAGGTGCTTACAAAACACCCCTGGTTCTACATTGAAGGATTGCAGTTGTGAGACATGGGATTAAGATTTGAGTCTGTGCCTTCAGCCCTATAAACAGGCAGGAACGGAGGCATTGAACTACAAACCAGTAGGGCACTCCTCTTTCATTTCCTGCCCCTCTCCCCTTTTTATATGTGTTTCAGCTTCCTACTCGTTTGCACAAATAGCTGCATTAGTGTGATCAGATCCTTTGAGGCCTACATATCTCCAGCCTCAGCCAGTTGACTAAACTGCCATGGACTCTACCATATATAACAAAGCCAGCATCCATTGTTCGTTTTGTGGGTGTTCAGATTTAAAGAATTTACTTGCACTTTGTTTACAAGTTGGGTAACCTGACCACCTGAACAACTAACCAGCAGTAAGCAGTCATGCCTCACACTTGGAACATTTGTTTCATTCATCTGTCCAAAGTCTGTAATAGAAAGTGCGGCAGAATGCTTGTTTTATATCCTTTCTATCATCGTGTGACAGCGATCAAGGATTTGGCATGCCGCTGGTGTCCGGTAAATACGCTGTTTATAAGCAGTGGCAATTTTAACTTGTTTGAAGCCATGATGTTTGCATCACGGGGATTAGAACACGAGAAATTAATTATTTGTCGCATCTAGCCCATGTCAGCATTTACCCTTCAGCTGAGTAAATAGCTGACCTGTTCCATCAGAACATAAGAATAGGAGCAGGAGTAGGACATGTGACATCTCAAATCTGTTCCGCCATTGAGTGAGGTCATGGCTCACCTACTGTTGCCATTCCATTTTCCTGCTCTATTCCCATATACCTTCATCCACCTCCCTGCTCTAAATTTGGTTCTTAACATAAGGCCTGAACTTTCACGCTTGGCTTGGGAGCACAGAGTTAGGACAATTGCCACAAACCCAACCCAGGAAAAAGTGCCCCAGAGGTTCTGATTTTCGGCTGGGGATAGGGAGAGAGGGGGAGAGGGTGGAAGGAGGATGGAGGGGTGGGGGACACAGTGGGTGAAAATAGGAGTCATGGTGAGTGACCCCAAATAGAGTTCGGAGGCAGGCTGGGCAGAAGGCATGCCTCGGTGCTCTGGCATTTTGTCAAAGATGTGAAAAAATGAATAAAACCAATACACAGCCCTCACCCCTCACCTCCCTCTCCACAACCTCCCCATGGCCCCATTCTCGCGAACTCATGCCCTTATAATGACCCCCCCATGGTCCTTCATATCCTCTGTGCCAATCTGTGCCCTCCACTCTTTCCCCCTCCCCCGCCATGGCCCTCAGCCCCTATGGCCTCCACCCATCCCCATAGCCCTTTATAACTCCTATTCCAACTTATGCCCCTCTACCCACCCACATGGCCTTTTATAGTCCCTATACTAACTTGGCGCCAACTCATGCCAACACTATTCACCCCCACCCACCATCCTTTACACTTGCACTTACCATGCCAACTCACCCAGTATCCACCATGGGCAGTCCTCAGGACCCATGCTGAGATTAAAAGCTCTTAAAGGTCTATTGATGAATTCACTATATCCAAAAGAAAACACTCTCATTGAAAACCCATTTACTACATTTAACTTCTTTTCATCTATTATGAAAACAAACATTTGTATTCATGGTCCCACTTCAAAGAGATTATAAGCACTTGGAGCTGTCAGTCAAACTGTGAACTAATAGGCATCCCACTGTGATGATGATAGGTTGTGAAATCAGTCATGCAGCACTAATCATGTTATGATGGCCCTCAGGCTTATGTCAACAGACAAAATGAATAGCAAAGCACTGATTTTTTTTAGAACTCTGCAGACAGTTGTTTCTACTATTTAAAGGGAAAGATATTTAAATTCCTTGACAGTTCTCGTAAGAGGCCCAATGATTTTATGTACTTCTTACGCACATTCATGTTTAATTTTAATAATCTCAAACAGTATCTTACCTCTCTCAAAGGTGCCCCTTGACCATATCCAAAAGGATACCTTACGTCTCCAAAGAACTCTTGACAGCTTTAGACCTTCTCCTACCTGGTCTAAAGTGCAGAAGTCGTGTTTTGGACAACCCACTAGCCAAAATCAGATCTGACTGAGGCAGCTGCACTTGTGCCTCCATTTCCCTCCCCTGTAAAAACGGTGGAGGCCGGGTTTGGGGATAGAACTTCCGGATGTGGACCTCCTCTGCCATTTTTGCTAAGATGTTAGAGCCTCTCTGTCTGTGTGAAAATTCTGGCCATAGTTTCAGCCTTAGCCACTAATCCTAGATGTGAGTTCCAGAGTCTCTCAACTCTGTGAAAAAGTTTCTTCTGCCCTCTAGATTAAATGCAAGAGATTTAGAACAATCGATGCCACCTCATTATAGACCTCTCAACTATTGGAAATAGTCTGCTTCTATTTATTCTGTCCCGGCATTTCATCATGTTAATCATTTCTAACAAAATTCATTGTTCCAACTTATGAAATAGGCCCAGCTTTTCACATTTTTCTTTGTTATTCATGTGTCCTGATAGCAGGCAGCATCCTAGTGACCCTCTCCAAAGATTCAACAGCCTCCCTATTGTGCAAAGGCCAGCTGAGTTCTTAAGATTTTATAAAGGTTCATCAGCACCTCGTTTATTATGCTTTTTACGTTTGTAAATAGTGACATTGAATTTTTTTAAAAAAAGGCAGCCCATACTGAACTTTTACAAATCACTTGTTAGGCCTCAGCTGGAGTACTGTGTCCAATTCCGGGTACTACATTTTAGGAAGGATGTCAGGGCCTCGGGAGAGGGTGCAGAGGAGGTTTACAAGGATGATACCAGGGATGAAAGACTTATTTTATGTTGAGAGACTGGAGAAACTGGGATTGTTCTCCTCAGTGCATTAAAGGTTAAGGAGAGATTTAATAGAGGCATTCAAAATTATGAGAGGTTTTATAGAGGAAGGAGGGAGAAACTGATATCTGGGGTGAGTGGGTCAGTAACCAGTGGTCCTGGATTAAATATAATTGGCAAAAGAACTAGAAGGCAGTGAGAAATTTCTTGACACAGAGGGTTGTTAAGATCTGGTACGCACTACCTATGATAGCACCCTAGTGGATCTACGTTGATCCCTTTCCAAGTCTTAATAGCCTTCCTACTGTGCGAAACCCAGTAGGATTTCATAGAAACTTTTAACAGGTAATTGTTTATATACTTGGAGAAGACTCATTTGGGGGGTGATTAGGAAAAATCTGGACTGTTGGACTAAATTGGATAGCTCTTTTAACGAGCTGCCTCCGGCTTGAAGGGCTGAATGGCTGCCTCCTGAGCTGTAAGATTCCATAATATTCTATACTTATTATGATGAAACCTATAATAGTCATATTAATCCAGGATAAAAACACACTCCTTTCAAGTGAAGCAGCATTTCACTTGCATTTCCCCCAACTTAGTCTACTGCATTCGTTGCTCCCAATGTGGTCTCCTCTACATTGGAGAGACCAAACGTAAACTGGGTGACCGCTTTGCAGAACACCTGCGGTCTGTCCGCAAGAATGACCCAAACCTCCCTGTCGCTTGCCATTTTAACACTCCACCCTGCTCTCTTGCCCACATGTCTGTCCTTGGCTTGCTGCATTGTTCCAGTGAAGCCCAACGCAAACTGGAGGAACAACACCTCATCTTCTGACTAGGCACTTTACAGCCTTCCAGACTGAATATTGAATTCAACAACTTTAGGTCTTGAGCTCCCTCCTCCATCCCCACCCCCTTTCTGTTCCCCCTTCCTTTTGTTTTTTTCCAATAAATTATATAGATTTTTCTTTTCCAACCTACTTCCATTATTTTTAAATATTTTTAAATCTTTTTTGCTCTCCCCACCCCCACTAGAGCTATACCTTGAGTGCCCTACCATCCATTCTTAATTAGCACATTCATTTTGATTAAATCACCAACTTTAACACCTATGTGTTCTTTTGTTCTGTTTTTGGTGACATCTTTTGATGATCTGTTTCTATCACTGCTTGTTTGTCCCTACAACCACACCAACCCCCTCCACTTCTCTCTCTCTCTCCCCCCCCCCCCCACACACCTTAAACCAGCTTATATTTCAACTCTTTCTTGGACTCGAACTCAAGTTCTGTCGAAGGGTCATGAGGACTCGAAACATCAACTCTTTTCTTCTCTGCTGATGCTGCCAGACCCGTTGAGTTTTTCCAGGTAATTCTGTTTTTATATTAATCCAAGGTATTGCCTTAATGTTATATGAACTTGTTCCATCTAAATCTCCCTGCTTTTCCATAGCAGCAAGCCTATTTCTGTTCACATCACAATTTATTCTTCATTTGGCATTGAATTTCAGCTCCCAATTTTTAACCCATTCCCCCGTTTCGTCAGTATTCCTCTGCAGCTCCTTTGGTCCACTAAAGAATTAATGCTTTCTATTTTGAGACGATTCCCTCTAGGTCTACATCCAAATCACTGATATGCACAATGAACAGAAATGATCCAGAATTGAAACCTGTGGGACACCACTACCCAGAATCACAGAATGTTACAGCACAGAAAGAGACCATTTGGCCCATGGCTCTGGCACTTGGTAGGAACAGTTTACCTGGTGGTACTCCCCTGCCTTCCGCCCATAACCCTGAAAATTCTTCCAATTTCGATAACAATCCAATTCCCTCTTGAATTCCTCAATTGAGGGAGGCGGTGGCGGAGTGTTATTGTCACAGGTCTGGTAATCCAGAGACCCAGGGTAATGTTCTGGGGTCCCAGGTTTGAATCCATTGGTTGTGGAATTGCTTAGCTCTGTTCTTCACTTGCTGCTTATACTGTTTGGTACGCTAGTAGTTCTGTGTTGTAGTTTCACCAGATTGACATATTTTTAGGTACGCAGGTGATGGAATTTGAATTCAATAAAAATCTGGAATTAAAAAATAAAGCCTAATAATGACCATGAAACCAATGTCGATTGTTGTGAAAACCCATCTGGTTCACTAATGTCCTTTAGGGAAGGAAATCTGCCACCCTTACCTGGTCTGTGTTACATGTGACTCCAGATCTGCAGTAACGTGGTTCACTCTTAAATGCCCTCTGAAATGGCCTAGCAAACTACTCAGCTGTATCAAACCACTAAAAAGTCAATAAAAAAGAATGAAACCGGCTAGCATCGGCCTAGGAACCGAAAACGACAGTGGCAATCTCAGCCCTTTTGACTCTACAAAGTCCTGCTTACTAACAAGTGGAGGCTAGTGCCAGAAGTGGGAGACCCGTCTCTTAAACTAGTCAAGCAACAGCCTGACAGTCATACTCATGGAATCATACCTTACAGATCATGAGCGAGACATCACCATCACCATCCCTGGGTACGTCCTGTCCCACCGGCAGGACAGACCCAGCAGTGATGGGAGCACAGTGGTATACAGTGGGGAAGGAGTTGCCCTGGTAGTCAATTCATGGGAATATACCTTAACTGTGCCTGAACTATCTCTCCTCTAAAGGCATCCCATTGTTCAGATACTGTTTTGTGTGCCAACCTGCGATTCCATGGACCAGATCCATTTTCTACCCATTGAGGTTGGCTTTCCCCCGTTAATTACTCCTGCTCTGAATTTTTCTTGTCCTTTTCTATAACCAACCTAAACCTTAAGTTATAATGATGACTATCCCCTAAATATTCCCCTACTGACACTTGATCCACTTGGCCTGCCTCATTCCCAGGAACCAGATCTAGCAGTGCCTCCTTTCTTGTTGGACTGGAAACACACTGCAGTAGAAAATGTTCCTGAGCGCACCCTACACACTTCCAACTACAATGGAAAACTGCCCTTAACTTCTACTCTCTATCGTCTTCCATCTAAACACTTTTTGCTATTCTCCCTCTAATGCTATATCCCTTAAACTTTTCTACTAATATCCTGTGAGATATCTTGTACAAACTTTAGTAAAGTCCATAAACACTACCTTTTTCCAATCACCATCCTCAAAAGATTTCTCTGTGGCTGCATAGTAAACATGAACACCCCTTTTAAAATCTGTGCTGGCTACTTCTAGCTTTTTGATCTTTAACTAGACACATGGTAATTTCATTTTTAATTAAATACTCTACAATTTCATCTCCCACAGATGTTAAACTAGCATTCCTTTTAATTACCCGGATTAGCTCTGTCTCCCTTTGTAATAATGGGTACTACATTGGCCACTTTCTAGACCTCCGGCGCACATCCACATGTAATAGAGCCTGAAATAGAAGTACAAGGATCTCAGCAGTCTCCTCCTGACTGCCTCAGGACCATGGGATGTTATCCCATCTGTCCCTGTTTTCCTTAGCCTATCTAAAATTTTCTTTTTATTTATTATGAGATTGCTCATCTTGTACTCATCCACTTCACCTCCTCCACGATATACTTCTCTTTACTAAAGGTTGATGCAAAGTACCTATTAAATATTACTGCCATTTTTTCAGTGCTTATAAGTTGATAATTTGCTAGGTGTAGGAGTCCCATCTTGCTTTTAACAGTTTGACATAATCTGACATACTTTTAAAATACTTAACTGTTACTTTTAAAGCCTTAGGAATGCTCTTCTCATAATTTCTCTTGGCCTTCCTTATTCTGTTCTTACCTCTTTTATATTTTCTATTATTCTGCTTTCGTTTCGTTCATTATTATTCTTATGATTCTTTATGGGGGCGAAAGGTTATCGGAGGTAAATGGGATTGTGGAATTCGAAACACAAACCGATCAGCCATGATTCTATTGAATGGCAGAGTAGGCTCAATGGGCTGAGTGGCCTACACCTGCAAACTTGTATGTTCATATGTTTTGTTCAACTTTAATTGGTCTCTAACCTCTTTATTTGTCCCAAAGCTAGTATTGTTCCTCAATTTTATTATGCTGGTATCTTCTGTATGTTTGCAATCTCTTATTTAAAAAAAAATTCCACTGTTGCTCTTCAGTCCTGTGTGTCAATTCCTCCTTCCACCTCACCTGGCCGGTTCACTCAGCGGAACCACTAGAGCTGTCAGAACTTCGTTTAGCATCTCACCTGAAAGAAGCCATCTCCAAATATGCAGCATTCCCTTACTGCTGTACTGGAGTGCTTATTGAATAATATAACACAAAAGAAGGCCCATTGAACCTGTGACGGCTATTTTGAACTCCAGTTAGTCCCCCTCATTGCTCCTTCTCCATATGCTCTTTCTGCACCATTTTCTCTTTCAAGCTTTTATGTAATTTCTTTTGAAAGCTACTGTTAAATCAGCTTCCAATACTGTTTCAGGAAATGCATTTCAAATCCTAACCAGTCATTGTGTAAAAAAAAAAAAGTTTTTCTTCATGTTGCCTCTAGTTCTTTTGCCATTCTTGGAAGATGCAACTGGAGAATTGATAACAGGGAACAGGGAAATGACAGATGATTTAAACTAATATTTTGCATTGGTCTTCACAGTGGAGGATACTATAAACATCCCAAAGATATCAGATAAGCAAGGAGCTAATGTTTATCTTTGTATACTCTACCCTGGATTATGTGATGGACTCTCACAGCAGTCTAACTAAGTCAAGTGGCTGCAGAGATAGTGGAGGTATTGGTCGAAATATTCCAGAACTCTGGATTCCAGAAGGGCCCCAGCGGATAGGAAAACGGTTAATGTGACACCCCTGTTCAAGAAGGAAGGGAGACAAAAAGCAGGAAACTATAGGTCAGTGAGCCTAACATCTGTCGTTGGGAAAATGCTAGAGTCCATTCTTAAGGAAGAAGTAGCAGGGCATTTAGAAAAGCTTAATGCAATCAAACAGAATCAACATGGTTTTGTGAAAGGGAAATCATGCTTGACAAATTTGCTAGAGTTCTTTGAGGATATAACAAGCAGGGTTGATAAAGGGGAACCGGTAGATGTAATGTATTTAGATTTCTAGAAGGCATTCGATAAGGTGCCACATAAAAGGTTATTGCACGAGATAGGAGCTCACGGTATTGGGGGTAATGTATTAACATGGATTAAGGATTGGTTAACACACACACAAGACAGAGTCGGGATTAATGTGTCTTCTTCAGATTGGAAAGACATAACTAGTGGAGTGCCACCAGGATCAGTCCTAGGGCCTCAATTATTTACTATCTATATTAATGACTTGGAAAAGGCAATTTATCCAAATTTGCTGACAATACAAAAATAGGTGGGAGGGCATGTTGTGATGAGGACATAAGGAATCTGCAAGGGGAAATAGACAGGTTGAGTGAGTGGGCAAAAACTTGGCAGATGGAGTTTAATGTAGGAAAGTGTGAGGTCATGCACTTTGGTAGGAAGAATCAAAATGCAGACTATTATTTAATTGGAGAGAGACTCCAAAAAGTGCAGCACAGAGGGATCTGGGTGTTTTTGTGCATGAAACACCAAATGTCCCAAGTAATTAAGAAGGCAAATGGTTTTGTTACAACTGTACAGGGTGTTGGTGAGGCCGCCCCTGGAGTACTTTGTACCGTTTTGGTCCCCATATTTAAGAAAGGATATACTGGCATTGGAGGCAGTTCAAAAGAGATTCACTAGGCTGATTCCTGGGATGAAGGGATTGACTTATCAAGAACGGTTAAACAGATTAGGCCTTCATTCATTAGAGTTTAGAAGAATGAGGGGTGATCTTATTGAAATGTATAAGATTCTGAGGGGGCTTGACAATGTATATGTTGAGAAGATGTTTCCACTAGTGGGAGAATCTCGAACTAGAGGGCATAGTTACAGATAATGGGACATTCATTTGAGACTGAGATGCGAAGGAATTTCTTCCCTCAGAGGGTAGTGAATGTCTGGAATTCTCTACCCCAGAGAGTTGTGGAGGCTAGATCACTGAAAGTATTTAAAGATGAGGTAGATAGATTTTTGAAATGTTGGGGAGTGAAAGGCTATGAGGAACTGGCACGAAAGAGGAGTTGAGACCTGGGGCAGATCAGCCATAATCTTATTGAATGGTGGGGCAGACTTGAGGGGCCGAATGGCCTACTTCTGCTCCTGTTTCTTATGTTCTTATCAGCTTAAATCTGTGACCCATTCAGCCATTGGAAAAAGTTTATCTTTATATAATCTACCCTGAAGTTGGCCTGGATTATGTGATAGAGTCTCGCAGCAGTCTGACTAAGTCAAGTGTTACCAACTGAGCAAAGCTGGGATAAAAATGGAAAGTGCTGGAAAAACTCTGCAGGTCTGATAGCAACTGTGCAGAGAGAGAATAAGGAGTTAAAGTTTCGAGTCAGTTTGGAAGAAATGTTAACTCTGTTTCTCTTTTTAAATTTATTTTTTCATGTGGGTGTCGCTGGCAAGGCCAGCATTTGTTGCGCATCTACAATGGCCCTTGAACCAGTGGCTTGGCACACCATTTTAGAGGGGAGTTCAGAGTCAACCACATTGCTGTGGGTCTGAACTCACATGTAGGCCAGACCTGGTAAGAATGGCAGATTCCCTTCCTTAGAGAACATTAGTGAACCAGGTGGGCTTTTACAACAATCGACAATGGTTTCGTGGTCACCATTACTGAGACTAGCTTTTCAATTCCAGATTATTAATTCAGCTTAGATTCCATCAGCTACTGTGGTGGGATTTGAACCTGTACCCCCAGAACATTAGTCTGGGCCTCTGGATTACCAGTCCAGTGACATTACCACTAAGCTACCATCTCCCAAAATTGGGAGCGGTGAGAGGCGTAATCGGCAGGGTTTGAACCTATGTGGGGTGACCCCAATGGATTTCTAGCCCTTAACCACTCAGCCACGACTACTGGCTCCACAGATGCTGCCGGAACCCCTGAGCTTTTCCAGCACTTTGTTTTTATTTCAGATTTCCAGCACCAACAATACTTTGCTTCTATTTTGGAGCCAAGGCTAGGATACTGTTTGACTGTGGGGAGCACCACACCTGAGCCCAACATCGACAAATAAATCTTCCAGCGCTACTCAGCAGTCGCAAGCTTGTTTTTCCTACCTCACTAATTTGGGATTAAAATCATTTGTTTCTGAAGTGCTGTCTATTGGAGATTGGAAATCAGCATTAGCTAAACCCAGGCATGGTTGTAACCATGCTTCAGCTTCGTTATTAAATTGTATGTAAACATGTTTTTTACCCTTCCTGGTCCTGTTACATTATCCTACGTTCTGTTCTGTAAATAACCCATGTTAGCCACTTACCATGACCAAGACCATAAGAAAGAAGAAAGAGGTTCCCGGTGCACCTTAAACACCTCCAGATGTGCCAAAGCCTTTTATAGCCAATTAAGTACTTTTGAAGCGTAAACATTGTTGTATTGTGGCAGCCGGTTTGTGCACAGCAAGATCCCGTAAATAGCACTGTAATGGTGACCAGGCAATCTGTTTTAGTTATGTTGGCTGAGGAATAAATATTGGCTAGGAAACTAGGGGGAACTCCCCAGGCCCTTCTTTGAAATAGTGCCATACCATCTTTTATGCCCATCCAAGAGGGCAGCGGAGGCCTCAGTTTAACATTTTATCCAAAAGATGGCACTTGCCATAGTGCAGTACTGCCTCAGTAGTGCACTGGAAGCGTCCATTTAGATTATATGCTGAAGTCTTTGAAGTAGAAACTGAACCCATGACCTTCTGTTTCAGCAGTGAGAGTGCTACCCACTGAGTCTTGGCTAACTTCATAATAAGTTGCAACCCTTCAATCCTTTTATACCACCTCACACCCTAACCCTGCAGACGTTAATCAACAAGTCTCTAATGTTAAGATTTGGTCAGTGCCTTGCATTGTCACATATAATGATATCATACAAACTTGACTTGCTTATTATCACATCTTTGCACAACATCAGCAAAAGTAAACGAGTCAGAAACGTGTGTGATGTCTGTGTGTGTGGTAGGATGGTGCGCAGCAGTCAAAGGGTTAATTTGGTAATTGGGGTCTTTGAGAAAAAATGGTCTGGAGATTTTCTTGTTTACTTAGTGGGAGTGTAGATGATAATGTAAACTGCATCGATGTTTGATGTCCAGACAAGAACTAAACAGCAGCTTGTGGATGAATGTGCCGATCTGTTCCTGTCCACAGATGTTTATGCATTTGGAATCACAGGAAGTCCTGATCTGAGTCGGTGAACTCTGCATTCAATCCCTTTATTTGTTTAGCCTTTGGATAAAAGGCCTCCACATGTGTAACTGGAGTGACTTTTGTGTTTTTAATGTTGGGACCATTTAATCTGCTTCCAAACCTCAGAGGCATTTTCTCTTTGATTGGGTCTGACTTTTTGTGCCTTACAACATGCACTTAATTAACTAAAGCCAACACCTCACAGTGAAAGCATCTTGCTGGCAGTCATATCACTCCCTGGTAATCTGAATGGATCAAATATCCTGAAGCCTTCTATTTGAGCAGCACTGTATCCATGATTCCTTTATCATGGAATCACAGAAGGAGATTGTTCACCCCACCATGCTTCAACTGACTCTCTAAAGGACACATCTGTTAATTTGAGTCCTTTATTTCTGCTGGCCCTGTGTAGTTTTCCCCTTCAAGTATCTTATTCCCTTTTGAAAGTTACTACTGAATCTGCTTCCAATACCTTTTCAGTTGGTGCATTTTAGATCAAAGTAACTCGCTGCATAATAAAAAAAACCTTTTCATGTCCCCTCTGGTTCTTTTGCCAATTATTTTTCCATCTCTGTCCTCTGGTTATCGACTCTGGCAGTCGTTTCTTCCCACTCTATCAAATCCCTTCATAATTGTTGACATCTCTATTAAATTTCCCCTTAACCTCTTTGCTCTAAGAACAATCCCAGCTTCTCCAGCACCTCCTTGTGACTAAAGCCCCTCATCCCTGAAACCATCTCATAAATCTCTTTTACGTCTTCTCCAATGCTCTTTGGCATCCTTCCAGCAATAAACTGCCAAAGAAAACTATTGTTGTATTGTAAATCAGGAAGTAATGAGGGCATTTTAAAAAAGGCAGTATATTAATCATGGGTAGCTTTAATCTCCATGTAAATTGGGAAAATCAAATTGGCAGAGGTAGCCATGAGCAAGAATTCATAGAGTGTATTCGGGACAGCCTCCTAGAACAATACGTTGTGGATCCAATCAGGGATCAGGCTATTTTGGATCTGGTAATGCTTTAATAAATGATCTCAGAGTAAGAGATCCCCTAGGAAACAGTAACCATAATGGTGGAATTTAGCATTCAGTTTTAGAGTGAGAAACTTAGTTCAGAAACACCTGTGCTAAACTTAAATAAAAATTACAAAGGAATGAGAACAGAGTTGGCAGGAGTGGACTGGGAAAGGAGTTTAGCAGAAAAGACGATTGGTGAACAGTGGCAGACGTTTAAGAAAATAGTTCATGACTCACAAAGATATATCCCAGTGAGGATAAAGGATTGTAGGAGGGGGATAAACCAACCATGGTTAACCAAGGAAGTTAAGGATAGTATCAAAGTGAAAGAAAAAGCATACTTTGTGGCAAAGATCAGTGGTAAGACAGAGGATTGGGAAAGTTTTAAAAACCAACAGAAGATGACCAAAAAAAAATAAAGAGGGAGAAAATAAACTTTGAGGGTAAACTAGCAAGTAATATAAAAACGGACAGCAAGAGCTTCTTTAAATATATAAATAGGAAGAGAGAGCCCAAAGTCAATATAGGCCCTTTAGGGAATGAGGCTGGGTAAATAATGATGGGGGACCAAGAAATGGCAGAGGAGTTCAATAAATTATTTGCATCAGTCTTCACGGTAGAAGATACTAATAGTATTCCAAAAATACTAAATAATCATGGGGCAAAAGGGGGAGGGGGGAGGAAGTAAATACAATAACTATCACTAGAGAAAAAGTGTTAGGGAAACTAATGGGGCTGAAGGCCGATAAATCACCTGGAGCTGATAGGTTGCATCCTGGGATATTAAAAACATTAGCTGCAGAGATAGTGGATGCACTGGTAATAATCTTCCAAGAGTTCTTAGATTCTGGAAGAATCCCAGAGAATTGGAAAACTGCCAATGTATTCAAAAAGGGAGAAAGACAAAAAACAGATAACTGTAGGCCTGTTAGCTTAACATCTGTCATTGGGAAAATGTTGGTGTCTATTATAAAGGATGTAATAGCAAAGCATTTAGAAATACATAATCTAATCAAGCAGAGTCAGCATGGCTTCATGAAGGGGAAATCATGCCTGACAAATTTATTAGAATTCTTTGAGGAGGTAACAAGCAGGATAGATAAAGGGGAACCAGTAGATGTAATATATTTGGATTTCCAAAAGACATTTGATAAGGTACCACACATAAGGCTGCTTAATAAGATAAGAGCCCTTGGTGTTGGGGGTAGTATATTAGCATGGATAGGGGATTGGTTATCTAATAGGAGACAGAGATTTGGGATAAGGGGGCCATTTTCAGGATGGCAACCTGTAACTAGTGGAGTGCCAAAGGGATCAGTGCTGGGGCCTCAATTATTTATAATATATATTAATGACTTGGATGAGGAAAATGAATGTACCATCGCCAAGTTTGCGGAGGACATAAAAATAGGTGGGAAGGCAAGTGGTGAGAGTGACACAAGGAGTCTACAGAAGGATATAGACAGGTTAAGTGAGTGGGCAAAAATGTGGAAGATGGAATATAATGTGGGAAAGTATGAGGTTATACACTTTGGCAGGGAAAGGAGAGGAGCTGAATGCTATTTAAATGGAGATAGACAAAAGAATTTGGGAGGGATTTGGGAGTCCTCATGCATTAATCCCAAAAAGCTAACATACAAGTTCAGCAGGTAATAGGGAAGGCAAATGGAATGTTGGCCTGAATTTCAAAGGGAATGGAATATAAAAATAGGGAAGTCTTGCTAAAACTATACAAGGCACTAGTTAGACCATACCTAGAATACTGTGAACAGTTTTGGTCTCCTCAGCTAAGGAAAGATATACTGGCATTGGAAGCAGTCCAGAGAAGGTTAACTAGGTTAATCCCGGGGATGGAGGGATTTTTTTACGAGGAGAGTTTGAGTAGGTTGGGCCTGTACTCATTGGAGTTTAGAAGAATGAGAGGTGACCTTATTGAAACATAAAAGGTTCTTGGGGGGCTTGACAGGGTAGATGCTGAGTGGTTGTTTCCCCTTGTGGGAGAGTCTAGGACCAGAGGGCATAGTCTCAGAATAAGGGGGTGCTCATTTAAGACAGAGATGAGGAGGGATTTCTTCTCTCAGAGGGTAGTGAATCTGTGGAATTCTTTACCACAGAGGGCTGTAGAGGCTGGGTCGGTAAGTACATTCAAGGCTGGGATAAACAGATTTTTAATCAGTATGGGAATCAAGGGTTATGGGGAAAAGGCAAGAAAGTGGAGTTGAGGATCATCAGATCAGCCATGATCTCATTGAATAATGGAGCAGACTCGATGGGCCGAATGGCCTACTTCTGCTCCTATGTCTTACGATATTTCAGCCACCAAAAGATTGATCCATATAAACTGCATTGGTGCATCTACAGCTGTTAGATATGGACCTTTCCACCCTTTTTCTTAATGGTATGATGGATCACATCACCCTCTTCCCAATAGGAATAGTTTGGGAGGGGCCTGTGTTGCTCCGTGTATTAATCAGTGTTGTTCTCCAATATGGGTCGAGAAGCTATCCTGTGTCCCGTTAGAGCAAGGGGAGCTCACCAGCTGTTTCGCCAGAATTGGGGATGGTGGAAAGGATTGTCAATGTAGGCCCCTTCTCTTTCAGCTCTGGTGTATTTCTCTACCATTGCGGAGTTCAGAAGAATGACAGATTGAAACATATAGGGCAGAATCGTCCCAGATTTGCACTGAGTGCGTTAGCTGGCGGGACAGAGGATATTTGACTTGGTGGCATTTCAAGCCGCATCATCTCAATCCCGCCTCATTAATCATGCTTTCCCAGGAAACATGTTGTTTCGATGGTGGGCGGGTGCTCGTTTGCCCGCCACGCTGTCACCTCACCGCTTCCTCACGCCGAGGCCATATTTAAAGTGCAGCCGCGCGCACACCTCTCAGAGCTTCCAGGCCAGGACTGCTGCACAGAAGACATGGATTGAAAAGCAAGAAGACTGCCGCCCCCCCCCCCCCGATTCAGTGATGTGTCCCTGGAACGCCATGGGAGGCCCGCCGTGATGTCTTCTACCCCTACTCTGGCCACGGGAAGTCTAGCAATCTCACCACTGCGTCTTGCTAGGCGATGGCCGTGATGATCAGTGCCAATGCTACACAGAAGAGGTTGACCATCCAATGCAGAAAGAGGGTGAATGATCTCATCTGTGCTGCCAGGGTAAGACAACCATTTCATCACTCTGAACTCACACACTGAAGCCCATCACACATTCACAGGCATTTCGCTCACTTCAAGCTCAAGGGATATTACCACTCACTCTCTCACACACACCCTCACATCTCCTCTAGGGACTGCCCCCTCAGCCCTCATCATCACCTTGAGGCCACTTGCACAGGTCAACTTGTGCCTCTATACACACCCTGGGATACCCCCCCTTCCCCAGTATAGTCCTAGCCCTGCAGCTGTTAAAAAGCCACCCCCCCGCCTTACGGCTGGTCTGGTAGGTAGAGACCTGCCCGTGAGCCCCCCTAAAGGTGATGTGGTGGTGTCTGCCAAGCCTGGCACTGATGGCCGCAAGTGCTGCCTGAAGCAAGGTAGGCAAACAAAACTCAAAATCCTGAGTGAAGTGAAGCCCGCCAGGTGCAAGTCGCTATGTACCATTGTGAAACATGTTGGTGTGCAATTTGGTCAAAGTGCTCGGATGATTCTGGTGAGCTGGGCTTATGATATGTAGATGTATTACAATGAGGTCCCCGAAGTCCGACAGCAGGAAACGCGGCCCGCCACTGATGGGCAGAGCAGATGATTGCAAACTGGTTTCACAATGTCTGGAAGCCGATTTTTGGCCTTCACACCATGTTGCCCACTGACACTGCCGAACGCCTGCTGCCAACAGGCACGGAAAATTCCACCCGTAGACATTTTAGAGGGCTTCACAGGGTAGATGCTGAGAGACTGTATTTTCTCTGGCTAGAGAATATAGAGCTGGGGCCATAGTCTCGGGGCAAGGTGTTCAGCTATTTAGAACTGAGATGAGGAGAAAGTTTGTAACTCGTAGGGTTGTGAATTCTTTACCCCAAAGGACTGAATGCTCAGTCATTGAGTAGGTTCAAAACTAAGGTCTATATCTTTGGCACTAATTGAATCAAAGGGTCGGATGGGAAAGCGGTGTTAAGAGAGATCAGCCATGATGTTACTGACCCTAACCCTAACCCTAAACATACTCCTGATCCTATTCCTCAAGTTCTTAATATCATTGATTCAGACTGTAGTAGGATCTGTACAGAGGTTGAAGTGTGAGACTTTGGCACAGGATTCGGTAGTGCCTGTAAAGAACAAAGAAAAGTACAGCACAGGAACAGGCCCTTCGGCCCTCCAAGCCTGCGCCGATCATATTGCCCGTCAACTAAAACATTGTGCACTTCCAGGGTCCGTATCCCTCTATTCCCATCCTATTCATGTATTTGTCAAGCTGCCTCTTAAACACCACTATCGTACCTGCTTCCACCACCTCCTCTGGCAGCAAATTCCAGACACTCACTACCCTCTACATAAAAACTTGCCCCGCACATCTCCTCTAAATTTTTCTCCTCTCACCTTAAATCTATGTCCCCTAGTAATTGACTCTTCCACCCTGGGAAAAAGCTTCTGACGATCTACTCTGTCCATGCCACTCATAATTTTGTAAACTTCTATCAAGTCGCCCCTCAATCTCCGTCGCTCTAGTGAGAACAATCTGAGTTTCTCCAACCTCACCTCATAGCTAACTTAGTGTGTGAGATTATTGTTTGTAATTTAATTGAGATTGGAGACGAAGAACGATTGAAATACAAAATGATGGCAGAGAGTTATGTTTGGTTTATACTGACACCCAGTCCAGTGGGGCCTGGGAAAAGGAGAGCTGCTTCTTTCTGCCAATTATTGAACCTTATTGGGAATTCATGCTTGTTGACCAGTCAGATTTTATAAAGTGCATATTACCATTTTTTTTGGAAGTTTAACATTATTGATGGATGGATAAGATTACTACGTTAACAATGAGATGAGTACGGACACTCCTTGTGCCTCTCCGAATTACGTTCTAACTCTTTCCTGGATTAAAGGCAGTATATCAATGCAGGACTTTGTTGTGTGTAAAGAATGGCCTAAAGTTTGCTGCCATCATTAATGTGTAAAACTTACACCAACTTTTGGTGAGGAAGCAATACACAGTGAATTGTGAATTGTCACAATTTGTTGGAGAAGCTGCAAATTGCTGGCCACTCCACAGAAGTGGGAACTCGAGAAGTTGCTGACTTGCACATTAATTACCTAGTAAACTCACTGCAGAAAGTTAAGGTTGGTACTTAGGAACATAGGACTTAGGAGCAGGAATAGCCCATTCAGCCCTTCAAGCCTGCTCTGCCATTCGGTAAGATCATGGGTGATCTAGTTGTCTCCACTCCACTTTCTGGTTTGGCCCCCATAATCCTTGATCCCCCCCTTGTCTATCAAAAATCTATCCAACTCAACCTTGAATAAATTCAATGACCCAGCCTCCTCTGCTTCATGGGAAAGAGCATTCCACAGTCTAACAACCCTCTGAGAGACTAAAAACAATCCTCATCTCCATCTTATTCTTAAACTGGGTCTTATAGTTCTACTCTTCCCCCACAAGAGGAAACATCTTCCCGCTTATCTACTCTATCTTATATGTTTCCAGAAGATCACCTCTCGTTCTTCTAAACTCCAATGGGTATAGGCCCAACCTGTTCAATCTGTCTTGATAATATAAGCCCTTTTTCCCAGGAATGAGTCATGTGAGCCTTCTCTGAACTGCTTCTGATGCAATTATAACCTTTTTCAAATAAGGAAACCAAAATTGTACACAGTATTCCAGATGTGGTCCCACCAAGGCCTTGTGCAGCTGTAGTAAAATTTATCTTCCTGGAATCCTATCCACTTAAGGGTCCCATCCCACTGCACCAGTGGTGAGCAGGGCAGCCACCACGTGGGAAGCCTGAAAAGCAAAGCTTCCTGTTTGTTTGCATGCTCCCAGGGTTTGTGGGGATCCTTCATTTAAAGACACTCAGTGCCTGCTCAAGGCACCCAGAATTGGGTAGGCACACTGCCTTTGCCGTTGACCTTCTCCCTCCTGCCCCCACAACAACCCCCACTCCTGTGAATCCCATCCTGCCCTCACTCAACTATGGGCTGGGTGCCTTAGTGATTCTAGGCCTCTCCCCAGGTGCATTGCCGGCAGCTGCCACCATCCCCGTTGACACTGCCTGCAATGGGCAGCTGCTGCTCTCTGGTCAGCAGCTTTCAGGATGCAGGATTTCCGCCCCTGGTGTCCTTGATCCCAGAGATGGTCCACCACTGGCTACTTAATTAGCACTTAATTCCGGCAGAACTTCCCCAAAGGCGGCAACGCAGGTTTTCAGCCAGCTCTCTAACCAGCAGGCCAGATCCCGTCACCTCCATTAAATACCATCCTTTGTTTCTCTTTAACTCATTTTAATGATTGTACCTGTCATGTACCTTGTTGACCAAAAGTAGAACAGTAATGGTACTTGCATCTTTCAATAACTTAACTCTATCAAATTGTGTCACTGATTTTTCCACTTGGATTTGAAATTGGTGTCTCATTACTGGAGAGCGCTAATATACTTCTGCAATCACTGAAGATAATGTTGTGGCGGGGGAGGAAGGGATTATTGCTCTAGCTCTCTCTGCAGATGTTTAATTGTTTGCTTATGTTAGGTTGTGTTTCATTAGTGTTTCAGTTTTTTTTAAATGTAAAATGTGGGTTTATTTATTGGGAGATGAAAGGCCAACAGGAATGTGAGCTTTAGTTGGTGCTGTGAAACACTTTTTTTTCTCCCCCTTTTGAAAGGCCTTTCTGAAAGCAAGGTTTACTATCTGGTGTCTGTTACTGTAGCTGTGGGCTTGAAAGGAGACACAGGCACAAACAATTTTAAATTTCCTAAATATATCATGGTTTTAGGTCAGTCTAAAAGCAATGTTTATGTCTGTCTCATGCGAAGGCCAGTAAAAGTGATTGCACTAATTGGACAAGTGACTGACATTTACCATCCCAAGCCTGCTCCTTCCCTGGAATCACTTGAATGAGCATATCCCTTCAGCATGCTGACTTCAATTAAAGGTTGATGCTGAGAGAAACTTCTCAAGCAGAGTGAATCCTCCTTTTAGGACAGTAAGTTTCTGCTCCTGTCACTAACCATTGCAAATGCACAAATCTTTCCAGCATCCGCAGTTTTTTTGTTTTTAAATCTTTTCCTGCCTGGTTTTTTCTCTCACCGCAACCCCCCCCCCCGCCCTCACCTGGTGACTTTGACCCTTCGGTAGGTGAGATTCCTCGGACTGAAACATCCTTTTGGTACGTCACCTGATTGGCCTTTCATGGATGTTATCACGTGAATATTTTGTTGCTGTGATATAGTGGTTGTGTTAACAGACCTGTAATTCAGAGACCTGGATTGATAACCCAGGAACAAGAGTTTTAATCCAAACATTGGATTTTGAGAAATTTAATCCAGTTTTAAGAAATTTAGAAATGAAAAGCTAGTATCAGTAAAAGTGACCATGTAAACTGTTAGATTGTTACAGTCCTTTGGGGGAGGAAACCTGCAGTCCTTACTCAGTCTAGTCTATAGCTGACTCCTGTTCCACACTAATACGGTTATGTCTGAACTGCTCTCTGAAGTGCCCTAGTTGACTAAGTTGTAAAAATGGATGTATGAATTGAGTGTTTTGGGCTTAATTATTTGGGACATTCAGATTAAAAATATACTGTCAATGAATGAGAAAAGGACATTCCACCCATCAAGCCTGCCTCCTTTAAACACCATGTAGAATGTATTTGCTCTTTTGTGGATTCTATCCCATAAATTTAATCTTCTGAAGGTAACTACATTAATTTATGAATAACTTTTTTTTATAACCTTAACTGCTCTAAAATCATCTCTCAAACCACATCTCTCCAGGCTGAAGGTCCAAGATCCTCCAGACCCCTGACATTGAGCATGAGTGTGTGTGGCTTTTCTGTGTCACCTCCAATATTTATCTATCTTGTTTCAGGCACAAAACTATTATGCCTATCTCCTTTTTACTTTCTCTTGACCATTCCTTGTTTTCATTTTCTTTTTTTACAAACCTTTGACATTCTCTTGGGTGCAGTTGTCCTAGTTGTTGACTATAAGTGTTCTGAGGTTCTTGAGTTCAGGATTGTGTCCATTCTACCCAATTCCTAATTATAGGTTAGCATAAATAAGTGGGAGTAACAACACACGCCTCTTATAATCTAAATTTATTGTGTTGTTTGGATAAGTGCATGTAAGAGCACAGGCAATCTTTCCAAAATTGCACAGAAACACTTCTGCGAGATGAGACCAAATATAAATCAGTAAGCTGCTTTATTTTACAGTCAGCAAGAGTAACATAATGAAAGCTCACCTTGTTTCAACTAACTGTAGAATACTGCTCACAAACAAGAAAAGCAATATTTTTTTTTTAAATGTAGCACGCTAGTGGATCTGTTTAACTTTCCCTGGTCACTTCTGATCCGGCAAGCTCTAGACTTGAGGAGAGTTCCTCCTTAGAAATTACTTCCCAGATATTTATTTGCACTTTTCCCTTGTATTTTGACCAAGTGGGAGTGGCGTTCCTGTGAATTATTTCCCCATCCAGTGATTTGCTGGTCAGCTTGGCAATCAAACCAACTGCTTCTCCTCCTGCCACCACCACCTTATGGTATGGACCTCGAAGCACGACCTGCAATCCTCAAGAAAAATAGGGAGCCATTGTGGTTAAATCAGGTTGTCATTACCAACGTCAGACGAGACAAGGAGCTGTGCAATTCCACAAACTGGCTTGTCCAGCTCTAATAAATGTTTCCTGTACCTGTTGCCCATGCATTCATAGAGACATATGCAGGTTCACTTTATTTCAAAGCACGGCCCATCAGTTTAACTCACTGTCAAATCCTTTTCGTGAAGACCAAAAATTGATACAAGATTCCAAGTTGTTGCGCTCCCTTTTTCAGTTGTTTACTCCCAAATTAAGCAGGAAGATTTACAGCACAGAAGGAGGCTGTTCTTCACACCATGTTCATGTCAGCCATTAAAGAGCTTTCCAACTTAACCCCACCGCCCAGCTTTGGGCCCGTAGCACTGTAGGTAAAATGGCACCTCAAGTGCATATCCAAGTGTTTTATGACAAGGCTTTCTGCCTCTACCCCCCTTTCAGGCAGTGAATTCCATACCCACATCATCCTCTGGGTGAAAACGTTTCCTATCAGACCCCTCTAAACCTCTTACCCTAAATCTATGGCCCGTAAGTCCTTCCCATCCATTCTGCCCAGGCTGCTCATAATTTTGTGCACACAAATTACATCTCCTCTCAACCTCCTGTGTTCCAAAGAAAATAAACCCAGCCATTGCAATACTTCCTCATGGCTAAAATTCTCCATTCCTGCCAGCATCCTTGTAAATCACTTTTTTAGCCCCCCCCCATAGTGTGATCACATCCTTTCTGTAACACAAGGGCCAGAACTGGACACAGAACTCTAGCTGAGGCAGAACTTGTGTCTTATACAAGTTCAACATAACCTCCTTGCCCTTGTCCTCTGTGCCCATATTAATAAAGCCTAGGATACTGTATGCTTTATTAACCACTCTCTCAACTTGCCCTGCCAAACTTAATGATTTATACACATATTACCTAGGTCCCTCTGCTCCTGCACCCCCTTTAGAGTTGTACGCTTTATTTTATGTTATCCATTTTCTTCCTACCAAAATGAATCGCTTCACATTTCTCTGCATTAAACATCATCTGCCACTTGTCCAGCTATTCCACTAACTTGCCTATGTCCTTTTGAAATTCGACACTATCCTCCACACAGTTCACAATGCTTCCAAGTTTCGTATTATCCGTAAATTTCGAAATTGCGTCCTGTACACCAAGGTCTAGGCCATTAATATATATCAGGAGAAGCAAGGGTCCCAACACTGACCCCTGGGGAACCCCACTACAAACCAGTCTCCAGCTAGAAAAACGTCCATTAACCTCTACCCTCTGCTTCCTGTCACGCAGCCAATTTCATATCTATGTAGCTGCTGTCCCATTTATTCCACGAACTATAACTTTTCTCACAAGTTGTGCAGCCCTTTATCGGATATCTTTTGGAAATCCATATATAGCATTGCCCTCCTCAACCCTCTCTGTTACCTCTTCAAAAAAACTCCAGCGAGTTAGTTAAACACGATTTTCCCTTAAGTTTGTACTGGCTTTCTTTAATTAACCTGCATTTGTCCATGTGACAATTAATTTTGGCCCCAATTATTGTTTCCAGAAGTTTCCTCACACCGAAGTTACACAGACTGGCCTGTAGTTCTGGGCTTATCCTTACACCATCTTTTTTGAACACGGGTGCAACATTTCTGCAGACCTCTGGCACCACCCCAGCGTCTCTGCAATTTCCACTCTCTAAATGACAATTTATACCACCTCAGAACGATTTCCAAAGATTTACCAGGTCAGGCTGATTGGCCTGTAGTGACTCAGGATATTCCTTTCTCCCTTGTTAAAAACGGTACCACATTAACAGTTCTCTGGCATCAAGCCCCTAGCCAGAGATGATTGGAAAATGGTGGTCAAAGCCTCCATTGTTTCTTCCCTTGCTTCCTTTAGCAGCCTGGATTCCATTCCTTCTGGTCCTGGTGCTTTATCCACTTTCAAGGATGCCAAGCTCCTTAATATTTGCTGCTTCACTTTGGTTACCCTGTCCAATGGCTGGAATTTTGCCACGGTGGCTGAAGTCCCGCCGCCAGGGCCACATGCAGGAGGTAACCCTGCTTTGGCTGGTAGCAGAACCCAGGGAGGTAAATGGCCTGTTAAGGATGGCAATAACAGGGCTCGCAGCACCACCGCTCTCAGTGGCCAGTACTGTGGCTACAGCTGGGAGGAGAGGGTGCCTCAATGGCTGGGCACCCTTGAAGAGGTCTTGGAGGGTTGGGATGTTTAGTAAAACATCCCTATTTTTATATTCTATTCCCCTTGCAATAAGCAACAACACTCCATCTGCTTTCCTAATCACTTGCTGTACCTGCATACTAAATTTCCCTGATTCATGCAACAGGACACCCAGATCCCTCTGTCCGGCTGAGTTCTACAACCTCTCTCCATTTAAATAATTTGCTGCTTTTCTATTATTTCTGGACAAGTTCACATTTTCCCACATTATACTCCATCTGCCAATTTTTTTCCCATTCACTTAACCTATCTATGTCCCTTTGCAGACTGCTTATGTCCTCTTCACAACTTGCTTTCCTACCTATCTTTGTGTCTTCAGAAAATTTAGCAACCATGCATTTGGTCCCTTCCTCTAAGACATTGATATAAATTGTAAATAGTTGAGGACCCAGCACTGATCTTTGTGGCATTCCAGTTGACACATCTTGCCAATCTGAAAAAGACCCATTTGTCCCTATTCTCTGCTTCCGGTTAGCTAACCAAACTTTTACACATGCTAATATGTTATCCTCTACACCATGAGCTCTTATTTTGTGTAGTAAGCATTGGTGTGGTGAGTGCCTTCAGGAAATCTAAGTACAGCACATCCACAGGTTCCCCTTTGTCAAAGAACTCCAATAAAAAGCATTTACTAGAATGATATACCTGAAATATTTTGCCTATCAAGAAAGATTGAACAGATTTATGCCTCTTCCCTCTGGAAAAGGGGAGACTGAGGAGTGACCTGATAGAGATCTTTAAGGCTGTGTAAGGGTTTGATAGGGTAGATGTAAAGAATATGTTTTCACTTACAGGCAAGACAGAACTCAGGGCAATGAATATATCAGAGCCATTAATAAATCCAATAGAAAATTCAGGAGAAACCTCTTTACCCAGAAGGTCATGAGAATCTGGAATTTACTACCAAAGGGGGTAGTTGAGGCAAATAGCATGGATGCGAGATAATCACATGGACAACCCTCTGTCGTGTTGTATGGCACTACCACTGTGCTAAATGGGATAGATTCCAAACAGATCTAGCAACTCAAAACTGGTTGTCCATGAGGCAGTATGTGCCATCAGCAGGAGCAACAGTATTGTATTCAACCACAACCTGTAACCTCATGGTGCAGCATATCCCTGCTGTACCATTACCATCAAGCTAGAGGGTCAATTCTGGTTCAACGAAGAGTTCAGGAGGGCATGTCAGGAGCAGCAACGGACAGACCTCACATGGGGTGTCAACCTGGTGAAGCTACAGTACAAGATTACTTGCGTTCCAAACAGCAGAAGCAGCAAGCAGTAGACAGAGCTAAGCAGTCCCACAACCAATGGATCAGATCTCAGCTCTTCAGACTGGATGTGGCAGGACTACAGAGTGGTGGACAATTAAACAACTAACTGGAGGAGGAGGCTCCACTAATATCCCCATCCTCAATGATGGGGGAAGTCCAGAACATCAGTGCAAAAGACAAGGCTGAGACATTTGGAAACATCTTCAGCCAGAAGTGCTGAGTGGATGATCAATCTCTGACTCCTCCTGTGATCCCCAGTAACAGATACCAATCTTTAGCCAATTCGATTCACTCCACGTGATATTAAGAAATGGCTGAAGGCATTAGATGCTGCAAAGGGTATGGGTCCTGACAATATTATTTTTTATTCATTTATGGGGTGTGGTCATCGCTGGCTAGGCTAGGATTTATTCCCCATTCCTAATTGCCCTTGAGAAGTTGATGGTGAGCTGCCTTCTTGAGCCACTGCAGTCCATGTGGTGTAGGTACATTCACAGTGCTGTTAGGGAGGGAGTTCCAGCATTTTGACCCAGCGACAGTGAAGGAACAGCGATATATTTCTAAGTCAGGATGGTGAATGACTTGGAGAGGAGCTTCCAGGTGGTGGTGTTCCCATTTATCAGCCGCCCTTGTCCTTCTAGATGGTAGCGGTCGTGGGTTTGGAAGGTGCTACCTAAGGAACGTTGGTGAGTTTCTGCAGTGCATTTTGTAGATGGTACACAGTGCTGGCACTGTGTGTCAGTGGTGGAGGGAGTGAATGTTTGTGGAAAGATCGCCAATCAAGCAGGCTGCTTTATCCTGGATGACTTCAAGCTTTTTGAGTGTTGTTGGAGATGCATTCATCCAGGCAAACAGAGAGTATTCTATCACACTGCTGACTTGTACCTTAGTCGATGGTGAACAGGCTTTGGGGAGTCAGGAGGCAATAGTACTGAAGACTTGTGCTCCAGAATTAGCTGCACCCCTACCCAAGCTTTTCCAGTACAGCTACAACACTGGCGTCTACCCAGCAATGTGGGAGATTGCCTAGTCCACAAAAAGCAGGACAAATCCAATCCGGCCAATTACCATCCCTTATGTCTACTCTTGATGAGCAGCAAAGTGAGGAAGGAGTCATCAACAGTGCTACCAAGTGGCTCTTACCAATAACCTGCTCAGTGATGATAGTTTGGGTTCTGCCAAGGCCGTTCGGCTCTTGATCCCATTATAACCTTGGGTCCAAACATGGTCAAAAGAGCTGAACTCCAGGGGTGAGGCACAAGTGACTACCCTCAACATCAAGGCAGCATTTGACCAAGCGTGGCTTCAAGGAGCCCTAGCAAAACTGGAGTCAATGGAAATCAGCAGGGAGTCATGCCTGGTGTTATGAACGGCCCCTGGGTGAAGTTCCCCAATTTGTTATGATCCCAGATGAGATACCCCAAATCGTTATCCTCCCGGGTTAGGAATGAATTGGCTCCTTTTCTTTATTCAACCCCCTCGGTTAGTCATAACAAGGTTAATATAAAAAGGATCCCTTCCCCCGTGGATACCTTTTCCCAGTCAAAATATATTGATGTTTTCAAAGGAGCCAATTTAACCAGGCTTTCTTGAGCTAAAGAAAGCATGATTTATTAGTTAATAAAATTTGAGAAAAAAAAACTGCAACACAAGTGCACACAGATTAGAAATAAGAAGTGAGTCCAGCGATAAAAGTTAAAAAGATATATGAATCAGCCTTTGGCTGGTCCGTGTGGAGTAAATGGTGAAATGTTGTGGCCATTAGGTTGGATGATTCTGGTAGAGCTGACTTTGAGCAGTTGGTTTGGGGATTCTTGGTTCTGCAAGTTAGCTGAAAGGAGTTGTCCTAGAACTATAGAACACTACAGCACAGAAAACAGGCCATTCGGCCCTTCTAGTCTGTGCCAAAATATTATTCCGCTAGTCCCATTGACCTGCACCTAGTCCATTGGCCGCCAAACCTCGCCCATCCATGTATCTATCCAATTTATTTTTAAAACTTAAAAGCGAGCCCGCATTTACCACGTCAGATGGTAGCTCGTTCCACACTTTCACCACTCTGAGTGAAGAAGTTCCCCCTAATGTTCCCCCTAAACCTTTCCCCTTTCACCCTAAAGCCATGTTCTCTCGTGTTTATCTCTCCTAATCTAAGTGGAAAGAGCCAACTCGCATTTACTTTGTCTATACTCCTCATAATTTTGTAAACTTCTATCAAATCCTCCCCTCATTCTTCTACGCTCCAAGAAATAAAGTCCTAACTATTTAAGCTTTCCCTGTAACTCAACTCCTTAAGACCCGGCAACATCCTAGTAAATCTTCTCTGCACTCTCTCAATCTTACTGATATCCTTCCTGTAGTTTTTTCGACTGTGGATTTGCTGACTTGTGACTTGCTTCCAACAATCAGGGAGATTTTTTTACCTTCAAATACAGGGATGCCTAGTTGAGTTCTAAAGCTGTGACCTTCACAGCATTCCCTTGTACACCAGGCCTGGAACACCAAAAATAGCGCACACAACCAGGGTTGCACTTGGCATTTTAATCCCTGTTCTTGTGTATTCCTGGAAGGGAAAAAACAAACATGTCTTTCGCCCAGATCTGCTTTCTTTTCAACTCGCATCATGTCCACAGTCTGGGATATGGTGTCTGCTGAGATGGTAATCAGCCTTCATTATCTCCACAACAACAGGAGATTGCAGTTCAATTTTTGCATTGCACCTTTTCCTTTGAAGCATCTCTGTCTGAAGAAGGCCTTGACACCTTTTTAGGTGCAACGTTCTGTTCTCTGGACTAGTTGATCAAGTGTAACCTCCATCAGAATTTTCCAGCAAGTGATTACAGTCTCAGCCAGCTTTTGCTTGTATGTCCTTTTCTGAAAAAGACATGTCTTACTTAGAAGTTCAATTTGTCTGCTGTCATAACACTGGATAGAGCAAGATGGTTGTGGTTGTTGGAGGTCAATCACCTCAGTCCCAAGACATCACTGAGTTGAACTCATGGAGTTCCTCAGATTAGTACTGTAGACCCAACCATCTTCAGCTACTTCATAAATGCCCTTCCCTCCATCATAAGGTCAGAAGCGGGAACGTTTACTGGTGATTGTACAATATTCAGCATGATTCACGACAACCCAGATAATGAAGCAGTCCATGCCAATATGCAGCAAGACTTGGACAACATTCAGGCTTGGGCTGATAAGTGGCAAGTCACATTCCTAATCAAATACCATAGGAGCCCCCACACGGACTTCATCTGTTCAAGACTCACCACCACCTTCTAAAGGGCAATTAAGGATGGGCAATAAGTGCTGGCCAGCGAAGCCCACATCCCATGAAGGAATAAATGAACAAAAATGAGGGAGAAAGGAATAGAATGTTGATGGAGTTGAATGAAGAGTACTAAGAGGAGGTTCATGTGGAGCATAAGCATTGGCATGGACCTGTTGGGCTGACTGGCCTGTTTCTGTGTAATACGTACTTTGTAACGTGCTTTCTTGACAGACATTTCCTTGATTCTCTCATAAGTCTTAATTGTCAAGTTTAATTTTTTTCCTGAATCAGATCAAAAGATTGGGTGGGTGAAATTAGTTGTAAGTGTATGATTTTTCAGGTCAAGAGTGTTAAAATGGTCTTTGTAATCCTAGAACAGACAAGATACTTATTTAAGCATTGTTATATCCGTCTTCACCAAGTACAATATTTAGCACTGCTGTGCACCATTAGCTGCATCTTAAGCACTTCCTCCAGTTATGTGTATGACCAAGCTGACTGAAGGTGTGTCTACTGTTAATAATCTCTGTGTCAAATGATAAGCCTTAGGCATGTTAGAACATCAGTATGTTGCTGGTTTCAAGGTATATTTAGTTGACCACGATTTCTGAGGTAATTAGTGATTTAACTGGAGTTAACCCTATAAACAAAATACTGAAATTAGTATCTACCCTTTAAGTGCATTGTAGTACGCTGTCTTTGAATATATTGCTTGTTACAAGGGTTTCTTCAGTAGGCCTCACAAAGAGGTCCAGAGATTTGTAAGGTTGAACAGAAGTGTTTATTTGTAATGCGTACTATATACATATGTACAAAGTATAGCGCAGACAAAGAGAGAACTTCATGCTGACTTCTACTCAAGTCTCTTCATACAACTTCGTCCCCTGTCTACTATCATGTGCCTCCCTGCATCATACTGTAGGCAGTATTGATCTCCAGTCCCACCTTAACCCTTGCTATGCTGAACACCCTATACTACATTGCTATCCTTTTGTGACCCTCCAAATCTGTGTTGACAGCTGTTTAAGTCTCTCTCACACTTCTGTCCATGCAGAGATCTCCATGGGTCGTATTCTCTTCCTTCTCCAAATCAATTGAAAGATGACTAAAAGAAAGAATGACTTGGAGTTATATAGCAACTTTCATGACACCAAGCGTCCCAATGCCCTTTACAGCCAATGAGTTACTTTTTGAAGTGGGGAAGTGCTGGACTGTTGAAGGTTCCTCAATATTGTAGCTGGGACAGTCAGGCTAGATGGACTCTAGTTTCTAAACTGGGGACTCAAAACCCACAACCGTCTAACTTAAAGGCTACAATGCGATCTACCCACTGATCCACAGCTGGATTCTGTCTGCTACAGGACATACGGCAGCACAGAAGTAAAAATGAGGATGAAGTGAAGAAGTGGGAGTGGGGGGGTGGGGGGTGGGTGCGTAAAGCCCAAGGGACACCCAAAATTAACATGACCTTTCTACCTTTCTGGTCTGATGCTTCAAAGTAGTGGATTGCTGCTGATCAGAAAGCATAATAAGATCAAAGGTAATTCTCCCAGGCTGAAGCCAAATTGATTGCTTGAGATGAAAGAATTTTGGAAGGGTGAAGAGTTAGGGGTTTGCTGAATGTCTGAGATAATTGATCCCATTACTCTACCACATCACGAAGCATCTAAGTGGACACTGGATATCAGGGTCAGACGGTAATCAGTTAGGATGAAGCCTCCTTTGCTAATGATCAGCAATGGAAACCGTTTAAAGGAGCTGTAAGAATAGAGAAGGGTCAACAACAGCTGGCAGTGCAAAATGAAGGAACTGAAAGCAGTTTCCATCATAATGTATCTTAAAACAAAGGCAGTACAAACAGCTCAGAGGTCTTTGGACAGTAGAATGGGGAAATGACCCTTACCAAATGGAATAAGATGCTGCAGAATATTGGGAAAGAGTTGGAACACAAATGGATGCAGTGAAGGAGCAATAGGAGGCACAAAACTTTAATCTTGATTATTACATTTCGGATCTGTAAAAGAAGATGTTTACAAAATGTTAATTGATGACAGACTTAGAATCCAGGGGACAACTCATTGTTCTGAACAACAGTCTGATATTTTTTCCATCTAATTATTTTCAACGACAACCATGTTCAGAGCCTGTTTCCCTCTCCCTCTCTGCAGCCCTATTGCCCCTCCCCCCTCCAACACCCCCTCCAATTGGACTAGCTCCACCCCGCTGTGCGGCCTTATCTATGCAGCTGCGAGCTGCATGGTCTTTCTAACCAGGTGGATAAGCTCAAGTTTGCAGTGAAGATCGGACTCATAGTTTGGCAGTCACACAAGAAAACAATCTCCAGTCCAGTTCATAGTGAGAGCTGTCTTTCTGTGAGACGTAGTTACAGTCTTCCTGCCAGGCCCAATCTACAGTTGAGTTCCGAGTGATTTCCCCTCTCCTGAATGTAACCTCGACTAGGAACTCTAAATTAAATAGCAGATAGCCAAGCAGAAAGAGAGGGCAGGGTAGGGAGTGATTAAGGTTACAAGCATTTTACAGCATCCCTTCAAACAATGTGGAAGGCCAGGTAAGTGTGCATCTGCTGCTGGAAATGACAACGGCAAACCCAGCCTGGCAAGCCTGAAAATTCCTCCTTACCAATATGGGGCGGGGGGGGGGGGGGTGCTTGTGTCAAAGTTGGGAGAGCTGCTGCACAAACCAGCCAAGCAACAGCTGACATAGCGCAGAATTTTCCGTGCCTGTCAGTGTCTGGCACGTTTGGCGGCATGAGCGGACAATATGGCAAGAAGGCCAAAAATCGGTTTTAAGACGTTGTGAAACCAGTTTGCAATCGTCCGCTCTATCTGTCATTGGTGAAACATAGAAACACAGAAAATAGGAGCAGGAGTAGGCCATTCAGCCCTTCGAGGTCTGCTCTGCCATTCATTATGATTATGGCTGGTCATCCAACTTAATAGCCTGCTCCTGCTTTCTCCCCATATCCTTTGATCCCTTTTGCCCCAAGAGCTATATCCAACTCCTTCTTGAAAACATACAATGTTTTGGCCTCAACTACTTTCTGTGGTAGCGAATTCCACAGGCTCTGGGTGAAGACATTTCTCCTCATCTCAATCCTGAATGGTCCACCCTGTAGCTTCAGACTGTGACCCCTGGTTGTGGACTCCCCCACCATTGGGAACATCCTTCCTGCAGCTACCCTGTCTAGTCCTGTTACAATTTTATAGGTTTTTATGAGATCCCCCTCGTTCTTCTGAATTCCAGCGAATATAATCCTAACCGACTCAATCTCCCCTCATGTGTCAGTCCTGCCATCCCAGGAATCAGTCTGGTAAACCTTCGCTGCACTCCCTCTATAGCAAGGACATCCTTCCTCAGATAGAGACCAAAATTGCGCACACTGTTCCAGATGTTGTCTCACCAAGGTCCTGTATAATTGCAGCAAGACATCCCTGTTCCTTTACTCGAACCCTCTGGCTATGAAGGTCAACATTCCATTTGCCTTCTTTACTCCCTGCTGCACCTGCATGCTTACCTTTAGTGACTGGTGTACGAGGACACCCAGGTCTCGTTGTTATCCGGGTCTCGTTCCACATTCCCCTCTCTCAATTTATAGCCATTCAGATAATAATCTGCCTTCCTGTTTTTGCTACCAAAGTGGATAACCTCACATTTATTCACATTATACTGCATCTGCCATGCATTTGCCCACTTACTCAGCTTGTCCAAATCACACTGAACATAAGAACTAGGAGCAGGTGTAGGCAATTCAGCCCCTCGTGCCTGCCCCACCATTCATTACGATCATGGCTGATCTCATTTTGGCCTCAACTCCAATTTCCCGCCCTCTCCCCATAACCTTTCACCCCGTTACTAATTAAAAATCTGTCTATCTCCTCCTTAAATTTATTCAGTGTCCCAGCATCCACTGCACTCTGAGGTAGTGAATTCCACAGATTCACGACCCTTTGAGAAAAATAATTCCTCCTCATCTCTGATTTAAATCTACCACCCCTTAGTCTAAAACTATGGTCTCTCGTTCTAGAATGACCAACAAGGGGAAACATCCGCTCCACATCTACTTTGTCTATCCCCTTTAGCATCTTATATCCTCAATTAGATCTCCTCTCATCCTTCTAGATTCTAGCGAGTATAGGCCTAAACTGTTCCATCTCTCCTCATAAGACAAGCCGCACATCTCTGGAATCAATCTAGTGAACCTCTTCTGAACCGCCTCCAGTGCAACAACATCCTTCCTCAAGTAAGGGGACCAAAACTGTGCACAGTACTCCAGGTGTGGTCTCACCAATGCCTTGTACAGTTGCAACAACACTTCCCTATTTTTATACTCTATTTCTTTAGCAATAAATGCCAAAATTCCATTTGCCTTCCTTATTACCTGCTGTACCTGCATACTAGCTTTCAGCGATTCATGTACGAGGACACCCAGATCCCTCTGCACTGAAGCATTCTGAGGTTTCTCCCCATTTAAATAATGTCGCATTTTTATTCTTCCGACCAAAATAGATAACCTCACACTTATCCACGTTAAACTCCATCTGCCAAGTTTTGGCCCATTCACCTAACCTGTCCATATCCATTTGTAAATTTCTTATTTCTTCCTTGCAACTTACTTTCCCACCTATTTTGGTGTCATCTGCAAATTTAGCTATAGTACCTTCTACCCCTGAATCCAAGTCATGAATGTAGATTGTAAATAGTTGGGGCCCAAGGACCAAACCCTGTGACATCCCACTAATTACAGCTTGCCATCCAGAAAAAGACCCATTTATCCCGACTCTCTGCTTTCTGTTGGTTAGCCAATCCTCTATCCAAGCTAATATATTACCTCTAACTCCATATGATCTTATCTTGTGTATTAATCTTCTGTGCGGCACCTTATCAAAGGTCTTCTGGAAGTCCAGATATACTACATCTACACTGAAGCATCTCTGCATCCTCCTCAGAGCTCACCCTCCCACCCAGCTTTGTGTCATCTGCAAATTTGGAGAAATCACATTTAGTTCCCTGATCTAAATCATTAATATATATTGTGAATAACTGGGGACCCAGCACCAATCCCTGTGGCACCCCACTAGTCACTGCCTGCCATTCGGAGAAAGACCCATTTATTCCTACTCTTTGTTTCCTGTCTGCCAATCAGTTTTCTATCCATCTCAATACACTACCCCCAATCCCATGCGTTTTAATTTTTACATGCTAATCTCTAATGTGGGACTTTGTCAAAAGCCTTATGAAAGTCCAGATAAACCACATCCACTGGCTCCCCCTCATCAACTCTACTAGTTACATCCTCAAAAAATTCCAATAGATTTGTCAAGCATGATTTCCCTTTCCATGCTGATTCTGTCTGATTCTACTACTGTTTTTCAAGTGCTCAGTTATTAAATCTTTTATAATGGACTCTAGAATTTTCCACACTACCTACATCAGGCTTTCTGGTCTATAATTCCCTGTTTTCTCTCTACCTCCCGTTTTAAATAGTGGGGTTACATTAGCTACCCTCCAATCTGTAGGAACTGTTCTCGAGTCTATAGAATCTCGGAAGATGACCACCAATGCATCCACTATTTCTAGGGCCACTTCCTTAAATACTCTGGGATGTAGATTATCAGGCCCTGGGGACTTAACAGCCTTCAATCCCATCAATTTCCCCATCACCATTTCCCTACTAATACTGATTTCTTTCAGTTCCTTCCTGCATTTCCTACCATCAGATGTCAGGAACCCCACTGTAATATATCTGCACATCATTGTAAGTCCAGCTCTCCGGAATTATCCACCCACGCTGAATCATCCAAGCAAATCATGCCAATGTGTTTCACAACCGTGTACATAAGTGATGTGCACCTGGTGAGCTGCACTTCACTCGGGACTTTGAGGTTTGTTCGCCAACCTTGCTTCGGGCTGCACTCACAGTCATCAGTGCCAGGCTTCACAGGCAGCACCACATCGCTTTTAGGGGGGCTCTGAGGTCAGTATCCAACTACCAGACCAGACATTAGGCAGGGGTGGCTTCTCAACAGCTGCAGGGCTAGGGCTTGCTTGGGGAAGGGGGAAGAAGTGGCCTCAGGGAAGGGAAGAGGCTGCTGGGCGAGGGCTGCACTGGGGAAGGGGGTATCTGAGGGTGTGTTGGGGGGGGGGGGGCACAAATTGATCTGTGCAAGTGGCCTCAAGATGGTGAGGGCTGAGGAGGCAGTCTCCAGAGGAGATGAGGCCAGATGGAGATGTGAGGATGTGCGTGAATAAGTGATGATATCCCTTGAGCTGGCAGTGAGTGAGATGCCAGTGAATGTGTGATGGGCTTGAGTTTGAAAGTTTAGAGTGATGAGACGGTTGCCTGACCCTGGTGGCATGGATGAGATCATTCATCCATTCTCTGCATTGGATGGCCAATCTCTTGGCACTGATCACCACTGCCATAGCCTACCAATCCAGAGTGGTGAGATTGTTGGACCTCCTGCAGCCAGAGCAAGGGTAGAGGACATCACGGTGAGCCTCCATGGCATCCAAAGGTGCTCGAAGATGCATCACTAAACTGTGGGGGGGTGGGGGGGAGCTGCAGTCTTCTTGCCTTTTGGGGCCATGTCTTCTTTGCTGCAGTCTAGCAGCTAGGTCCTTTTGGATGCCGCCAGCTCAGTCAGTAGTGGTGCTACCAAGCCACGCTTTGTGATGAACATGAAAGTCCCCCACCCAGAGTATATTCTGTGCTCTTGCTTTCCCAATTTCGGCACAAGCCCCCAGTTAGTAAGCAGGACTTTGCAGGGTCGACATGGCTGATTTTGCTGTTGTCGTTTCCAGTGCCTAAGCCAATGCCAGGCGATATGTCTGGTTTCATTCCTTATCAGATTTCCTGTAGCATTTTTTATACAACCAAGTGACTTGCTAGGCCATTTAAGATCTGACCTTACATGTAGGCCACACCAGTTAAGGACATTAGTGAACCAGATGGGTTTTTTGATAATTGACAATGGTTTCAGGCTTTATTTCCAGTTTTTTTACCCAATTCAAATTCCACCATCTGGGTCTCTGGATTTCGAGTCGAATGACAATACCACTACGTCACCGCCTCCCCATGATGAAATGCCCTTCAATTTCCTGCATGAGTGCAGCTCCATCAACACTCGGGAAGCTCAGCATCATCCAGGACAAACCAGCCTGCTTGATCAACACGGCATGCACCACCTCCAACTTTCACTCCCTCCGCCACTGTCTCAGTGACTGCAGTGTGTGTACCATCTACCAGATGCATTGCAGAAACTCACCCGGTCCTCCTTCGGCAGCACCTTCAAACCCACGACCTCCACCACCTAGAAGGACAAAGGTAGTAGACGCATGAAGGTCACCACCACCTGGAAGTTCCCCTTCAAGCCACTCACCATCCTGACTTGGAAATATATCGCCGTTCCTTCACTGTCGCTGGGTCAAAATCCTGGAACTCCCTCCCTAACAGCACTGTGGGTGTATCTACACCACATGGACTGCAGCGGTTCAAGAAAACAGCTCACCACCACCTCCTCAAGGGACAATTAGGGACAGGCAGTAGAAATGCTGGCCTAGCCGGCGACACTCATGTCCCGTGAATGAATGAAAAAAAGATGCACATGCATGCATCAATGCACATTTATGCTAACAAATTCTCTATTCCCTTGTATGCCTCTCTAATACAAACTAAAGTAACCTGTATTCTGTTAAAATCAAATAGCTTTAAAATGCTGAAAATACATTGCAGGTCAGTTGATAGAATCAGACAGAAGGAAGTCATTCATCCTTCCATCTGTGCCAGCTCTTTGAAAGAGCTCCCCGGTCAGTCCGCTCCTTGCTCTTTCCCATAGCCCTGCAAATGTTTCCTTTTCAAGAATATATTCAATTCCTTTTTGAAAGTCACTATTGAATCTGCTTCCACCTCCCTCCCTATCAGAACACATAGGTGTTAAAATTAAAGTTGGTGATATTATCTAAACGAATGTGCTAATTAAGAATGGATGGTAGGGCACTCAAGGTATAGCTCTAGTGGGTTTTTTTTTTATATAATGGAAATAGGTGAAAGAGGTGGGAAAAGGAAAATCTTTATAATTTATTGGAATAAAATAAAAAAAAAGGGGAAGGGGGAAACAGAAAGGGGGTGGGGATGGGGGAGGGAGCTTACGACCTAAAGTTGTTGAATTCAATATTCAGTCCAGAAGGCTGTAAAGTCCCTAGTCGGAAGATGAGGTGTTATTAGGTCATAAGCTCCCTCCCCCATCCCCACCCCCTTTCTGTTTCCCCCTTCCCCTTTTTTTTATTTTATTACAATAAATTATAAAGATTTTCCTTTTCCCACCTATTTCACCTATTTCCATTATATAAAAAAAACCCACTAGAGCTATACCTTGAGTGCCCTACCATCCATTCTTAATTAGCACATTCGTTTAGATAATATCACCAACTTTAATTTTAACACCTATGTGTTCTATTGTACTATTGTCGTTGACATCTTTTGATGATCTGCTTCTATCACTGCTTGTTTGTCCCTACAACCACACCCCCCCAACTCTTTGTCTCTCTATCTCTCCGCCTCCCACACACACACCTTAAACCAGCTTATATTTCAACTCGTTCTTGGACTCGAACGCAAGTTCTGTCGAAGGGTCATGAGGACTCGAAACGTCAACTCTTTTCTTCTCCGCCGATGCTGCCAGACCTGCTGAGTTTTTCCAGGTAATTCTGTTTTTGTTTTGGATTTCCAGCATCCGCAGTTTTTTTGTTTTTAACTTTAAATATGTTCTCTGGTTACCAACCATCCTGCCAGTGCAAACAGTTTCTCTTTATTTAAAATCATTGTTGGAACACCTTTTAAATCTCCCTTACCCCTCTAGACAGAACCATCCCAGTTTCTCCAATTTCCCCACATAACTGAAGACTCTGCACCCTCTCTAAGACCTTGATATTCTGTCTAAAGTATGGCGCTCAGAATTAGACATAGCACTCCAGCTGGGGTCAAACCAGTGTTTTATAAAGGTTTAGTACTTTGTACCTCTGTTTTTAAGTCATGGATCCCTTATACTTTTTTAACAGCCTTTTCTGTAGTCAGATATCCTAAGTATACCTATGAAGTGAAAAGCCAAGGATGGCATTTCACATATGAATCCTTCATCAGCCTGATGAAGTAAGCGCTCATATACCCTGCCTTTTCCCTTGAACACGATATAACACAGGAAGTGGCCATTCTGCCCATCACACCTGTGCCAGATTTATGGATGCCAACTAAGCCACTGTGTATTTCCACCATTTTCTGGTTGCCAGTATTTGTACTTGTTCCTATTTCATGTAACATTTTTAGTTCAAACCTTCAACAGGAGGGGCATCGTTAGCGGCAAAACATCGGGCAGAATTTTCTGCCTGTCAGGTGGGCGGGCCTGACCCAATCTCCGGTGGGCGGGGAGCTGAACCCCGCCGGAGAAGCGGGTCCTGCCGCCATTTTACGTGGGCGGGCCGAGTCCGGTGGGAAGCGCTATGCGTTCCCTGTGTGGGCAGGGGGGTGGGGGTGGGGATTCCCCAAAAGCGAGAGTACGCTCTTTTGATCATGCGCACGAAAGAGCGCACATCTCCCCGAGGCTAAGTGCAGCCTCAGGGAGATCGCTGACAGTTTTTAAAAGAATATGAAAAATTGAAGAAAAAATTCCCTAACGTGTCCACCTTACTTGACAATGTCACATGAGATGGGACCTGTTCATAATTTACATAATAAGTTTATTAAACTGTTTAAAACCCTACATGAAGCCTCATTCCGCCAGTGGATGAGGTTTCATGTTTTCTCTAGTTGCCGCCGGGACTCCTGGTCGACCCACCAACCTTAAGGTTGGACGGGCAGGTCCTTTAACTGTTTAAATGGTCCTGATAGTGGCCTCAATTGGCCATTGACAGGTCGGCGGGCCCGCAGCTGATTTTGCTGCGCCCCCGCCTTCCTGAAAATTTAAATGGGGCGGGATGAGGTCGGGAGTTCCGCCCAACGTCATCCCGCGTCATTTTACGTGTCGGCGAGTGGGCCCCGCCCCCTGCTCGCCAACGGAGAAATTCTGCCCATTATTCCACCTCCCACCACTGCCACGTCTCTCCGTTCTTCCTGCTTTTTCCAGTCGCTCCTCTGGAGGGCCCCATGAAGCCTGAGTTCCCTTTCCTGCCCTGCTATCGATTACCGGTGACCTGCCCCTTCCCTGAAGTGTAGGAAATAAACTGAGCTGCTGCCTACTACTCAACCCCGTTACCTCTGTTCAGTGAACCTGTCTCCCAGTAAGAACTGAAACCTGAACCCCTTCTCCATCTGCCCAGCTCCACTCCATCTCACTAACTACAAAGTAGCCGTCACATGGAGACGTGTGTGCTTCTTGGGCATTGCACACCTGGCTGATTGAAATTAAAACCAACTGCTCTCCTCACCATTCAGTTGTATTTACTATAAACAATATATTTCACGTGGAAGCATACCTATTAGGTATCAATCACATACAGCAGAAATACCCAAGCTGTTTCCACGCATCCAATGTTGCTGTACGTAGCCAGGAACTGATTGACAATTAATGCTCAAAGTTCCAACTTACTATCGACAGGGAAGCAGATCAATGAGAGCGAATTCTGAGAGATGTCCGGTTGCGGTAAAACCAGAGGCAAAGGGCGCACCAAGGCCAAGACTTGCTCCTCCAGAGCCGGGCTGCAGTTCCCCGTCGGCCGTACGCACCGGCTGCTGTGCAAGGGTTGCTATGCCGAGCAGGTCGGGGCTGGAGCCCCCTGTCGACCTGGCCACTGTCTTCGAGTACCCGACGGCCGAGATCCTCGAGCTGGCGGCCGGCAACGCGGCCGGGGACGACAAGAAGACCCGCATCATCCCTCACCACCTGCAGCTCGCCGTCCGCTGGGAGGGGTCACCATAGCCCAGGGTGGGGTCCTGCCCAACATCCAGGCTGTGCTGCAGCCCAAGGAAACCGGACACCCCAGCAAGGTTTACGCCTGAAGGGGCGAGATTGCAAAAACGTCAACAGAGAAGCAAAAAAAGTTTGATCATTCTACTGGACCACAATCACTATCCAGTGAACCACTGCCACGGGACCCTCCCCCCTCCCACTGCAAGTCCCTCTCTAACCCAGAGCACACCGCCTGAACCGTGTCACCAGGCAGACAACACAGCCGTCTGGACTCCCCCTCACGTTTGCAGGGAACAGTGTCTATCCCCTGACTATATTGCTTCCTTTACTATCACTAAATTCCTATTTGGTCATATGGACAATGCAGGTCAACGAAGGAAAGCCAGCAAAGATATTTTTTTAAGGGGAAATCGTGTTTAACTAACTTGTTGGGAGTTTTTTGAAGAGAGGGGTTGATGAGGGTAATTCTGTTGATGGCACTATTTTGGACAAGAGCAGGATATCTTGCTGGTGTCCTGGTCAATACCTCCGTCCCTCAAGCAACACGTGAAAACAGATCACCTGGTCATTAGGTCATGGCCCTGTGTTGGATTTTTGTGTGTAAATTGAATGCCGTGTTTCCTGCATCGCATCAGTGTCTATGATTGAAAAGTGCTTAATTGGCTCTGTCGTGCTGGGGTTGTGAAAGGTGCCGTTTAAATGCAAGTCTTTCATCTGATTTACTATCAAGTGATTCCGCAAGTACCAATAAATCCTGGCTCAGCTGTGACTCTCTCCGTGGTCAAGTAGCCACCTGATATTCACTGTCCGGGGTCCAGAGTGTGAAACCAATTGTACCCCAGAAAGAGTCAGAGTCAGGAGATGAGAGGGAAAAGCCAGCCATACCTCAGGAAATGTTAGCATCTTTAGAAGAGGAGAAAGAAATCAACCCCAGGGACAGTCAGAAAACTGGCAAAAATAAAAGACTCCCTCAGGTTTAAAACAGCATGATAATGTTTTCAACCACGGCATTGGTTGAAAAACTCAACATCTTGGGACAATCTCAACATAATGTGCATGACGCATATCCATTCATGGGATGTAGGCGTTGCTGGCTAGGCCAGCATTTATTGCCCTTGTTGCGAGGGCATTTAAGAGATTGCTGTAGGTCGCGTGTAGGCCAGACCAGGTAAGGACAGCAGATTTCCTTCCCTAAAGGCGCATTAATGAACCAGGTGGGTTTTGACAACATTTGACAATTCCAGATTTTTATTTAATTCAAATTCCACCATCTGCAGTGACGGGATTCAAACCCAGGTTCCCCAGTGCATTACCCTGGTTCTCTGGATTACTAATCCAGTGAAAAATACCACTGTACCATCGCCTCCCCTTAGATTTAAAAGATTGTGTTCCAGTTGCACCATCAGGAAAAGCTCCCAGAGAAAGGCCTCTCCTTCTGGATAGAAACTCCTCCCACAGAACTGCACCCATTATTGCAATAGTCCCAAGACAGTCCCCAAATTACCATTCTTTTCATGTCCTTCCCTCACCTGGGACTCATTACCAAGAGCTCTTTGTCTGTGCCTTAGGCATCCTTGATGATCAGAGAGCTGTGAGCAGCCACAAGGAGCTGGAGGGGGTGTAATGCTATTTTAAATTGATCTGACACTCTCACTCCTTGATGTTAATCTTGGTGATGGGGCAAATGGGCAGTTGGGAGGGCTGCAAATACTTGATGTGTACCTGACACTAGCTTCCATATGCTGCAAAGCTCATGCAAATGGTTCCGTGTTTCTCTTGTTATTTTTGAAGTACTTTGAACTGTTTCAAAGACTTCTCTATATTAACCAACCCCACACTTCCCCGGGTCTGTGGAGGCACCAATCTAAATGGAAACACAGCTCAATCTTTGTTCTTTCCTCATAGCACAATTGGGGGAAAAAAAACTTTTTGCATGAAACTTACAGCAAAGAAACAGGCCATTTGGCCCAAATGGGCCACCTATGCTCCAAATAATCCTTCTCCCTCCCTGCATCATCTCATCATATCAACATATTATTTTATTCTTTTCTCCGTCACTAACTATTTAGTTTCTCTTTAACTGCATCTATACTTTTCACCTCAATTCATCTGTGGTCTCAAATACTCCATTTTAAAATCTAAAGCTAGCCAACCAACACTTTTATTTGACACGATCCTCATTCAACCGATCACACTGCACATCCTTCCACCTTGGGGATTGTGATCTTGCAACCACCATTGCTCATATTCTGTTACTGGAGGCCGAAAGGAAGACAATAGTTTAGAGACGGCCCCATCATAGCATCAGTGCAGTAGTTACAGGCTTCTAAAGGGCCTGGGATTAAAGACCTGTACATGGGAGCTTGCAATGTGCAAATTAGCAGCCGCATTTCCTACATTACAGCAGTGGCTATAGTACTTCATTGGCTGTAAAGCACTTTGAGATGTACTAAGAAGGTGAAAGATGCTATATAAATGTAAGTCTTTCCATATTGTATTCTGTAGTCCTGAAGAAATTAATGGGACTTAAAAGTCAACAAATCCTCTGGACCTGATGGCCTACATCCTAGGATTTTAAAAGAAGCAGCTACAAAGATAGTGGATACATTGGTTTGATCTTCCAGAATTCCCTAGATCCTAGGACAGTCCCCATGGATTGAAAGTTAGCAAACATAACTCCACTGTTCAAGAAAGGAGGGAGAGAGAAAACAGGGATCTATAGGCCAGTTAGCCTGGCATCAGTAGTAGGGAAAATGCTGGAATCTTATTATTGAGGACATGGAAACAGACACTTAATTAGACAGAGTCAACACAGATTTATGAAAGAGAATCGAGTTTGACAAACCTCCTAGCGTAGATGAGGGGAAGTCTGTATCAATTTTCAAAAGGCATTCAACAATTAGATGAGGCTATTACATAAAATTAGGGTTCATGAGATTGGGGATAATATAGTAGCATGGATTGAGAATGGGTTAACAGAAAGAAAACAGTAGGAATAAATGGGTCATTTCAGATTGACAGGCTGTAAGTAGCATGTACTGCAAGAATTAGTGTTTGAACCTCCTCTATTTACTATCTGTGTTAATGACCTAGATGCAGGGACAAGTTTAAGGTATCCAGGTGTACTCACAAAACTTTGTGGAAAAGTAAGCAGTGGGGAGGATGTGAGGAACAGCCATGTCTGGTCCCTCCAGGATGTCTTTCGCCTTGAAGGGGTTTTTTGTAATTCTTTCATGGGATGTGGGGCTTCGTTGGCTGGGCCAGCATTTATTGCCCATCCCTAATTGCCCCTTGAGAAGGTGGTGGTGAGCTGCCTTCTTGAACCGCTGCAGTCCATGTGGTGTAGGTACACCCGTAGTGCTGTTAGGAAGGGAGTTCCAGGATTTTGACCCTCAGCAACAGTGAAGGGGTGGGGTGGGGATGCCATGTCTAGATGGAGTCCAGGTGAAGGGCTTAGCACTGTCCTGCTGGATTTTGAGATAGAGGGTAACTAGTAAAGGAATGCTTCCAAAATGTGTCTCTTCAATTTGTTCACACGTCCACTAAGGCATTGATGATGTAGGCTGCAGGCAACCCTGCCTTGGTAATTGCTCTCATCCAGATGAGGAGAAGGAGGGCCCATCGCAGGCTGATACAGGGCCAGGAGGAGCAAGGGCCTGAGCAGCAAGAGACAGTGTGGCCTCTAGAAGGTCAAGATGCTGGCGAACATGGTCCAGTGCAACAGGCAACATTGGCCTGACCATGGGTTTATTGCTGACGATACTCTTACCTAGAGATGAGCAAAAGACAATGCCGGAGGCATCCTTGTACGTCCTGGGATGTGGTTGCTCACATCTGCCAGCTTCTCCAGTGTGAGCAGCGGCCACAAGGAGTTTGGAGGAGTAATGCGGAGCTCCTGGCTCGCAGTGAGTGAACATGTGTCCGGACGTCCTTTAAATGTGGTTCCAGGACCTTGGACCCCTTGAGGTGATGGCAGGACGGGCGACCTCCTGCCCACTGTGAAATGAGGTTTTCTGAGCACCTCGCGGATGCACAATTAAAATGAGATGAAAGTGGAAGATCACTTGTGTTCATTTGCCCTGCTGCCTCATTAATAATGCATTCCTAGGAAACACGTCATTGCAATGGCGGGCAGGCTCTCATTCGCCCGCCACGCTATCACCTCACCGTTTCATCACACCGGGCGCCATATTTAAAGAGCAGCCGTGCGAACACCTCTGTGCTTCCGGACAAGGGTCTGCTGCAAAGAAGACATTGCCCCGAAAGGCAAGAAGACTTCAGCCCCCACCCAGGCTCAGCAGTGCATTCCTCGAGCAACTTTTGGACGCAATGGAGGCCCGCAGTGATGTCCTCTGTTCCAACATCCGACGGTGGGAAACAGGGCCCGCTGTCGACGGGCGGAGCGGACGATTTCAAACTGGCTTCAGGACGCTGTGAAACCGATTTTTGGCCTTCTCACCATGTTGTCTGCTCCCGCTGCCGAACACGCCCGACGCCAGCCGGCATGGAAACCGACGCCAACCGGCATGGAAACCGACGCCAGCCGGCATGGAAACCTCGGCCCTAAATTCCCAGAATGGAAGATTCCGCCCACCATCTCGGAATAAGACCTTGGGCACTTAGGACTGAGTTGAAGGGTTGCAGGACTTTTGAACTTTTTACCCAGAGAGCTGTGGCTGCTAAGTCATTTGAGTTTGCTCAAGGTAGAAATCGAGAGATTTTTATTTTTGGAATGCTCAAGGAATCAAGTTTTATGGGGCTAGTGCGGGAGGGTGGAGTTGAGCTAGGTCAACCATGATGGTGTTGAACAGGGGAGCAGGCTCAAAGGGCCAAATGGCCTACTGCAACTTCTATTTCCTATGTTCCTAAGGAGTCCAAATTTGATGACGCGAGTTGCACTCTATCCTGTGCTGAGGCTTCTTCTGAAATGTCTAAATTTCTTCCCCAGGTGAAGCAGAGCTCTCTGCGCTCGCATATAGGGGTAGTGCCTCAGGACACTGTTCTCTTCAATGACAACATTAGAAACAACATCCGGTATGGCAAAGTGACTGCTAGTGATGAGGACGTGGAGGAGGCATCTCGAGCAGCTGATATTCATGAGCGAATAATCACTTTCCCTGAAGGTAAGAGGATATGTTTTGCCTTGGTCATATTAGATCACAGGTTCTAGAAGTACCTGTTGAAAGAACCAAAAGTTTTCAAACTTTGGAATCATAGGGTTTGGTGTCTGCTAGGTCATCTTGGGGGCCCCAAGCCTTCACATTTCTGTAGTTGTTGGCCTACTAACATGTTATTTTTATTGCTTTATGCTAATAAACATTTCTTCCGACGATAGCACAATTTCCTTTTGGATAACTGATACTGTCCTTCAAAAGTAATGACAGGATGTCCCTGGAGTGTATAAATATTTGTAGAGCCTGCAAACCATTCCGAATGTCGAAAGACCTCCTTGTTTGTTAGCACGAATTCCCTCTATATAAAAAATACGTTTTTGAATAGAGGCAATCTACCCTCCCCCACAAGGTTGTGCATGAGGGAGGGGATTTCTGACGCACAGCTTCCCCATGTCTCCCCTCCCCACACATTGCAAACAGCAGCAACAAGCATTTAGATAGCACCTTTTAAAGTAGTGAAGCTTCCCAAGGTGCTTCTCTTGTGTGTAATGAGACAAAAATTTACAATGAGCCAAAAAAGGAGACATGAGGATGAAGAAAGAGGTATGTTTTTAAGGAAGGTCTTAAAGGAGGAGAGAGAAGTGGAGAGGTCTAGGGAGGAAATCCCAGAGCTCGCGGCCTAAATAGCAGCTATGATGGGGTCAAGGAAATGAGTGATGCGTATCAAGCCAGAATTGGGGGAGTGCAGATTTCTCAAAGGGTTTGTAGGCTTAAAAGAAGTTACAGGGATAGGGAGGGATGAGGGCATGGAACAATGAACATGAACATGAGGACGAGAATTTTAAAGTGTAAACCTGAGTCTGATGACATGCACTAGGCCATATTAGGGCAAAATTGATTGGAACTTCGCCCAGTTTTACTTGTGGTACGCCGGAAAGGGCCCTAAAAGAGTTTTGTTTAAATTATTCTGTAGGGCCGAGAGGAGCAAGAGTGCTCTTCTGGATACCAAAGAGGAGTCATGTTGGACTTGAAACATTAACTCTGTTTCTCTCTCCTCAGATACTGCCAGATGTGCTGAGTTTTTCCAGAACTTTCTGTTTTTATATCAGATCTTCAGCATCCACAATATTTTGCTTTCGCAAAAATAATCTGGACTGCTGTTCTCCAGGCCCTTCCCCCTCCACCAACTCCCGCTAACTTTACCTGTTGTCAGTTGGGTGACCTCCAAGCTGCCGATGTTGCATCTGCCCAATTCATGAACCACCTTGTGCCCCCATTTTTGTGCCCACTGCCCACCATTTCCATTTAAATGAAACCCAGAATTTTCAGTGGTTCTGACCTCTTCACTGCCCATCCTTACTGACGGCTTCACCGAGATCAGCCGACTGTCACATAATAGAACAGTCCCCACTTTCACCCTGACGCCTACCTAGGTCCAACTTTCTAGACTGTCTCTTTATGTCTTTGTCTCTCGGTCTCTTTGTCTCTGTCTCTCTCACTTTGTCTCTATTTATCTCTCGCTGCCTACCATTCACTATCTCTCTCTCTCTCTCTCTCCTTTTCTCTCTCTCTCTCTCTGTCTCTCTCCCTCTCTCTCTCCCACTCTCTCTTTCTCTCCCTTTCTCTCTCTCTGCTTTTGAAAATATCCTTCAAACTTAATCTTTGACCAAGCTTTTGACCAATCTGTCCAATATCTCCATCTTTGTCTCAGTGCCAAATTTTTGCCTGATTACATTGCTGTGAAACAGTGCCGATGACCCCTTTTGAATACTGAATGCTTTGGAACTTGCATGTGTATTATCTTCCAAAAATGGGACACTTTACTACTTTAAAGGCACAACACAAATGCAAGTTACTGTGAATAAGCAGATTACGTGCATTTCCTGGAACCTGTAGGAACGAGGAATGTATTGGATGCAAGATGTAAATTGCCAGGTCACAGAGCACAGTTAATGCTACAGCTACTTGTAACACGACATGTTCTTCAGGTTATGATACACAAGTGGGTGAAAGAGGACTGAAGCTCAGTGGAGGAGAGAAACAAAGAGTGGCAATTGCCAGAACAATCCTGAAGGCGCCTCAGATCGTTCTTCTGGATGAGGTATGTAAGAAGGAAAATCACAGATAATACATGAAGTCTGAGAAATGAGTCTGAGGCACTCAATCCAACTAGGTATCATATTCTACTAAAATTAATAAATTTTGCTTCTTAAACTCTCAGAACTATGACTGAAAATGGTTAATGAATCTGGCCTAGAAGGTAAAAAATGTTTCATAAAGAATAAATCTGCTTAGCTTGGTGAAGGAGTGCCACTATTGGTTAGAGATTATATCACAACTTCCATTCCTGGCCCTCATGCTAGCTGATATAACTGGTTCCCTCTGCTCACCAAGAAAGAAAGACTTGCATTTGCGACCTCAATATGTTGCAAGGCACTTTACAGCTAGTGACTTACTTCTGATGTATAGTCACCATTGTAATTGGGAACAGATAGGGACAAGACTGTCAACTAAAAAGGTCCACCTTCAATATGTCTGTTTTAGAAAACTACCAAAATTCCTTTCTCCTCCAAAGTTCTTGGATGCATTGCCCCCTCCCAAATCCACACCCAACTTTCTTGAAACTCCATGTTTGAATCTCAACACGTGCCACAGCACTGCACCAGTCTTTATAAAAGTCATAAATGACATGATCTGCAGGTGTAAACATAGTCCATTATGCTTCCTCATCCTGTTCAATCAGCCTACAATTTACATGTCAACAACACCATCCTGCTGCAATACCTATTCTCCATTGTTCGGCTCAGTGGGGTTGCCTCACCTGATTTCACTCTTTCCTGCCATGTTGCAGCCAAAGCATCACCAGCAGTGACCTCTCTCCCTGCCTAATTCCTTTAACGATCTGCGCTAAGCCCTCATCTATATCTACACACTGATTTTCATGACATTGTCCAAAACATGCGATCAACTTCAACATGTCCAAGAGCAACAGGCAGGTAGTGCCGGAGTCCCCAGCTCACTAACCGGTTTTCCATTCTGGATATCGATGAGGGCAATGGATCCTTGGAGGAGTGCAGCAAGAGCCAAGCCCGTGGCACTACAGGTGACCCAGCTGTACAGGAGGGGAGGAAGAAGAGTGGAAGGGCAGTACTGATAGGGGATTCTTTAGTTAGGGGAGCAGACAGGGGTTTCTGCAGCCGTCAATGTGACTCCAGGATGGTTTGTTGCCTCCCTGGTGCTAGGGTCAAGGATGTCACAGAACGGCTGCAGAACATTCTTCTGGGGGAGGCTGAGCAGCCAGAGGTGATGGTCCACATTGGTACTAACGACATTGGTAGAAAGGGGGATGTGGTTCTGCAATCAGAGTTTAGGGGACTAGATAGAAAATTAGCAAGCAGGATCTCTAAAGTAACAATCTACGGATCACTCCCAGTGCCGGGTGCCAGTGTGTACAGAAATAGGAAGATAAGACAGATGAATGCATGGCTGGAAAGATGGTGCAGGAGGGAGGGCTTTAGATTCCTGGGACCCTGGGACTGGCTCTTGGGGGGATGGTACCTGTACAAGCCTGATGGGTTGCACCTGAACAGAGCGGGGAATGAGTTTTGCTAGTGCTGTTGGGGAGGGTTTAAACTAACTTGGCAGGGGTGTAGGAACCAGGAGAGAATATTAGAAAGTAGTACCAGAGTGCATGGAATGTTGGGAGAGGCAGATAGCAGTAAAATAGAGAATAGGAAGTTAATAGATGGAGTCAGAGTAAGGGAGCAAGTAATGAAGTCTAAATCAGGGTCACACTGCATGTATGTGAATACGGACTATAGTTAAAAATTGGGGAGTTACAGGCACAGATTGCCTTGTGGGATTATGATGTTGTGGCGATGTAAGGAAGGGCAGATCTGGGTGTTAAATATTCCTGGTTACAAAGTGTTCAGAAAGATAGGAAAGGGAAAAGAGGAAGAGGGGTGGCATTTTTGGTTAAGGAAAGTATTGCAGTACTGGAGAAAGAGGATGGCCCAGCTGAACTCCTGAGCTCATATATCTCCATCACATTGCCTGACTCTGTCCCTGCCTCAGCTCCTTTCCTGCTGAAACTTTCATCCATGCCTTTATCACCCTGAATATTTCCTTGCCATTTTCCATCCTCCATAAATTCCAGCTCATCCAAAACTTTGCTGCCCATACTTGACCTACGTTGGTCCCCAGGGCCTCAGATTTAAAATTTGCAGTCCTATACTTATATCCCTTCTTGGCCATGCCTCTCCCTATCTCCCTCCAGCCCTGCAGCCATATACCCTGAACTTTCTATTCCCTGACTTGGGCCTCTTGTGCCATGCCCATGCTCTTCACCTCACCATTGGTAGTTATGCCTTTAGCCGTCTAGGCCTTATGCTCTGCAATTCCCGTGCTCAACCTCGCTGCGTCTCCACTTCATTCTTCTCCTCTAAGGTCCTCCTTAAAATCCACCAGACATTGGTCTTCCTTCCTAATATCTCCTCTTTGCCACAGCATCCATTTTTTTCTGTCTGACTATGCCTCTTTGAAGGACCTCGGAACATTTTCCTACACTAAAAGCACTATATGTGTGCAAGTTGTTGTAACAGCAGAAGGGAAGATGCCGGAGTAGTTAGGTGGATCACTGAGGAATGGAGAAGTTCAAGAAGGCCAATAGTGGTCCATCTGACTATTAGGATGTATCCCAGACAGAAAGAGACTAACACTTCAGATCTATGACCTTTCAGCAGAACCAGTTCTACTTAAAGATCATAGAGCTGAAATATTAACCAAGCTAAAAAAAGCATAGTTCAAATATTTCACCAGCTATTTTATACAGTAGGTTGGTAATAATTGATGACTTGGGTCAGCTGAACCAGTTCTGCTGAAAGACCATACAGCTGAAATATTAACTCTTGTTTCTTTCACCACATAGGCTGCCAGAACCCCTGAGTATTTCCAGCATTTCCTGTTTTTATTTCAAATTTCTTGCAACTGCAGTAATTTTCTTTTGTGTTGTTGTAGAGTTTAGTCCATAATGAGGCAACTTATAAGACTTCTTCAGGATGACCTGTGTAGCCTTTCTCTTGTTCTATACTTTATTTCCAAACATATACCCTGAGCCAGATGCACACAATCGCCCTAAAGACACATAGGCAAAAAACTTACATTGATATAACGTCTTTACATAGTAAAACATCCTCAGTCATTTCACAGGAGCATAATCAGCTAAAAGGACATAAGGAGCAGTTATAAAAAGTTTATCCAGTGATAGGTTTTAAGGAGTATCTTAAAGGGGGAGAGGCTTCAGTAGAAGGATAAGCTCAGCAAGCCAGATAGCTTCCTCCATCTGCAATCTTCAAAACTGATCTAAATGTGTACATTCACCCAATACCCCTCCCACATGCAAACTAAGATGTTATGTGATGTGTGTGTAGAGCCACTTCAATTATGGGGAAATATTTGACTGAAGGAACTAGTTGGTACCAAGCTGAAAAAAACACAGTTGCTCAAACATTTCACCAGATATTTTATACAGTAGGTTGGTAATAATTGCTGTCTTGGGTCAGCTGAACCTATTCGCTGGCTGCCTTGCCAGTGAATTTTTGCACTATCTTGTTTCAGCGTTATTACTGATCACCTTTATTATTTTTGAACAGGCTACTTCCGCTTTGGACACGCAAACCGAAAGGAACATTCAAGCCTCCCTGGCCAAAGTGTGCGCCAACAGGACCACGATTGTTGTGGCTCACAGGTAATGCTGTAGGGAAAAACTGATTCATATCACTGATTTGGAATTCATTGTTAAACACTAATTTTTTTGAGTTGCCTTGGTGGAAAAAAAGTCTCATCTTTTAGTTTTCAAATGTGTACTGTTTAGAGTTACCAATTACAGCCATTGGAAATGCTAAATTAGTGCTCTGATCAAGATTATTTTAATGTTAGCATATAGAATATGAGGTGAGAGTGACTGCCCTTGCCGAGTGTGGCACCAAGGAGCCCCAGCAAACAGGAGTCAATGGGAATCAAGGGGTAAACTCTCCGCTGGTTGGAGTCATACCTAGCAGAAAGGAGGATGGTCATGGTTTTTGGAAGTCAGTCATCTCAGCTCCAGGATATCACTGCAGGAGCTCCTCAGGGTTGTGTCCTAGGCCTAACTATCTTCAGTTGCTTCATCAATGACCTTCCTTCCATCGTAAAGTCAGGAGTGGGGATGTTCGCTCCTGATTGCACGATGTTAAGCACCATTCGCAACTCCTCAGACACTGAAGCAGTCCATGTGCCAATGCAGCAAGACCTGGACAACATCCAGGCTTGGACTGACAAGCACCAAGTAACATTCATGCAATGCAAGTGCCAGGCAATGACCATCTCAAACAAAAGCGAATCTAACCATCGCCTCTTGACCTTCAGTGGCATTACCATCACTGAATCCCCCACTATCAACATCCTGAGGGTTACCATTGACCAGAAACTGAACTGGATTAGGCATATAAATACTGTGGTTACAAGAGCAGGTCAGAGGCTGGGAATCCTGCGGCGAGTAACTCACCTCATGACTCCCCAAAGCTGTCCACATTCTACAAGGCACAAGACAGGAGTGTGATGGAATACTCCTCACTTGCCTGTATGAGTGCAGCTCTAACAACACTCAAGAAGCTTGACACCATCCAGGACAAAACAGCCCACTTGATTGGCACCCTTCCACAAATATTCACTTCCTCCACCACTGACACACAGTGACAGCAGTGTATACCATCTACACGATGGACTGCAGAAATACACCAAGGCTCCTTAGGCAGCACCTTCCAAACAGATACATGGGAACACCATCAGCTGGAAGTTCCCCTCCAAGCCACTCACCATCCCGACTTGTAAATATATTGCCATACCGTCACTGTCCCTGGGTCACAATCCTGGAACTCCCTCCCTAATAGCACTGTGTTCCTACACCACATGGACTGCGGCGGTTCAAGAAGGCAGCTCACCACCCCCTTCTCAAGGGTAATCAGGTTTGAGCAATAAATGCCAGCTTAGCCAGCGATACCCACATCCCTTGAATGAATAAATATTTTGTTAAAATCCCAGCAGAATTGAATATTATTGCTGAGTGGTTAAGGATGGGATAAGAGTGTCAATAACGATGAAGAATGAAGGGTGGAGCTGTCCAAGGTAAGAAGGGGAAGGTGTTGGTTGGAATTGCAAGAAAAGTAACAAAATTATCTCTGAGGTATTGAAAGGCCTTCCATTTCCTTTAGTCCACAGGAGGCAGAGAGGAGATCATGGTGTGCTGGCTTAAAGAAGAGCAGGATTGGGTGTTAAATATTCCTGGAAACAAGGTGTTCAGGAAAGATAGAAGAGGAAGAAAAGGAGGAGGGATGGCAGTGCTGATTAAGGAAAACATTTCAGTGCTGGAGAGAGAGGATATCCAGGAGGGGTCAACAACAGAATCTATTTCGCTAAAGCTAAGGAACAAAAAGGTGTAATCACATTGCTCAGCATAGCCTTTGGGCCACCAACTAGTTGAAAGGATGTAAATTTTAAAAATTTGCAAGGAAATTACAGAAAGGTGAAAGAAAGGGGGACTTAATTACACAAATATAGACAGGGATAGTAGTAGTGTAAAGGGCAGTGAGGGGCAAGTGTTCCTAGAGTGCGTCCACAAAAACTTTCTACAGCATGTTTCCAGTCCAACGAGAGGGGAGACACAGCTGGACCTAGTTCTTGGGAAGGAGGTGGGCCAAGTCGATCAGATATCAGTAGGAGAATATTTAGGGGATGTTGACCATTGTGTCATAAGGTTTAGGTTGGCTATGGAAAAGGACAAAAAACAACTAGAGTAAGAATAGCTAACTTAGGGGAGAGTCAACCTCAATGGGGTAAGAATGAATCTGGGCAGAATAAATTGGAACCAAAGATTGGCAGGAAAATCAGTACCTGAAAAATGGGCCACCACCAAAGAAGAGATAAATCGGGCACAGTAAAGGTATATTCCCGTGAAAGGAAAAGGTAGGGCAAACACATCCAGAGCTCCCTGAATGACAAAAGAGATAGAGATTAAAATGAAGAAGCAAAAACGTGCTTTGAAGAATGAGAAGTGACCTCATTGAAACTTACAAAATTCTGTATTTCTGTGTGACAGGGTAAATGCAGATAGGATGTTTCCCCTGGCTGGTGAGTCTAGAACCAGGGGACACAATCACAGAATAAGGGGCAGGCCATTTAGGACTGATATGAGGAGGAATTTCTTCACTCAGAGGGTGGTGAATCTTTGGAATTCTCTACCCCAGAGGGCTGTGGAAGCTCAATCATTGAACATGTTCGAAACAGAAATCTATAGACATCAAGCGATATGGGGATAGTGGGGATAAATGGCATAGAGGCAGATGATCAGCTATGATCTGTTTGAAGGATGAAGCAGGCACAACAGGCTAAATGGCTTACTTCTGCTCATAGGTTCCTAACAGCTATCTTGGTCAATTTTCTGATGCAAGCGCACAAATTAGTATGTTTATTTTCAGAACTTTTCATGGTAGAGTTGGAGCTCACCACCTTCTAGGTTGCCGGAGGATTGTCGTAACACCAAATCCAAACAAATTGAGTCAAATGAGTGGTCCTGGTATCTGGGGGAGCAAGCACACTTGTGAATTGACAGTATCTTTCATGTGAATGTAACGCAGCCACTGCCTCTGTCAGTTCAACTTAGAATCAGGAAGAATGACTAAGACCAGAATTAACTGTTGCAATCCGCCTGACCAGCCCCAGAGTTCAGGAAATCTCAAGTTCCACAATGGAGCACGACTGGGCTGTGTGCTGACCCTGTAATACCTATCCGATATCAGCAAGCTCATGCTCCATCTGTTAAACCCAGATGGAATTGTTTGTCTCAGTCTGCCTCAATCGTGCCACGCCCCATATTGATCCAATCAACATTGCTGAGACTGATGAAAGGTGCCGCCTGTTTTATGTTGTAATTGACCGTGTGGGTAACAGATGTTTCCAACATCAGATTATTGCAGAATTCTCCTTGACTGAATTACACTCAAGAAATGCAACCTGCTGCCAATATCTTAAAAAAACACTTCGTTAAAAATCCTACACTGAAATTGTATTAAGATGAAGTGTCAGGGTGAAGTACTTCTTCAGATGGTCAGTAATGCATTTGGATAGGCATGTGCAGTGTTTGATTATGGGCTGCTATGTATAATTGTCAATCATGGCTCTCTCCTGGTAGCACTCTTACTTCTGGTCGTGGGATCCACTCCAGAGGCTTGAGCACATAATCTAGGTTGACATTCTGATGCAGTATTGAGAGGGTGCTAAACTGTCAGTGGTGCCTTGCTTCAGATGAGACATTAAACCACGGCCCCATCTGCCCCCTCAGCTGGATGTAAAAGTTCCATGGTACTACTCGAAAAAGACCAAGGGCATTCTCCCCAGTGCCCTGGCAAAAGAACAAGGGGTGACACAAGGAATTTTTTCTTTACACAGCAAGTTGTTGTAATTTGGAATGCATAGCCTGAAAGATTGGTGGAAGCAGATTCAATACTAATATTTAAAAGAGAACTGAATAAATACTTGAAAAGAAAAATATGGGGAAAGAGCGGGAGAGTGGAATTAATTGAACTACTCTATCAAAGAGCCAGCAGAGGCAGAATGGGCTGAAGGGCCTCCTGTGCAGTATCATTTTATGATTCTGTTACCGACACCTGGGAACCACCACATGGTGCAGATCGTAAACATGGCACAGAGGCATTCAGTGAACGTGACACAATGAACTCGGAACAGAGCCAGCTACTTGGGGATGTCGGCTGTGGGTGGACAGTTTTAAACATAATCCTTTATGTTGCTAGCTAGATGTGAGAAGGACGTGTTTCATTATCTGCAGGACAAGTTAAAGTAGATGATAATGTCCTGTCTGCAGCTGCACCAAGAGCTGGGAAGGCTTTGTACTGTAAGGGGATAAAGGCAACACTGTGTACAGTTGGAACGTTCTGTGTTCCTCTGTGAACAGGGCTTCTACTCAGCATGTAGCGTGAACATAGTTGCTCTTTGCTGTCCTCCGAGGGTTAATGCTGTTTTATTTTTCTTTCAGTAATTAATTGCGGTATGAACAAAGGCTTGGGAACCTGCCGTGCCATCCTCCCTGGCTGCTTTGTGATGACAAATTGTAAATACATATCCTGCTCTTTGATCTCTGACTAAATGTGTGTCCATCAACAACTTTGATCTTCAACCTTATTGAGCTATAAAAGTGGTGCCCCCCCCCCCCCCCCAATCGTTTTTTTGATGTGGGTAGTGTCTATTTATGAGGAACGTATGTATATGCCACTGGGGTAGAAACAGCGAGGGCTCTGGCAGTGGATTCAGGTGGTGACCACTTCCCATTGGACTCGAGTGGAATAGCGAAGATAATAGAAAACATTTTTAACGATTTTTGGAGCAAAGATGTTTTCAATCGATTGACCTTTTTGAAGTGCAGCAGCTGCAGCTGGTGGGAGCACCGTGCTGCCACATGCTCCGCACAGCAGTTTCCTGTGTATGGCAAGAGTGCAGGCGCAGAGAATTGTAAGTGTAAAGGGAATGTCAGTGTCTTGAATGAAAGGCCTGGTAGGGGTTTAGTACAGATTAAACTCAGTGGAGACTTTTCCCTGAAAAGAGACGTTGGAATCCTGCTATGTGCAGGAAGTTCTGGGCAGTTCACTTCTGTTTAGAATAGAAATAGCAGCGACGCAGGCTGAGTACTACTCGGTAAAAATCCTCCTGCAGCCAATGGCACTTAATAAGCACACAGATAGTGCCGATCTTGTTATAGAGACGGATCCTTTGGCTGCATGTGGTTACCAAGGAATTTAATTAGTAATAGGGATTTGATAATTAGGGTAATTTTATTTCTACTGGGATCTGTCAATTAACAGGCTTCACTTGGAACACGAATTACTATCACAGTCAGATTTGCAAATATGTAGATTGGCTTGTAATTCTTATCCCTTTTTTCTACCTTCACCCCAATAGAAAAAAGGACTTGCATTCATGATGTGCCGAAGTGCTTTGCAGTCGATGAGTACGTTTTTGAAATGTAGCCTCTGTTTTAATCTACAAAATGCGGCATCTCCCACAAACACCAGTGAAATAAATGGCCAGATACTCTGCACTTTAATGTTGTTGGTTGATACTCGTAAATATTTTCCTGACGCTTGACTCGTGAAGCAGTGGCAAGTTGATGAAAGATTAAATGACAGATGTCAAAGGGATGGATATAATAAGAGAAGTGTTGAAAGAATTAGCGATGGCTCATGATCCTACTCGATGTTGTTTGAGGCAAATAATGACGGGCATCATGTTGTGTAACAGTGTAAAATTGTCCTGCAAAAGTAGATTCATGTTTAATGTAGCTCACCCCTTTAAGGTTATAAGTTGTACCACTGTAAGCAAGCAGAGTCCGAGGTCAGACAGAGGTTTATTACTATTTAGGCAGGAAATTTTGTGGATTAGAAAGTGAAACAGAAGCTGTACGATAATAATAAAGATATGAAACTGGAAATTATGAAGGAGTTAGTCCAATATTTGAAGTGGGGGACATGCTTGAGAGAATTAAACAGGAGGCTACCCTGAATTTATCAGCAGAACATTGAGGTCATAGAGAGCAGTAAGCATAAATTGGAAGCAATAGGTCATGTCTCATGAATCTGTTGGAGTTCTTTGAAGAAGTGTTTAATTAGTGGCTATGTAGTGGATATAATTTACTTGATAAAGTTCCACTTATGACGCTTTAACATGGTGGTTTACTTACTGCTTTGCTTGCCCACGTAACCACAGTTCGAAAGTAATTCATTAGTTGCATAGCGCTTTAGGACATCCCATAATAAGCTACTCTATAAATATAAGTCCTTTTCTTTTGCTTAACACGGATTATCCATAAATAGAAGAAAGTTACTTTCTTTATTCAATGTTTTTTAATTAAATAAAAAATAACTTTACTGGCAGTATCCATTGCTGTCTGCTAGCAAACTAGAGATATAAAGAAGAACTTGCATTTCTATAGTGCCTGTCATGACCTCAGGACGTCCCAAAGCCCTTTACAGCCAATAAAACTCTTGCTGATGTATTGGCACTGTTGTAGTGTAGGAAAAGTGACATCCTTTGTGAATAGCAAGCTTCCTCAAACAGCAATTACATAAATCTGTTTTGGATGTTGATAGTGGGTAAAGTGTTTGCCAGGATACCAGGAAATTCCCCTGCTGTTCTTAGATAGTGCCATGCAACCTGATAACATTGGCCTGAGAGGACAGACAGGGTCTTTGACATCTCAACCAAAGGTACCCTCAGCATTTCCCTGCAGCATCTCCCTAGAACACTCTGAAGTGAAATTTGAGCCCACAACTTATTAATTTAAGAGGTGAGGCTACTACCACTGGTCCAGGGATGACACCTAGCTTGGAGCACCCACTCCCCCTCATTCCAATGGATACTGGCCCAGCTACACACTGATGAATTCAGTGACCCACTGTGGGTAACTATGACATTTTTTTTCTTATCCCATCCCCTCTCTGGTTACAGATGATCAGTCAGATTCTGTAAGAGTTAGTGTATTTTGCTCACCCCTCTTCACCTGCCTTTGCTGCTCAGTTAGAAGTCCAGCAGAATTGCTTACTTTGGCCAAGTTTGAGTTTCAGTGAAGCAGGAGTAATTATCGAGCATGAAGGGTTGAGGGTGGGGGGGGGGGGGTCATGACCCTGGATGCTCTGGGCTAGGTTGACTGCACAGAGTGGAAGAATGGGCACCAATTATATTTTCCTTTGAAGATGTTTGTTGCTTCCCTAAAATCTGTTTCCATTTTTCAGTGAGTGTGCAGAGATAAATCCAGTGTATTTTCATCTGTTATAGATTCTAACCTGATCAAGTTGAAAGTCCTAGTTTGTTCTCTTGTATTCACCCAGTGAGTGAAAAGCATGCCAGTTTATTTAGATATTCTTAGTGCACTAAAACCTCATGGGGCTTATCCAGTGAATAACTGAAATATATAATTCTTGGGCTCAATCCCTGGTCTTTGCTGAATGAGGTGAGCAAAGGGGCGATGGGTGAACAGAGTTCAGTATAAGTTGGGATGCAGGCAGCAGAATTTTAATGAGCTGAAGTTTTAGTTGCTGGAAGATGGGAAGCTGGCTGTTTAAATATTAGAATAGTCAAATTTGGACATAACATAAAAATGAACAGAGTTAAGGGAAGAGAGTGAATTAGTAGGGTGATTTTTGGATTGGAGTGGCAATGAGCTAGTAAAGGTATGGTGGGCTGAAAGACCAGGCCATGTGTCTAGTCTAATTTTTTGTATAGTAATAATTGCTGCACCAGGGACGCTGATTGTTTTGCATCAATATAGGAAATACCAGGGCAGTATTGTTGGTTCAAACTCCATTCCCTGGACTGCTCTGTTTGCATTTTCATTGTGTGAGGGCATTGCATAATCCCTGCTTCTCAGGGAACTCTTTTCTACTGCAGTGGAAATTGCTCCCACTGGGACAATCTGCTAATAGACTAAAGGTGTTAATTTCCTCAGCTGTAAACTCTTCAAATGGGAGGCTAATTGACTCTTTGCCTTTGAGAGAGTTCAACAGTAAGTGCATTAACCCGATGACTGATCAAGGGGAAAGGAACCCTGGAGCCCAAGAGGAAATCGGATTCTGGGAGCAGCCATCTAGAAAAGGCAGAAGAATCAGAGCAAGTAGTTGGCAAAAAAATATGCTGCATTCCAGAAATAATTCTCCCTCCACCCCCACCCACAACAAAAAGCATAGCCAAACGGACTGTGTCAAGTCTTGTGTGTTGCTCTTACCAAAGACACATTCCTAAAATTGGCTACAAAGTGCTCTTTGCTCTGTTTGCAGTGCTGTGCATCCCAGAGCTGTAGGTTACACATGCTAGTTTTAATATTGTGAAAGGGCACGAGGCTTGCATGCTAATTCACTGACTCCAGTCCAACTTTTTAGAAAACAAAAGGCTCCATCAAGGAACCCCTGAACTCCAGTTTCCCAAGGACTATCTTAAAGAAGTAAACTCAGGGCTTGGATACCATGTGCATGGAAATATTTACTTGTAAGACGTGAGTTACTAGGTTATGCTTTTATCATCTCTACCCTCCGGTTTTCACCCAAATTTATGTCCTTTGGGCTTCTCCAGGTTGGATATTTTTCAACAACCAGTTATATTTATATAGCACTTTTAATTAAATAAAACGTCCCAAGGAGCTTCACATTATAAAACAAAGCATAGCGTCAAGCCACATAAGGGGAGATATCAGGTCAGCTGATCGAAAGCTTGGCCAAGGAGGTAGGTTTTAAGGAGTGTCTTAAAGGAGGATGGAGAGGAGAAGAGGTGTAGGGAGGTATTCCAGAGCTTGGGGCCCAGGCAGCTGAAGACATGGCCAGCAATGGTAGGCAGCAACTAAAATTAGTGATGCACAAGTGGAGTGCAGATATCTCAGGGTTGTAGGGTTGGAGAGATAGGAAAGGTCAAGGCCCTGGAGGGATTTGAAAACAAGGATGAGCTGAGACAGGGACAAAGTCAGGCCATGTTACAGAGCTGGAAATAGGTGGCCTTAGTGATGTCAAGAATATGAGGTCAGAAGCTCAGAATCAAATGTGATGCCAAGATTGCGAACAGACTGGTTTAATATCAGACTATTGCCAGGGAGATTGACAGAGACATTAGCTAAGGAGTGAGGTTTGTGACAGGGACTGAAAACAATGGCTTTAGGCTTTGGGGAGGCAATGGCGTAATGGTATTGTTGCTGGACTAGTAATCCAGAGACCCAGGGTAATGGTCTGGGGACCTGGGTTTGAATCCCGCCACGGCAGATGGTGCAATTTGAATTCAATAAAAATCTGGAATTCAAAGTTTAATGAGGAACATGAAACCATTGTCGATTGTTGTAAAAACCCATCTGTCATCCTTGCCTGGGTCTGGCCAACATGTGACTCCTGACCCGCAGCAATGTGATTGACTCTTAAATGCCCTCTGAAATGGTCTAGCAAGCCAAGTTGTAACAAATCACGACAAAGTCACAGAAAAGGAATGAAACCAGACGGACCACCCGGCATCGACCTAGGCACCGGAAACGACAAAGGCAAACTCAGCCCTGTCAACCCTGCAGATTCCTTCTTACTAACATTTGGGGGTTACTGCCAAAATTGGGAGAGCTGTCTCACAGACTAGTCAAGCAACAGCCTGACATAGTCATCCTCATGGAATCATACCTTACAGATAATGTCCCTGACATCACCATCACCATCAACATCTCTGGGTATGCCCTGTCCCACCGGACCCAGCAGAGGTGGTGGCACAGTGGTATACAGTCGGGAGGGAGTTGCCCTGGGAGTCCTCAACATCGACTCCGAACCCCATGAAGTCAGGTCAAACATGGGCAAGGAAACCTCCTGCTGATTACCATGCCTTCCCTCAGCTGATGAGCCAGTGCTCCTCCATTTTGAACCTCGGGGAAGCACTGAGGGTGGCAAGGGCGCAGAATGTACTCTGGGTGGGGGACTTCGATGTCCATCACCAAGAGTGGCTCGGTAGCACCACTACTGACCGAGCTGGCCGAGTCCTAAATTGGTGAGGGAACCAACAAGAGGGAAAAACATACTTGACTTCATCCTCACCAACCTGCCTGCCGCAGATGCATCAATACATGACAGTATCGGTAGGAGTGACCACTGCACAGTCATGGTGAAGACTAAGTCCCACCTTCAGATTGAGGATACCCATTGTGTTGTGTAGCATTGCCACTGTGCTCAATGGGATAGATTTCGAGCAAATCTAGCAACTCAAGACTGGGCATCCATGAGGCACTGTGGGCCATCAGCAGCAGCAGAATTGTACTCGAACACAATCTGTAACCTCATGGCCTGGCATATCCCCCATTCTACTATTACCATCAAGCCAGGGCATCAACCCTGGTTCAATGAAGAGTGCAGGAGGGCATGCCAGGAGCAGCACCAGATATACCTAAAAATGAGGTACTTTACAGCCTTCCGGACTGAATATTGAATTCGACAACTTTAGGTCTTGACCTCCCTCCTCCATCCCCACCCCCTTTCTGTTTCTTCCCCCTTCCTTTTGTTTTTTTCCAATAAATTATATAGATTTTTCTTCTTCCCACCTATTTCCATTATTTTTAAATATTTTTAAATCTTTTATGCTCCCCCCACCCCCACTAGAGCTATACCTTGAGTGCCCTACCATCCATTCTTAATTAGCACATTCGTTTAGATAATATCACCAACTTCGACACCTATGTGTTCTTTTGTTCTGTTGTCTGTGACATCTTCTGATGATCTGCTTCTATCACTGCTTGTCTGTCCCTACAACCACACCACCCCCCTCCAATTCTCTCCCCCCACCCACCTTAAACCAGCTTATATTTCACCCCTTCTTGGATTCAGCTAGTTCTGTCGAAGGGTCATGAGGACTCGAAACGTCAACTCTTTTCTTCTCTGCCGATGCTGCCAGACCTGCTGAGTTTTTCCAGGTAATTCTGTTTTTGTTTTAAAAATGAGGTGTCAACCTGGTGAAGCTATAACACAGGACTACTTGCGTGCCAAACAGCATAAGCAACAATTGATAGAGCTAAGCAATCCCACAATCAACAGATCAGATTTAAGTTCTGCAGTCCTGCCACATCCAGTTATGAATGGTGGTGGACAACTAACCAACTCCCTGGAGGAGGAAGTTCCACAAATATCCCCATCCACAATGATGGGGGAGCCCAGCACAGCAGTGCAAAAGATAAGGCTGAAGCATTTGCAACAATCTTCAGCCAGAAGTGCCGAGGGGATGATCCATCTCAGCCTCCTCCTCCGGAGGTCCCCGGCATTACAGATGCCAGTCTTCACCCAACTTGATTCACTCCACGTGATATCAAGAAATGGCTAAAGGCACTGGATACAGTAAAGGCTATGGGCCCTGACAATATTCCGGCAATAGTACTGAAGACTTGTGCTCCAGAACTTGCGATGCCCCTAGCCAAGCTGTTCCAGTACAGCTACAATAGTGGCATCTACCCGGCTATGTGGAAAATTGCCCAGGTATGTCCTGTACACAAAAAGCAGGTCAAATCCAATCCGGCCAATTACCGCCCTATCAGCCTACTGTTGATCATCAGTAAAGTAATGGAAGGGGTCACCAACAGTGCTATCAAGCGGCACTTGCTTAGCAATAACCTGCTCACTGATACCCAATTTGGGTTCCGCCAGGGCTACTCAGCTCCTGACCTCATTATAGCCTTGGTTCAAACATGGACAAAAGAGCTGAACTCCCAAGGTCAAGTGAGAGTGACTGCCTTTGACATCAAGGCAGCATTTGACCGAGTATGGCTTCAAGGAGCCCTTGCGAAACTGGAGTCAATGGGAATCAAGGGGAAAGCTCTCCGCTGGTTGGAGTCATACCTAGCACAAAGGATAATGGTTGTGGTTGTTAGAGGTCAGTCATCTCTGGTCCAGGACATCACTGCAGGAGTTCCTCAGGGTAGTGTCCAACCATCTTCAGGTGCTTAATTATTGACCTTCCTTCCATCATAAGGTCAGAAGTGGGGATGCTCGCTGATGATTGCACAATGTCCCGCACCATTCCCGACTCCTCAGATACTGAAGCAGTCCATGTCCAAATGCAGCAAGACCTGGACAATATCCAAGCTTGGGCTAACAAGTGCCAAGTAACATTCACACCACACAAGTGTCAGGCAATGACCATCCCCCAACATGAGAGAGTCCAACCATTGTCCCTTGATGTTCAATGGCATTACCATCACTGAATCCCCCGCGATCAACATCCTGGGGATTAACATTGACCAGAAACTGAACTGGACTATCCATCTAAGTACTGTGGCTACAAGAGCAGGTTAGAGGCTCGGAATCGTGCAACAAGTAATGCATCTCCTGATTCCCCAAAACCTGTCCACCACCTACAAGGCACAAGTCAGGAGTGTGATGGAATATTCCCCACTTGCCTGGATGAGTGCAGCTCCCACTACACCCAAGAAGCTGGACACCGTCCAGGACAAAGCAGTCCACTTGATTGGCACCACATCCACAAACATTCACTCCCTCCACCACTGACGCACAGTAGCAGCAGTGTGTGTACCGTCTACAAGATGCCCTGCAGAAACTCACCAAGGCTCCTTCAATAGCATCTTCCAAACCCATGACTACTACCACCTAGAAGGACAAGGGGAGCAGATAAATGGGAACACTACCACCTGGAAGTTCCCCTCCAAGTCACTCACCATCCTGACTTGGAAATTTATCGCTGTTCTTTCACTGTTGCTGGGTCAAAATCCTGGAACTCCCTAACAGCACTGTGGATGTACCTACACCACATGGACTGCAGCTGTTCAATCAGGCAGCTCACCACCACCTTCTCAAGGACAACTAGGCCCAGCCAGCGAAGTCCACACCCCGTGAATGAATTTTTAAAAACGAACATATGAAATATTACGACCAGTCCCTGGGCGAGGTCCCCCAATTTGTTATGCTCCCAGGTGAGGAGGATTGATCTGGCTCCCCTTCGTTATTCAATTCCCCTGGTTAGTTACAACAAAGCTAATTTAAAAGGGATCCCTTCCCTCGTGGATACCTTTTCCCAGTCCAAATATATTTATGTTTTAGAAGGAGCCAATTTAACCAGGCTTTCTTGAGTCAAAGAAAGAGTAAAAGTAATAAAATGCAACACACATCAGAAATGTGAAGTTGAATCCAAAAATAAAAGTCCAAAAAGATATATGAATCAGTCTTTGGCTTGTCCGTGAGACATAGATGGCAAAACATTGCAGCCATTAACTATGGCAGTTCAGTAGTTGGTTTGGAGACATTTGGTTCTGCAGGTTAGCTGAAGAAGCTGTTCTATTTCCTTTTTTGATTTGGGCTTTGTTGACTTACCTCCAGCAGCAGAGAGAGCAAAAAAACCTTTGCCTACAAGATGCAAAGTGGTGCCTAGTCGACCTTCCTCTGCTGTGGCCCTGACTAGCACACAACAGCAGACCAGAACTAGGACACAGATCAAACCTGCAGCCAGCTTTTTAACCCATTTTCTTGTGTATTCCTGGAAGGGGAAAAAACAAACATGTCCTACGCCCAGAGTGCGCTTTCTTTCAACTCAGATCATTTCCACATTCTGAGATATAACTCAGCAGGAGATGGTTTCTGTTGATATGCGATAATCAGTCTCATTTGTCTCCAAAACCACATGAGGTTAAATTCAGCCTTTTGCATTTCATCCCTTCCTTTCAAGTGCCTCTGTCTGAAATAGGCCTTGACAGCTTCTTAGCTGCAACATTCCACAGAGGAATTTTCCAGAAAGTGGTTACTTTACATCCTCAGCCATCTCTTGTTCACTGTCTTTGCTTACATGTCTTTTTTAAAAAAACACATGTCCTCCTTGAAAAGTTCAAAATGCCTGTAAGTAATTTTGGGCTGTAATCCACTGTCGAGGCAGAAATAGGGACAGAGGTAGGCCATTCAGCCCCTCAAGCCTGTTCCGTCATTTAATCAGATAATGGCTGATCTGTTTGTGTTTTGAATTCCACATTCCCATCAACCCCTAATTGCCTTTGGTTCCCTTGCCTAACAGGAATCTGACCCAGCCTCCACCACCTTCTAAGGCAGGGAGTTCTGAAGTCAAACAATGCTCAGAGAAAAAAAATTCTCTTCATCTCTGTCCTAAAAGGGTGACCCCTAATTTTAAAACAGTGCCTCCTAGTTCTAGACTCACCCACAAGAGGAAACATCCTTTCCATGCCCAATGGTCAATCCCAGTCTTATCTGTCTCCGTTTGTATCTCCCTCTCCGTATCCCCCTGTTTGCATCTCTCTCTCTCCATATACAAGTCTGTATCCCTTTCTTTCTCTCTGTGTCTCTCCCTGCCTCCCAGTCTGTACCTGCCTCTCTCTCTGTTATCCAGTCTGTATCTCTATCTCTCCCTCGCTCAATCAGTCAATCAAGTCACGTTTCACTCTTATAAATTCCAATGGAAACAAGCCAGTATTTAATTAGAAGAAATTTATGCTCATCCACTACTGGATGTCGGATAAACAGTCTGCTAATTTAGCAACAGCGAAGGAGTCAAGAGAGGTGCTGGTGAGGTGGAGCTGGGTGTTATCAACACACATGTGAAAACTAAAGTTGTATTTTCGAATGGTATCACGAGGGCAGCATGTAGATTAGAAATGGGGGGGGGTGCTTAGGATAGATCCTTGGGGGATACCAGAGATAACAGTGAAGATGCAGGAAGGGAAGCCATTGCAAGTGTTCGTTTACAATCAATAAGATGAAAATACTATCTGTTCAAAATATAGGAAGCTTTATTTCTGCTAGTTGGAGAGACTGGGACTTTGGGGGGGCGGGGGGGGTTTACAACCTAAAAATTCAAGCCCAGCTTTTCAGGGGTGTAACTAGAAAACACTTCTACGCCAAAGGGTAGTGGAAGTTTGGAATTCTTCTACAGAGGGAAATTGATGCTAAATCAGTTGTTACTTTTAAATCTGAGATGGATAGATTTTTGATAACAAGTGGTATTGAGATATGAGGCACAGGAAGATAAATAGGTTCAAGGGGCCAAATGACCTATTCTTGTTCCTGTGTTCCTGGGAAGGAGGACCTTGCTTCAGTTTGTTTGACCTCAACACCCAACTTTTAGAGGGGGTGCAGGAACAGAGAGACCTGTGGATCTACATACACAAGTCTTTGAAGTTGGCAGGACAAGTTCAGACGTCATTTAAAACATATTATAATCTCGGTCAAGACCAATAACTTTTTTTTTAAAAGGTGGAATTTGAAATCCCGGTTATTTACTAAAAGAATGAAGCCGCAAGATTCCATGGTTCAAACAAAAAAACTTGTACTATTACAAGAGTCAGACAAAGCAAACGCTTTGCTTACTTTCTTAACTACCCTCCCATACGCCAAAACCCAAAGTCAACATCAATTAAACATGAATTAACAGGAAAATTATGGTTGATTACAAACTATAAATTACACATTAAATGGCAGATACATCAAGGATAGATTTACAAGTTGGCTCGGCAGTCTAACCAGCATATATGTCATCAATCTCAGTCACAAAGTCCTTCAGAACCCTGTCTTCCTCACAAAGAATTTCAGCTCCTCTTCTTATAGGATTTAACCTGATTCTCAGCCGATAGCAGTGCACAACCAACCCGAATTCCACGGGCATAGTCTTCACCAAAAATGTACACATCTGCAGAATCTCCTCAACTCGTTCTGGATGGTGTAGATCCACCGATGCTATCTTCAAGTAACAGGAACAGCAGCAACAACTGTATGTTTGCTTATTCTCAGCTTCTGGACTTAAAATCTGTCTTCTTCAGCCTGCCTGTACTGCACCACTGAACTCATCATCTACTGAGCTCTCATGGCTCTGTCTCCTTCTGTATTTTTTTTATTATATATAATTATATCCTATAATTGGCATGGACAGAGTAGATAGTCAGAAGCTTTTTCCCAGGGTGGATAGATTTAAGGTAAGAGGAGAAAACTATAAAGGAGATGTGCGGGGCAAGTTTTTTACACGGAGAGTAGTAAGTGTCTGGAATTCGCTGCCAGAGGAGGTGGTGGAAGCAGGTACGATAGTGGTGTTTAAGAGGCAGCTTGACAAATACATGAATAGGATGGGAATAGAGGGATACGGACCCCGGAAGTGCAAAATGTTTTAGTTGACGGGCAATATGATCGGCCCAGGCTTGGAGGGCCGAGTTCCTGTGCTGTACTTTTCTTTGTTCTTTCTTTCTTGTTCTTTGTTTGTATAGTTTCACTCAGAAATTTTGGTTTCTAATCTCAGTTGCAGACTTAGTTTCCTTAGAAACTAAGAGGGTCAATTTTCTTTCTCAGTTTCCCTTTTCAGTTTGTCTTTTTGATTTCCCTTTTCAAATAGGGTCTATTTTTAAAAATGCAAGCTTTGAAATTCCATCACAAAAGGCATACAGAATTTACAGCTTTACAAGCCAAGGCATAAGAGTGCAAAAGCAAGGAAGTTATGCTGAACCTTAACAGAGCACTCACTAGGTCCCAGCTAATACCTAACTAATTCTGGGCACTGCACTTCAAGGATATCCAGACTTTAGCGAAAGTGCACAGGTGATTTACTAGAATGATACCAGGGATGAGGGACTTCAGTTTTGTGGAGGGACTGGAAAAGTTATCTATGATGGGCCGAATGAGCTCCTACTGTGCCGAAACTTATATATTTCTGTGGTGTTCTCCTTAGAGCAAAGAAGGTTTTTGGGAGATTTGACAGAAATGTTCAAAATCATGAAGGGTTTTAAAGTAAATAAGGAGGAATTGTTTTCAGTGGCAGAAGAATCAGTAAAAGGACCAGAGGTGACATGAGAAAAACATTCTGTTACAAAGTGAGTGAGTTGTTGTGATCTGGTATACAATTGCCTGATTCAATAGTAACTTTCAAAAGATTTTGGATTGATACTTGAAGTGTAAAAAAATGCAGTACAATGGGGAGAAAGCAGGATGGTGAGGATAATTGGATAGTTCTTTCAAAGAGCTGACACGGGCAGGACAGGTCAGTTGGCCTCCTTCTGTACTGTAAGATTCACTGAATTCCTAATGATTGGGTAAATTCAGCACTCCCGATAGCTGCACAGGTCAGAGTATCAGCACTGCCATGCTACTTTAACCTGCATTCCCATTGAGTGTGGTTTCCCAGTGGGAGCTTGACACTGCTGGAAATACCCTCGGACCCCACAGTCGCTTAGTTCTCCAGAAACGGACCAAGTTGTCATTTGAATTCTCTTCATGCTATTTTCTTTAATTGATTCTTCATGCCTCTTGCCCTTTGT